>NW_028318929.1:1793333-2399166 GCF_062004578.1 Staurois parvus
ACCTTCTGCTAGCCACACTTGTCCAGTCCCAGGTGCAGTGAACGTCTTCCTTTCACTCGAAACATAGCGGCACTTTTTTTTACAGGGCTGGTTTACTGTCCCAGCACCCAACCTTCCTCTTTTCGCAGCACGGGCTTAGGACCGGCCATGGCAGAGTTAAAAAAAATGGAAAGCTAACAAATTGAAGATATTTTCCCAATTCCAAAGCTGTGACTGCTGAATGATGTTTCTTTTTTGAGTGGCAGGAGCGGCGTCCTCTGGCTGGTATTCTGACCTTCATCCAAGCTGTGTCAGCATTGGTGGGTGAGATCATGGCGTACGGTAAACTGTAGGCGTATATAACTATATATACTATATCATATAATGATCAGTCTCATTCCCATGTTACCCTGTTAAACCTTCTGCTAGCCACACTTGTCCAGTCCCAGGTGCAGTGAATGTCTTCCTTTCACTCGAAACATAGCGGCACTTTTTTTTACAGGGCTGGTTTACTGTCCCAGCACCCAACCTTCCTCTTTTCGCAGCACGGGCTTAGGACCGGCCATGGCAGAGTTAAAAAAATGGAAAGCTAACAAATTGAAGATATTTTCCCATTTCCAAAGCTGTGACTGCTGAATGATGTTTCTTTTTTGAGTGGCAGGAGCGGCGTCCTCTGGCTGGTATTCTGACCTTCATCCAAGCTGTGTCAGCATTGGTGGGAGAGATCATGGCGTACGGTAAACTGTAGGCGTATATAACTATATATACTATATCATATAATGATCAGTCTCATTCCCATGTTACCCTGTTAAACCTTCTGCTAGCCACACTTGTCCAGTCCCAGGTGCAGTGAACGTCTTCCTTTCACTCGAACAATAGCGGCACTTTTTTTTACAGTGCTGGTTTACTGTCCCAGCACCCAACCTTCCTCTTTTCGCAGCACGGGCTTAGGACCGGCCATGGCAGAGTTAAAAAAATGGAAAGCTAACAAATTGAAGATATTTTCCCAATTCCAAAGCTGTGACTGCTGAATGATGTTTCTTTTTTGAGTGGCAGGA
Organism: Staurois parvus; assembly: GCF_062004578.1. Classification (NCBI taxonomy): domain Eukaryota; kingdom Metazoa; phylum Chordata; class Amphibia; order Anura; family Ranidae; genus Staurois; species Staurois parvus. The sequence goes on from NW_028318929.1 coordinate 1,794,371, forward strand.
GCGACGTCCTCTGGCTGGTATTCTGACCTTCATCCAAGCTGTGTCAGCATTGGTGGGTGAGATCATGGCGTACGGTAAACTGTAGGCGTATATAACTATATATACTATATCATATAATGATCAGTCTCATTCCCATGTTACCCTGTTAAACCTTCTGCTAGCCACACATGTCCAGTCCCAGGTGCAGTGAACATCTTCCTTTCACTCGAAACATAGCGGCACTTTTTTTTACAGGGCTGGTTTACTGTCCCAGCACCCAACCTTCCTCTTTTCGCAGCACGGGCTTAGGACCGGCCATGGCAGAGTTAAAAAAATGGAAAGCTAACAAATTGAAGATATTTTCCCAATTCCAAAGCTGTGACTGCTGAATGATGTTTCTTTTTTGAGTGGCAGGAGCGACGTCCTCTGGCTGGTATTCTGACCTTCATCCAAGCTGTGTCAGCATTGGTGGGTGAGATCATGGCGTACGGTAAACTGTTGGCGTATATAACTATATATACTATATCATATAATGATCAGTCTCATTCCCATGTTACCCTGTTAAACCTTCTGCTAGCCACACTTGTCCAGTCCCAGGTGCAGTGAACGTCTTCCTTTCACTCGAAACATAGCGGCACTTTTTTTTACAGGGCTGGTTTACTGTCCCAGGACCCAACCTTCCTCTTTTCGCAGCACGGGCTTAGGACCGGCCATGGCAGAGTTAAAAAAATGGAAAGCTAACAAATTGAAGATATTTTCCCAATTCCAACACTGTGACTGCTAAATGATGTTTCTTTTCTGAGCGGCAGGAGCGGTGTCCTCTGGCTGGTATTCTGACCTTCATCCAAGCTGTGTCAGCATTGGTGGGGGAGATCATGGTGTACGGTAAACTGTAGGCGTATATAACTATATATACTATATCATATAATGATCAGTCTCATTCCCATGTTACCCTGTTAAACCTTCTGCTAGCCACACTTGTCCAGTCCCAGGTGCAGTGAATGTCTTCCTTTCACTCGAAACATAGTGGCACTTTTTTTTACAGGGCTGGTTTACTGTCCCAGCACCCGACCTTCCTCTTTTCGCAGCACAGGCTTAGGACCGGCCATGGCAGAGTTAAAAAAATGGAAAGCTAACAAATTGAAGATATTTTCCCAATTCCAAAGCTGTGACTGCTGAATGATGTTTCTTTTTTGAGTGGCAGGAGCGGCGTCCTCTGGCTGGTATTCTGACCTTCATCCAAGCTGTGTCAGCATTGGTGGGTGAGATCATGGCGTACGGTAAACTGTAGGCGTATATAACTATATATACTATATCATATAATGATCAGTCTCATTCCCATGTTACCCTGTTAAACCTTCTGCTAGCCACACTTGTCCAGTCCCAGGTGCAGTGAACGTCTTCCTTTCACTCGAAACATAGCGGCACTTTTTTTTACAGGGCTGGTTTACTGTCCCAGCACCCAACCTTCCTCTTTTCGCAGCACGGGCTTAGGACCGGCCATGGCAGAGTTAAAAAAATGTAAAGCTAACAAATTGAAGATATTTTCCCAATTCCAACGCTGTGACTGCTGAATGATGTTTCTTTTTTGAGCGGCAGGAGCGGCATCCTCTGGCTGGTATTCTGACCTTCATCCAAGCTGTGTCAGCATTGGTGGGTGAGATCATGGCATACGGTAAACTGTAGGCGTATATAACTATATATACTATATCATATAATGATCAGTCTCATTCCCATGTTACCCTGTTAAACCTTCTGCTAGCCACACTTGTCCAGTCCCAGGTGCAGTGAACGTCTTCTTTTCACTCGAAACATAGCGGCACTTTTTTTTACAGGGCTGGTTTACTGTCCCAGGACCCAACCTTCCTCTTTTCGCAGCACGGGCTTAGGACCGGCCATGGCAGAATTAAAAAAATGGAAAGCTAACAAATTGAAGATATTTTCCCAATTCCAACACTGTGACTGCTAAATGATGTTTCTTTTTTGAGCGGCAGGAGCGGTGTCCTCTGGCTGGTATTCTGACCTTCATCCAAGCTGTGTCAGCATTGGTGGGGGAGATCATGGCGTACGGTAAACTGTAGGCGTATATAACTATATATACTATATCATATAATGATCAGTCTCATTCCCATGTTACCCTGTTAAACCTTCTGCTAGCCACACTTGTCCAGTCCCAGGTGCAGTGAATGTCTTCCTTTCACTCGAAACATAGTGGCACTTTTTTTTACAGGGCTGGTTTACTGTCCCAGCACCCAACCTTCCTCTTTTCGCAGCACGGGCTTAGGACCGGCCATGGCAGAGTTAAAAAAATGGAAAGCTAACAAATTGAAGATATTTTCCCAATTCCAAAGCTGTGACTGCTGAATGATGTTTCTTTTTTGAGTGGCAGGAGCGGCGTCCTCTGGCTGGTATTCTGACCTTCATCCAAGCTGTGTCAGCATTGGTGGGTGAGATCATGGCGTACGGTAAACTGTAGGCGTATATAACTATATATACTATATCATATAATGATCAGTCTCATTCCCATGTTACCCTGTTAAACCTTCTGCTAGCCACACTTGTCCAGTCCCAGGTGCAGTGAACGTCTTCCTTTCACTCGAAACATAGCGGCACTTTTTTTTACAGGGCTGGTTTACTGTCCCAGCACCCAACCTTCCTCTTTTCGCAGCACGGGCTTAGGACCGGCCATGGCAGAGTTAAAAAAATGGAAAGCTAACAAATTGAAGATATTTTCCCAATTCCAACGCTGTGACTGCTGAATGATGTTTCTTTTTTGAGCGGCAGGAGCGGCATCCTCTGGCTGGTATTCTGACCTTCATCCAAGCTGTGTCAGCATTGGTGGGTGAGATCATGGCATACGGTAAACTGTAGGCGTATATAACTATATATACTATATCATATAATGATCAGTCTCATTCCCATGTTACCCTGTTAAACCTTCTGCTAGCCACACTTGTCCAGTCCCAGGTGCAGTGAATGTCTTCCTTTCACTCGAAACATAGTGGCACTTTTTTTTACAGGGCTGGTTTACTGTCCCAGCACCCAACCTTCCTCTTTTCGCAGCACGGGCTTAGGACCGGCCATGGCAGAGTTAAAAAAATGGAAAGCTAACAAATTGAAGATATTTTCCCAATTCCAAAGCTGTGACTGCTGAATGATGTTTCTTTTTTGAGTGGCAGGAGCGGCGTCCTCTGGCTGGTATTCTGACCTTCATCCAAGCTGTGTCAGCATTGGTGGGTGAGATCATGGCGTACGGTAAACTGTAGGCGTATATAACTATATATACTATATCATATAATGATCAGTCTCATTCCCATGTTACCCTGTTAAACCTTCTGCTAGCCACACTTGTCCAGTCCCAGGTGCAGTGAACGTCTTCCTTTCACTGGAAACATAGCGGCACTTTTTTTTACAGGGCTGGTTTACTGTCCCAGCACCCAACCTTCCTCTTTTCGCAGCACGGGCTTAGGACCGGCCATGGCAGAGTTAAAAAAATGGAAAGCTAACAAATTGAAGATATTTTCCCAATTCCAACGCTGTGACTGCTGAATGATGTTTCTTTTTTGAGCGGCAGGAGCGGCATCCTCTGGCTGGTATTCTGACCTTCATCCAAGCTGTGTCAGCATTGGTGGGTGAGATCATGGCATACGGTAAACTGTAGGCGTATATAACTATATATACTATATCATATAATGATCAGTCTCATTCCCATGTTACCCTGTTAAACCTTCTGCTAGCCACACTTGTCCAGTCCCAGGTGCAGTGAACGTCTTCCTTTCACTCGAACAATAGCGGCACTTTTTTTTACAGTGCTGGTTTACTGTCCCAGCACCCAACCTTCCTCTTTTCGCAGCACGGGCTTAGGACCGGCCATGGCAGAGTTAAAAAAATGGAAAGCTAACAAATTGAAGATATTTTCCCAATTCCAAAGCTGTGACTGCTGAATGATGTTTCTTTTTTGAGTGGCAGGAGCGACGTCCTCTGGCTGGTATTCTGACCTTCATCCAAGCTGTGTCAGCATTGGTGGGTGAGATCATGGCGTACGGTAAACTGTAGGCGTATATAACTATATATACTATATCATATAATGATCAGTCTCATTCCCATGTTACCCTGTTAAACCTTCTGCTAGCCACACATGTCCAGTCCCAGGTGCAGTGAACATCTTCCTTTCACTCGAAACATAGCGGCACTTTTTTTTACAGGGCTGGTTTACTGTCCCAGCACCCAACCTTCCTCTTTTCGCAGCACGGGCTTAGGACCGGCCATGGCAGAGTTAAAAAAATGGAAAGCTAACAAATTGAAGATATTTTCCCAATTCCAAAGCTGTGACTGCTGAATGATGTTTCTTTTTTGAGTGGCAGGAGAGACGTCCTCTGGCTGGTATTCTGACCTTCATCCAAGCTGTGTCAGCATTGGTGGGTGAGATCATGGCGTACGGTAAACTGTTGGCGTATATAACTATATATACTATATCATATAATGATCAGTCTCATTCCCATGTTACCCTGTTAAACCTTCTGCTAGCCACACTTGTCCAGTCCCAGGTGCAGTGAACGTCTTCCTTTCACTCGAAACATAGCGGCACTTTTTTTTACAGGGCTGGTTTACTGTCCCAGGACCCAACCTTCCTCTTTTCGCAGCACGGGCTTAGGACCGGCCATGGCAGAGTTAAAAAAATGGAAAGCTAACAAATTGAAGATATTTTCCCAATTCCAACACTGTGACTGCTAAATGATGTTTCTTTTCTGAGCGACAGGAGCGGTGTCCTCTGGCTGGTATTCTGACCTTCATCCAAGCTGTGTCAGCATTGGTGGGGGAGATCATGGTGTACGGTAAACTGTAGGCGTATATAACTATATATACTATATCATATAATGATCAGTCTCATTCCTATGTTACCCTGTTAAACCTTCTGCTAGCCACACTTGTCCAGTCCCAGGTGCAGTGAATGTCTTCCTTTCACTCGAAACATAGTGGCACTTTTTTTTACAGGGCTGGTTTACTGTCCCAGCACCCAACCTTCCTCTTTTCGCAGCACGGGCTTAGGACCGGCCATGGCAGAGTTAAAAAAATGGAAAGCTAACAAATTGAAGATATTTTCCCAATTCCAAAGCTGTGACTGCTGAATGATGTTTCTTTTTTGAGTGGCAGGAGCGGCGTCCTCTGGCTGGTATTCTGACCTTCATCCAAGCTGTGTCAGCATTGGTGGGTGAGATCATGGCGTACGGTAAACTGTTGGCGTATATAACTATATATACTATATCATATAATGATCAGTCTCATTCCCATGTTACCCTGTTAAACCTTCTGCTAGCCACACTTGTCCAGTCCCAGGTGCAGTGAACGTCTTCCTTTCACTCGAAACATAGCGGCACTTTTTTTTTTGCAGGGCTGGTTTACTGTCCCAGGACCCAACCTTCCTCTTTTCGCAGCACGGGCTTAGGACCGGCCATGGCAGAGTTAAAAAAATGGAAAGCTAACAAATTGAAGATATTTTCCCAATTCCAACACTGTGACTGCTAAATGATGTTTCTTTTTTGAGCGGCAGGAGCGGTGTCCTCTGGCTGGTATTCTGACCTTCATCCAAGCTGTGTCAGCATTGGTGGGGGAGATCATGGTGTACGGTAAACTGTAGGCGTATATAACTATATATACTATATCATATAATGATCAGTCTCATTCCCATGTTACCCTGTTAAACCTTCTGCTAGCCACACTTGTCCAGTCCCAGGTGCAGTGAACGTCTTCCTTTCACTCGAAACATAGCGGCACTTTTTTTTACAGGGCTGGTTTACTGTCCCAGCACCCAACCTTCCTCTTTTCGCAGCACGGGCTTAGGACCGGCCATGGCAGAGTTAAAAAAATGTAAAGCTAACAAATTGAAGATATTTTCCCAATTCCAACGCTGTGACTGCTGAATGATGTTTCTTTTTTGAGCGGCAGGAGCGGCATCCTCTGGCTGGTATTCTGACCTTCATCCAAGCTGTGTCAGCATTGGTGGGTGAGATCATGGCATACGGTAAACTGTAGGCGTATATAACTATATATACTATATCATATAATGATCAGTCTCATTCCCATGTTACCCTGTTAAACCTTCTGCTAGCCACACTTGTCCAGTCCCAGGTGCAGTGAACGTCTTCCTTTCACTCGAAACATAGCGGCACTTTTTTTTACAGGGCTGGTTTACTGTCCCAGGACCCAACCTTCCTCTTTTCGCAGCACGGGCTTAGGACCGGCCATGGCAGAATTAAAAAAATGGAAAGCTAACAAATTGAAGATATTTTCCCAATTCCAACACTGTGACTGCTAAATGATGTTTCTTTTTTGAGCGGCAGGAGCGGTGTCCTCTGGCTGGTATTCTGACCTTCATCCAAGCTGTGTCAGCATTGGTGGGGGAGATCATGGCGTACGGTAAACTGTAGGCGTATATAACTATATATACTATATCATATAATGATCAGTCTCATTCCCATGTTACCCTGTTAAACCTTCTGCTAGCCACACTTGTCCAGTCCCAGGTGCAGTGAATGTCTTCCTTTCACTCGAAACATAGTGGCACTTTTTTTTACAGGGCTGGTTTACTGTCCCAGCACCCAACCTTCCTCTTTTCGCAGCACGGGCTTAGGACCGGCCATGGCAGAGTTAAAAAAATGGAAAGCTAACAAATTGAAGATATTTTCCCAATTCCAACACTGTGACTGCTGAATGATGTTTCTTTTTTGAGTGGCAGGAGCGGCGTCCTCTGGCTGGTATTCTGACCTTCATCCAAGCTGTGTCAGCATTGGTGGGTGAGATCATGGCGTACGGTAAACTGTAGGCGTATATAACTATATATACTATATCATATAATGATCAGTCTCATTCCCATGTTACCCTGTTAAACCTTCTGCTAGCCACACTTGTCCAGTCCCAGGTGCAGTGAATGTCTTCCTTTCACTCGAAACATAGCGGCACTTTTTTTTACAGGGCTGGTTTACTGTCCCAGCACCCAACCTTCCTCTTTTCGCAGCACGGGCTTAGGACCGGCCATGGCAGAGTTAAAAAAATGGAAAGCTAACAAATTGAAGATATTTTCCCATTTCCAAAGCTGTGACTGCTGAATGATGTTTCTTTTTTGAGTGGCAGGAGCGGCGTCCTCTGGCTGGTATTCTGACCTTCATCCAAGCTGTGTCAGCATTGGTGGGAGAGATCATGGCGTACGGTAAACTGTAGGCGTATATAACTATATATACTATATCATATAATGATCAGTCTCATTCCCATGTTACCCTGTTAAACCTTCTGCTAGCCACACTTGTCCAGTCCCAGGTGCAGTGAACGTCTTCCTTTCACTCGAAACATAGCGGCACTTTTTTTTACAGGGCTGGTTTACTGTCCCAGCACCCAACCTTCCTCTTTTCGCAGCACGGGCTTAGGACCGGCCATGGCAGAGTTAAAAAAATGTAAAGCTAACAAATTGAAGATATTTTCCCAATTCCAACGCTGTGACTGCTGAATGATGTTTCTTTTTTGAGCGGCAGGAGCGGCATCCTCTGGCTGGTATTCTGACCTTCATCCAAGCTGTGTCAGCATTGGTGGGTGAGATCATGGCATACGGTAAACTGTAGGCGTATATAACTATATATACTATATCATATAATGATCAGTCTCATTCCCATGTTACCCTGTTAAACCTTCTGCTAGCCACACTTGTCCAGTCCCAGGTGCAGTGAACGTCTTCCTTTCACTCGAAACATAGCGGCACTTTTTTTTACAGGGCTGGTTTACTGTCCCAGGACCCAACCTTCCTCTTTTCGCAGCACGGGCTTAGGACCGGCCATGGCAGAATTAAAAAAATGGAAAGCTAACAAATTGAAGATATTTTCCCAATTCCAACACTGTGACTGCTAAATGATGTTTCTTTTTTGAGCGGCAGGAGCGGTGTCCTCTGGCTGGTATTCTGACCTTCATCCAAGCTGTGTCAGCATTGGTGGGGGAGATCATGGCGTACGGTAAACTGTAGGCGTATATAACTATATATACTATATCATATAATGATCAGTCTCATTCCCATGTTACCCTGTTAAACCTTCTGCTAGCCACACTTGTCCAGTCCCAGGTGCAGTGAATGTCTTCCTTTCACTCGAAACATAGTGGCACTTTTTTTTACAGGGCTGGTTTACTGTCCCAGCACCCAACCTTCCTCTTTTCGCAGCACGGGCTTAGGACCGGCCATGGCAGAGTTAAAAAAATGGAAAGCTAACAAATTGAAGATATTTTCCCAATTCCAACACTGTGACTGCTGAATGATGTTTCTTTTTTGAGTGGCAGGAGCAGCGTCCTCTGGCTGGTATTCTGACCTTCATCCAAGCTGTGTCAGCATTGGTGGGTGAGATCATGGCGTACGGTAAACTGTAGGCGTATATAACTATATATACTATATCATATAATGATCAGTCTCATTCCCATGTTACCCTGTTAAACCTTCTGCTAGCCACACTTGTCCAGTCCCAGGTGCAGTGAATGTCTTCCTTTCACTCGAAACATAGCGGCACTTTTTTTTACAGGGCTGGTTTACTGTCCCAGCACCCAACCTTCCTCTTTTCGCAGCACGGGCTTAGGACCGGCCATGGCAGAGTTAAAAAAATGGAAAGCTAACAAATTGAAGATATTTTCCCATTTCCAAAGCTGTGACTGCTGAATGATGTTTCTTTTTTGAGTGGCAGGAGCGGCGTCCTCTGGCTGGTATTCTGACCTTCATCCAAGCTGTGTCAGCATTGGTGGGAGAGATCATGGCGTACGGTAAACTGTAGGCGTATATAACTATATATACTATATCATATAATGATCAGTCTCATTCCCATGTTACCCTGTTAAACCTTCTGCTAGCCACACTTGTCCAGTCCCAGGTGCAGTGAACGTCTTCCTTTCACTCGAAACATAGCGGCACTTTTTTTTACAGGGCTGGTTTACTGTCCCAGCACCCAACCTTCCTCTTTTCGCAGCACGGGCTTAGGACCGGCCATGGCAGAGTTAAAAAAATGTAAAGCTAACAAATTGAAGATATTTTCCCAATTCCAACGCTGTGACTGCTGAATGATGTTTCTTTTTTGAGCGGCAGGAGCGGCATCCTCTGGCTGGTATTCTGACCTTCATCCAAGCTGTGTCAGCATTGGTGGGTGAGATCATGGCATACGGTAAACTGTAGGCGTATATAACTATATATACTATATCATATAATGATCAGTCTCATTCCCATGTTACCCTGTTAAACCTTCTGCTAGCCACACTTGTCCAGTCCCAGGTGCAGTGAACGTCTTCCTTTCACTCGAACAATAGCGGCACTTTTTTTTACAGTGCTGGTTTACTGTCCCAGCACCCAACCTTCCTCTTTTCGCAGCACGGGCTTAGGACCGGCCATGGCAGAGTTAAAAAAATGGAAAGCTAACAAATTGAAGATATTTTCCCAATTCCAAAGCTGTGACTGCTGAATGATGTTTCTTTTTTGAGTGGCAGGAGCGACGTCCTCTGGCTGGTATTCTGACCTTCATCCAAGCTGTGTCAGCATTGGTGGGTGAGATCATGACGTACGGTAAACTGTAGGCGTATATAACTATATATACTATATCATATAATGATCAGTCTCATTCCCATGTTACCCTGTTAAACCTTCTGCTAGCCACACTTGTCCAGTCCCAGGTGCAGTGAACGTCTTCCTTTCACTCGAAACATAGCGGCACTTTTTTTTACAGGGCTGGTTTACTGTCCCAGCACCCAACCTTCCTCTTTTCGCAGCACGGGCTTAGGACCGGCCATGGCAGAGTTAAAAAAATGGAAAGCTAACAAATTGAAGATATTTTCCCAATTCCAAAGCTGTGACTGCTGAATGATGTTTCTTTTTTGAGTGGCAGGAGCGACGTCCTCTGGCTGGTATTCTGACCTTCATCCAAGCTGTGTCAGCATTGGTGGGTGAGATCATGGCGTACGGTAAACTGTTGGCGTATATAACTATATATACTATATCATATAATGATCAGTCTCATTCCCATGTTACCCTGTTAAACCTTCTGCTAGCCACACTTGTCCAGTCCCAGGTGCAGTGAACGTCTTCCTTTCACTCGAAACATAGCGGCACTTTTTTTTACAGGGCTGGTTTACTGTCCCAGGACCCAACCTTCCTCTTTTCGCAGCACGGGCTTAGGACCGGCCATGGCAGAGTTAAAAAAATGGAAAGCTAACAAATTGAAGATATTTTCCCAATTCCAACACTGTGACTGCTAAATGATGTTTCTTTTCTGAGCGGCAGGAGCGGTGTCCTCTGGCTGGTATTCTGACCTTCATCCAAGCTGTGTCAGCATTGGTGGGGGAGATCATGGTGTACGGTAAACTGTAGGCGTATATAACTATATATACTATATCATATAATGATCAGTCTCATTCCCATGTTACCCTGTTAAACCTTCTGCTAGCCACACTTGTCCAGTCCCAGGTGCAGTGAATGTCTTCCTTTCACTCGAAACATAGTGGCACTTTTTTTTACAGGGCTGGTTTACTGTCCCAGCACCCAACCTTCCTCTTTTCGCAGCACGGGCTTAGGACCGGCCATGGCAGAGTTAAAAAAATGGAAAGCTAACAAATTGAAGATATTTTCCCAATTCCAAAGCTGTGACTGCTGAATGATGTTTCTTTTTTGAGTGGCAGGAGCGGCGTCCTCTGGCTGGTATTCTGACCTTCATCCAAGCTGTGTCAGCATTGGTGGGTGAGATCATGGCGTACGGTAAACTGTAGGCGTATATAACTATATATACTATATCATATAATGATCAGTCTCATTCCCATGTTACCCTGTTAAACCTTCTGCTAGCCACACTTGTCCAGTCCCAGGTGCAGTGAACGTCTTCCTTTCACTCGAAACATAGCGGCACTTTTTTTTACAGGGCTGGTTTACTGTCCCAGCACCCAACCTTCCTCTTTTCGCAGCACGGGCTTAGGACCGGCCATGGCAGAGTTAAAAAAATGGAAAGCTAACAAATTGAAGATATTTTCCCATTTCCAAAGCTGTGACTGCTGAATGATGTTTCTTTTTTGAGTGGCAGGAGCGGCGTCCTCTGGCTGGTATTCTGACCTTCATCCAAGCTGTGTCAGCATTGGTGGGAGAGATCATGGCGTACGGTAAACTGTAGGCGTATATAACTATATATACTATATCATATAATGATCAGTCTCATTCCCATGTTACCCTGTTAAACCTTCTGCTAGCCACACTTGTCCAGTCCCAGGTGCAGTGAACGTCTTCCTTTCACTCGAAACATAGCGGCACTTTTTTTTACAGGGCTGGTTTACTGTCCCAGCACCCAACCTTCCTCTTTTCGCAGCACGGGCTTAGGACCGGCCATGGCAGAGTTAAAAAAATGTAAAGCTAACAAATTGAAGATATTTTCCCAATTCCAACGCTGTGACTGCTGAATGATGTTTCTTTTTTGAGCGGCAGGAGCGGCATCCTCTGGCTGGTATTCTGACCTTCATCCAAGCTGTGTCAGCATTGGTGGGTGAGATCATGGCATACGGTAAACTGTAGGCGTATATAACTATATATACTATATCATATAATGATCAGTCTCATTCCCATGTTACCCTGTTAAACCTTCTGCTAGCCACACTTGTCCAGTCCCAGGTGCAGTGAACGTCTTCCTTTCACTCGAACAATAGCGGCACTTTTTTTTACAGGGCTGGTTTACTGTCCCAGCACCCAACCTTCCTCTTTTCGCAGCACGGGCTTAGGACCGGCCATGGCAGAGTTAAAAAAAATGGAAAGCTAACAAATGGAAGATATTTTCCCAATTCCAACGCTGTGACTGCTGAATGATGTTTCTTTTTTGAGCGGCAGGAGCGGCGTCCTCTGGCTGGTATTCTGACCTTCATCCAAGCTGTGTCAGCATTGGTGGGTGAGATCATGGCGTACGGTAAACTGTTGGCGTATATAACTATATATACTATATCATATCATGATAAGTCTCATTCCCATGTTACCCTGTTAAACCTTCTGCTAGCTACAATTGTCTAGTCCCAGGTGCAGTGAACGTCTTCCTGTGTCAGCATTGGTGGGTGAGGTCAACGGCAGTTCAGATTAAACAAAGCAGTTAAGCTCAACGGCACTTCAGCTTAAACAAAGCAGTTTAGGGATCATGTGACCGCCGTGACTTGTCATCATGGCGGTCACATGATCGGGAAAGTTCCTGATCGAAAGAGCGGACCGGGACCTTTCCGTGAGTACCACGCGTGTGCTGGGAACGTGCAGGGTGCGCGCTCTCAGCACATATGTTTTTTGTTACTTGAACGCAAATGTGTGGCTGCTCGGCGTCTAGGTCCAGACACCCGGAGGCCGCACATTTGTGTGTCGCCAGCGCAAATGGGGTTAAATGAGGCAGTTCACATTAAACAAGGCAGTTCAGCTCAATGGCAGTTCACATTAAACAAGGCAGTTCACATTAAACAAGGCAGATCACATTAAACAAGGCAGTTCAGCTCAAAAGGCAGTTCAGCTCAACGGCAGTTCAGATTAAAACAAGACAGTTCAGCTCAACAGCAGTTCAGATTAAACAAAGCAGTTTAGAATAAACAAAGCCATTCAGATTAAACAAGGCAGTTCAGATTAAACAAGGCAGTTCAGATTAAACAAGGCAATTCACATTAAACATGGCAGTTCACATTAAACATGGCAGTTCAGCTCAGAAGGAGTTCAGATAAAACAATGCAGTTCGGATTAAACAAGGCAGTTCAGCTCAAAGGCAGTTCATATTAAATAAGGCAGTTTAGCTCAACGCAAATTCAGATTAAACAAGGCAGCTCATATTAAACAAGGCAGCTCAAATTAAACAAGGCAGTTCAGCTCAAATTAAACAAGGCAGTTCAGCTCAAACAAGGCAGTTCAGCTCAAATCAAACAAGGCAGTTCAGCTCAAATCAAACAAGACAGTTCAGCTCAAATTAAACAAGGCAGTTCAGCTCAAACAAGGCAGTTCAGCTCAAATCAAACAAGGCAGTTCAGCTCAAATCAAACAAGACAGTTCAGCTCAAATCAAACAAGACAGTTCAGCTCAAATTAAACAAGGCAGTTCAGCTCAAACAAGGCAGTTCAGCTCAAACAAGGCAGTTCAGCTCAAACAAGGCAGTTCAGCTCAAACAAGGCAGTTCAGCTCAAACAAGGAAGTTCAGCTCAAACAAGGAAGTTCAGCTCAGATTAAACAAGGCAGCTCACATTAAACAAGGCAGTTCACATTAAACAAGGCAGTTCACATTAAACAAGGCATTTCACATTAAACAAGGCAGTTCACATTAAACAAGGCAATTCAGATTAAACAGACCCCACGGCCAGGACCCTGCTGAGCCCCTGCAAGCCTGCCGTGTCCCTACCTGAGAGCTGTGGTTGATCGCTGGTTGTCCCTGTCTGCTGATCGCTGGTCGTCCCTGGATCGCTGAGTACCATGAGGTTCCCTGTCTGCAGATCGCTGGTCATCCGTGTCTGCTGATCGCTGGTCATCCCTGGAAAACCAAGTGCTGTGAGGTTGAGTAGGCATGGCTTATATGTTCTTGCCTTAACAGCCTCAGAGTCCCCACCCCGTCCCCTACGCTGCAGCTGACGGGGAGGAATTTCTGTATGATCATCCAAACACTACCGCTATATAGTTGGCCAATCGCAGATTGAGCCTCAAGAGCTCCACTTTCACGCCACGCACCTGATTTGCTGACTATCAAGCGGAGTAGGCATGGCTTATGTTTTCTTGCCTTAACAGCATTGGAGTCCTCGCCCCTCCCCCACGCTGTAGCTGATGGGGAGGAATTGTCCAGTCCCAGGTGCAGTGAACGTCTTCCTTTCACTCAAAAGATAGCGACACTTTTTTTTACAGGGCTGGTTTACTGTCCTAGCACCCAACCTTCCTCTTTTCGCAGCACGGGCTTAGGACCGGCCATGGCAGAGTTAAAAAAATGGAAAGCTAACAAATTGAAGATATTTTCCCAATTCCAAAGCTGTGACTGCTGAATGATGTTTCTTTTTTGAGTGGCAGGAGCGACGTCCTCTGGCTGGTATTCTGACCTTCATCCAAGCTGTGTCAGCATTGGTGGGTGAGATCATGGCGTACGGTAAACTGTAGGCGTATATAACTATATATACTATATCATATAATGATCAGTCTCATTCCCATGTTACCCTGTTAAACCTTCTGCTAGCCACACTTGTCCAGTCCCAGGTGCAGTGAACGTCTTCCTTTCACTCGAAACATAGCGGCACTTTTTTTTACAGGGCTGGTTTACTGTCCCAGCACCCAACCTTCCTCTTTTCGCAGCACGGGCTTAGGACCGGCCATGGCAGAGTTAAAAAAATGGAAAGCTAACAAATTGAAGATATTTTCCCAATTCCAAAGCTGTGACTGCTGAATGATGTTTCTTTTTTGAGTGGCAGGAGCGACGTCCTCTGGCTGGTATTCTGACCTTCATCCAAGCTGTGTCAGCATTGGTGGGTGAGATCATGGCGTAAGGTAAACTGTAGGCGTATATAACTATATATACTATATCATATAATGATCAGTCTCATTCCCATGTTACCCTGTTAAACCTTCTGCTAGCCACACTTGTCCAGTCCCAGGTGCAGTGAACGTCTTCCTTTCACTCGAAACATAGCGGCACTTTTTTTTACAGGGCTGGTTTACTGTCCCAGCACCCAACCTTCCTCTTTTCGCAGCACGGGCTTAGGACCGGCCATGGCAGAGTTAAAAAAAATGGAAAGCTAACAAATTGAAGATATTTTCCCAATTCCAAAGCTGTGACTGCTGAATGATGTTTCTTTTTTGAGCGACAGGAGCGGCGTCCTCTGGCTGGTATTCTGACCTTCATCCAAGCTGTGTCAGCATTGGTGGGTGAGATCATGGCGTAAGGTAAACTGTAGGCGTATATAACTATATATACTATATCATATAATGATCAGTCTCATTCCCATGTTACCCTGTTAAACCTTCTGCTAGCCACACTTGTCCAGTCCCAGGTGCAGTGAACGTCTTCCTTTCACTCGAAACATAGCGGCACTTTTTTTTACAGGGCTGGTTTACTGTCCCAGCACCCAACCTTCCTCTTTTCGCAGCACGGGCTTAGGACCGGCCATGGCAGAGTTAAAAAAAATGGAAAGCTAACAAATTGAAGATATTTTCCCAATTCCAAAGCTGTGACTGCTGAATGATGTTTCTTTTTTGAGCGACAGGAGCGGCGTCCTCTGGCTGGTATTCTGACCTTCATCCAAGCTGTGTCAGCATTGGTGGGTGAGATCATGGCGTACGGTAAACTATAGGCGTATATAACTATATATACTATATCATATCATGATAAGTCTCATTCCCATGTTACCCTGTTAAACCTTCTGCTAGCTACAATTGTCTAGTCCCAGGTGCAGTGAACGTCTTCCTGTGTCAGCATTGGTGGGTGAGGTCAACGGCAGTTCAGATTAAACAAAGCAGTTAAGCTCAACGGCACTTCAGCTTAAACAAAGCAGTTTAGGGATCATGTGACCGCCGTGACTTGTCATCATGGCGGTCACATGATCGGGAAAGTTCCTGATCGAAAGAGCGGACCGGGACCTTTCCGTGAGTACCACGCGTGTGCTGGGAACGTGCAGGGTGCGCGCTCTCAGCACATATGTTTTTTGTTACTTGAACGCAAATGTGTGGCTGCTCGGCGTCTAGGTCCAGACACCCGGAGGCCGCACATTTGTGTGTCGCCAGCGCAAATGGGGTTAAATGAGGCAGTTCACATTAAACAAGGCAGTTCAGCTCAATGGCAGTTCACATTAAACAAGGCAGTTCACATTAAACAAGGCAGATCACATTAAACAAGGCAGTTCAGCTCAAAAGGCAGTTCAGCTCAACGGCAGTTTAGATTAAAACAAGACAGTTCAGCTCAACAGCAGTTCAGATTAAACAAAGCAGTTTAGAATAAACAAAGCCATTCAGATTAAACAAGGCAGTTCAGATTAAACAAGGCAGTTCAGATTAAACAAGGCAATTCACATTAAACATGGCAGTTCACATTAAACATGGCAGTTCAGCTCAGAAGGAGTTCAGATAAAACAATGCAGTTCGGATTAAACAAGGCAGTTCAGCTCAAAGGCAGTTCATATTAAATAAGGCAGTTTAGCTCAACGCAAATTCAGATTAAACAAGGCAGCTCATATTAAACAAGGCAGCTCAAATTAAACAAGGCAGTTCAGCTCAAATTAAACAAGGCAGTTCAGCTCAAACAAGGCAGTTCAGCTCAAATCAAACAAGGCAGTTCAGCTCAAATCAAACAAGACAGTTCAGCTCAAATTAAACAAGGCAGTTCAGCTCAAACAAGGCAGTTCAGCTCAAATCAAACAAGGCAGTTCAGCTCAAATCAAACAAGACAGTTCAGCTCAAATCAAACAAGACAGTTCAGCTCAAATTAAACAAGGCAGTTCAGCTCAAACAAGGCAGTTCAGCTCAAACAAGGCAGTTCAGCTCAAACAAGGCAGTTCAGCTCAAACAAGGAAGTTCAGCTCAAACAAGGAAGTTCAGCTCAGATTAAACAAGGCAGCTCACATTAAACAAGGCAGTTCACATTAAACAAGGCAGTTCACATTAAACAAGGCATTTCACATTAAACAAGGCAGTTCACATTAAACAAGGCAATTCAGATTAAACAGACCCCACGGCCAGGACCCTGCTGAGCCCCTGCAAGCCTGCCGTGTCCCTACCTGAGAGCTGTGGTTGATCGCTGGTTGTCCCTGTCTGCTGATCGCTGGTCGTCCCTGGATCGCTGAGTACCATGAGGTTCCCTGTCTGCAGATCGCTGGTCATCCGTGTCTGCTGATCGCTGGTCATCCCTGGAAAACCAAGTGCTGTGAGGTTGAGTAGGCATGGCTTATATGTTCTTGCCTTAACAGCCTCAGAGTCCCCACCCCGTCCCCTACGCTGCAGCTGACGGGGAGGAATTTCTGTATGATCATCCAAACACTACCGCTATATAGTTGGCCAATCGCAGATTGAGCCTCAAGAGCTCCACTTTCACGCCACGCACCTGATTTGCTGACTATCAAGCGGAGTAGGCATGGCTTATGTTTTCTTGCCTTAACAGCATTGGAGTCCTCGCCCCTCCCCCACGCTGTAGCTGATGGGGAGGAATTGTCCAGTCCCAGGTGCAGTGAACGTCTTCCTTTCACTCAAAAGATAGCGACACTTTTTTTTACAGGGCTGGTTTACTGTCCTAGCACCCAACCTTCCTCTTTTCGCAGCACGGGCTTAGGACCGGCCATGGCAGAGTTAAAAAAATGGAAAGCTAACAAATTGAAGATATTTTCCCAATTCCAACGCTGTGACGGCTGAATAATGTTTCCTTTTGGAGCGGCAGGAGAGGCAGGAGCGGCGTCCTCTGGCTGGTATTCTGACCTTCATCCAAGCTGTGTCAGCATTGGTGGGTGAGATCATGGTGTACGGTAAACTATAGGCGTATATAACTATATATACTATATCATATCATATCATGATAAGTCTCGTTCCCATGTTACCCTGTTAAACCTTCTGCTAGCCACACTTGTCCAGTCCCAGGTGCAGTGAATGTCTTCCTTTCACTCGAAACATAGCGGCACTTTTTTTTTACAGGGCTGGTTTACTGTCCCAGCACCCAACCTTCCTCTTTTCGCAGCACGGGCTTAGGACCGGCCATGGCAGAGTTAAAAAAAATGGAAAGCTAACAAATTGAAGATATTTTCCCAATTCCAATGCTGTGACTGCTGAATGATGTTTCTTTTTTGAGTGGCAGGAGCGGCGTCCTCTGGCTGGTATTCTGACCTTCATCCAAGCTGTGTCAGCATTGGTGGGTGAGATCATGGCGTACGGTAAACTGTAGGCGTATATAACTATATATACTATATCATATAATGATCAGTCTCATTCCCATGTTACCCTGTTAAACCTTTTGCTAGCCACACTTGTCCAGTCCCAGGTGCAGTGAACGTCTTCCTTTCACTCGAAACATAGCGGCACTTTTTTTTACAGGGCTGGTTTACTGTCCCAGCACCCAACCTTCCTCTTTTCGCAGCACGGGCTTAGGACCGGCCATGGCAGAGTTAAAAAAATGTAAAGCTAACAAATTGAAGATATTTTCCCAATTCCAAAGATGTGACTGCTGAATGATGTTTCTTTTTTGAGCGGCAGGAGCGGCGTCCTCTGGCTGGTATTATGACCTTCATCCAAGCTGTGTCAGCATTGGTGGGTGAGATCATGGCGTACGGTAAACTGTAGGCGTATATAACTATATATACTATATCATATAATGATCAGTCTCATTCCCATGTTACCCTGTTAAACCTTCTGCTAGCCACACTTGTCCAGTCCCAGGTGCAGTGAACGTCTTCCTTTCACTCGAAACATAGCGGCACTTTTTTTTACAGGGCTGGTTTACTGTCCCAGCACCCAACCTTCCTCTTTTCGCAGCACGGGCTTAGGACCGGCCATGGCAGAGTTAAAAAAAATGGAAAGCTAACAAATTGAAGATATTTTCCCAATTCCAAAGCTGTGACTGCTGAATGATGTTTCTTTTTTGAGCGGCAGGAGCGGCGTCCTCTGGCTGGTATTCTGACCTTCATCCAAGCTGTGTCAGCATTGGTGGGTGAGATCATGGTGTACGGTAAACTATAGGCGTATATAACTATATATACTATATCATATCATGATAAGTCTCGTTCCCATGTTACCCTGTTAAACCTTCTGCTAGCCACACTTGTCCAGTCCCAGGTGCAGTGAATGTCTTCCTTTCACTCGAAACATAGCGGCACATTTTTTTTTTACAGGGCTGGTTTACTGTCCCAGCACCCAACCTTCCTCTTTTCGCAGCACGGGCTTAGGACCGGCCATGGCAGAGTTAAAAAAAATGGAAAGCTAACAAATTGAAGATATTTTCCCACTTCCAACGCTGTGACTGCTGAATGATGTTTCTTTTTTGAGCGGCAGGAGCGGCGTCCTCTGGCTGGTATGCTGACCTTCATCCAAGCTGTGTCAGCATTGGTGGGTGAGATCATGGTGTACGGTAAACTATAGGCGTATATAACTATATATACTATATCATATCATGATAAGTCTCGTTCCCATGTTACCCTGTTAAACCTTCTGCTAGCCACACTTGTCCAGTCCCAGGTGCAGTGAATGTCTTCCTTTCACTTGAAACAGCGGCACTTTTTTTTTTACAGGGCTGGTTTACTGTCCCAGCACCCAACCTTCCTCTTTTCGCAGCACGGGCTTAGGACCGGCCATGGCAGAGTTAAAAAAAATGGAAAGCTAACAAATTGAAGATATTTTCCCACTTCCAACGCTGTGACTGCTGAATGATGTTTCTTTTTTGAGCGGCAGGAGCGGCGTCCTCTGGCTGGTATTCTGACCTTCATCCAAGCTGTGTCAGCATTGGTGGGTGAGATCATGGCGTACGGTAAACTGTAGGCGTATATAACTATATATACTATATCATATAATGATCAGTCTCATTCCCATGTTACCCTGTTAAACCTTCTGCTAGCCACGCTTGTCCAGTCCCAGGTGCAGTGAACGTCTTCCTTTCACTCGAAACAGAGCGGCACTTTTTTTTACAGGGCTGGTTTACTGTGCCAGCACCCAACCTTCCTCTTTTCGCAGCACGGGCTTAGGACCGGCCATGGCAGAGTTAAAAAAAATGGAAAGCTAACAAATTGAAGATATTTTCCCAATTCCAAAGCTGTGACTTCTGAATGATGTTTCTTTTTTGAGCGGCAGGAGCGGCGTCCTCTGGCTGGTATTCTGACCTTCATCCAAGCTGTGTCAGCATTGGTGGGTGAGATCATGGTGTACGGTAAACTGTAGGCGTATATAACTATATATACTATATCATATAATGATCAGTCTCATTCCCATGTTACCCTGTTAAACCTTCTGCTAGCCACACTTGTCCAGTCCCAGGTGCAGTGAACGTCTTCCTTTCACTCGAAACATAGCGGCACTTTTTTTTACAGGGCTGGTTTACTGTCCCAGCACCCAACCTTCCTCTTTTCGCAGCACGGGCTTAGGACCGGCCATGGCAGAGTTAAAAAAATGGAAAGCTAACAAATTGAAGATATTTTCCCAATTCCAAAGCTGTGACTGCTGAATGATGTTTCTTTTTTGAGTGGCAGGAGCGGCGTCCTCTGGCTGGTATTCTGACCTTCATCCAAGCTGTGTCAGCATTGGTGGGTGAGATCATGGCGTACGGTAAACTGTAGGCGTATATAACTATATATACTATATCATATAATGATCAGTCTCATTCCCATGTTACCCTGTTAAACCTTCTGCTAGCCACACATGTCCAGTCCCAGGTGCAGTGAACATCTTCCTTTCACTCGAAACATAGCGGCACTTTTTTTTACAGGGCTGGTTTACTGTCCCAGCACCCAACCTTCCTCTTTTCGCAGCAAGGGCTTAGGACCAGCCATGGCAGAGTTAAAAAAATGGAAAGCTAACAAATTGAAGATATTTTCCCAATTCCAAAGCTGTGACTGCTGAATGATGTTTCTTTTTTGAGTGGCAGGAGCGACGTCCTCTGGCTGGTATTCTGACCTTCATCCAAGCTGTGTCAGCATTGGTGGGTGAGATCATGGCGTACGGTAAACTGTTGGCGTATATAACTATATATACTATATCATATAATGATCAGTCTCATTCCCATGTTACCCTGTTAAACCTTCTGCTAGCCACACTTGTCCAGTCCCAGGTGCAGTGAACGTCTTCCTTTCACTCGAAACATAGCGGCACTTTTTTTTACAGGGCTGGTTTACTGTCCCAGGACCCAACCTTCCTCTTTTCGCAGCACGGGCTTAGGACCGGCCATGGCAGAGTTAAAAAAATGGAAAGCTAACAAATTGAAGATATTTTCCCAATTCCAACACTGTGACTGCTAAATGATGTTTCTTTTTTGAGCGGCAGGAGCGGTGTCCTCTGGCTGGTATTCTGACCTTCATCCAAGCTGTGTCAGCATTGGTGGGGGAGATCATGGTGTACGGTAAACTGTAGGCGTATATAACTATATATACTATATCATATAATGATCAGTCTCATTCCCATGTTACCCTGTTAAACCTTCTGCTAGCCACACTTGTCCAGTCCCAGGTGCAGTGAATGTCTTCCTTTCACTCGAAACATAGTGGCACTTTTTTTTACAGGGCTGGTTTACTGTCCCAGCACCCAACCTTCCTCTTTTCGCAGCACGGGCTTAGGACCGGCCATGGCAGAGTTAAAAAAATGGAAAGCTAACAAATTGAAGATATTTTCCCAATTCCAAAGCTGTGACTGCTGAATGATGTTTCTTTTTTGAGTGGCAGGAGCGGCGTCCTCTGGCTGGTATTCTGACCTTCATCCAAGCTGTGTCAGCATTGGTGGGTGAGATCATGGCGTACGGTAAACTGTAGGCGTATATAACTATATATACTATATCATATAATGATCAGTCTCATTCCCATGTTACCCTGTTAAACCTTCTGCTAGCCACACTTGTCCAGTCCCAGGTGCAGTGAACGTCTTCCTTTCACTCAAAACATAGCGGCACTTTTTTTTACAGGGCTGGTTTACTGTCCCAGCACCCAACCTTCCTATTTTCGCAGCACGGGCTTAGGACCGGCCATGGCAGAGTTAAAAAAATGGAAAGCTAACAAATTGAAGATATTTTCCCAATTCCAACGCTGTGACTGCTGAATGATGTTTCTTTTTGGAGCGGCATCCTCTGGCTGGTATTCTGACCTTCATCCAAGCTGTGTCAGCATTGGTGGGTGAGATCATGGCGTACGGTAAACTGTTGGCGTATATAACTATATATACTATATCATATAATGATCAGTCTCATTCCCATGTTACCCTGTTAAACCTTCTGCTAGCCACACTTGTCCAGTCCCAGGTGCAGTGAACGTCTTCCTTTCACTCGAAACATAGCGGCACTTTTTTTTACAGGGCTGGTTTACTGTCCCAGGACCCAACCTTCCTCTTTTCGCAGCACGGGCTTAGGACCGGCCATGGCAGAGTTAAAAAAATGGAAAGCTAACAAATTGAAGATATTTTCCCAATTCCAAAGCTGTGACTGCTGAATGATGTTTCTTTTTTGAGTGGCAGGAGCGGCGTCCTCTGGCTGGTATTCTGACCTTCATCCAAGCTGTGTCAGCATTGGTGGGTGAGATCATGGCGTACGGTAAACTGTAGGCGTATATAACTATATATACTATATCATATAATGATCAGTCTCATTCCCATGTTACCCTGTTAAACCTTCTGCTAGCCACACATGTCCAGTCCCAGGTGCTTTGAACAACTTCCTTTCACTCGAAACATAGCGGCACTTTTTTTTACAGGGCTGGTTTACTGTCCCAGCACCCAACCTTCCTCTTTTCGCAGCACGGGCTTAGGACCGGCCATGGCAGAGTTAAAAAAATGGAAAGCTAACAAATTGAAGATATTTTCCCAATTCCAAAGCTGTGACTGCTGAATGATGATTCTTTTTTGAGTGGCAGGAGCGACGTCCTCTGGCTGGTATTCTGACCTTCATCCAAGCTGTGTCAGCATTGGTGGGTGAGATCATGGCGTACGGTAAACTGTTGGCGTATATAACTATATATACTATATCATATAATGATCAGTCTCATTCCCATGTTACCCTGTTAAACCTTCTGCTAGCCACACTTGTCCAGTCCCAGGTGCAGTGAACGTCTTCCTTTCACTCGAAACATAGCGGCACTTATTTTTACAGGGCTGGTTTACTGTCCCAGGACCCAACCTTCCTCTTTTCGCAGCACGGGCTTAGGACCGGCCATGGCAGAGTTAAAAAAATGGAAAGCTAACAAATTGAAGATATTTTCCCAATTCCAACACTGTGACTGCTAAATGATGTTTCTTTTTTGAGCGGCAGGAGCGGTGTCCTCTGGCTGGTATTCTGACCTTCATCCAAGCTGTGTCAGCATTGGTGGGGGAGATCATGGTGTACGGTAAACTGTAGGCGTATATAACTATATATACTATATCATATAATGATCAGTCTCATTCCCATGTTACCCTGTTAAACCTTCTGCTAGCCACACTTGTCCAGTCCCAGGTGCAGTGAACGTCTTCCTTTCACTCGAAACATAGCGGCACTTTTTTTTACAGGGCTGGTTTACTGTCCCAGCACCCAACCTTCCTCTTTTCGCAGCACGGGCTTAGGACCGGCCATGGCAGAGTTAAAAAAATGTAAAGCTAACAAATTGAAGATATTTTCCCAATTCCAACGCTGTGACTGCTGAATGATGTTTCTTTTTTGAGCGGCAGGAGCGGCATCCTCTGGCTGGTATTCTGACCTTCATCCAAGCTGTGTCAGCATTGGTGGGTGAGATCATGGCATACGGTAAACTGTAGGCGTATATAACTATATATACTATATCATATAATGATCAGTCTCATTCCCATGTTACCCTGTTAAACCTTCTGCTAGCCACACTTGTCCAGTCCCAGGTGCAGTGAACGTCTTCCTTTCACTCGAAACATAGCGGCACTTTTTTTTACAGGGCTGGTTTACTGTCCCAGGACCCAACCTTCCTCTTTTCGCAGCACGGGCTTAGGACCGGCCATGGCAGAATTAAAAAAATGGAAAGCTAACAAATGGAAGATATTTTCCCAATTCCAACACTGTGACTGCTAAATGATGTTTCTTTTTTGAGCGGCAGGAGCGGTGTCCTCTGGCTGGTTTTCTGACCTTCATCCAAGCTGTGTCAGCATTGGTGGGGGAGATCATGGCGTACGGTAAACTGTAGGCGTATATAACTATATATACTATATCATATAATGATCAGTCTCATTCCCATGTTACCCTGTTAAACCTTCTGCTAGCCACACTTGTCCAGTCCCAGGTGCAGTGAATGTCTTCCTTTCACTCGAAACATAGCGGCACTTTTTTTTACAGGGCTGGTTTACTGTCCCAGCACCCAACCTTCCTCTTTTCGCAGCACGGGCTTAGGACCGGCCATGGCAGAGTTAAAAAAATGGAAAGCTAACAAATTGAAGATATTTTCCCAATTCCAACACTGTGACTGCTGAATGATGTTTCTTTTTTGAGCGGCAGGAGCGGCGTCCTCTGGCTGGTATTCTGACCTTCATCCAAGCTGTGTCAGCATCGGTGGGTGAGATCATGGCGTACGGTAAACTGTAGGCGTATATAACTATATATAATATATCATATAATGATCAGTCTCATTCCCATGTTACCCTGTTAAACCTTCTGCTAGCCACACTTGTCCAGTCCCAGGTGCAGTGAACGTCTTCCTTTCACTCGAAACATAGCGGCACTTTTTTTTACAGGGCTGGTTTACTGTCCCAGCACCCAACCTTCCTCTTTTCGCAGCACGGGCTTAGGACCGGCCATGGCAGAGTTAAAAAAAATGGAAAGCTAACAAATTGAAGATATTTTCCCAATTCCAAAGCTGTGACTGCTGAATGATGTTTCTTTTTTGAGTGGCAGGAGCGGCGTCCTCTGGCTGGTATTCTGACCTTCATCCAAGCTGTGTCAGCATTGGTGGGTGAGATCATGGCGTACGGTAAACTGTAGGCGTATATAACTATATATACTATATCATATAATGATCAGTCTCATTCCCATGTTACCCTGTTAAACCTTCTGCTAGCCACACTTGTCCAGTCCCAGGTGCAGTGAATGTCTTCCTTTCACTCGAAACATAGCGGCACTTTTTTTTACAGGGCTGGTTTACTGTCCCAGCACCCAACCTTCCTCTTTTCGCAGCACGGGCTTAGGACCGGCCATGGCAGAGTTAAAAAAATGGAAAGCTAACAAATTGAAGATATTTTCCCATTTCCAAAGCTGTGACTGCTGAATGATGTTTCTTTTTTGAGTGGCAGGAGCGGCGTCCTCTGGCTGGTATTCTGACCTTCATCCAAGCTGTGTCAGCATTGGTGGGAGAGATCATGGCGTACGGTAAACTGTAGGCGTATATAACTATATATACTATATCATATAATGATCAGTCTCATTCCCATGTTACCCTGTTAAACCTTCTGCTAGCCACACTTGTCCAGTCCCAGGTGCAGTGAACGTCTTCCTTTCACTCGAACAATAGCGGCACTTTTTTTTACAGTGCTGGTTTACTGTCCCAGCACCCAACCTTCCTCTTTTCGCAGCACGGGCTTAGGACCGGCCATGGCAGAGTTAAAAAAATGGAAAGCTAACAAATTGAAGATATTTTCCCAATTCCAAAGCTGTGACTGCTGAATGATGTTTCTTTTTTGAGTGGCAGGAGCGACGTCCTCTGGCTGGTATTCTGACCTTCATCCAAGCTGTGTCAGCATTGGTGGGTGAGATCATGGCGTACGGTAAACTGTAGGCGTATATAACTATATATACTATATCATATAATGATCAGTCTCATTCCCATGTTACCCTGTTAAACCTTCTGCTAGCCACACATGTCCAGTCCCAGGTGCAGTGAACATCTTCCTTTCACTCGAAACATAGCGGCACTTTTTTTTACAGGGCTGGTTTACTGTCCCAGCACCCAACCTTCCTCTTTTCGCAGCACGGGCTTAGGACCGGCCATGGCAGAGTTAAAAAAATGGAAAGCTAACAAATTGAAGATATTTTCCCAATTCCAAAGCTGTGACTGCTGAATGATGTTTCTTTTTTGAGTGGCAGGAGCGACGTCCTCTGGCTGGTATTCTGACCTTCATCCAAGCTGTGTCAGCATTGGTGGGTGAGATCATGGCGTACGGTAAACTGTTGGCGTATATAACTATATATACTATATCATATAATGATCAGTCTCATTCCCATGTTACCCTGTTAAACCTTCTGCTAGCCACACTTGTCCAGTCCCAGGTGCAGTGAACGTCTTCCTTTCACTCGAAACATAGCGGCACTTTTTTTTACAGGGCTGGTTTACTGTCCCAGGACCCAACCTTCCTCTTTTCGCAGCACGGGCTTAGGACCGGCCATGGCAGAGTTAAAAAAATGGAAAGCTAACAAATTGAAGATATTTTCCCAATTCCAACACTGTGACTGCTAAATGATGTTTCTTTTCTGAGCGGCAGGAGCGGTGTCCTCTGGCTGGTATTCTGACCTTCATCCAAGCTGTGTCAGCATTGGTGGGGGAGATCATGGTGTACGGTAAACTGTAGGCGTATATAACTATATATACTATATCATATAATGATCAGTCTCATTCCCATGTTACCCTGTTAAACCTTCTGCTAGCCACACTTGTCCAGTCCCAGGTGCAGTGAATGTCTTCCTTTCACTCGAAACATAGTGGCACTTTTTTTTACAGGGCTGGTTTACTGTCCCAGCACCCGACCTTCCTCTTTTCGCAGCACAGGCTTAGGACCGGCCATGGCAGAGTTAAAAAAATGGAAAGCTAACAAATTGAAGATATTTTCCCAATTCCAAAGCTGTGACTGCTGAATGATGTTTCTTTTTTGAGTGGCAGGAGCGGCGTCCTCTGGCTGGTATTCTGACCTTCATCCAAGCTGTGTCAGCATTGGTGGGTGAGATCATGGCGTACGGTAAACTGTAGGCGTATATAACTATATATACTATATCATATAATGATCAGTCTCATTCCCATGTTACCCTGTTAAACCTTCTGCTAGCCACACTTGTCCAGTCCCAGGTGCAGTGAACGTCTTCCTTTCACTCGAAACATAGCGGCACTTTTTTTTACAGGGCTGGTTTACTGTCCCAGCACCCAACCTTCCTCTTTTCGCAGCACGGGCTTAGGACCGGCCATGGCAGAGTTAAAAAAATGTAAAGCTAACAAATTGAAGATATTTTCCCAATTCCAACGCTGTGACTGCTGAATGATGTTTCTTTTTTGAGCGGCAGGAGCGGCATCCTCTGGCTGGTATTCTGACCTTCATCCAAGCTGTGTCAGCATTGGTGGGTGAGATCATGGCATACGGTAAACTGTAGGCGTATATAACTATATATACTATATCATATAATGATCAGTCTCATTCCCATGTTACCCTGTTAAACCTTCTGCTAGCCACACTTGTCCAGTCCCAGGTGCAGTGAACGTCTTCCTTTCACTCGAAACATAGCGGCACTTTTTTTTACAGGGCTGGTTTACTGTCCCAGGACCCAACCTTCCTCTTTTCGCAGCACGGGCTTAGGACCGGCCATGGCAGAATTAAAAAAATGGAAAGCTAACAAATTGAAGATATTTTCCCAATTCCAACACTGTGACTGCTAAATGATGTTTCTTTTTTGAGCGGCAGGAGCGGTGTCCTCTGGCTGGTATTCTGACCTTCATCCAAGCTGTGTCAGCATTGGTGGGGGAGATCATGGCGTACGGTAAACTGTAGGCGTATATAACTATATATACTATATCATATAATGATCAGTCTCATTCCCATGTTACCCTGTTAAACCTTCTGCTAGCCACACTTGTCCAGTCCCAGGTGCAGTGAATGTCTTCCTTTCACTCGAAACATAGTGGCACTTTTTTTTACAGGGCTGGTTTACTGTCCCAGCACCCAACCTTCCTCTTTTCGCAGCACGGGCTTAGGACCGGCCATGGCAGAGTTAAAAAAATGGAAAGCTAACAAATTGAAGATATTTTCCCAATTCCAAAGCTGTGACTGCTGAATGATGTTTCTTTTTTGAGTGGCAGGAGCGGCGTCCTCTGGCTGGTATTCTGACCTTCATCCAAGCTGTGTCAGCATTGGTGGGTGAGATCATGGCGTACGGTAAACTGTAGGCGTATATAACTATATATACTATATCATATAATGATCAGTCTCATTCCCATGTTACCCTGTTAAACCTTCTGCTAGCCACACTTGTCCAGTCCCAGGTGCAGTGAACGTCTTCCTTTCACTCGAAACATAGCGGCACTTTTTTTTACAGGGCTGGTTTACTGTCCCAGCACCCAACCTTCCTCTTTTCGCAGCACGGGCTTAGGACCGGCCATGGCAGAGTTAAAAAAATGGAAAGCTAACAAATTGAAGATATTTTCCCAATTCCAACGCTGTGACTGCTGAATGATGTTTCTTTTTTGAGCGGCAGGAGCGGCATCCTCTGGCTGGTATTCTGACCTTCATCCAAGCTGTGTCAGCATTGGTGGGTGAGATCATGGCATACGGTAAACTGTAGGCGTATATAACTATATATACTATATCATATAATGATCAGTCTCATTCCCATGTTACCCTGTTAAACCTTCTGCTAGCCACACTTGTCCAGTCCCAGGTGCAGTGAATGTCTTCCTTTCACTCGAAACATAGTGGCACTTTTTTTTACAGGGCTGGTTTACTGTCCCAGCACCCAACCTTCCTCTTTTCGCAGCACGGGCTTAGGACCGGCCATGGCAGAGTTAAAAAAATGGAAAGCTAACAAATTGAAGATATTTTCCCAATTCCAAAGCTGTGACTGCTGAATGATGTTTCTTTTTTGAGTGGCAGGAGCGGCGTCCTCTGGCTGGTATTCTGACCTTCATCCAAGCTGTGTCAGCATTGGTGGGTGAGATCATGGCGTACGGTAAACTGTTGGCGTATATAACTATATATACTATATCATATAATGATCAGTCTCATTCCCATGTTACCCTGTTAAACCTTCTGCTAGCCACACTTGTCCAGTCCCAGGTGCAGTGAACGTCTTCCTTTCACTCGAAACATAGCGGCACTTTTTTTTTTGCAGGGCTGGTTTACTGTCCCAGGACCCAACCTTCCTCTTTTCGCAGCACGGGCTTAGGACCGGCCATGGCAGAGTTAAAAAAATGGAAAGCTAACAAATTGAAGATATTTTCCCAATTCCAACACTGTGACTGCTAAATGATGTTTCTTTTTTGAGCGGCAGGAGCGGTGTCCTCTGGCTGGTATTCTGACCTTCATCCAAGCTGTGTCAGCATTGGTGGGGGAGATCATGGTGTACGGTAAACTGTAGGCGTATATAACTATATATACTATATCATATAATGATCAGTCTCATTCCCATGTTACCCTGTTAAACCTTCTGCTAGCCACACTTGTCCAGTCCCAGGTGCAGTGAACGTCTTCCTTTCACTCGAAACATAGCGGCACTTTTTTTTACAGGGCTGGTTTACTGTCCCAGCACCCAACCTTCCTCTTTTCGCAGCACGGGCTTAGGACCGGCCATGGCAGAGTTAAAAAAATGTAAAGCTAACAAATTGAAGATATTTTCCCAATTCCAACGCTGTGACTGCTGAATGATGTTTCTTTTTTGAGCGGCAGGAGCGGCATCCTCTGGCTGGTATTCTGACCTTCATCCAAGCTGTGTCAGCATTGGTGGGTGAGATCATGGCGTACGGTAAACTGTAGGCGTATATAACTATATATACTATATCATATAATGATCAGTCTCATTCCCATGTTACCCTGTTAAACCTTCTGCTAGCCACACTTGTCCAGTCCCAGGTGCAGTGAACGTCTTCCTTTCACTCGAACAATAGCGGCACTTTTTTTTACAGTGCTGGTTTACTGTCCCAGCACCCAACCTTCCTCTTTTCGCAGCACGGGCTTAGGACCGGCCATGGCAGAGTTAAAAAAATGGAAAGCTAACAAATTGAAGATATTTTCCCAATTCCAAAGCTGTGACTGCTGAATGATGTTTCTTTTTTGAGTGGCAGGAGCGACGTCCTCTGGCTGGTATTCTGACCTTCATCCAAGCTGTGTCAGCATTGGTGGGTGAGATCATGGCGTACGGTAAACTGTAGGCGTATATAACTATATATACTATATCATATAATGATCAGTCTCATTCCCATGTTACCCTGTTAAACCTTCTGCTAGCCACACATGTCCAGTCCCAGGTGCAGTGAACATCTTCCTTTCACTCGAAACATAGCGGCACTTTTTTTTACAGGGCTGGTTTACTGTCCCAGCACCCAACCTTCCTCTTTTCGCAGCACGGGCTTAGGACCGGCCATGGCAGAGTTAAAAAAATGGAAAGCTAACAAATTGAAGATATTTTCCCAATTCCAAAGCTGTGACTGCTGAATGATGTTTCTTTTTTGAGTGGCAGGAGCGACGTCCTCTGGCTGGTATTCTGACCTTCATCCAAGCTGTGTCAGCATTGGTGGGTGAGATCATGGCGTACGGTAAACTGTTGGCGTATATAACTATATATACTATATCATATAATGATCAGTCTCATTCCCATGTTACCCTGTTAAACCTTCTGCTAGCCACACTTGTCCAGTCCCAGGTGCAGTGAACGTCTTCCTTTCACTCGAAACATAGCGGCACTTTTTTTTACAGGGCTGGTTTACTGTCCCAGGACCCAACCTTCCTCTTTTCGCAGCACGGGCTTAGGACCGGCCATGGCAGAGTTAAAAAAATGGAAAGCTAACAAATTGAAGATATTTTCCCAATTCCAACACTGTGACTGCTAAATGATGTTTCTTTTCTGAGCGGCAGGAGCGGTGTCCTCTGGCTGGTATTCTGACCTTCATCCAAGCTGTGTCAGCATTGGTGGGGGAGATCATGGTGTACGGTAAACTGTAGGCGTATATAACTATATATACTATATCATATAATGATCAGTCTCATTCCCATGTTACCCTGTTAAACCTTCTGCTAGCCACACTTGTCCAGTCCCAGGTGCAGTGAATGTCTTCCTTTCACTCGAAACATAGTGGCACTTTTTTTTACAGGGCTGGTTTACTGTCCCAGCACCCGACCTTCCTCTTTTCGCAGCACAGGCTTAGGACCGGCCATGGCAGAGTTAAAAAAATGGAAAGCTAACAAATTGAAGATATTTTCCCAATTCCAAAGCTGTGACTGCTGAATGATGTTTCTTTTTTGAGTGGCAGGAGCGGCGTCCTCTGGCTGGTATTCTGACCTTCATCCAAGCTGTGTCAGCATTGGTGGGTGAGATCATGGCGTACGGTAAACTGTAGGCGTATATAACTATATATACTATATCATATAATGATCAGTCTCATTCCCATGTTACCCTGTTAAACCTTCTGCTAGCCACACTTGTCCAGTCCCAGGTGCAGTGAACGTCTTCCTTTCACTCGAAACATAGCGGCACTTTTTTTTACAGGGCTGGTTTACTGTCCCAGCACCCAACCTTCCTCTTTTCGCAGCACGGGCTTAGGACCGGCCATGGCAGAGTTAAAAAAATGTAAAGCTAACAAATTGAAGATATTTTCCCAATTCCAACGCTGTGACTGCTGAATGATGTTTCTTTTTTGAGCGGCAGGAGCGGCATCCTCTGGCTGGTATTCTGACCTTCATCCAAGCTGTGTCAGCATTGGTGGGTGAGATCATGGCATACGGTAAACTGTAGGCGTATATAACTATATATACTATATCATATAATGATCAGTCTCATTCCCATGTTACCCTGTTAAACCTTCTGCTAGCCACACTTGTCCAGTCCCAGGTGCAGTGAACGTCTTCCTTTCACTCGAAACATAGCGGCACTTTTTTTTACAGGGCTGGTTTACTGTCCCAGGACCCAACCTTCCTCTTTTCGCAGCACGGGCTTAGGACCGGCCATGGCAGAATTAAAAAAATGGAAAGCTAACAAATTGAAGATATTTTCCCAATTCCAACACTGTGACTGCTAAATGATGTTTCTTTTTTGAGCGGCAGGAGCGGTGTCCTCTGGCTGGTATTCTGACCTTCATCCAAGCTGTGTCAGCATTGGTGGGGGAGATCATGGCGTACGGTAAACTGTAGGCGTATATAACTATATATACTATATCATATAATGATCAGTCTCATTCCCATGTTACCCTGTTAAACCTTCTGCTAGCCACACTTGTCCAGTCCCAGGTGCAGTGAATGTCTTCCTTTCACTCGAAACATAGTGGCACTTTTTTTTACAGGGCTGGTTTACTGTCCCAGCACCCAACCTTCCTCTTTTCGCAGCACGGGCTTAGGACCGGCCATGGCAGAGTTAAAAAAATGGAAAGCTAACAAATTGAAGATATTTTCCCAATTCCAAAGCTGTGACTGCTGAATGATGTTTCTTTTTTGAGTGGCAGGAGCGGCGTCCTCTGGCTGGTATTCTGACCTTCATCCAAGCTGTGTCAGCATTGGTGGGTGAGATCATGGCGTACGGTAAACTGTAGGCGTATATAACTATATATACTATATCATATAATGATCAGTCTCATTCCCATGTTACCCTGTTAAACCTTCTGCTAGCCACACTTGTCCAGTCCCAGGTGCAGTGAACGTCTTCCTTTCACTCGAAACATAGCGGCACTTTTTTTTACAGGGCTGGTTTACTGTCCCAGCACCCAACCTTCCTCTTTTCGCAGCACGGGCTTAGGACCGGCCATGGCAGAGTTAAAAAAATGGAAAGCTAACAAATTGAAGATATTTTCCCAATTCCAACGCTGTGACTGCTGAATGATGTTTCTTTTTTGAGCGGCAGGAGCGGCATCCTCTGGCTGGTATTCTGACCTTCATCCAAGCTGTGTCAGCATTGGTGGGTGAGATCATGGCATACGGTAAACTGTAGGCGTATATAACTATATATACTATATCATATAATGATCAGTCTCATTCCCATGTTACCCTGTTAAACCTTCTGCTAGCCACACTTGTCCAGTCCCAGGTGCAGTGAATGTCTTCCTTTCACTCGAAACATAGTGGCACTTTTTTTTACAGGGCTGGTTTACTGTCCCAGCACCCAACCTTCCTCTTTTCGCAGCACGGGCTTAGGACCGGCCATGGCAGAGTTAAAAAAATGGAAAGCTAACAAATTGAAGATATTTTCCCAATTCCAAAGCTGTGACTGCTGAATGATGTTTCTTTTTTGAGTGGCAGGAGCGGCGTCCTCTGGCTGGTATTCTGACCTTCATCCAAGCTGTGTCAGCATTGGTGGGTGAGATCATGGCGTACGGTAAACTGTAGGCGTATATAACTATATATACTATATCATATAATGATCAGTCTCATTCCCATGTTACCCTGTTAAACCTTCTGCTAGCCACACTTGTCCAGTCCCAGGTGCAGTGAACGTCTTCCTTTCACTCGAAACATAGCGGCACTTTTTTTTACAGGGCTGGTTTACTGTCCCAGCACCCAACCTTCCTCTTTTCGCAGCACGGGCTTAGGACCGGCCATGGCAGAGTTAAAAAAATGGAAAGCTAACAAATTGAAGATATTTTCCCAATTCCAACGCTGTGACTGCTGAATGATGTTTCTTTTTTGAGCGGCAGGAGCGGCATCCTCTGGCTGGTATTCTGACCTTCATCCAAGCTGTGTCAGCATTGGTGGGTGAGATCATGGCATACGGTAAACTGTAGGCGTATATAACTATATATACTATATCATATAATGATCAGTCTCATTCCCATGTTACCCTGTTAAACCTTCTGCTAGCCACACTTGTCCAGTCCCAGGTGCAGTGAATGTCTTCCTTTCACTCGAAACATAGTGGCACTTTTTTTTACAGGGCTGGTTTACTGTCCCAGCACCCAACCTTCCTCTTTTCGCAGCACGGGCTTAGGACCGGCCATGGCAGAGTTAAAAAAATGGAAAGCTAACAAATTGAAGATATTTTCCCAATTCCAAAGCTGTGACTGCTGAATGATGTTTCTTTTTTGAGTGGCAGGAGCGGCGTCCTCTGGCTGGTATTCTGACCTTCATCCAAGCTGTGTCAGCATTGGTGGGTGAGATCATGGCGTACGGTAAACTGTAGGCGTATATAACTATATATACTATATCATATAATGATCAGTCTCATTCCCATGTTACCCTGTTAAACCTTCTGCTAGCCACACTTGTCCAGTCCCAGGTGCAGTGAACGTCTTCCTTTCACTGGAAACATAGCGGCACTTTTTTTTACAGGGCTGGTTTACTGTCCCAGCACCCAACCTTCCTCTTTTCGCAGCACGGGCTTAGGACCGGCCATGGCAGAGTTAAAAAAATGGAAAGCTAACAAATTGAAGATATTTTCCCAATTCCAACGCTGTGACTGCTGAATGATGTTTCTTTTTTGAGCGGCAGGAGCGGCATCCTCTGGCTGGTATTCTGACCTTCATCCAAGCTGTGTCAGCATTGGTGGGTGAGATCATGGCATACGGTAAACTGTAGGCGTATATAACTATATATACTATATCATATAATGATCAGTCTCATTCCCATGTTACCCTGTTAAACCTTCTGCTAGCCACACTTGTCCAGTCCCAGGTGCAGTGAACGTCTTCCTTTCACTCGAACAATAGCGGCACTTTTTTTTACAGTGCTGGTTTACTGTCCCAGCACCCAACCTTCCTCTTTTCGCAGCACGGGCTTAGGACCGGCCATGGCAGAGTTAAAAAAATGGAAAGCTAACAAATTGAAGATATTTTCCCAATTCCAAAGCTGTGACTGCTGAATGATGTTTCTTTTTTGAGTGGCAGGAGAGACGTCCTCTGGCTGGTATTCTGACCTTCATCCAAGCTGTGTCAGCATTGGTGGGTGAGATCATGGCGTACGGTAAACTGTTGGCGTATATAACTATATATACTATATCATATAATGATCAGTCTCATTCCCATGTTACCCTGTTAAACCTTCTGCTAGCCACACTTGTCCAGTCCCAGGTGCAGTGAACGTCTTCCTTTCACTCGAAACATAGCGGCACTTTTTTTTACAGGGCTGGTTTACTGTCCCAGGACCCAACCTTCCTCTTTTCGCAGCACGGGCTTAGGACCGGCCATGGCAGAGTTAAAAAAATGGAAAGCTAACAAATTGAAGATATTTTCCCAATTCCAACACTGTGACTGCTAAATGATGTTTCTTTTCTGAGCGGCAGGAGCGGTGTCCTCTGGCTGGTATTCTGACCTTCATCCAAGCTGTGTCAGCATTGGTGGGGGAGATCATGGTGTACGGTAAACTGTAGGCGTATATAACTATATATACTATATCATATAATGATCAGTCTCATTCCTATGTTACCCTGTTAAACCTTCTGCTAGCCACACTTGTCCAGTCCCAGGTGCAGTGAATGTCTTCCTTTCACTCGAAACATAGTGGCACTTTTTTTTACAGGGCTGGTTTACTGTCCCAGCACCCAACCTTCCTCTTTTCGCAGCACGGGCTTAGGACCGGCCATGGCAGAGTTAAAAAAATGGAAAGCTAACAAATTGAAGATATTTTCCCAATTCCAAAGCTGTGACTGCTGAATGATGTTTCTTTTTTGAGTGGCAGGAGCGGCGTCCTCTGGCTGGTATTCTGACCTTCATCCAAGCTGTGTCAGCATTGGTGGGTGAGATCATGGCGTACGGTAAACTGTTGGCGTATATAACTATATATACTATATCATATAATGATCAGTCTCATTCCCATGTTACCCTGTTAAACCTTCTGCTAGCCACACTTGTCCAGTCCCAGGTGCAGTGAACGTCTTCCTTTCACTCGAAACATAGCGGCACTTTTTTTTTTGCAGGGCTGGTTTACTGTCCCAGGACCCAACCTTCCTCTTTTCGCAGCACGGGCTTAGGACCGGCCATGGCAGAGTTAAAAAAATGGAAAGCTAACAAATTGAAGATATTTTCCCAATTCCAACACTGTGACTGCTAAATGATGTTTCTTTTTTGAGCGGCAGGAGCGGTGTCCTCTGGCTGGTATTCTGACCTTCATCCAAGCTGTGTCAGCATTGGTGGGGGAGATCATGGTGTACGGTAAACTGTAGGCGTATATAACTATATATACTATATCATATAATGATCAGTCTCATTCCCATGTTACCCTGTTAAACCTTCTGCTAGCCACACTTGTCCAGTCCCAGGTGCAGTGAACGTCTTCCTTTCACTCGAAACATAGCGGCACTTTTTTTTACAGGGCTGGTTTACTGTCCCAGCACCCAACCTTCCTCTTTTCGCAGCACGGGCTTAGGACCGGCCATGGCAGAGTTAAAAAAATGTAAAGCTAACAAATTGAAGATATTTTCCCAATTCCAACGCTGTGACTGCTGAATGATGTTTCTTTTTTGAGCGGCAGGAGCGGCATCCTCTGGCTGGTATTCTGACCTTCATCCAAGCTGTGTCAGCATTGGTGGGTGAGATCATGGCATACGGTAAACTGTAGGCGTATATAACTATATATACTATATCATATAATGATCAGTCTCATTCCCATGTTACCCTGTTAAACCTTCTGCTAGCCACACTTGTCCAGTCCCAGGTGCAGTGAACGTCTTCCTTTCACTCGAAACATAGCGGCACTTTTTTTTACAGGGCTGGTTTACTGTCCCAGGACCCAACCTTCCTCTTTTCGCAGCACGGGCTTAGGACCGGCCATGGCAGAATTAAAAAAATGGAAAGCTAACAAATTGAAGATATTTTCCCAATTCCAACACTGTGACTGCTAAATGATGTTTCTTTTTTGAGCGGCAGGAGCGGTGTCCTCTGGCTGGTATTCTGACCTTCATCCAAGCTGTGTCAGCATTGGTGGGGGAGATCATGGCGTACGGTAAACTGTAGGCGTATATAACTATATATACTATATCATATAATGATCAGTCTCATTCCCATGTTACCCTGTTAAACCTTCTGCTAGCCACACTTGTCCAGTCCCAGGTGCAGTGAATGTCTTCCTTTCACTCGAAACATAGTGGCACTTTTTTTTACAGGGCTGGTTTACTGTCCCAGCACCCAACCTTCCTCTTTTCGCAGCACGGGCTTAGGACCGGCCATGGCAGAGTTAAAAAAATGGAAAGCTAACAAATTGAAGATATTTTCCCAATTCCAACACTGTGACTGCTGAATGATGTTTCTTTTTTGAGTGGCAGGAGCGGCGTCCTCTGGCTGGTATTCTGACCTTCATCCAAGCTGTGTCAGCATTGGTGGGTGAGATCATGGCGTACGGTAAACTGTAGGCGTATATAACTATATATACTATATCATATAATGATCAGTCTCATTCCCATGTTACCCTGTTAAACCTTCTGCTAGCCACACTTGTCCAGTCCCAGGTGCAGTGAATGTCTTCCTTTCACTCGAAACATAGCGGCACTTTTTTTTACAGGGCTGGTTTACTGTCCCAGCACCCAACCTTCCTCTTTTCGCAGCACGGGCTTAGGACCGGCCATGGCAGAGTTAAAAAAATGGAAAGCTAACAAATTGAAGATATTTTCCCATTTCCAAAGCTGTGACTGCTGAATGATGTTTCTTTTTTGAGTGGCAGGAGCGGCGTCCTCTGGCTGGTATTCTGACCTTCATCCAAGCTGTGTCAGCATTGGTGGGAGAGATCATGGCGTACGGTAAACTGTAGGCGTATATAACTATATATACTATATCATATAATGATCAGTCTCATTCCCATGTTACCCTGTTAAACCTTCTGCTAGCCACACTTGTCCAGTCCCAGGTGCAGTGAACGTCTTCCTTTCACTCGAAACATAGCGGCACTTTTTTTTACAGGGCTGGTTTACTGTCCCAGCACCCAACCTTCCTCTTTTCGCAGCACGGGCTTAGGACCGGCCATGGCAGAGTTAAAAAAATGTAAAGCTAACAAATTGAAGATATTTTCCCAATTCCAACGCTGTGACTGCTGAATGATGTTTCTTTTTTGAGCGGCAGGAGCGGCATCCTCTGGCTGGTATTCTGACCTTCATCCAAGCTGTGTCAGCATTGGTGGGTGAGATCATGGCATACGGTAAACTGTAGGCGTATATAACTATATATACTATATCATATAATGATCAGTCTCATTCCCATGTTACCCTGTTAAACCTTCTGCTAGCCACACTTGTCCAGTCCCAGGTGCAGTGAACGTCTTCCTTTCACTCGAACAATAGCGGCACTTTTTTTTACAGTGCTGGTTTACTGTCCCAGCACCCAACCTTCCTCTTTTCGCAGCACGGGCTTAGGACCGGCCATGGCAGAGTTAAAAAAATGGAAAGCTAACAAATTGAAGATATTTTCCCAATTCCAAAGCTGTGACTGCTGAATGATGTTTCTTTTTTGAGTGGCAGGAGCGACGTCCTCTGGCTGGTATTCTGACCTTCATCCAAGCTGTGTCAGCATTGGTGGGTGAGATCATGACGTACGGTAAACTGTAGGCGTATATAACTATATATACTATATCATATAATGATCAGTCTCATTCCCATGTTACCCTGTTAAACCTTCTGCTAGCCACACTTGTCCAGTCCCAGGTGCAGTGAACGTCTTCCTTTCACTCGAAACATAGCGGCACTTTTTTTTACAGGGCTGGTTTACTGTCCCAGCACCCAACCTTCCTCTTTTCGCAGCACGGGCTTAGGACCGGCCATGGCAGAGTTAAAAAAATGGAAAGCTAACAAATTGAAGATATTTTCCCAATTCCAAAGCTGTGACTGCTGAATGATGTTTCTTTTTTGAGTGGCAGGAGCGACGTCCTCTGGCTGGTATTCTGACCTTCATCCAAGCTGTGTCAGCATTGGTGGGTGAGATCATGGCGTACGGTAAACTGTTGGCGTATATAACTATATATACTATATCATATAATGATCAGTCTCATTCCCATGTTACCCTGTTAAACCTTCTGCTAGCCACACTTGTCCAGTCCCAGGTGCAGTGAACGTCTTCCTTTCACTCGAAACATAGCGGCACTTTTTTTTACAGGGCTGGTTTACTGTCCCAGGACCCAACCTTCCTCTTTTCGCAGCACGGGCTTAGGACCGGCCATGGCAGAGTTAAAAAAATGGAAAGCTAACAAATTGAAGATATTTTCCCAATTCCAACACTGTGACTGCTAAATGATGTTTCTTTTCTGAGCGGCAGGAGCGGTGTCCTCTGGCTGGTATTCTGACCTTCATCCAAGCTGTGTCAGCATTGGTGGGGGAGATCATGGTGTACGGTAAACTGTAGGCGTATATAACTATATATACTATATCATATAATGATCAGTCTCATTCCCATGTTACCCTGTTAAACCTTCTGCTAGCCACACTTGTCCAGTCCCAGGTGCAGTGAATGTCTTCCTTTCACTCGAAACATAGTGGCACTTTTTTTTACAGGGCTGGTTTACTGTCCCAGCACCCAACCTTCCTCTTTTCGCAGCACGGGCTTAGGACCGGCCATGGCAGAGTTAAAAAAATGGAAAGCTAACAAATTGAAGATATTTTCCCAATTCCAAAGCTGTGACTGCTGAATGATGTTTCTTTTTTGAGTGGCAGGAGCGGCGTCCTCTGGCTGGTATTCTGACCTTCATCCAAGCTGTGTCAGCATTGGTGGGTGAGATCATGGCGTACGGTAAACTGTAGGCGTATATAACTATATATACTATATCATATAATGATCAGTCTCATTCCCATGTTACCCTGTTAAACCTTCTGCTAGCCACACTTGTCCAGTCCCAGGTGCAGTGAACGTCTTCCTTTCACTCGAAACATAGCGGCACTTTTTTTTACAGGGCTGGTTTACTGTCCCAGCACCCAACCTTCCTCTTTTCGCAGCACGGGCTTAGGACCGGCCATGGCAGAGTTAAAAAAATGGAAAGCTAACAAATTGAAGATATTTTCCCATTTCCAAAGCTGTGACTGCTGAATGATGTTTCTTTTTTGAGTGGCAGGAGCGGCGTCCTCTGGCTGGTATTCTGACCTTCATCCAAGCTGTGTCAGCATTGGTGGGAGAGATCATGGCGTACGGTAAACTGTAGGCGTATATAACTATATATACTATATCATATAATGATCAGTCTCATTCCCATGTTACCCTGTTAAACCTTCTGCTAGCCACACTTGTCCAGTCCCAGGTGCAGTGAACGTCTTCCTTTCACTCGAAACATAGCGGCACTTTTTTTTACAGGGCTGGTTTACTGTCCCAGCACCCAACCTTCCTCTTTTCGCAGCACGGGCTTAGGACCGGCCATGGCAGAGTTAAAAAAATGTAAAGCTAACAAATTGAAGATATTTTCCCAATTCCAACGCTGTGACTGCTGAATGATGTTTCTTTTTTGAGCGGCAGGAGCGGCATCCTCTGGCTGGTATTCTGACCTTCATCCAAGCTGTGTCAGCATTGGTGGGTGAGATCATGGCATACGGTAAACTGTAGGCGTATATAACTATATATACTATATCATATAATGATCAGTCTCATTCCCATGTTACCCTGTTAAACCTTCTGCTAGCCACACTTGTCCAGTCCCAGGTGCAGTGAACGTCTTCCTTTCACTCGAACAATAGCGGCACTTTTTTTTACAGGGCTGGTTTACTGTCCCAGCACCCAACCTTCCTCTTTTCGCAGCACGGGCTTAGGACCGGCCATGGCAGAGTTAAAAAAAATGGAAAGCTAACAAATGGAAGATATTTTCCCAATTCCAACGCTGTGACTGCTGAATGATGTTTCTTTTTTGAGCGGCAGGAGCGGCGTCCTCTGGCTGGTATTC
The DNA here is from genome assembly GCF_062004578.1 of Staurois parvus. Lineage (NCBI taxonomy): Eukaryota > Metazoa > Chordata > Amphibia > Anura > Ranidae > Staurois > Staurois parvus. Next base: position 1,834,701 of record NW_028318929.1, read on the forward strand.
TGACCTTCATCCAAGCTGTGTCAGCATTGGTGGGTGAGATCATGGCGTACGGTAAACTGTTGGCGTATATAACTATATATACTATATCATATCATGATAAGTCTCATTCCCATGTTACCCTGTTAAACCTTCTGCTAGCTACAATTGTCTAGTCCCAGGTGCAGTGAACGTCTTCCTGTGTCAGCATTGGTGGGTGAGGTCAACGGCAGTTCAGATTAAACAAAGCAGTTAAGCTCAACGGCACTTCAGCTTAAACAAAGCAGTTTAGGGATCATGTGACCGCCGTGACTTGTCATCATGGCGGTCACATGATCGGGAAAGTTCCTGATCGAAAGAGCGGACCGGGACCTTTCCGTGAGTACCACGCGTGTGCTGGGAACGTGCAGGGTGCGCGCTCTCAGCACATATGTTTTTTGTTACTTGAACGCAAATGTGTGGCTGCTCGGCGTCTAGGTCCAGACACCCGGAGGCCGCACATTTGTGTGTCGCCAGCGCAAATGGGGTTAAATGAGGCAGTTCACATTAAACAAGGCAGTTCAGCTCAATGGCAGTTCACATTAAACAAGGCAGTTCACATTAAACAAGGCAGATCACATTAAACAAGGCAGTTCAGCTCAAAAGGCAGTTCAGCTCAACGGCAGTTTAGATTAAAACAAGACAGTTCAGCTCAACAGCAGTTCAGATTAAACAAAGCAGTTTAGAATAAACAAAGCCATTCAGATTAAACAAGGCAGTTCAGATTAAACAAGGCAGTTCAGATTAAACAAGGCAATTCACATTAAACATGGCAGTTCACATTAAACATGGCAGTTCAGCTCAGAAGGAGTTCAGATAAAACAATGCAGTTCGGATTAAACAAGGCAGTTCAGCTCAAAGGCAGTTCATATTAAATAAGGCAGTTTAGCTCAACGCAAATTCAGATTAAACAAGGCAGCTCATATTAAACAAGGCAGCTCAAATTAAACAAGGCAGTTCAGCTCAAATTAAACAAGGCAGTTCAGCTCAAACAAGGCAGTTCAGCTCAAATCAAACAAGGCAGTTCAGCTCAAATCAAACAAGACAGTTCAGCTCAAATTAAACAAGGCAGTTCAGCTCAAACAAGGCAGTTCAGCTCAAATCAAACAAGGCAGTTCAGCTCAAATCAAACAAGACAGTTCAGCTCAAATCAAACAAGACAGTTCAGCTCAAATTAAACAAGGCAGTTCAGCTCAAACAAGGCAGTTCAGCTCAAACAAGGCAGTTCAGCTCAAACAAGGCAGTTCAGCTCAAACAAGGAAGTTCAGCTCAAACAAGGAAGTTCAGCTCAGATTAAACAAGGCAGCTCACATTAAACAAGGCAGTTCACATTAAACAAGGCAGTTCACATTAAACAAGGCATTTCACATTAAACAAGGCAGTTCACATTAAACAAGGCAATTCAGATTAAACAGACCCCACGGCCAGGACCCTGCTGAGCCCCTGCAAGCCTGCCGTGTCCCTACCTGAGAGCTGTGGTTGATCGCTGGTTGTCCCTGTCTGCTGATCGCTGGTCGTCCCTGGATCGCTGAGTACCATGAGGTTCCCTGTCTGCAGATCGCTGGTCATCCGTGTCTGCTGATCGCTGGTCATCCCTGGAAAACCAAGTGCTGTGAGGTTGAGTAGGCATGGCTTATATGTTCTTGCCTTAACAGCCTCAGAGTCCCCACCCCGTCCCCTACGCTGCAGCTGACGGGGAGGAATTTCTGTATGATCATCCAAACACTACCGCTATATAGTTGGCCAATCGCAGATTGAGCCTCAAGAGCTCCACTTTCACGCCACGCACCTGATTTGCTGACTATCAAGCGGAGTAGGCATGGCTTATGTTTTCTTGCCTTAACAGCATTGGAGTCCTCGCCCCTCCCCCACGCTGTAGCTGATGGGGAGGAATTGTCCAGTCCCAGGTGCAGTGAACGTCTTCCTTTCACTCAAAAGATAGCGACACTTTTTTTTACAGGGCTGGTTTACTGTCCTAGCACCCAACCTTCCTCTTTTCGCAGCACGGGCTTAGGACCGGCCATGGCAGAGTTAAAAAAATGGAAAGCTAACAAATTGAAGATATTTTCCCAATTCCAAAGCTGTGACTGCTGAATGATGTTTCTTTTTTGAGTGGCAGGAGCGACGTCCTCTGGCTGGTATTCTGACCTTCATCCAAGCTGTGTCAGCATTGGTGGGTGAGATCATGGCGTACGGTAAACTGTAGGCGTATATAACTATATATACTATATCATATAATGATCAGTCTCATTCCCATGTTACCCTGTTAAACCTTCTGCTAGCCACACTTGTCCAGTCCCAGGTGCAGTGAACGTCTTCCTTTCACTCGAAACATAGCGGCACTTTTTTTTACAGGGCTGGTTTACTGTCCCAGCACCCAACCTTCCTCTTTTCGCAGCACGGGCTTAGGACCGGCCATGGCAGAGTTAAAAAAATGGAAAGCTAACAAATTGAAGATATTTTCCCAATTCCAAAGCTGTGACTGCTGAATGATGTTTCTTTTTTGAGTGGCAGGAGCGACGTCCTCTGGCTGGTATTCTGACCTTCATCCAAGCTGTGTCAGCATTGGTGGGTGAGATCATGGCGTAAGGTAAACTGTAGGCGTATATAACTATATATACTATATCATATAATGATCAGTCTCATTCCCATGTTACCCTGTTAAACCTTCTGCTAGCCACACTTGTCCAGTCCCAGGTGCAGTGAACGTCTTCCTTTCACTCGAAACATAGCGGCACTTTTTTTTACAGGGCTGGTTTACTGTCCCAGCACCCAACCTTCCTCTTTTCGCAGCACGGGCTTAGGACCGGCCATGGCAGAGTTAAAAAAAATGGAAAGCTAACAAATTGAAGATATTTTCCCAATTCCAAAGCTGTGACTGCTGAATGATGTTTCTTTTTTGAGCGGCAGGAGCGGCGTCCTCTGGCTGGTATTCTGACCTTCATCCAAGCTGTGTCAGCATTGGTGGGTGAGATCATGGCGTACGGTAAACTATAGGCGTATATAACTATATATACTATATCATATCATGATAAGTCTCATTCCCATGTTACCCTGTTAAACCTTCTGCTATCTACAATTGTCTAGTCCCAGGTGCAGTGAACGTCTTCCTGTGTCAGCATTGGTGGGTGAGGTCAACGGCAGTTCAGATTAAACAAAGCAGTTAAGCTCAACGGCACTTCAGCTTAAACAAAGCAGTTTAGGGATCATGTGACCGCCGTGACTTGTCATCATGGCGGTCACATGATCGGGAAAGTTCCTGATCGAAAGAGCGGACCGGGACCTTTCCGTGAGTACCACGCGTGTGCTGGGAACGTGCAGGGTGCGCGCTCTCAGCACATATGTTTTTTGTTACTTGAACGCAAATGTGTGGCTGCTCGGCGTCTAGGTCCAGACACCCGGAGGCCGCACATTTGTGTGTCGCCAGCGCAAATGGGGTTAAATGAGGCAGTTCACATTAAACAAGGCAGTTCAGCTCAATGGCAGTTCACATTAAACAAGGCAGTTCACATTAAACAAGGCAGATCACATTAAACAAGGCAGTTCAGCTCAAAAGGCAGTTCAGCTCAATGGCAGTTTAGATTAAAACAAGACAGTTCAGCTCAACAGCAGTTCAGATTAAACAAAGCAGTTTAGAATAAACAAAGCCATTCAGATTAAACAAGGCAGTTCAGATTAAACAAGGCAGTTCAGATTAAACAAGGCAATTCACATTAAACATGGCAGTTCACATTAAACATGGCAGTTCAGCTCAGAAGGAGTTCAGATAAAACAATGCAGTTCGGATTAAACAAGGCAGTTCAGCTCAAAGGCAGTTCATATTAAATAAGGCAGTTTAGCTCAACGCAAATTCAGATTAAACAAGGCAGCTCATATTAAACAAGGCAGCTCAAATTAAACAAGGCAGTTCAGCTCAAATTAAACAAGGCAGTTCAGCTCAAACAAGGCAGTTCAGCTCAAATCAAACAAGGCAGTTCAGCTCAAATCAAACAAGACAGTTCAGCTCAAATTAAACAAGGCAGTTCAGCTCAAACAAGGCAGTTCAGCTCAAATCAAACAAGGCAGTTCAGCTCAAATCAAACAAGACAGTTCAGCTCAAATCAAACAAGACAGTTCAGCTCAAATTAAACAAGGCAGTTCAGCTCAAACAAGGCAGTTCAGCTCAAACAAGGCAGTTCAGCTCAAACAAGGCAGTTCAGCTCAAACAAGGAAGTTCAGCTCAAACAAGGAAGTTCAGCTCAGATTAAACAAGGCAGCTCACATTAAACAAGGCAGTTCACATTAAACAAGGCAGTTCACATTAAACAAGGCATTTCACATTAAACAAGGCAGTTCACATTAAACAAGGCAATTCAGATTAAACAGACCCCACGGCCAGGACCCTGCTGAGCCCCTGCAAGCCTGCCGTGTCCCTACCTGAGAGCTGTGGTTGATCGCTGGTTGTCCCTGTCTGCTGATCGCTGGTCGTCCCTGGATCGCTGAGTACCATGAGGTTCCCTGTCTGCAGATCGCTGGTCATCCGTGTCTGCTGATCGCTGGTCATCCCTGGAAAACCAAGTGCTGTGAGGTTGAGTAGGCATGGCTTATATGTTCTTGCCTTAACAGCCTCAGAGTCCCCACCCCGTCCCCTACGCTGCAGCTGACGGGGAGGAATTTCTGTATGATCATCCAAACACTACCGCTATATAGTTGGCCAATCGCAGATTGAGCCTCAAGAGCTCCACTTTCACGCCACGCACCTGATTTGCTGACTATCAAGCGGAGTAGGCATGGCTTATGTTTTCTTGCCTTAACAGCATTGGAGTCCTCGCCCCTCCCCCACGCTGTAGCTGATGGGGAGGAATTGTCCAGTCCCAGGTGCAGTGAACGTCTTCCTTTCACTCAAAAGATAGCGACACTTTTTTTTACAGGGCTGGTTTACTGTCCTAGCACCCAACCTTCCTCTTTTCGCAGCACGGGCTTAGGACCGGCCATGGCAGAGTTAAAAAAATGGAAAGCTAACAAATTGAAGATATTTTCCCAATTCCAACGCTGTGACGGCTGAATAATGTTTCCTTTTGGAGCGGCAGGAGAGGCAGGAGCGGCGTCCTCTGGCTGGTATTCTGACCTTCATCCAAGCTGTGTCAGCATTGGTGGGTGAGATCATGGTGTACGGTAAACTATAGGCGTATATAACTATATATACTATATCATATCATATCATGATAAGTCTCGTTCCCATGTTACCCTGTTAAACCTTCTGCTAGCCACACTTGTCCAGTCCCAGGTGCAGTGAATGTCTTCCTTTCACTCGAAACATAGCGGCACTTTTTTTTTACAGGGCTGGTTTACTGTCCCAGCACCCAACCTTCCTCTTTTCGCAGCACGGGCTTAGGACCGGCCATGGCAGAGTTAAAAAAAATGGAAAGCTAACAAATTGAAGATATTTTCCCAATTCCAATGCTGTGACTGCTGAATGATGTTTCTTTTTTGAGTGGCAGGAGCGGCGTCCTCTGGCTGGTATTCTGACCTTCATCCAAGCTGTGTCAGCATTGGTGGGTGAGATCATGGCGTACGGTAAACTGTAGGCGTATATAACTATATATACTATATCATATAATGATCAGTCTCATTCCCATGTTACCCTGTTAAACCTTTTGCTAGCCACACTTGTCCAGTCCCAGGTGCAGTGAACGTCTTCCTTTCACTCGAAACATAGCGGCACTTTTTTTTACAGGGCTGGTTTACTGTCCCAGCACCCAACCTTCCTCTTTTCGCAGCACGGGCTTAGGACCGGCCATGGCAGAGTTAAAAAAATGTAAAGCTAACAAATTGAAGATATTTTCCCAATTCCAAAGATGTGACTGCTGAATGATGTTTCTTTTTTGAGCGGCAGGAGCGGCGTCCTCTGGCTGGTATTATGACCTTCATCCAAGCTGTGTCAGCATTGGTGGGTGAGATCATGGCGTACGGTAAACTGTAGGCGTATATAACTATATATACTATATCATATAATGATCAGTCTCATTCCCATGTTACCCTGTTAAACCTTCTGCTAGCCACACTTGTCCAGTCCCAGGTGCAGTGAACGTCTTCCTTTCACTCGAAACATAGCGGCACTTTTTTTTACAGGGCTGGTTTACTGTCCCAGCACCCAACCTTCCTCTTTTCGCAGCACGGGCTTAGGACCGGCCATGGCAGAGTTAAAAAAAATGGAAAGCTAACAAATTGAAGATATTTTCCCAATTCCAAAGCTGTGACTGCTGAATGATGTTTCTTTTTTGAGCGGCAGGAGCGGCGTCCTCTGGCTGGTATTCTGACCTTCATCCAAGCTGTGTCAGCATTGGTGGGTGAGATCATGGTGTACGGTAAACTATAGGCGTATATAACTATATATACTATATCATATCATGATAAGTCTCGTTCCCATGTTACCCTGTTAAACCTTCTGCTAGCCACACTTGTCCAGTCCCAGGTGCAGTGAATGTCTTCCTTTCACTCGAAACATAGCGGCACATTTTTTTTTTACAGGGCTGGTTTACTGTCCCAGCACCCAACCTTCCTCTTTTCGCAGCACGGGCTTAGGACCGGCCATGGCAGAGTTAAAAAAAATGGAAAGCTAACAAATTGAAGATATTTTCCCACTTCCAACGCTGTGACTGCTGAATGATGTTTCTTTTTTGAGCGGCAGGAGCGGCGTCCTCTGGCTGGTATGCTGACCTTCATCCAAGCTGTGTCAGCATTGGTGGGTGAGATCATGGTGTACGGTAAACTATAGGCGTATATAACTATATATACTATATCATATCATGATAAGTCTCGTTCCCATGTTACCCTGTTAAACCTTCTGCTAGCCACACTTGTCCAGTCCCAGGTGCAGTGAATGTCTTCCTTTCACTTGAAACAGCGGCACTTTTTTTTTTACAGGGCTGGTTTACTGTCCCAGCACCCAACCTTCCTCTTTTCGCAGCACGGGCTTAGGACCGGCCATGGCAGAGTTAAAAAAAATGGAAAGCTAACAAATTGAAGATATTTTCCCACTTCCAACGCTGTGACTGCTGAATGATGTTTCTTTTTTGAGCGGCAGGAGCGGCGTCCTCTGGCTGGTATTCTGACCTTCATCCAAGCTGTGTCAGCATTGGTGGGTGAGATCATGGCGTACGGTAAACTGTAGGCGTATATAACTATATATACTATATCATATAATGATCAGTCTCATTCCCATGTTACCCTGTTAAACCTTCTGCTAGCCACGCTTGTCCAGTCCCAGGTGCAGTGAACGTCTTCCTTTCACTCGAAACAGAGCGGCACTTTTTTTTACAGGGCTGGTTTACTGTGCCAGCACCCAACCTTCCTCTTTTCGCAGCACGGGCTTAGGACCGGCCATGGCAGAGTTAAAAAAAATGGAAAGCTAACAAATTGAAGATATTTTCCCAATTCCAAAGCTGTGACTTCTGAATGATGTTTCTTTTTTGAGCGGCAGGAGCGGCGTCCTCTGGCTGGTATTCTGACCTTCATCCAAGCTGTGTCAGCATTGGTGGGTGAGATCATGGTGTACGGTAAACTGTAGGCGTATATAACTATATATACTATATCATATAATGATCAGTCTCATTCCCATGTTACCCTGTTAAACCTTCTGCTAGCCACACTTGTCCAGTCCCAGGTGCAGTGAACGTCTTCCTTTCACTCGAAACATAGCGGCACTTTTTTTTACAGGGCTGGTTTACTGTCCCAGCACCCAACCTTCCTCTTTTCGCAGCACGGGCTTAGGACCGGCCATGGCAGAGTTAAAAAAATGGAAAGCTAACAAATTGAAGATATTTTCCCAATTCCAAAGCTGTGACTGCTGAATGATGTTTCTTTTTTGAGTGGCAGGAGCGGCGTCCTCTGGCTGGTATTCTGACCTTCATCCAAGCTGTGTCAGCATTGGTGGGTGAGATCATGGCGTACGGTAAACTGTAGGCGTATATAACTATATATACTATATCATATAATGATCAGTCTCATTCCCATGTTACCCTGTTAAACCTTCTGCTAGCCACACATGTCCAGTCCCAGGTGCAGTGAACATCTTCCTTTCACTCGAAACATAGCGGCACTTTTTTTTACAGGGCTGGTTTACTGTCCCAGCACCCAACCTTCCTCTTTTCGCAGCAAGGGCTTAGGACCAGCCATGGCAGAGTTAAAAAAATGGAAAGCTAACAAATTGAAGATATTTTCCCAATTCCAAAGCTGTGACTGCTGAATGATGTTTCTTTTTTGAGTGGCAGGAGCGACGTCCTCTGGCTGGTATTCTGACCTTCATCCAAGCTGTGTCAGCATTGGTGGGTGAGATCATGGCGTACGGTAAACTGTTGGCGTATATAACTATATATACTATATCATATAATGATCAGTCTCATTCCCATGTTACCCTGTTAAACCTTCTGCTAGCCACACTTGTCCAGTCCCAGGTGCAGTGAACGTCTTCCTTTCACTCGAAACATAGCGGCACTTTTTTTTACAGGGCTGGTTTACTGTCCCAGGACCCAACCTTCCTCTTTTCGCAGCACGGGCTTAGGACCGGCCATGGCAGAGTTAAAAAAATGGAAAGCTAACAAATTGAAGATATTTTCCCAATTCCAACACTGTGACTGCTAAATGATGTTTCTTTTTTGAGCGGCAGGAGCGGTGTCCTCTGGCTGGTATTCTGACCTTCATCCAAGCTGTGTCAGCATTGGTGGGGGAGATCATGGTGTACGGTAAACTGTAGGCGTATATAACTATATATACTATATCATATAATGATCAGTCTCATTCCCATGTTACCCTGTTAAACCTTCTGCTAGCCACACTTGTCCAGTCCCAGGTGCAGTGAATGTCTTCCTTTCACTCGAAACATAGTGGCACTTTTTTTTACAGGGCTGGTTTACTGTCCCAGCACCCAACCTTCCTCTTTTCGCAGCACGGGCTTAGGACCGGCCATGGCAGAGTTAAAAAAATGGAAAGCTAACAAATTGAAGATATTTTCCCAATTCCAAAGCTGTGACTGCTGAATGATGTTTCTTTTTTGAGTGGCAGGAGCGGCGTCCTCTGGCTGGTATTCTGACCTTCATCCAAGCTGTGTCAGCATTGGTGGGTGAGATCATGGCGTACGGTAAACTGTAGGCGTATATAACTATATATACTATATCATATAATGATCAGTCTCATTCCCATGTTACCCTGTTAAACCTTCTGCTAGCCACACTTGTCCAGTCCCAGGTGCAGTGAACGTCTTCCTTTCACTCAAAACATAGCGGCACTTTTTTTTACAGGGCTGGTTTACTGTCCCAGCACCCAACCTTCCTATTTTCGCAGCACGGGCTTAGGACCGGCCATGGCAGAGTTAAAAAAATGGAAAGCTAACAAATTGAAGATATTTTCCCAATTCCAACGCTGTGACTGCTGAATGATGTTTCTTTTTGGAGCGGCATCCTCTGGCTGGTATTCTGACCTTCATCCAAGCTGTGTCAGCATTGGTGGGTGAGATAATGGCATACGGTAAACTGTAGGCGTATATAACTATATATACTATATCATATAATGATCAGTCTCATTCCCATGTTACCCTGTTAAACCTTCTGCTAGCCACACTTGTCCAGTCCCAGGTGCAGTGAACGTCTTCCTTTCACTCGAAACATAGCGGCACTTTTTTTTACAGGGCTGGTTTACTGTCCCAGCACCCAACCTTCCTCTTTTCGCAGCACGGGCTTAGGACCGGCCATGGCAGAGTTAAAAAAATGTAAAGCTAACAAATTGAAGATATTTTCCCAATTCCAACGCTGTGACTGCTGAATGATGTTTCTTTTTTGAGCGGCAGGAGCGGCATCCTCTGGCTGGTATTCTGACCTTCATCCAAGCTGTGTCAGCATTGGTGGGTGAGATCATGGCATACGGTAAACTGTAGGCGTATATAACTATATATACTATATCAAATAATGATCAGTCTCATTCCCATGTTACCCTGTTAAACCTTCTGCTAGCCTCACTTGTCCAGTCCCAGGTGCAGTGAACGTCTTCCTTTCACTCGAAACATAGCGGCACTTTTTTTTACAGGGCTGGTTTACTGTCCCAGGACCCAACCTTCCTCTTTTCGCAGCACGGGCTTAGGACCGGCCATGGCAGAATTAAAAAAATGGAAAGCTAACAAATTGAAGATATTTTCCCAATTCCAACACTGTGACTGCTAAATGATGTTTCTTTTTTGAGCGGCAGGAGCGGTGTCCTCTGGCTGGTATTCTGACCTTCATCCAAGCTGTGTCAGCATTGGTGGGGGAGATCATGGCGTACGGTAAACTGTAGGCGTATATAACTATATATACTATATCATATAATGATCAGTCTCATTCCCATGTTACCCTGTTAAACCTTCTGCTAGCCACACTTGTCCAGTCCCAGGTGCAGTGAATGTCTTCCTTTCACTCGAAACATAGTGGCACTTTTTTTTACAGGGCTGGTTTACTGTCCCAGCACCCAACCTTCCTCTTTTCGCAGCACGGGCTTAGGACCGGCCATGGCAGAGTTAAAAAAATGGAAAGCTAACAAATTGAAGATATTTTCCCAATTCCAACGCTGTGACTGCTGAATGATGTTTCTTTTTTGAGCGGCAGGAGCGGCGTCCTCTGGCTGGTATTCTGACCTTCATCCAAGCTGTGTCAGCATTGGTGGGTGAGATCATGGCATACGGTAAACTGTAGGCGTATATAACTATATATACTATATCATATAATGATCAGTCTCATTCCCATGTTACCCTGTTAAACCTTCTGCTAGCCTCACTTGTCCAGTCCCAGGTGCAGTGAACGTCTTCCTTTCACTCGAAACATAGCGGCACTTTTTTTTACAGGGCTGGTTTACTGTCCCAGGACCCAACCTTCCTCTTTTCGCAGCACGGGCTTAGGACCGGCCATGGCAGAATTAAAAAAATGGAAAGCTAACAAATTGAAGATATTTTCCCAATTCCAACACTGTGACTGCTAAATGATGTTTCTTTTTTGAGCGGCAGGAGCGGTGTCCTCTGGCTGGTATTCTGACCTTCATCCAAGCTGTGTCAGCATTGGTGGGTGAGATCATGGCGTACTGTAAACTGTAGGCGTATATAACTATATATACTATATCATATAATGATCAGTCTCATTCCCATGTTACCCTGTTAAACCTTCTGCTAGCCACACTTGTCCAGTCCCAGGTGCAGTGAACGTCTTCCTTTCACTCGAAACATAGCGGCACTTTTTTTTACAGGGCTGGTTTACTGTCCCAGCACCCAACCTTCCTCTTTTCGCAGCACGGGCTTAGGACCGGCCATGGCAGAGTTAAAAAAATGGAAAGCTAACAAATTGAAGATATTTTCCCAATTCCAACGCTGTGACTGCTGAATGATGTTTCTTTTTGAGCGGCAGGAGCGGCATCCTCTGGCTGGTATTCTGACCTTCATCCAAGCTGTGTCAGCATTGGTGGGTGAGATCATGGCATACGGTAAACTGTAGGCGTATATAACTATATATACTATATCATATAATGATCAGTCTCATTCCCATGTTACCCTGTTAAACCTTCTGCTAGCCACACTTGTCCAGTCCCAGGTGCAGTGAATGTCTTCCTTTCACTCGAAACATAGTGGCACTTTTTTTTACAGGGCTGGTTTACTGTCCCAGCACCCAACCTTCCTCTTTTTGCAGCACGGGCTTAGGACCAGCCATGGCAGAGTTAAAAAAATGGAAAGCTAACAAATTGAAGATATTTTCCAATTCCAAAGCTGTGACTGCTGAATGATGTTTCTTTTTTGAGTGGCAGGAGCGGCGTCCCTCTGGCTGGTATTCTGACCTTCATCCAAGCTGTGTCAGCATTGGTGGGTGAGATCATGGCGTACGGTAAACTGTAGGCGTATATAACTATATATACTATATCATATAATGATCAGTCTCATTCCCATGTTACCCTGTTAAACCTTCTGCTAGCCACACTTGTCCAGTCCCCAGGTGCAGTGAACGTCTTCCTTTCACTCGAAACATAGCGGCACTTTTTTTTACAGGGCTGGTTTACTGTCCCAGCACCCAACCTTCCTCTTTTCGCAGCACGGGCTTAGGACCGGCCATGGCAGAGTTAAAAAAATGGAAAGCTAACAAATTGAAGATATTTTCCCAATTCCAATGCTGTGACTGCTGAATGATGTTTCTTTTTTGAGCGGCAGGAGCGGCATCCTCTGGCTGGTATTCTGACCTTCATCCAAGCTGTGTCAGCATTGGTGGGTGAGATCATGGCATACGGTAAACTATAGGCGTATATAACTATATATACTATATCATATAATGATCAGTCTCATTCCCATGTTACCCTGTTAAACCTTCTGCTAGCCACACTTGTCCAGTCCCAGGTGCAGTGAACGTCTTCCTTTCACTCGAAACATAGCGGCACTTTTTTTTACAGGGCTGGTTTACTGTCCCAGCACCCAACCTTCCTCTTTTCGCAGCACGGGCTTAGGACCGGCCATGGCAGAGTTAAAAAAAATGGAAAGCTAACAAATTGAAGATATTTTCCCAATTCCAATGCTGTGACTGCTGAATGATGTTTCTTTTTTTGAGCGGCAGGAGCGGCGTCCTCTGGCTGGTATTCTGACCTTCATCCAAGCTGTGTCAGCATTGGTGGGTGAGATCATGGCGTACGGTAAACTATAGGCGTATATAACTATATATACTATATCATATCATGATAAGTCTCATTCCCATGTTACCCTGTTAAACCTTCTGCTAGCTACAATTGTCCAGTCCCAGGTGCAGTGAACGTCTTCCTGTGTCAGCATTGGTGGGTGAGGTCAACGGCAGTTCAGATTAAACAAAGCAGTTAAGCTCAACGGCACTTCAGCTTAAACAAAGCAGTTTAGGGATCATGTGACCGCCGTGACTTGTCATCATGGCGGTCACATGATCGGGAAAGTTCCTGATCGAAAGAGCGGACCGGGACCTTTCCGTGAGTACCACGCGTGTGCTGGGAACGTGCAGGGTGCGCGCTCTCAGCACATATGTTTTTTGTTACTTGAACGCAAATGTGTGGCTGCTCGGCGTCTAGGTCCAGACACCCGGAGGCCGCACATTTGTGTGTCGCCAGCGCAAATGGGGTTAAATGAGGCAGTTCACATTAAACAAGGCAGTTCAGCTCAATGGCAGTTCACATTAAACAAGGCAGTTCACATTAAACAAGGCAGATCACATTAAACAAGGCAGTTCAGCTCAAAAGGCAGTTCAGCTCAACGGCAGTTTAGATTAAAACAAGACAGTTCAGCTCAACAGCAGTTCAGATTAAACAAAGCAGTTTAGAATAAACAAAGCCATTCAGATTAAACAAGGCAGTTCAGATTAAACAAGGCAGTTCAGATTAAACAAGGCAGTTCAGATTAAACAAGGCAATTCACATTAAACATGGCAGTTCACATTAAACATGGCAGTTCAGCTCAGAAGGAGTTCAGATAAAACAATGCAGTTCGGATTAAACAAGGCAGTTCAGCTCAAAGGCAGTTCATATTAAATAAGGCAGTTTAGCTCAACGCAAATTCAGATTAAACAAGGCAGCTCATATTAAACAAGGCAGCTCAAATTAAACAAGGCAGCTCAAATTAAACAAGGCAGTTCAGCTCAAATTAAACAAGGCAGTTCAGCTCAAACAAGGCAGTTCAGCTCAAATCAAACAAGGCAGTTCAGCTCAAATCAAACAAGACAGTTCAGCTCAAATTAAACAAGGCAGTTCAGCTCAAACAAGGCAGTTCAGCTCAAACAAGGCAGTTCAGCTCAAACAAGGAAGTTCAGCTCAAACAAGGAAGTTCAGCTCAGATTAAACAAGGCAGCTCACATTAAACAAGGCAGTTCACATTAAACAAGGCAGTTCACATTAAACAAGGCATTTCACATTAAACAAGGCAGTTCACATTAAACAAGGCAATTCAGATTAAACAGACCCCACGGCCAGGACCCTGCTGAGCCCCTGCAAGCCTGCCGTGTCCCTACCTGAGAGCTGTGGTTGATCGCTGGTTGTCCCTGTCTGCTGATCGCTGGTCGTCCCTGGATCGCTGAGTACCATGAGGTTCCCTGTCTGCAGATCGCTGGTCATCCGTGTCTGCTGATCGCTGGTCATCCCTGGAAAACCAAGTGCTGTGAGGTTGAGTAGGCATGGCTTATATGTTCTTGCCTTAACAGCCTCAGAGTCCCCACCCCGTCCCCTACGCTGCAGCTGACGGGGAGGAATTTCTGTATGATCATCCAAACACTACCGCTATATAGTTGGCCAATCGCAGATTGAGCCTCAAGAGCTCCACTTTCACGCCACGCACCTGATTTGCTGACTATCAAGCGGAGTAGGCATGGCTTATGTTTTCTTGCCTTAACAGCATTGGAGTCCTCGCCCCTCCCCCACGCTGTAGCTGATGGGGAGGAATTGTCCAGTCCCAGGTGCAGTGAACGTCTTCCTTTCACTCAAAAGATAGCGACACTTTTTTTTACAGGGCTGGTTTACTGTCCTAGCACCCAACCTTCCTCTTTTCGCAGCACGGGCTTAGGACCGGCCATGGCAGAGTTAAAAAAATGGAAAGCTAACAAATTGAAGATATTTTCCCAATTCCAACGCTGTGACGGCTGAATAATGTTTCCTTTTGGAGCGGCAGGAGAGGCAGGAGCGGCGTCCTCTGGCTGGTATTCTGACCTTCATCCAAGCTGTGTCAGCATTGGTGGGTGAGATCATGGTGTACGGTAAACTATAGGCGTATATAACTATATATACTATATCATATCATGATAAGTCTCGTTCCCATGTTACCCTGTTAAACCTTCTGCTAGCCACACTTGTCCAGTCCCAGGTGCAGTGAATGTCTTCCTTTCACTCGAAACATAGCGGCACTTTTTTTTTACAGGGCTGGTTTACTGTCCCAGCACCCAACCTTCCTCTTTTCGCAGCACGGGCTTAGGACCGGCCATGGCAGAGTTAAAAAAAATGGAAAGCTAACAAATTGAAGATATTTTCCCAATTCCAAAGATGTGACTGCTGAATGATGTTCCTTTTTTGAGCGGCAGGAGCGGCGTCCTCTGGCTGGTATTATGACCTTCATCCAAGCTGTGTCAGCATTGGTGGGTGAGATCATGGCGTACGGTAAACTGTAGGCGTATATAACTATATATACTATATCATATAATGATCAGTCTCATTCCCATGTTACCCTGTTAAACCTTCTGCTAGCCACACTTGTCCAGTCCCAGGTGCAGTGAACGTCTTCCTTTCACTCGAAACATAGCGGCACTTTTTTTTACAGGGCTGGTTTACTGTCCCAGCACCTAACCTTCCTCTTTTTGCAGCACGGGCTTAGGACCGGCAATGGCAGAGTTAAAAAAAATGGAAAGCTAACAAATTGAAGATATTTTCCCAATTCCAAAGCTGTGACTGCTGAATGATGTTTCTTTTTTGAGCGGCAGGAGCGGCGTCCTCTGGCTGGTATTCTGACCTTCATCCAAGCTGTGTCAGCATTGGTGGGTGAGATCATGGTGTACGGTAAACTATAGGCGTATATAACTATATATACTATATCATATCATGATAAGTCTCGTTCCCATGTTACCCTGTTAAACCTTCTGCTAGCCACACTTGTCCAGTCCCAGGTGCAGTGAATGTCTTCCTTTCACTCGAAACATAGCGGCACTTTTTTTTTTAACAGGGCTGGTTTACTGTCCCAGCACCCAACCTTCCTTTTTTCGCAGCACGGGCTTAGGACCGGCCATGGCAGAGTTAAAAAAAATGGAAAGCTAACAAATTGAAGATATTTTCCCACTTCCAACTCTGTGACTGCTGAATGATGTTTCTTTTTTGAGCGGCAGGAGCGGCGTCCTCTGGCTGGTATTCTGACCTTCATCCAAGCTGTGTCAGCATTGGTGGGTGAGATCATGGCGTACGGTAAACTGTAGGCGTATATAACTATATATACTATATCATATAATGATCAGTCTCATTCCCATGTTACCCTGTTAAACCTTCTGCTAGCCACGCTTGTCCAGTCCCAGGTGCAGTGAACGTCTTCCTTTCACTCGAAACAGAGCGGCACTTTTTTTTACAGGGCTGGTTTACTGTCCCAGCACCCAACCTTCCTCTTTTCGCAGCACGGGCTTAGGACCGGCCATGGCAGAGTTAAAAAAAATGGAAAGCTAACAAATTGAAGATATTTTCCCAATTCCAAAGCTGTGACTTCTGAATGATGTTTCTTTTTTGAGCGGCAGGAGCGGCGTCCTCTGGCTGGTATTCTGACCTTCATCCAAGCTGTGTCAGCATTGGTGGGTGAGATCATGGTGTACGGTAAACTGTAGGCGTATATAACTATATATACTATATCATATAATGATCAGTCTCATTTCCATGTTACCCTGTTAAACCTTCTGCTAGCCACACTTGTCCAGTCCCAGGTGCAGTGAACGTCTTCCTTTCACTCGAAACATAGAGGCACTTTTTTTTTTACAGGGCTGGTTTACTGTCCCAGGACCCAACCTTCCTCTTTTCGCAGCATGGGCTTAGGACCGGCCATGGCAGAGTTAAAAAAATGGAAAGCTAACAAATTGAAGATATTTTCCCAATTCCAACACTGTGACTGCTGAATGATGTTTCTTTTTTGAGCGGCAGGAGCGGCGTCCTCTGGCTGGTATTCTGACCTTCATCCAAGCTGTGTCAGCATTGGTGGGTGAGATCATGGCGTACGGTAAACTGTAGGCGTATATAACTATATATACTATATCATATAATGATCAGTCTCATTCCCATGTTACCCTGTTAAACCTTCTGCTAGCCACACTTGTCCAGTCCCAGGTGCAGTGAATGTCTTCCTTTCACTCGAAACATAGCGGCACTTTTTTTTACAGGGCTGGTTTACTGTCCCAGCACCCAACCTTCCTCTTTTCGCAGCACGGGCTTAGGACCGGCCATGGCAGAGTTAAAAGAATGGAAAGCTAACAAATTGAAGATATTTTCCCATTTCCAAAGCTGTGACTGCTGAATGATGTTTCTTTTTTGAGTGGCAGGAGCGGCGTCCTCTGGCTGGTATTCTGACCTTCATCCAAGCTGTGTCAGCATTGGTGGGAGAGATCATGGCGTACGGTAAACTGTAGGCGTATATAACTATATATACTATATCATATAATGATCAGTCTCATTCCCATGTTACCCTGTTAAACCTTCTGCTAGCCACACTTGTCCAGTCCCAGGTGCAGTGAACGTCTTCCTTTCACTCGAAACATAGCGGCACTTTTTTTTACAGGGCTGGTTTACTGTCCCAGCACCCAACATTCCTCTTTTCGCAGCACGGGCTTAGGACCGGCCATGGCAGAGTTAAAAAAATGTAAAGCTAACAAATTGAAGATATTTTCCCAATTCCAACGCTGTGACTGCTGAATGATGTTTCTTTTTTGAGCGGCAGGAGCGGCATCCTCTGGCTGGTATTCTGACCTTCATCCAAGCTGTGTCAGCATTGGTGGGTGAGATCATGGCATACGGTAAACTGTAGGCGTATATAACTATATATACTATATCATATAATGATCAGTCTCATTCCCATGTTACCCTGTTAAACCTTCTGCTAGCCACACTTGTCCAGTCCCAGGTGCAGTGAACGTCTTCCTTTCACTCGAACAATAGCGGCACTTTTTTTTACAGTGCTGGTTTACTGTCCCAGCACCCAACCTTCCTCTTTTCGCAGCACGGGCTTAGGACCGGCCATGGCAGAGTTAAAAAAATGGAAAGCTAACAAATTGAAGATATTTTCCCAATTCCAAAGCTGTGACTGCTGAATGATGTTTCTTTTTTGAGTGGCAGGAGCGACGTCCTCTGGCTGGTATTCTGACCTTCATCCAAGCTGTGTCAGCATTGGTGGGTGAGATCATGGCGTACGGTAAACTGTAGGCGTATATAACTATATATACTATATCATATAATGATCAGTCTCATTCCCATGTTACCCTGTTAAACCTTCTGCTAGCCACGCTTGTCCAGTCCCAGGTGCAGTGAACGTCTTCCTTTCACTCGAAACAGAGCGGCACTTTTTTTTACAGGGCTGGTTTACTGTCCCAGCACCCAACCTTCCTCTTTTCGCAGCACGGGCTTAGGACCGGCCATGGCAGAGTTAAAAAAAATGGAAAGCTAACAAATTGAAGATATTTTCCCAATTCCAAAGCTGTGACTTCTGAATGATGTTTCTTTTTTGAGCGGCAGGAGCGACGTCCTCTGGCTGGTATTCTGACCTTCATCCAAGCTGTGTCAGCATTGGTGGGTGAGATCATGGTGTACGGTAAACTGTAGGCGTATATAACTATATATACTATATCATATAATGATCAGTCTCATTCCCATGTTACCCTGTTAAACCTTCTGCTAGCCACACTTGTCCAGTCCCAGGTGCAGTGAACGTCTTCCTTTCACTCGAAACATAGCGGCACTTTTTTTTACAGGGCTGGTTTACTGTCCCAGCACCCAACCTTCCTCTTTTCGCAGCACGGGCTTAGGACCGGCCATGGCAGAGTTAAAAAAATGGAAAGCTAACAAATTGAAGATATTTTCCCAATTCCAAAGCTGTGACTGCTGAATGATGTTTCTTTTTTGAGTGGCAGGAGCGACGTCCTCTGGCTGGTATTCTGACCTTCATCCAAGCTGTGTCAGCATTGGTGGGTGAGATCATGGCGTACGGTAAACTGTAGGCGTATATAACTATATATACTATATCATATAATGATCAGTCTCATTCCCATGTTACCCTGTTAAACCTTCTGCTAGCCACACATGTCCAGTCCCAGGTGCAGTGAACATCTTCCTTTCACTCGAAACATAGCGGCACTTTTTTTTACAGGGCTGGTTTACTGTCCCAGCACCCAACCTTCCTTTTTTCGCAGCACGGGCTTAGGACCGGCCATGGCAGAGTTAAAAAAAATGGAAAGCTAACAAATTGAAGATATTTTCCCACTTCCAACTCTGTGACTGCTGAATGATGTTTCTTTTTTGAGCGGCAGGAGCGGCGTCCTCTGGCTGGTATTCTGACCTTCATCCAAGCTGTGTCAGCATTGGTGGGTGAGATCATGGCGTACGGTAAACTGTAGGCGTATATAACTATATATACTATATCATATAATGATCAGTCTCATTCCCATGTTACCCTGTTAAACCTTCTGCTAGCCACGCTTGTCCAGTCCCAGGTGCAGTGAACGTCTTCCTTTCACTCGAAACAGAGCGGCACTTTTTTTTACAGGGCTGGTTTACTGTCCCAGCACCCAACCTTCCTCTTTTCGCAGCACGGGCTTAGGACCGGCCATGGCAGAGTTAAAAAAAATGGAAAGCTAACAAATTGAAGATATTTTCCCAATTCCAACACTGTGACTGCTTAATGATGTTTCTTTTTTGAGCGGCAGGAGCGGCGTCCTCTGGCTGGTATTCTGACCTTCATCCAAGCTGTGTCAGCATTGGTGGGTGAGATCATGGTGTACGGTAAACTGTAGGCGTATATAACTATATATACTATATCATATAATGATCAGTCTCATTCCCATGTTACCCTGTTAAATCTTCTGCTAGCCACACATGTCCAGTCCCAGGTGCAGTGAACATCTTCCTTTCACTCGAAACATAGCGGCACTTTTTTTTACAGGGCTGGTTTACTGTCCCAGCACCCAACCTTCCTCTTTTCGCAGCAAGGGCTTAGGACCGGCCATGGCAGAGTTAAAAAAATGGAAAGCTAACAAATTGAAGATATTTTCCCAATTCCAAAGCTGTGACTGCTGAATGATGTTTCTTTTTTGAGTGGCAGGAGCGACGTCCTCTGGCTGGTATTCTGACCTTCATCCAAGCTGTGTCAGCATTGGTGGGTGAGATCATGGCGTACGGTAAACTGTTGGCGTATATAACTATATATACTATATCATATAATGATCAGTCTCATTCCCATGTTACCCTGTTAAACCTTCTGCTAGCCACACTTGTCCAGTCCCAGGTGCAGTGAACGTCTTCCTTTCACTCGAAACATAGCGGCACTTTTTTTTACAGGGCTGGTTTACTGTCCCAGGACCCAACCTTCCTCTTTTCGCAGCACGGGCTTAGGACCGGCCATGGCAGAGTTAAAAAAATGGAAAGCTAACAAATTGAAGATATTTTCCCAATTCCAACACTGTGACTGCTAAATGATGTTTCTTTTTTGAGCGGCAGGAGCGGTGTCCTCTGGCTGGTATTCTGACCTTCATCCAAGCTGTGTCAGCATTGGTGGGGGAGATCATGGTGTACGGTAAACTGTAGGCGTATATAACTATATATACTATATCATATAATGATCAGTCTCATTCCCATGTTACCCTGTTAAACCTTCTGCTAGCCACACTTGTCCAGTCCCAGGTGCAGTGAATGTCTTCCTTTCACTCGAAACATAGTGGCACTTTTTTTTACAGGGCTGGTTTACTGTCCCAGCACCCAACCTTCCTCTTTTCGCAGCACGGGCTTAGGACCGGCCATGGCAGAGTTAAAAAAATGTAAAGCTAACAAATTGAAGATATTTTCCCAATTCCAACGCTGTGACTGCTGAATGATGTTTCTTTTTTGAGCGGCAGGAGCGGCATCCTCTGGCTGGTATTCTGACCTTCATCCAAGCTGTGTCAGCATTGGTGGGTGAGATCATGGCATACGGTAAACTGTAGGCGTATATAACTATATATACTATATCATATAATGATCAGTCTCATTCCCATGTTACCCTGTTAAACCTTCTGCTAGCCACACTTGTCCAGTCCCAGGTGCAGTGAACGTCTTCCTTTCACTCGAAACATAGCGGCACTTTTTTTTACAGGGCTGGTTTACTGTCCCAGGACCCAACCTTCCTCTTTTCGCAGCACGGGCTTAGGACCGGCCATGGCAGAATTTAAAAAATGGAAAGCTAACAAATTGAAGATATTTTCCCAATTCCAACACTGTGACTGCTAAATGATTTTTTTTTTTTGAGCGGCAGGAGCGGTGTCCTCTGGCTGGTATTCTGACCTTCATCCAAGCTGTGTCAGCATTGGTGGGGGAGATCATGGCGTACGGTAAACTGTAGGCGTATATAACTATATATACTATATCATATAATGATCAGTCTCATTCCCATGTTACCCTGTTAAACCTTCTGCTAGCCACACTTGTCCAGTCCCAGGTGCAGTGAACGTCTTCCTTTCACTCGAACAATAGCGGCACTTTTTTTTACAGTGCTGGTTTACTGTCCCAGCACCCAACCTTCCTCTTTTCGCAGCACGGGCTTAGGACCGGCCATGGCAGAGTTAAAAAAAATGGAAAGCTAACAAATTGAAGATATTTTCCCAATTCCAAAGCTGTGACTTCTGAATGATGTTTCTTTTTTGAGCGGCAGGAGCGACGTCCTCTGGCTGGTATTCTGACCTTCATCCAAGCTGTGTCAGCATTGGTGGGTGAGATCATGGTGTACGGTAAACTGTAGGCGTATATAACTATATATACTATATCATATAATGATCAGTCTCATTCCCATGTTACCCTGTTAAACCTTCTGCTAGCCACACTTGTCCAGTCCCAGGTGCAGTGAACGTCTTCCTTTCACTCGAAACATAGCGGCACTTTTTTTTACAGGGCTGGTTTACTGTCCCAGCACCCAACCTTCCTCTTTTCGCAGCACGGGCTTAGGACCGGCCATGGCAGAGTTAAAAAAATGGAAAGCTAACAAATTGAAGATATTTTCCCAATTCCAAAGCTGTGACTGCTGAATGATGTTTCTTTTTTGAGTGGCAGGAGCGACGTCCTCTGGCTGGTATTCTGACCTTCATCCAAGCTGTGTCAGCATTGGTGGGTGAGATCATGGCGTACGGTAAACTGTAGGCGTATATAACTATATATACTATATCATATAATGATCAGTCTCATTCCCATGTTACCCTGTTAAACCTTCTGCTAGCCACACATGTCCAGTCCCAGGTGCAGTGAACATCTTCCTTTCACTCGAAACATAGCGGCACTTTTTTTTACAGGGCTGGTTTACTGTCCCAGCACCCAACCTTCCTCTTTTCGCAGCAAGGGCTTAGGACCGGCCATGGCAGAGTTAAAAAAATGGAAAGCTAACAAATTGAAGATATTTTCCCAATTCCAAAGCTGTGACTGCTGAATGATGTTTCTTTTTTGAGTGGCAGGAGCGACGTCCTCTGGCTGGTATTCTGACCTTCATCCAAGCTGTGTCAGCATTGGTGGGTGAGATCATGGCGTACGGTAAACTGTTGGCGTATATAACTATATATACTATATCATATAATGATCAGTCTCATTCCCATGTTACCCTGTTAAACCTTCTGCTAGCCACACTTGTCCAGTCCCAGGTGCAGTGAACGTCTTCCTTTCACTCGAAACATAGCGGCACTTTTTTTTACAGGGCTGGTTTACTGTCCCAGGACCCAACCTTCCTCTTTTCGCAGCACGGGCTTAGGACCGGCCATGGCAGAGTTAAAAAAATGGAAAGCTAACAAATTGAAGATATTTTCCCAATTCCAACACTGTGACTGCTAAATGATGTTTCTTTTTTGAGCGGCAGGAGCGGTGTCCTCTGGCTGGTATTCTGACCTTCATCCAAGCTGTGTCAGCATTGGTGGGGGAGATCATGGTGTACGGTAAACTGTAGGCGTATATAACTATATATACTATATCATATAATGATCAGTCTCATTCCCATGTTACCCTGTTAAACCTTCTGCTAGCCACACTTGTCCAGTCCCAGGTGCAGTGAATGTCTTCCTTTCACTCGAAACATAGTGGCACTTTTTTTTACAGGGCTGGTTTACTGTCCCAGCACCCAACCTTCCTCTTTTCGCAGCACGGGCTTAGGACCGGCCATGGCAGAGTTAAAAAAATGTAAAGCTAACAAATTGAAGATATTTTCCCAATTCCAACGCTGTGACTGCTGAATGATGTTTCTTTTTTGAGCGGCAGGAGCGGCATCCTCTGGCTGGTATTCTGACCTTCATCCAAGCTGTGTCAGCATTGGTGGGTGAGATCATGGCATACGGTAAACTGTAGGCGTATATAACTATATATACTATATCATATAATGATCAGTCTCATTCCCATGTTACCCTGTTAAACCTTCTGCTAGCCACACTTGTCCAGTCCCAGGTGCAGTGAACGTCTTCCTTTCACTCGAAACATAGCGGCACTTTTTTTTACAGGGCTGGTTTACTGTCCCAGGACCCAACCTTCCTCTTTTCGCAGCACGGGCTTAGGACCGGCCATGGCAGAATTAAAAAAATGGAAAGCTAACAAATTGAAGATATTTTCCCAATTCCAACACTGTGACTGCTAAATTATGTTTCTTTTTTGAGCGGCAGGAGCGGTGTCCTCTGGCTGGTATTCTGACCTTCATCCAAGCTGTGTCAGCATTGGTGGGGGAGATCATGGCGTACGGTAAACTGTAGGCGTATATAACTATATATACTATATCATATAATGATCAGTCTCATTCCCATGTTACCCTGTTAAACCTTCTGCTAGCCACACTTGTCCAGTCCCAGGTGCAGTGAATGTCTTCCTTTCACTCGAAACATAGTGGCACTTTTTTTACAGGGCTGGTTTACTGTCCCAGCACCCAACCTTCCTCTTTTCGCAGCACGGGCTTAGGACCGGCCATGGCAGAGTTAAAAAAATGGAAAGCTAACAAATTGAAGATATTTTCCCAATTCCAAAGCTGTGACTGCTGAATGATGTTTCTTTTTTGAGTGGCAGGAGCGGCGTCCTCTGGCTGGTATTCTGACCTTCATCCAAGCTGTGTCAGCATTGGTGGGTGAGATCATGGCGTACGGTAAACTGTAGGCGTATATAACTATATATACTATATCATATAATGATCAGTCTCATTCCCATGTTACCCTGTTAAACCTTCTGCTAGCCACACTTGTCCAGTCCCAGGTGCAGTGAACGTCTTCCTTTCACTCGAAACATAGCGGCACTTTTTTTTACAGGGCTGGTTTACTGTCCCAGCACCCAACCTTCCTCTTTTCGCAGCACGGGCTTAGGACCGGCCATGGCAGAGTTAAAAAAATGGAAAGCTAACAAATTGAAGATATTTTCCCAATTCCAACGCTGTGACTGCTGAATGATGTTTCTTTTTTGAGCGGCAGGAGCGGCATCCTCTGGCTGGTATTCTGACCTTCATCCAAGCTGTGTCAGCATTGGTGGGTGAGATCATGGCATACGGTAAACTGTAGGCGTATATAACTATATATACTATATCATATAATGATCAGTCTCATTCCCATGTTACCCTGTTAAACCTTCTGCTAGCCACACTTGTCCAGTCCCAGGTGCAGTGAACGTCTTCCTTTCACTCGAAACATAGCGGCACTTTTTTTTACAGGGCTGGTTTACTGTCCCAGGACCCAACCTTCCTCTTTTCGCAGCACGGGCTTAGGACCGGCCATGGCAGAATTAAAAAAATGGAAAGCTAACAAATTGAAGATATTTTCCCAATTCCAACACTGTGACTGCTAAATGATGTTTCTTTTTTGAGCGGCAGGAGCGGTGTCCTCTGGCTGGTATTCTGACCTTCATCCAAGCTGTGTCAGCATTGGTGGGGGAGATCATGGCGTACGGTAATCTGTAGGCGTATATAACTATATATACTATATCATATAATGATCAGTCTCATTCCCATGTTACCCTGTTAAACCTTCTGCTAGCCACACTTGTCCAGTCCCAGGTGCAGTGAATGTCTTCCTTTCACTCGAAACATAGTGGCACTTTTTTTTTACAGGGCTGGTTTACTGTCCCAGCACCCAACCTTCCTCTTTTCGCAGCACGGGCTTAGGACCGGCCATGGCAGAGTTAAAAAAATGGAAAGCTAACAAATTGAAGATATTTTCCCAATTCCAAAGCTGTGACTGCTGAATGATGTTTCTTTTTTGAGTGGCAGGAGCGGCGTCCTCTGGCTGGTATTCTGACCTTCATCCAAGCTGTGTCAGCATTGGTGGGTGAGATCATGGCGTACGGTAAACTGTAGGCGTATATAACTATATATACTATATCATATAATGATCAGTCTCATTCCCATGTTACCCTGTTAAACCTTCTGCTAGCCACACTTGTCCAGTCCCAGGTGCAGTGAATGTCTTCCTTTCACTCGAAACATAGCGGCACTTTTTTTTACAGGGCTGGTTTACTGTCCCAGCACCCAACCTTCCTCTTTTCGCAGCACGGGCTTAGGACCGGCCATGGCAGAGTTAAAAAAATGGAAAGCTAACAAATTGAAGAAATTTTCCCAATTCCAATGCTGTGACTGCTGAATGATGTTTCTTTTTTGAGCGGCAGGAGCGGCATCCTCTGGCTGGTATTCTGACCTTCATCCAAGCTGTGTCAGCATTGGTGGGTGAGATCATGGCATACGGTAAACTATAGGCGTATATAACTATATATACTATATCATATAATGATCAGTCTCATTCCCATGTTACCCTGTTAAACCTTCTGCTAGCCACACTTGTCCAGTCCCAGGTGCAGTGAACGTCTTCCTTTCACTCGAATAGCGGCATTTTTTTTACAGTGCTGGTTTACTGTCCCAGCACCCAACCTTCCTCTTTTCGCAGCACGGGCTTAGGACCGGCCATGGCAGAGTTAAAAAAATGGAAAGCTAACAAATTGAAGATATTTTCCCAATTCCAAAGCTGTGACTGCTGAATGATGTTTCTTTTTTGAGTGGCAGGAGCGACGTCCTCTGGCTAGTATTCTGACCTTCATCCAAGCTGTGTCAGCATTGGTGGGTGAGATCATGGCGTACGGTAAACTGTAGGCGTATATAACTATATATACTATATCATATAATGATCAGTCTCATTCCCATGTTACTCTGTTAAACCTTCTGCTAGCCACACTTGTCCAGTCCCAGGTGCAGTGAACGTCTTCCTTTCACTCGAAACATAGCGGCACTTTTTTTTACAGGGCTGGTTTACTGTCCCAGCACCCAACCTTCCTCTTTTCGCAGCACGGGCTTAGGACCGGCCATGGCAGAGTTAAAAAAAATGGAAAGCTAACAAATTGAAGATATTTTCCCAATTCCAAAGCTGTGACTGCTGAATGATGTTTCTTTTTTGAGCGGCAGGAGCGGCGTCCTCTGGCTGGTATTCTGACCTTCATCCAAGCTGTGTCAGCATTGGTGGGTGAGATCATGGCGTACGGTAAACTATAGGCGTATATAACTATATATACTATATCATATCATGATAAGTCTCATTCCCATGTTACCCTGTTAAACCTTCTGCTAGCTACAATTGTCCAGTCCCAGGTGCAGTGAACGTCTTCCTGTGTCAGCATTGGTGGGTGAGGTCAACGGCAGTTCAGATTAAACAAAGCAGTTAAGCTCAACGGCACTTCAGCTTAAACAAAGCAGTTTAGGGATCATGTGACCGCCGTGACTTGTCATCATGGCGGTCACATGATCGGGAAAGTTCCTGATCGAAAGAGCGGACCGGGACCTTTCCGTGAGTACCACGCGTGTGCTGGGAACGTGCAGGGTGCGCGCTCTCAGCACATATGTTTTTTGTTACTTGAACGCAAATGTGTGGCTGCTCGGCGTCTAGGTCCAGACACCCGGAGGCCGCACATTTGTGTGTCGCCAGCGCAAATGGGGTTAAATGAGGCAGTTCACATTAAACAAGGCAGTTCAGCTCAATGGCAGTTCACATTAAACAAGGCAGTTCACATTAAACAAGGCAGATCACATTAAACAAGGCAGTTCAGCTCAAAAGGCAGTTCAGCTCAACGGCAGTTTAGATTAAAACAAGACAGTTCAGCTCAACAGCAGTTCAGATTAAACAAAGCAGTTTAGAATAAACAAAGCCATTCAGATTAAACAAGGCAGTTCAGATTAAACAAGGCAGTTCAGATTAAACAAGGCAATTCACATTAAACATGGCAGTTCACATTAAACATGGCAGTTCAGCTCAGAAGGAGTTCAGATAAAACAATGCAGTTCGGATTAAACAAGGCAGTTCAGCTCAAAGGCAGTTCATATTAAATAAGGCAGTTTAGCTCAACGCAAATTCAGATTAAACAAGGCAGCTCATATTAAACAAGGCAGCTCAAATTAAACAAGGCAGCTCAAATTAAACAAGGCAGTTCAGCTCAAATTAAACAAGGCAGTTCAGCTCAAACAAGGCAGTTCAGCTCAAATCAAACAAGGCAGTTCAGCTCAAATCAAACAAGACAGTTCAGCTCAAATTAAACAAGGCAGTTCAGCTCAAACAAGGCAGTTCAGCTCAAATCAAACAAGGCAGTTCAGCTCAAATCAAACAAGACAGTTCAGCTCAAATCAAACAAGACAGTTCAGCTCAAATTAAACAAGGCAGTTCAGCTCAAACAAGGCAGTTCAGCTCAAACAAGGCAGTTCAGCTCAAACAAGGCAGTTCAGCTCAAACAAGGAAGTTCAGCTCAAACAAGGAAGTTCAGCTCAGATTAAACAAGGCAGCTCACATTAAACAAGGCAGTTCACATTAAACAAGGCATTTCACATTAAACAAGGCAGTTCACATTAAACAAGGCAATTCAGATTAAACAGACACCACGGCCAGGACCCTGCTGAGCCCCTGCAAGCCTGCCGTGTCCCTACCTGAGAGCTGTGGTTGATCGCTGGTTGTCCCTGTCTGCTGATCGCTGGTCGTCCCTGGATCGCTGAGTACCATGAGGTTCCCTGTCTGCAGATCGCTGGTCATCCGTGTCTGCTGATCGCTGGTCATCCCTGGAAAACCAAGTGCTGTGAGGTTGAGTAGGCATGGCTTATATGTTCTTGCCTTAACAGCCTCAGAGTCCCCACCCCGTCCCCTACGCTGCAGCTGACGGGGAGGAATTTCTGTATGATCATCCAAACACTACCGCTATATAGTTGGCCAATCGCAGATTGAGCCTCAAGAGCTCCACTTTCACGCCACGCACCTGATTTGCTGACTATCAAGCGGAGTAGGCATGGCTTATGTTTTCTTGCCTTAACAGCATTGGAGTCCTCGCCCCTCCCCCACGCTGTAGCTGATGGGGAGGAATTGTCCAGTCCCAGGTGCAGTGAACGTCTTCCTTTCACTCAAAAGATAGCGACACTTTTTTTTTACAGGGCTGGTTTACTGTCCTAGCACCCAACCTTCCTCTTTTCGCAGCACGGGCTTAGGACCGGCCATGGCAGAGTTAAAAAAATGGAAAGCTAACAAATTGAAGATATTTTCCCAATTCCTACGCTGTGACGGCTGAATAATGTTTCCTTTTGGAGCGGCAGGAGAGGCAGGAGCGGCGTCCTCTGGCTGGTATTCTGACCTTCATCCAAGCTGTGTCAGCATTGGTGGGTGAGATCATGGTGTACGGTAAACTATAGGCGTATATAACTATATATACTATATCATATCATGATAAGTCTCGTTCCCATGTTACCCTGTTAAACCTTCTGCTAGCCACACTTGTCCAGTCCCAGGTGCAGTGAATGTCTTCCTTTCACTCGAAACATAGCGGCACTTTTTTTTTACAGGGCTGGTTTACTGTCCCAGCACCCAACCTTCCTCTTTTCGCAGCACGGGCTTAGGACCGGCCATGGCAGAGTTAAAAAAAATGGAAAGCTAACAAATTGAAGATATTTTCCCAATTCCAAAGATGTGACTGCTGAATGATGTTCCTTTTTTGAGCGGCAGGAGCGGCGTCCTCTGGCTGGTATTATAACCTTCATCCAAGCTGTGTCAGCATTGGTGGGTGAGATCATGGCGTACGGTAAACTGTAGGCGTATATAACTATATATACTATATCATATAATGATCAGTCTCATTCCCATGTTACCCTGTTAAACCTTCTGCTAGCCACACTTGTCCAGTCCCAGGTGCAGTGAACGTCTTCCTTTCACTCGAAACATAGCGGCACTTTTTTTTACAGGGCTGGTTTACTGTCCCAGCACCTAACCTTCCTCTTTTTGCAGCACGGGCTTAGGACCGGCAATGGCAGAGTTAAAAAAAATGGAAAGCTAACAAATTGAAGATATTTTCCCAATTCCAAAGCTGTGACTGCTGAATGATGTTTCTTTTTTGAGCGGCAGGAGCGGCGTCCTCTGGCTGGTATTCTGACCTTCATCCAAGCTGTGTCAGCATTGGTGGGTGAGATCATGGTGTACGGTAAACTATAGGCGTATATAACTATATATACTATATCATATCATGATAAGTCTCGTTCCCATGTTACCCTGTTAAACCTTCTGCTAGCCACACTTGTCCAGTCCCAGGTGCAGTGAATGTCTTCCTTTCACTCGAAACATAGCGGCACTTTTTTTTACAGGGCTGGTTTACTGTCCCAGCACCCAACCTTCCTCTTTTCGCAGCACGGGCTTAGGACCGGCCATGGCAGAGTTAAAAAAAATGGAAAGCTAACAAATTGAAGATATTTTCCCAATTCCAAAGCTGTGACTTCTGAATGATGTTTCTTTTTTGAGCGGCAGGAGCGGCGTCCTCTGGCTGGTATTCTGACCTTCATCCAAGCTGTGTCAGCATTGGTGGGTGAGATCATGGTGTACGGTAAACTGTAGGCGTATATAACTATATATACTATATCATATAATGATCAGTCTCATTTCCATGTTACCCTGTTAAACCTTCTGCTAGCCACACTTGTCCAGTCCCAGGTGCAGTGAACGTCTTCCTTTCACTCGAAACATAGAGGCACTTTTTTTTTACAGGGCTGGTTTACTGTCCCAGGACCCAACCTTCCTCTTTTCGCAGCACGGGCTTAGGACCGGCCATGGCAGAGTTAAAAAAATGGAAAGCTAACAAATTGAAGATATTTTCCCAATTCCAACACTGTGACTGCTGAATGATGTTTCTTTTTTGAGCGGCAGGAGCGGCGTCCTCTGGCTGGTATTCTGACCTTCATCCAAGCTGTGTCAGCATTGGTGGGTGAGATCATGGCGTACGGTAAACTGTAGGCGTATATAACTATATATACTATATCATATAATGATCAGTCTCATTCCCATGTTACCCTGTTAAACCTTCTGCTAGCCACACTTGTCCAGTCCCAGGTGCAGTGAATGTCTTCCTTTCACTCGAAACATAGCGGCACTTTTTTTTACAGGGCTGGTTTACTGTCCCAGCACCCAACCTTCCTCTTTTCGCAGCACGGGCTTAGGACCGGCCATGGCAGAGTTAAAAAAAATGGAAAGCTAACAAATTGAAGATATTTTCCCAATTCCAAAGCTGTGACTTCTGAATGATGTTTCTTTTTTGAGGGGCAGGAGCGGCGTCCTCTGGCTGGTATTCTGACCTTCATCCAAGCTGTGTCAGCATTGGTGGGTGAGATCATGGTGTATGGTAAACTGTAGGCGTATATAACTATATATACTATATCATATAATGATCAGTCTCATTTCCATGTTACCCTGTTAAACCTTCTGCTAGCCACACTTGTCCAGTCCCAGGTGCAGTGAACGTCTTCCTTTCACTCGAAACATAGAGGCACTTTTTTTTTTACAGGGCTGGTTTACTGTCCCAGGACCCAACCTTCCTCTTTTCGCAGCATGGGCTTAGGACCGGCCATGGCAGAGTTAAAAAAATGGAAAGCTAACAAATTGAAGATATTTTCCCAATTCCAACACTGTGACTGCTGAATGATGTTTCTTTTTTGAGCGGCAGGAGCGGCGTCCTCTGGCTGGTATTCTGACCTTCATCCAAGCTGTGTCAGCATTGGTGGGTGAGATCATGGCGTACGGTAAACTGTAGGCGTATATAACTATATATACTATATCATATAATGATCAGTCTCATTCCCATGTTACCCTGTTAAACCTTCTGCTAGCCACACTTGTCCAGTCCCAGGTGCAGTGAATGTCTTCCTTTCACTCGAAACATAGCGGCACTTTTTTTTACAGGGCTGGTTTACTGTCCCAGCACCCAACCTTCCTCTTTTCGCAGCACGGGCTTAGGACCGGCCATGGCAGAGTTAAAAAAATGGAAAGCTAACAAATTGAAGATATTTTCCCATTTCCAAAGCTGTGACTGCTGAATGATGTTTCTTTTTTGAGTGGCAGGAGCGGCGTCCTCTGGCTGGTATTCTGACCTTCATCCAAGCTGTGTCAGCATTGGTGGGAGAGATCATGGCGTACGGTAAACTGTAGGCGTATATAACTATATATACTATATCATATAATGATCAGTCTCATTCCCATGTTACCCTGTTAAACCTTCTGCTAGCCACACTTGTCCAGTCCCAGGTGCAGTGAACGTCTTCCTTTCACTCGAAACATAGCGGCACTTTTTTTTACAGGGCTGGTTTACTGTCCCAGCACCCAACCTTCCTCTTTTCGCAGCACGGGCTTAGGACCGGCCATGGCAGAGTTAAAAAAATGTAAAGCTAACAAATTGAAGATATTTTCCCAATTCCAACGCTGTGACTGCTGAATGATGTTTCTTTTTTGAGCGGCAGGAGCGGCATCCTCTGGCTGGTATTCTGACCTTCATCCAAGCTGTGTCAGCATTGGTGGGTGAGATCATGGCATACGGTAAACTGTAGGCGTATATAACTATATATACTATATCATATAATGATCAGTCTCATTCCCATGTTACCCTGTTAAACCTTCTGCTAGCCACACTTGTCCAGTCCCAGGTGCAGTGAACGTCTTCCTTTCACTCGAACAATAGCGGCACTTTTTTTTACAGTGCTGGTTTACTGTCCCAGCACCCAACCTTCCTCTTTTCGCAGCACGGGCTTAGGACCGGCCATGGCAGAGTTAAAAAAATGGAAAGCTAACAAATTGAAGATATTTTCCCAATTCCAAAGCTGTGACTGCTGAATGATGTTTCTTTTTTGAGTGGCAGGAGCGACGTCCTCTGGCTGGTATTCTGACCTTCATCCAAGCTGTGTCAGCATTGGTGGGTGAGATCATGGCGTACGGTAAACTGTAGGCGTATATAACTATATATACTATATCATATAATGATCAGTCTCATTCCCATGTTACCCTGTTAAACCTTCTGCTAGCCACGCTTGTCCAGTCCCAGGTGCAGTGAACGTCTTCCTTTCACTCGAAACAGAGCGGCACTTTTTTTTACAGGGCTGGTTTACTGTCCCAGCACCCAACCTTCCTCTTTTCGCAGCACGGGCTTAGGACCGGCCATGGCAGAGTTAAAAAAAATGGAAAGCTAACAAATTGAAGATATTTTCCCAATTCCAAAGCTGTGACTTCTGAATGATGTTTCTTTTTTGAGCGGCAGGAGCGACGTCCTCTGGCTGGTATTCTGACCTTCATCCAAGCTGTGTCAGCATTGGTGGGTGAGATCATGGTGTACGGTAAACTGTAGGCGTATATAACTATATATACTATATCATATAATGATCAGTCTCATTCCCATGTTACCCTGTTAAACCTTCTGCTAGCCACACTTGTCCAGTCCCAGGTGCAGTGAACGTCTTCCTTTCACTCGAAACATAGCGGCACTTTTTTTTACAGGGCTGGTTTACTGTCCCAGCACCCAACCTTCCTCTTTTCGCAGCACGGGCTTAGGACCGGCCATGGCAGAGTTAAAAAAATGGAAAGCTAACAAATTGAAGATATTTTCCCAATTCCAAAGCTGTGACTGCTGAATGATGTTTCTTTTTTGAGTGGCAGGAGCGACGTCCTCTGGCTGGTATTCTGACCTTCATCCAAGCTGTGTCAGCATTGGTGGGTGAGATCATGGCGTACGGTAAACTGTAGGCGTATATAACTATATATACTATATCATATAATGATCAGTCTCATTCCCATGTTACCCTGTTAAACCTTCTGCTAGCCACACATGTCCAGTCCCAGGTGCAGTGAACATCTTCCTTTCACTCGAAACATAGCGGCACTTTTTTTTACAGGGCTGGTTTACTGTCCCAGCACCCAACCTTCCTCTTTTCGCAGCAAGGGCTTAGGACCGGCCATGGCAGAGTTAAAAAAATGGAAAGCTAACAAATTGAAGATATTTTCCCAATTCCAAAGCTGTGACTGCTGAATGATGTTTCTTTTTTGAGTGGC
Organism: Staurois parvus; assembly: GCF_062004578.1. Classification (NCBI taxonomy): domain Eukaryota; kingdom Metazoa; phylum Chordata; class Amphibia; order Anura; family Ranidae; genus Staurois; species Staurois parvus. The sequence goes on from NW_028318929.1 coordinate 1,867,760, forward strand.
AGGAGCGACGTCCTCTGGCTGGTATTCTGACCTTCATCCAAGCTGTGTCAGCATTGGTGGGTGAGATCATGGCGTACGGTAAACTGTTGGCGTATATAACTATATATACTATATCATATAATGATCAGTCTCATTCCCATGTTACCCTGTTAAACCTTCTGCTAGCCACACTTGTCCAGTCCCAGGTGCAGTGAACGTCTTCCTTTCACTCGAAACATAGCGGCACTTTTTTTTACAGGGCTGGTTTACTGTCCCAGGACCCAACCTTCCTCTTTTCGCAGCACGGGCTTAGGACCGGCCATGGCAGAGTTAAAAAAATGGAAAGCTAACAAATTGAAGATATTTTCCCAATTCCAACACTGTGACTGCTAAATGATGTTTCTTTTTTGAGCGGCAGGAGCGGTGTCCTCTGGCTGGTATTCTGACCTTCATCCAAGCTGTGTCAGCATTGGTGGGGGAGATCATGGTGTACGGTAAACTGTAGGCGTATATAACTATATATACTATATCATATAATGATCAGTCTCATTCCCATGTTACCCTGTTAAACCTTCTGCTAGCCACACTTGTCCAGTCCCAGGTGCAGTGAATGTCTTCCTTTCACTCGAAACATAGTGGCACTTTTTTTTACAGGGCTGGTTTACTGTCCCAGCACCCAACCTTCCTCTTTTCGCAGCACGGGCTTAGGACCGGCCATGGCAGAGTTAAAAAAATGGAAAGCTAACAAATTGAAGATATTTTCCCAATTCCAAAGCTGTGACTGCTGAATGATGTTTCTTTTTTGAGTGGCAGGAGCGGCGTCCTCTGGCTGGTATTCTGACCTTCATCCAAGCTGTGTCAGCATTGGTGGGTGAGATCATGGCGTACGGTAAACTGTAGGCGTATATAACTATATATACTATATCATATAATGATCAGTCTCATTCCCATGTTACCCTGTTAAACCTTCTGCTAGCCACACTTGTCCAGTCCCAGGTGCAGTGAACGTCTTCCTTTCACTCGAAACATAGCGGCACTTTTTTTTACAGGGCTGGTTTACTGTCCCAGCACCCAACCTTCCTCTTTTCGCAGCACGGGCTTAGGACCGGCCATGGCAGAGTTAAAAAAATGTAAAGCTAACAAATTGAAGATATTTTCCCAATTCCAACGCTGTGACTGCTGAATGATGTTTCTTTTTTGAGCGGCAGGAGCGGCATCCTCTGGCTGGTATTCTGACCTTCATCCAAGCTGTGTCAGCATTGGTGGGTGAGATCATGGCATACGGTAAACTGTAGGCGTATATAACTATATATACTATATCATATAATGATCAGTCTCATTCCCATGTTACCCTGTTAAACCTTCTGCTAGCCACACTTGTCCAGTCCCAGGTGCAGTGAACGTCTTCCTTTCACTCAAAACATAGCGGCACTTTTTTTTACAGGGCTGGTTTACTGTCCCAGGACCCAACCTTCCTCTTTTCGCAGCACGGGCTTAGGACCGGCCATGGCAGAATTAAAAAAATGGAAAGCTAACAAATTGAAGATATTTTCCCAATTCCAACACTGTGACTGCTAAATGATGTTTCTTTTTTGAGCGGCAGGAGCGGTGTCCTCTGGCTGGTATTCTGACCTTCATCCAAGCTGTGTCAGCATTGGTGGGGGAGATCATGGCGTACGGTAAACTGTAGGCGTATATAACTATATATACTATATCATATAATGATCAGTCTCATTCCCATGTTACCCTGTTAAACCTTCTGCTAGCCACACTTGTCCAGTCCCAGGTGCAGTGAATGTCTTCCTTTCACTCGAAACATAGTGGCACTTTTTTTTACAGGGCTGGTTTACTGTCCCAGCACCCAACCTTCCTCTTTTCGCAGCACGGGCTTAGGACCGGCCATGGCAGAGTTAAAAAAATGGAAAGCTAACAAATTGAAGATATTTTCCCAATTCCAAAGCTGTGACTGCTGAATGATGTTTCTTTTTTGAGTGGCAGGAGCGGCGTCCTCTGGCTGGTATTCTGACCTTCATCCAAGCTGTGTCAGCATTGGTGGGTGAGATCATGGCGTACGGTAAACTGTAGGCGTATATAACTATATATACTATATCATATAATGATCAGTCTCATTCCCATGTTACCCTGTTAAACCTTCTGCTAGCCACACTTGTCCAGTCCCAGGTGCAGTGAACGTCTTCCTTTCACTCGAAACATAGCGGCACTTTTTTTTACAGGGCTGGTTTACTGTCCCAGCACCCAACCTTCCTCTTTTCGCAGCACGGGCTTAGGACCGGCCATGGCAGAGTTAAAAAAATGTAAAGCTAACAAATTGAAGATATTTTCCCAATTCCAACGCTGTGACTGCTGAATGATGTTTCTTTTTTGAGCGGCAGGAGCGGCATCCTCTGGCTGGTATTCTGACCTTCATCCAAGCTGTGTCAGCATTGGTGGGTGAGATCATGGCATACGGTAAACTGTAGGCGTATATAACTATATATACTATATCATATAATGATCAGTCTCATTCCCATGTTACCCTGTTAAACCTTCTGCTAGCCACACTTGTCCAGTCCCAGGTGCAGTGAACGTCTTCCTTTCACTCGAAACATAGCGGCACTTTTTTTTACAGGGCTGGTTTACTGTCCCAGGACCCAACCTTCCTCTTTTCGCAGCACGGGCTTAGGACCGGCCATGGCAGAATTAAAAAAATGGAAAGCTAACAAATTGAAGATATTTTCCCAATTCCAACACTGTGACTGCTAAATGATGTTTCTTTTTTGAGCGGCAGGAGCGGTGTCCTCTGGCTGGTATTCTGACCTTCATCCAAGCTGTGTCAGCATTGGTGGGGGAGATCATGGCGTACGGTAAACTGTAGGCGTATATAACTATATATACTATATCATATAATGATCAGTCTCATTCCCATGTTACCCTGTTAAACCTTCTGCTAGCCACACTTGTCCAGTCCCAGGTGCAGTGAATGTCTTCCTTTCACTCGAAACATAGTGGCACTTTTTTTTTACAGGGCTGGTTTACTGTCCCAGCACCCAACCTTCCTCTTTTCGCAGCACGGGCTTAGGACCGGCCATGGCAGAGTTAAAAAAATGGAAAGCTAACGAATTGAAGATATTTTCCCAATTCCAAAGCTGTGACTGCTGAATGATGTTTCTTTTTTGAGTGGCAGGAGCGGCGTCCTCTGGCTGGTATTCTGACCTTCATCCAAGCTGTGTCAGCATTGGTGGGTGAGATCATGGCGTACGGTAAACTGTAGGCGTATATAACTATATATACTATATCATATAATGATCAGTCTCATTCCCATGTTACCCTGTTAAACCTTCTGCTAGCCACACTTGTCCAGTCCCAGGTGCAGTGAATGTCTTCCTTTCACTCGAAACATAGCGGCACTTTTTTTTACAGGGCTGGTTTACTGTCCCAGCACCCAACCTTCCTCTTTTCGCAGCACGGGCTTAGGACCGGCCATGGCAGAGTTAAAAAAATGTAAAGCTAACAAATTGAAGATATTTTCCCAATTCCAACGCTGTGACTGCTGAATGATGTTTCTTTTTTGAGCGGCAGGAGCGGCATCCTCTGGCTGGTATTCTGACCTTCATCCAAGCTGTGTCAGCATTGGTGGGTGAGATCATGGCATACGGTAAACTGTAGGCGTATATAACTATATATACTATATCATATAATGATCAGTCTCATTCCCATGTTACCCTGTTAAACCTTCTGCTAGCCACACTTGTCCAGTCCCAGGTGCAGTGAACGTCTTCCTTTCACTCGAAACATAGCGGCACTTTTTTTTACAGGGCTGGTTTACTGTCCCAGCACCCAACCTTCCTCTTTTCGCAGCACGGGCTTAGGACCGGCCATGGCAGAGTTAAAAAAATGGAAAGCTAACAAATTGAAGAAATTTTCCCAATTCCAATGCTGTGACTGCTGAATGATGTTTCTTTTTTGAGCGGCAGGAGCGGCATCCTCTGGCTGGTATTCTGACCTTCATCCAAGCTGTGTCAGCATTGGTGGGTGAGATCATGGCATACGGTAAACTATAGGCGTATATAACTATATATACTATATCATATAATGATCAGTCTCATTCCCATGTTACCCTGTTAAACCTTCTGCTAGCCACACTTGTCCAGTCCCAGGTGCAGTGAACGTCTTCCTTTCACTCGAACAATAGCGGCATTTTTTTTACAGTGCTGGTTTACTGTCCCAGCACCCAACCTTCCTCTTTTCGCAGCACGGGCTTAGGACCGGCCATGGCAGAGTTAAAAAAATGGAAAGCTAACAAATTGAAGATATTTTCCCAATTCCAAAGCTGTGACTGCTGAATGATGTTTCTTTTTTGAGTGGCAGGAGCGACGTCCTCTGGCTAGTATTCTGACCTTCATCCAAGCTGTGTCAGCATTGGTGGGTGAGATCATGGCGTACGGTAAACTGTAGGCGTATATAACTATATATACTATATCATATAATGATCAGTCTCATTCCCATGTTACCCTGTTAAACCTTCTGCTAGCCACACTTGTCCAGTCCCAGGTGCAGTGAACGTCTTCCTTTCACTCGAAACATAGCGGCACTTTTTTTTACAGGGCTGGTTTACTGTCCCAGCACCCAACCTTCCTCTTTTCGCAGCACGGGCTTAGGACCGGCCATGGCAGAGTTAAAAAAAATGGAAAGCTAACAAATTGAAGATATTTTCCCAATTCCAAAGCTGTGACTGCTGAATGATGTTTCTTTTTTGAGCGGCAGGAGCGGCGTCCTCTGGCTGGTATTCTGACCTTCATCCAAGCTGTGTCAGCATTGGTGGGTGAGATCATGGCGTACGGTAAACTATAGGCGTATATAACTATATATACTATATCATATCATGATAAGTCTCATTCCCATGTTACCCTGTTAAACCTTCTGCTAGCTACAATTGTCCAGTCCCAGGTGCAGTGAACGTCTTCCTGTGTCAGCATTGGTGGGTGAGGTCAACGGCAGTTCAGATTAAACAAAGCAGTTAAGCTCAACGGCACTTCAGCTTAAACAAAGCAGTTTAGGGATCATGTGACCGCCGTGACTTGTCATCATGGCGGTCACATGATCGGGAAAGTTCCTGATCGAAAGAGCGGACCGGGACCTTTCCGTGAGTACCACGCGTGTGCTGGGAACGTGCAGGGTGCGCGCTCTCAGCACATATGTTTTTTGTTACTTGAACGCAAATGTGTGGCTGCTCGGCGTCTAGGTCCAGACACCCGGAGGCCGCACATTTGTGTGTCGCCAGCGCAAATGGGGTTAAATGAGGCAGTTCACATTAAACAAGGCAGTTCAGCTCAATGGCAGTTCACATTAAACAAGGCAGTTCACATTAAACAAGGCAGATCACATTAAACAAGGCAGTTCAGCTCAAAAGGCAGTTCAGCTCAACGGCAGTTTAGATTAAAACAAGACAGTTCAGCTCAACAGCAGTTCAGATTAAACAAAGCAGTTTAGAATAAACAAAGCCATTCAGATTAAACAAGGCAGTTCAGATTAAACAAGGCAGTTCAGATTAAACAAGGCAATTCACATTAAACATGGCAGTTCACATTAAACATGGCAGTTCAGCTCAGAAGGAGTTCAGATAAAACAATGCAGTTCGGATTAAACAAGGCAGTTCAGCTCAAAGGCAGTTCATATTAAATAAGGCAGTTTAGCTCAACGCAAATTCAGATTAAACAAGGCAGCTCATATTAAACAAGGCAGCTCAAATTAAACAAGGCAGCTCAAATTAAACAAGGCAGTTCAGCTCAAATTAAACAAGGCAGTTCAGCTCAAACAAGGCAGTTCAGCTCAAATCAAACAAGGCAGTTCAGCTCAAATCAAACAAGACAGTTCAGCTCAAATCAAACAAGACAGTTCAGCTCAAATTAAACAAGGCAGTTCAGCTCAAACAAGGCAGTTCAGCTCAAATCAAACAAGGCAGTTCAGCTCAAATCAAACAAGACAGTTCAGCTCAAATCAAACAAGACAGTTCAGCTCAAATTAAACAAGGCAGTTCAGCTCAAACAAGGCAGTTCAGCTCAAACAAGGCAGTTCAGCTCAAACAAGGCAGTTCAGCTCAAACAAGGCAGTTCAGCTCAAACAAGGAAGTTCAGCTCAAACAAGGAAGTTCAGCTCAGATTAAACAAGGCAGCTCACATTAAACAAGGCAGTTCACATTAAACAAGGCATTTCACATTAAACAAGGCAGTTCACATTAAACAAGGCAATTCAGATTAAACAGACCCCACGGCCAGGACCCTGCTGAGCCCCTGCAAGCCTGCCGTGTCCCTACCTGAGAGCTGTGGTTGATCGCTGGTTGTCCCTGTCTGCTGATCGCTGGTCGTCCCTGGATCGCTGAGTACCATGAGGTTCCCTGTCTGCAGATCGCTGGTCATCCGTGTCTGCTGATCGCTGGTCATCCCTGGAAAACCAAGTGCTGTGAGGTTGAGTAGGCATGGCTTATATGTTCTTGCCTTAACAGCCTCAGAGTCCCCACCCCGTCCCCTACGCTGCAGCTGACGGGGAGGAATTTCTGTATGATCATCCAAACACTACCGCTATATAGTTGGCCAATCGCAGATTGAGCCTCAAGAGCTCCACTTTCACGCCACGCACCTGATTTGCTGACTATCAAGCGGAGTAGGCATGGCTTATGTTTTCTTGCCTTAACAGCATTGGAGTCCTCGCCCCTCCCCCACGCTGTAGCTGATGGGGAGGAATTGTCCAGTCCCAGGTGCAGTGAACGTCTTCCTTTCACTCAAAAGATAGCGACACTTTTTTTTACAGGGCTGGTTTACTGTCCTAGCACCCAACCTTCCTCTTTTCGCAGCACGGGCTTAGGACCGGCCATGGCAGAGTTAAAAAAATGGAAAGCTAACAAATTGAAGATATTTTAACAATTCCAACGCTGTGACGGCTGAATAATGTTTCCTTTTGGAGCGGCAGGAGAGGCAGGAGCGGCGTCCTCTGGCTGGTATTCTGACCTTCATCCAAGCTGTGTCAGCATTGGTGGGTGAGATCATGGTGTACGGTAAACTATAGGCGTATATAACTATATATACTATATCATATCATGATAAGTCTCGTTCCCATGTTACCCTGTTAAACCTTCTGCTAGCCACACTTGTCCAGTCCCAGGTGCAGTGAATGTCTTCCTTTCACTCGAAACATAGCGGCACTTTTTTTTTACAGGGCTGGTTTACTGTCCCAGCACCCAACCTTCCTCTTTTCGCAGCACGGGCTTAGGACCGGCCATGGCAGAGTTAAAAAAAATGGAAAGCTAACAAATTGAAGATATTTTCCCAATTCCAACGCTGTGACTGCTGAATGATGTTTCTTTTTTGAGTGGCAGGAGCGGAGTCCTCTGGCTGGTATTCTGACCTTCATCCAAGCTGTGTCAGCATTGGTGGGTGAGATCATGGCGTACGGTAAACTGTAGGCGTATATAACTATATATACTATATCATATAATGATCAGTCTCATTCCCATGTTACCCTGTTAAACCTTTTGCTAGCCACACTTGTCCAGTCCCAGGTGCAGTGAACGTCTTCCTTTCACTCGAAACATAGCGGCACTTTTTTTTACAGGGCTGGTTTACTGTCCCAGCACCCAACCTTCCTCTTTTCGCAGCACGGGCTTAGGACCGGCCATGGCAGAGTTAAAAAAATGTAAAGCTAACAAATTGAAGATATTTTCCCAATTCCAAAGATGTGACTGCTGAATGATGTTTCTTTTTTGAGCGGCAGGAGCGGCGTCCTCTGGCTGGTATTATAACCTTCATCCAAGCTGTGTCAGCATTGGTGGGTGAGATCATGGCGTACGGTAAACTGTAGGCGTATATAACTATATATACTATATCATATAATGATCAGTCTCATTCCCATGTTACCCTGTTAAACCTTCTGCTAGCCACACTTGTCCAGTCCCAGGTGCAGTGAACGTCTTCCTTTCACTCGAAACATAGCGGCACTTTTTTTTACAGGGCTGGTTTACTGTCCCAGCACCCAACCTTCCTCTTTTCGCAGCACGGGCTTAGGACCGGCCATGGCAGAGTTAAAAAAAATGGAAAGCTAACAAATTGAAGATATTTTCCCAATTCCAAAGCTGTGACTGCTGAATGATGTTTCTTTTTTGAGCGGCAGGAGCGGCGTCCTCTGGCTGGTATTCTGACCTTCATCCAAGCTGTGTCAGCATTGGTGGGTGAGATCATGGTGTACGGTAAACTATAGGCGTATATAACTATATATACTATATCATATCATGATAAGTCTCGTTCCCATGTTACCCTGTTAAACCTTCTGCTAGCCACACTTGTCCAGTCCCAGGTGCAGTGAATGTCTTCCTTTCACTCGAAACATAGCGGCACTTTTTTTTTTACAGGGCTGGTTTACTGTCCCAGCACCCAACCTTCCTTTTTTCGCAGCACGGGCTTAGGACCGGCCATGGCAGAGTTAAAAAAAATGGAAAGCTAACAAATTGAAGATATTTTCCCACTTCCAACTCTGTGACTGCTGAATGATGTTTCTTTTTTGAGCGGCAGGAGCGGCGTCCTCTGGCTGGTATTCTGACCTTCATCCAAGCTGTGTCAGCATTGGTGGGTGAGATCATGGCGTACGGTAAACTGTAGGCGTATATAACTATATATACTATATCATATAATGATCAGTCTCATTCCCATGTTACCCTGTTAAACCTTCTGCTAGCCACACTTGTCCAGTCCCAGGTGCAGTGAACGTCTTCCTTTCACTCGAAACATAGCGGCACTTTTTTTTACAGGGCTGGTTTACTGTCCCAGCACCCAACCTTCCTCTTTTCGCAGCACGGGCTTAGGACCGGCCATGGCAGAGTTAAAAAAATGGAAAGCTAACAAATTGAAGATATTTTCCCAATTCCAAAGCTGTGACTGCTGAATGATGTTTCTTTTTTGAGCGGCAGGAGCTGCGTCCTCTGGCTGGTATTCTGACCTTCATCCAAGCTGTGTCAGCATTGGTGGGTGAGATCATGGCGTACGGTAAACTGTAGGCGTATATAACTATATATACTATATCATATAATGATCAGTCTCATTCCCATGTTACCCTGTTAAACCTTCTGCTAGCCACACTTGTCCAGTCCCAGGTGCAGTGAATGTCTTCCTTTCACTCGAAACATAGCGGCACTTTTTTTTACAGGGCTGGTTTACTGTCCCAGCACCCAACCTTCCTCTTTTCGCAGCACGGGCTTAGGACCGGCCATGGCAGAGTTAAAAAAATGGAAAGCTAACAAATTGAAGATATTTTCCCATTTCCAAAGCTGTGACTGCTGAATGATGTTTCTTTTTTGAGTGGCAGGAGCGGCGTCCTCTGGCTGGTATTCTGACCTTCATCCAAGCTGTGTCAGCATTGGTGGGAGAGATCATGGCGTACGGTAAACTGTAGGCGTATATAACTATATATACTATATCATATAATGATCAGTCTCATTCCCATGTTACCCTGTTAAACCTTCTGCTAGCCACACTTGTCCAGTCCCAGGTGCAGTGAACGTCTTCCTTTCACTCGAAACATAGCGGCACTTTTTTTTACAGGGCTGGTTTACTGTCCCAGCACCCAACCTTCCTCTTTTCGCAGCACGGGCTTAGGACCGGCCATGGCAGAGTTAAAAAAAATGGAAAGCTAACAAATTGAAGATATTTTCCCAATTCCAAAGCTGTGACTGCTGAATGATGTTTCTTTTTTGAGCGGCAGGAGCGGCGTCCTCTGGCTGGTATTCTGACCTTCATCCAAGCTGTGTCAGCATTGGTGGGTGAGATCATGGTGTACGGTAAACTATAGGCGTATATAACTATATATACTATATCATATCATGATAAGTCTCGTTCCCATGTTACCCTGTTAAACCTTCTGCTAGCCACACTTGTCCAGTCCCAGGTGCAGTGAATGTCTTCCTTTCACTCGAAACATAGCGGCACTTTTTTTTTTACAGGGCTGGTTTACTGTCCCAGCACCCAACCTTCCTTTTTTCGCAGCACGGGCTTAGGACCGGCCATGGCAGAGTTAAAAAAAATGGAAAGCTAACAAATTGAAGATATTTTCCCACTTCCAACTCTGTGACTGCTGAATGATGTTTCTTTTTTGAGCGGCAGGAGCGGCGTCCTCTGGCTGGTATTCTGACCTTCATCCAAGCTGTGTCAGCATTGGTGGGTGAGATCATGGCGTACGGTAAACTGTAGGCGTATATAACTATATATACTATATCATATAATGATCAGTCTCATTCCCATGTTACCCTGTTAAACCTTCTGCTAGCCACACTTGTCCAGTCCCAGGTGCAGTGAACGTCTTCCTTTCACTCGAAACATAGCGGCACTTTTTTTTACAGGGCTGGTTTACTGTCCCAGCACCCAACCTTCCTCTTTTCGCAGCACGGGCTTAGGACCGGCCATGGCAGAGTTAAAAAAAATGGAAAGCTAACAAATTGAAGATATTTTCCCAATTCCAAAGCTGTGACTGCTGAATGATGTTTCTTTTTTGAGCGGCAGGAGCGGCGTCCTCTGGCTGGTATTCTGACCTTCATCCAAGCTGTGTCAGCATTGGTGGGTGAGATCATGGTGTACGGTAAACTATAGGCGTATATAACTATATATACTATATCATATCATGATAAGTCTCGTTCCCATGTTACCCTGTTAAACCTTCTGCTAGCCACACTTGTCCAGTCCCAGGTGCAGTGAATGTCTTCCTTTCACTCGAAACATAGCGGCACTTTTTTTTTTACAGGGCTGGTTTACTGTCCCAGCACCCAACCTTCCTTTTTTCGCAGCACGGGCTTAGGACCGGCCATGGCAGAGTTAAAAAAAATGGAAAGCTAACAAATTGAAGATATTTTCCCAATTCCAAAGCTGTGACTTCTGAATGATGTTTCTTTTTTGAGCGGCAGGAGCGGCGTCCTCTGGCTGGTATTCTGACCTTCATCCAAGCTGTGTCAGCATTGGTGGGTGAGATCATGGTGTACGGTAAACTGTAGGCGTATATAACTATATATACTATATCATATAATGATCAGTCTGATTTCCATGTTACCCTGTTAAACCTTCTGCTAGCCACACTTGTCCAGTCCCAGGTGCAGTGAACGTCTTCCTTTCACTCGAAACATAGAGGCACTTTTTTTTTACAGGGCTGGTTTACTGTCCCAGGACCCAACCTTCCTCTTTTCGCAGCATGGGCTTAGGACCGGCCATGGCAGAGTTAAAAAAATGGAAAGCTAACAAATTGAAGATATTTTCCCAATTCCAACACTGTGACTGCTGAATGATGTTTCTTTTTTGAGCGGCAGGAGCGGCGTCCTCTGGCTGGTATTCTGACCTTCATCCAAGCTGTGTCAGCATTGGTGGGTGAGATCATGGCGTACGGTAAACTGTAGGCGTATATAACTATATATACTATATCATATAATGATCAGTCTCATTCCCATGTTACCCTGTTAAACCTTCTGCTAGCCACACTTGTCCAGTCCCAGGTGCAGTGAACGTCTTCCTTTCACTCGAAACATAGCGGCACTTTTTTTTACAGGGCTGGTTTACTGTCCCAGCACCCAACCTTCCTCTTTTCGCAGCACGGGCTTAGGACCGGCCATGGCAGAGTTAAAAAAAATGGAAAGCTAACAAATTGAAGATATTTTCCCAATTCCAAAGCTGTGACTGCTGAATGATGTTTCTTTTTTGAGCGGCAGGAGCTGCGTCCTCTGGCTGGTATTCTGACCTTCATCCAAGCTGTGTCAGCATTGGTGGGTGAGATCATGGCGTACGGTAAACTGTAGGCGTATATAACTATATATACTATATCATATAATGATCAGTCTCATTCCCATGTTACCCTGTTAAACCTTCTGCTAGCCACACTTGTCCAGTCCCAGGTGCAGTGAATGTCTTCCTTTCACTCGAAACATAGCGGCACTTTTTTTTACAGGGCTGGTTTACTGTCCCAGCACCCAACCTTCCTCTTTTCGCAGCACGGGCTTAGGACCGGCCATGGCAGAGTTAAAAAAATGGAAAGCTAACAAATTGAAGATATTTTCCCATTTCCAAAGCTGTGACTGCTGAATGATGTTTCTTTTTTGAGTGGCAGGAGCGGCGTCCTCTGGCTGGTATTCTGACCTTCATCCAAGCTGTGTCAGCATTGGTGGGAGAGATCATGGCGTACGGTAAACTGTAGGCGTATATAACTATATATACTATATCATATAATGATCAGTCTCATTCCCATGTTACCCTGTTAAACCTTCTGCTAGCCACACTTGTCCAGTCCCAGGTGCAGTGAACGTCTTCCTTTCACTCGAAACATAGCGGCACTTTTTTTTACAGGGCTGGTTTACTGTCCCAGCACCCAACCTTCCTCTTTTCGCAGCACGGGCTTAGGACCGGCCATGGCAGAGTTAAAAAAATGTAAAGCTAACAAATTGAAGATATTTTCCCAATTCCAACGCTGTGACTGCTGAATGATGTTTCTTTTTTGAGCGGCAGGAGCGGCATCCTCTGGCTGGTATTCTGACCTTCATCCAAGCTGTGTCAGCATTGGTGAGTGAGATCATGGCATACGGTAAACTGTAGGCGTATATAACTATATATACTATATCATATAATGATCAGTCTCATTCCCATGTTACCCTGTTAAACCTTCTGCTAGCCACACTTGTCCAGTCCCAGGTGCAGTGAACGTCTTCCTTTCACTCGAAACATAGCGGCACTTTTTTTTACAGGGCTGGTTTACTGTCCCAGCACCCAACCTTCCTCTTTTCGCAGCACGGGCTTAGGACCGGCCATGGCAGAGTTAAAAAAATGTAAAGCTAACAAATTGAAGATATTTTCCCAATTCCAACGCTGTGACTGCTGAATGATGTTTATTTTTTGAGCGGCAGGAGCGGCATCCTCTGGCTGGTATTCTGACCTTCATCCAAGCTGTGTCAGCATTGGTGGGTGAGATCATGGCATACGGTAAACTGTAGGCGTATATAACTATATATACTATATCATATAATGATCAGTCTCATTCCCATGTTACCCTGTTAAACCTTCTGCTAGCCACACTTGTCCAGTCCCAGGTGCAGTGAACGTCTTCCTTTCACTCGAACAATAGCGGCACTTTTTTTTACAGTGCTGGTTTACTGTCCCAGCACCCAACCTTCCTCTTTTCTCAGCACGGGCTTAGGACCGGCCATGGCAGAGTTAAAAAAATGGAAAGCTAACAAATTGAAGATATTTTCCCAATTCCAAAGCTGTGACTGCTGAATGATGTTTCTTGTTTGAGTGGCAGGAGCGACGTCCTCTGGCTGGTATTCTGACCTTCATCCAAGCTGTGTCAGCATTGGTGGGTGAGATCATGGCGTACGGTAAACTGTAGGCGTATATAACTATATATACTATATCATATAATGATCAGTCTCATTCCCATATTACCCTGTTAAACCTTCTGCTAGCCACACATGTCCAGTCCCAGGTGCAGTGAACGTCTTCCTTTCACTCGAAACATAGCGGCACTTTTTTTTACAGGGCTGGTTTACTGTCCCAGCACCCAACCTTCCTCTTTTCGCAGCACGGGCTTAGGACCGGCCATGGCAGAGTTAAAAAAATGGAAAGCTAACAAATTGAAGATATTTTCCCAATTCCAAAGCTGTGACTGCTGAATGATGTTTCTTTTTTGAGTGGCAGGAGCGACGTCCTCTGGCTGGTATTCTGACCTTCATCCAAGCTGTGTCAGCATTGGTGGGTGAGATCATGGCGTACGGTAAACTGTTGGCGTATATAACTATATATACTATATCATATAATGATCAGTCTCATTCCCATGTTACCCTGTTAAACCTTCTGCTAGCCACACTTGTCCAGTCCCAGGTGCAGTGAACGTCTTCCTTTCACTCGAAACATAGCGGCACTTTTTTTTACAGGGCTGGTTTACTGTCCCAGCACCCAACCTTCCTCTTTTCGCAGCACGGGCTTAGGACCGGCCATGGCAGAGTTAAAAAAAATGGAAAGCTAACAAATTGAAGATATTTTCCCAATTCCAAAGCTGTGACTGCTGAATGATGTTTCTTTTTTGAGCGGCAGGAGCGGCGTCCTCTGGCTGGTATTCTGACCTTCATCCAAGCTGTGTCAGCATTGGTGGGTGAGATCATGGTGTACGGTAAACTATAGGCGTATATAACTATATATACTATATCATATCATGATAAGTCTCGTTCCCATGTTACCCTGTTAAACCTTCTGCTAGCCACACTTGTCCAGTCCCAGGTGCAGTGAATGTCTTCCTTTCACTCGAAACATAGCGGCACTTTTTTTTTTACAGGGCTGGTTTACTGTCCCAGCACCCAACCTTCCTTTTTTCGCAGCACGGGCTTAGGACCGGCCATGGCAGAGTTAAAAAAAATGGAAAGCTAACAAATTGAAGATATTTTCCCAATTCCAAAGCTGTGACTTCTGAATGATGTTTCTTTTTTGAGCGGCAGGAGCGGCGTCCTCTGGCTGGTATTCTGACCTTCATCCAAGCTGTGTCAGCATTGGTGGGTGAGATCATGGTGTACGGTAAACTGTAGGCGTATATAACTATATATACTATATCATATAATGATCAGTCTGATTTCCATGTTACCCTGTTAAACCTTCTGCTAGCCACACTTGTCCAGTCCCAGGTGCAGTGAACGTCTTCCTTTCACTCGAAACATAGAGGCACTTTTTTTTTACAGGGCTGGTTTACTGTCCCAGGACCCAACCTTCCTCTTTTCGCAGCATGGGCTTAGGACCGGCCATGGCAGAGTTAAAAAAATGGAAAGCTAACAAATTGAAGATATTTTCCCAATTCCAACACTGTGACTGCTGAATGATGTTTCTTTTTTGAGCGGCAGGAGCGGCGTCCTCTGGCTGGTATTCTGACCTTCATCCAAGCTGTGTCAGCATTGGTGGGTGAGATCATGGCGTACGGTAAACTGTAGGCGTATATAACTATATATACTATATCATATAATGATCAGTCTCATTCCCATGTTACCCTGTTAAACCTTCTGCTAGCCACACTTGTCCAGTCCCAGGTGCAGTGAACGTCTTCCTTTCACTCGAAACATAGCGGCACTTTTTTTTACAGGGCTGGTTTACTGTCCCAGCACCCAACCTTCCTCTTTTCGCAGCACGGGCTTAGGACCGGCCATGGCAGAGTTAAAAAAAATGGAAAGCTAACAAATTGAAGATATTTTCCCAATTCCAAAGCTGTGACTGCTGAATGATGTTTCTTTTTTGAGCGGCAGGAGCTGCGTCCTCTGGCTGGTATTCTGACCTTCATCCAAGCTGTGTCAGCATTGGTGGGTGAGATCATGGCGTACGGTAAACTGTAGGCGTATATAACTATATATACTATATCATATAATGATCAGTCTCATTCCCATGTTACCCTGTTAAACCTTCTGCTAGCCACACTTGTCCAGTCCCAGGTGCAGTGAATGTCTTCCTTTCACTCGAAACATAGCGGCACTTTTTTTTACAGGGCTGGTTTACTGTCCCAGCACCCAACCTTCCTCTTTTCGCAGCACGGGCTTAGGACCGGCCATGGCAGAGTTAAAAAAATGGAAAGCTAACAAATTGAAGATATTTTCCCATTTCCAAAGCTGTGACTGCTGAATGATGTTTCTTTTTTGAGTGGCAGGAGCGGCGTCCTCTGGCTGGTATTCTGACCTTCATCCAAGCTGTGTCAGCATTGGTGGGAGAGATCATGGCGTACGGTAAACTGTAGGCGTATATAACTATATATACTATATCATATAATGATCAGTCTCATTCCCATGTTACCCTGTTAAACCTTCTGCTAGCCACACTTGTCCAGTCCCAGGTGCAGTGAACGTCTTCCTTTCACTCGAAACATAGCGGCACTTTTTTTTACAGGGCTGGTTTACTGTCCCAGCACCCAACCTTCCTCTTTTCGCAGCACGGGCTTAGGACCGGCCATGGCAGAGTTAAAAAAATGTAAAGCTAACAAATTGAAGATATTTTCCCAATTCCAACGCTGTGACTGCTGAATGATGTTTCTTTTTTGAGCGGCAGGAGCGGCATCCTCTGGCTGGTATTCTGACCTTCATCCAAGCTGTGTCAGCATTGGTGAGTGAGATCATGGCATACGGTAAACTGTAGGCGTATATAACTATATATACTATATCATATAATGATCAGTCTCATTCCCATGTTACCCTGTTAAACCTTCTGCTAGCCACACTTGTCCAGTCCCAGGTGCAGTGAACGTCTTCCTTTCACTCGAAACATAGCGGCACTTTTTTTTACAGGGCTGGTTTACTGTCCCAGCACCCAACCTTCCTCTTTTCGCAGCACGGGCTTAGGACCGGCCATGGCAGAGTTAAAAAAATGTAAAGCTAACAAATTGAAGATATTTTCCCAATTCCAACGCTGTGACTGCTGAATGATGTTTATTTTTTGAGCGGCAGGAGCGGCATCCTCTGGCTGGTATTCTGACCTTCATCCAAGCTGTGTCAGCATTGGTGGGTGAGATCATGGCATACGGTAAACTGTAGGCGTATATAACTATATATACTATATCATATAATGATCAGTCTCATTCCCATGTTACCCTGTTAAACCTTCTGCTAGCCACACTTGTCCAGTCCCAGGTGCAGTGAACGTCTTCCTTTCACTCGAACAATAGCGGCACTTTTTTTTACAGTGCTGGTTTACTGTCCCAGCACCCAACCTTCCTCTTTTCTCAGCACGGGCTTAGGACCGGCCATGGCAGAGTTAAAAAAATGGAAAGCTAACAAATTGAAGATATTTTCCCAATTCCAAAGCTGTGACTGCTGAATGATGTTTCTTGTTTGAGTGGCAGGAGCGACGTCCTCTGGCTGGTATTCTGACCTTCATCCAAGCTGTGTCAGCATTGGTGGGTGAGATCATGGCGTACGGTAAACTGTAGGCGTATATAACTATATATACTATATCATATAATGATCAGTCTCATTCCCATATTACCCTGTTAAACCTTCTGCTAGCCACACATGTCCAGTCCCAGGTGCAGTGAACGTCTTCCTTTCACTCGAAACATAGCGGCACTTTTTTTTACAGGGCTGGTTTACTGTCCCAGCACCCAACCTTCCTCTTTTCGCAGCACGGGCTTAGGACCGGCCATGGCAGAGTTAAAAAAATGGAAAGCTAACAAATTGAAGATATTTTCCCAATTCCAAAGCTGTGACTGCTGAATGATGTTTCTTTTTTGAGTGGCAGGAGCGACGTCCTCTGGCTGGTATTCTGACCTTCATCCAAGCTGTGTCAGCATTGGTGGGTGAGATCATGGCGTACGGTAAACTGTTGGCGTATATAACTATATATACTATATCATATAATGATCAGTCTCATTCCCATGTTACCCTGTTAAACCTTCTGCTAGCCACACTTGTCCAGTCCCAGGTGCAGTGAACGTCTTCCTTTCACTCGAAACATAGCGGCACTTTTTTTTACAGGGCTGGTTTACTGTCCCAGGACCCAACCTTCCTCTTTTCGCAGCACGGGCTTAGGACCGGCCATGGCAGAGTTAAAAAAATGGAAAGCTAACAAATTGAAGATATTTTCCCAATTCCAACACTGTGACTGCTAAATGATGTTTCTTTTTTGAGCGGCAGGAGCGGTGTCCTCTGGCTGGTATTCTGACCTTCATCCAAGCTGTGTCAGCATTGGTGGGGGAGATCATGGTGTACGGTAAACTGTAGGCGTATATAACTATATATACTATATCATATAATGATCAGTCTCATTCCCATGTTACCCTGTTAAACCTTCTGCTAGCCACACTTGTCCAGTCCCAGGTGCAGTGAATGTCTTCCTTTCACTCGAAACATAGTGGCACTTTTTTTTACAGGGCTGGTTTACTGTCCCAGCACCCAACCTTCCTCTTTTCGCAGCACGGGCTTAGGACCGGCCATGGCAGAGTTAAAAAAATGGAAAGCTAACAAATTGAAGATATTTTCCCAATTCCAAAGCTGTGACTGCTGAATGATGTTTCTTTTTTGAGTGGCAGGAGCGGCGTCCTCTGGCTGGTATTCTGACCTTCATCCAAGCTGTGTCAGCATTGGTGGGTGAGATCATGGCGTACGGTAAACTGTAGGCGTATATAACTATATATACTATATCATATAATGATCAGTCTCATTCCCATGTTACCCTGTTAAACCTTCTGCTAGCCACACTTGTCCAGTCCCAGGTGCAGTGAACGTCTTCCTTTCACTCGAACAATAGCGGCACTTTTTTTTACAGTGCTGGTTTACTGTCCCAGCACCCAACCTTCCTCTTTTCTCAGCACGGGCTTAGGACCGGCCATGGCAGAGTTAAAAAAATGGAAAGCTAACAAATTGAAGATATTTTCCCAATTCCAAAGCTGTGACTGCTGAATGATGTTTCTTTTTTGAGTGGCAGGAGCGACGTCCTCTGGCTGGTATTCTGACCTTCATCCAAGCTGTGTCAGCATTGGTGGGTGAGATCATGGCGTACGGTAAACTGTAGGCGTATATAACTATATATACTATATCATATAATGATCAGTCTCATTCCCATATTACCCTGTTAAACCTTCTGCTAGCCACACATGTCCAGTCCCAGGTGCAGTGAACGTCTTCCTTTCACTCGAAACATAGCGGCACTTTTTTTTACAGGGCTGGTTTACTGTCCCAGCACCCAACCTTCCTCTTTTCGCAGCACGGGCTTAGGACCGGCCATGGCAGAGTTAAAAAAATGGAAAGCTAACAAATTGAAGATATTTTCCCAATTCCAAAGCTGTGACTGCTGAATGATGTTTCTTTTTTGAGTGGCAGGAGCGACGTCCTCTGGCTGGTATTCTGACCTTCATCCAAGCTGTGTCAGCATTGGTGGGTGAGATCATGGCGTACGGTAAACTGTTGGCGTATATAACTATATATACTATATCATATAATGATCAGTCTCATTCCCATGTTACCCTGTTAAACCTTCTGCTAGCCACACTTGTCCAGTCCCAGGTGCAGTGAACGTCTTCCTTTCACTCGAAACATAGCGGCACTTTTTTTTACAGGGCTGGTTTACTGTCCCAGGACCCAACCTTCCTCTTTTCGCAGCACGGGCTTAGGACCGGCCATGGCAGAGTTAAAAAAATGGAAAGCTAACAAATTGAAGATATTTTCCCAATTCCAACACTGTGACTGCTAAATGATGTTTCTTTTTTGAGCGGCAGGAGCGGTGTCCTCTGGCTGGTATTCTGACCTTCATCCAAGCTGTGTCAGCATTGGTGGGGGAGATCATGGTGTACGGTAAACTGTAGGCGTATATAACTATATATACTATATCATATAATGATCAGTCTCATTCCCATGTTACCCTGTTAAACCTTCTGCTAGCCACACTTGTCCAGTCCCAGGTGCAGTGAATGTCTTCCTTTCACTCGAAACATAGTGGCACTTTTTTTTACAGGGCTGGTTTACTGTCCCAGCACCCAACCTTCCTCTTTTCGCAGCACGGGCTTAGGACCGGCCATGGCAGAGTTAAAAAAATGGAAAGCTAACAAATTGAAGATATTTTCCCAATTCCAAAGCTGTGACTGCTGAATGATGTTTCTTTTTTGAGTGGCAGGAGCGGCGTCCTCTGGCTGGTATTCTGACCTTCATCCAAGCTGTGTCAGCATTGGTGGGTGAGATCATGGCGTACGGTAAACTGTAGGCGTATATAACTATATATACTATATCATATAATGATCAGTCTCATTCCCATGTTACCCTGTTAAACCTTCTGCTAGCCACACTTGTCCAGTCCCAGGTGCAGTGAACGTCTTCCTTTCACTCGAAACATAGCGGCACTTTTTTTTACAGGGCTGGTTTACTGTCCCAGCACCCAACCTTCCTCTTTTCGCAGCACGGGCTTAGGACCGGCCATGGCAGAGTTAAAAAAATGTAAAGCTAACAAATTGAAGATATTTTCCCAATTCCAACGCTGTGACTGCTGAATGATGTTTCTTTTTTGAGCGGCAGGAGCGGCATCCTCTGGCTGGTATTCTGACCTTCATCCAAGCTGTGTCAGCATTGGTGGGTGAGATCATGGCATACGGTAAACTGTAGGCGTATATAACTATATATACTATATCATATAATGATCAGTCTCATTCCCATGTTACCCTGTTAAACCTTCTGCTAGCCACACTTGTCCAGTCCCAGGTGCAGTGAACGTCTTCCTTTCACTCGAAACATAGCGGCACTTTTTTTTACAGGGCTGGTTTACTGTCCCAGGACCCAACCTTCCTCTTTTCGCAGCACGGGCTTAGGACCGGCCATGGCAGAATTAAAAAAATGGAAAGCTAACAAATTGAAGATATTTTCCCAATTCCAACACTGTGACTGCTAAATGATGTTTCTTTTTTGAGCGGCAGGAGCGGTGTCCTCTGGCTGGTATTCTGACCTTCATCCAAGCTGTGTCAGCATTGGTGGGGGAGATCATGGCATACGGTAAACTGTAGGCGTATATAACTATATATACTATATCATATAATGATCAGTCTCATTCCCATGTTACCCTGTTAAACCTTCTGCTAGCCACACTTGTCCAGTCCCAGGTGCAGTGAATGTCTTCCTTTCACTCGAAACATAGTGGCACTTTTTTTTACAGGGCTGGTTTACTGTCCCAGCACCCAACCTTCCTCTTTTCGCAGCACGGGCTTAGGACCGGCCATGGCAGAGTTAAAAAAATGGAAAGCTAACAAATTGAAGATATTTTCCCAATTCCAAAGCTGTGACTGCTGAATGATGTTTCTTTTTTGAGTGGCAGGAGCGGCGTCCTCTGGCTGGTATTCTGACCTTCATCCAAGCTGTGTCAGCATTGGTGGGTGAGATCATGGCGTACGGTAAACTGTAGGCGTATATAACTATATATACTATATCATATAATGATCAGTCTCATTCCCATGTTACCCTGTTAAACCTTCTGCTAGCCACACTTGTCCAGTCCCAGGTGCAGTGAACGTCTTCCTTTCACTCGAACAATAGCGGCATTTTTTTTACAGTGCTGGTTTACTGTCCCAGCACCCAACCTTCCTCTTTTCGCAGCACGGGCTTAGGACCGGCCATGGCAGAGTTAAAAAAATGGAAAGCTAACAAATTGAAGATATTTTCCCAATTCCAAAGCTGTGACTGCTGAATGATGTTTCTTTTTTGAGTGGCAGGAGCGACGTCCTCTGGCTGGTATTCTGACCTTCATCCAAGCTGTGTCAGCATTGGTGGGTGAGATCATGGCGTACGGTAAACTGTAGGCGTATATAACTATATATACTATATCATATAATGATCAGTCTCATTCCCATGTTACCCTGTTAAACCTTCTGCTAGCCACACTTGTCCAGTCCCAGGTGCAGTGAACGTCTTCCTTTCACTCGAAACATAGCGGCACTTTTTTTTACAGGGCTGGTTTACTGTCCCAGCACCCAACCTTCCTCTTTTCGCAGCACGGGCTTAGGACCGGCCATGGCAGAGTTAAAAAAAATGGAAAGCTAACAAATTGAAGATATTTTCCCAATTCCAAAGCTGTGACTGCTGAATGATGTTTCTTTTTTGAGCGGCAGGAGCGGCGTCCTCTGGCTGGTATTCTGACCTTCATCCAAGCTGTGTCAGCATTGGTGGGTGAGATCATGGCGTACGGTAAACTATAGGCGTATATAACTATATATACTATATCATATCATGATAAGTCTCATTCCCATGTTACCCTGTTAAACCTTCTGCTAGCTACAATTGTCCAGTCCCAGGTGCAGTGAACGTCTTCCTGTGTCAGCATTGGTGGGTGAGGTCAACGGCAGTTCAGATTAAACAAAGCAGTTAAGCTCAACGGCACTTCAGCTTAAACAAAGCAGTTTAGGGATCATGTGACCGCCGTGACTTGTCATCCTGGCGGTCACATGATCGGGAAAGTTCCTGATCGAAAGAGCGGACCGGGACCTTTCCGTGAGTACCACGCGTGTGCTGGGAACGTGCAGGGTGCGCGCTCTCAGCACATATGTTTTTTGTTACTTGAACGCAAATGTGTGGCTGCTCGGCGTCTAGGTCCAGACACCCGGAGGCCGCACATTTGTGTGTCGCCAGCGCAAATGGGGTTAAATGAGGCAGTTCACATTAAACAAGGCAGTTCAGCTCAATGGCAGTTCACATTAAACAAGGCAGTTCACATTAAACAAGGCAGATCACATTAAACAAGGCAGTTCAGCTCAAAAGGCAGTTCAGCTCAACGGCAGTTTAGATTAAAACAAGACAGTTCAGCTCAACAGCAGTTCAGATTAAACAAAGCAGTTTAGAATAAACAAAGCCATTCAGATTAAACAAGGCAGTTCAGATTAAACAAGGCAGTTCAGATTAAACAAGGCAATTCACATTAAACATGGCAGTTCACATTAAACATGGCAGTTCAGCTCAGAAGGAGTTCAGATAAAACAATGCAGTTCGGATTAAACAAGGCAGTTCAGCTCAAAGGCAGTTCATATTAAATAAGGCAGTTTAGCTCAACGCAAATTCAGATTAAACAAGGCAGCTCATATTAAACAAGGCAGCTCAAATTAAACAAGGCAGTTCAGCTCAAATTAAACAAGGCAGTTCAGCTCAAACAAGGCAGTTCAGCTCAAATCAAACAAGGCAGTTCAGCTCAAATCAAACAAGACAGTTCAGCTCAAATTAAACAAGGCAGTTCAGCTCAAACAAGGCAGTTCAGCTCAAATCAAACAAGGCAGTTCAGCTCAAATCAAACAAGACAGTTCAGCTCAAATCAAACAAGACAGTTCAGCTCAAATTAAACAAGGCAGTTCAGCTCAAACAAGGCAGTTCAGCTCAAACAAGGCAGTTCAGCTCAAACAAGGCAGTTCAGCTCAAACAAGGAAGTTCAGCTCAAACAAGGAAGTTCAGCTCACATTAAACAAGGCAGCTCACATTAAACAAGGCAGTTCACATTAAACAAGGCAGTTCACATTAAACAAGGCATTTCACATTAAACAAGGCAGTTCACATTAAACAAGGCAATTCAGATTAAACAGACCCCACGGCCAGGACCCTGCTGAGCCCCTGCAAGCCTGCCGTGTCCCTACCTGAGAGCTGTGGTTGATCGCTGGTTGTCCCTGTCTGCTGATCGCTGGTCGTCCCTGGATCGCTGAGTACCATGAGGTTCCCTGTCTGCAGATCGCTGGTCATCCGTGTCTGCTGATCGCTGGTCATCCCTGGAAAACCAAGTGCTGTGAGGTTGAGTAGGCATGGCTTATATGTTCTTGCCTTAACAGCCTCAGAGTCCCCACCCCGTCCCCTACGCTGCAGCTGACGGGGAGGAATTTCTGTATGATCATCCAAACACTACCGCTATATAGTTGGCCAATCGCAGATTGAGCCTCAAGAGCTCCACTTTCACGCCACGCACCTGATTTGCTGACTATCAAGCGGAGTAGGCATGGCTTATG
This sequence comes from Staurois parvus, assembly GCF_062004578.1. Lineage (NCBI taxonomy): Eukaryota > Metazoa > Chordata > Amphibia > Anura > Ranidae > Staurois > Staurois parvus. Next base: position 1,891,220 of record NW_028318929.1, read on the forward strand.
TTTTCTTGCCTTAACAGCATTGGAGTCCTCGCCCCTCCCCCACGCTGTAGCTGATGGGGAGGAATTGTCCAGTCCCAGGTGCAGTGAACGTCTTCCTTTCACTCAAAAGATAGCGACACTTTTTTTTACAGGGCTGGTTTACTGTCCTAGCACCCAACCTTCCTCTTTTCGCAGCACGGGCTTAGGACCGGCCATGGCAGAGTTAAAAAAATGGAAAGCTAACAAATTGAAGATATTTTCCCAATTCCAACGCTGTGACGGCTGAATAATGTTTCCTTTTGGAGCGGCAGGAGAGGCAGGAGCGGCGTCCTCTGGCTGGTATTCTGACCTTCATCCAAGCTGTGTCAGCATTGGTGGGTGAGATCATGGTGTACGGTAAACTATAGGCGTATATAACTATATATACTATATCATATCATGATAAGTCTCGTTCCCATGTTACCCTGTTAAACCTTCTGCTAGCCACACTTGTCCAGTCCCAGGTGCAGTGAATGTCTTCCTTTCACTCGAAACATAGCGGCACTTTTTTTTTACAGGGCTGGTTTACTGTCCCAGCACCCAACCTTCCTCTTTTCGCAGCACGGGCTTAGGACCGGCCATGGCAGAGTTAAAAAAATGTAAAGCTAACAAATTGAAGATATTTTCCCAATTCCAAAGATGTGACTGCTGAATGATGTTTCTTTTTTGAGTGGCAGGAGCGACGTCCTCTAGCTGGTATTCTGACCTTCATCCAAGCTGTGTCAGCATTGGTGGGTGAGATCATGGCGTACGGTAAACTGTTGGCGTATATAACTATATATACTATATCATATAATGATCAGTCTCATTCCCATGTTACCCTGTTAAACCTTCTGCTAGCCACACTTGTCCAGTCCCAGGTGCAGTGAACGTCTTCCTTTCACTCGAAACATAGCGGCACTTTTTTTTACAGGGCTGGTTTACTGTCCCAGCACCCAACCTTCCTCTTTTCGCAGCACGGGCTTAGGACCGGCCATGGAAGAGTTAAAAAAATGGAAAGCTAACAAATTGAAGATATTTTCCCAATTCCAAAGCTGTGACTGCTAAATGATGTTTCTTTTTTGAGCGGCAGGAGCGGTGTCCTCTGGCTGGTATTCTGACCTTCATCCAAGCTGTGTCAGCATTGGTGGGTGAGATCATGGCATACGGTAAACTGTAGGCGTATATAACTATATATACTATATAATATAATGATCAGTCTCATTCCCATGTTACCCTGTTAAACCTTCTGCTAGCCACACTTGTCCAGTCCCAGGTGCAGTGAACGTCTCCCTTTCACTCGAACAATAGCGGCACTTTTCTTTTTTGAGTGGCAGGAGCGGCGTCCTCTGGCTGGTATTCTGACCTTCATCCAAGCTGTGTCAGCATTGGTGGGTGAGGTCATGGCGTACGGTAAACTGTAGGCGTATATAACTATATATACTATATCATATAATGATCAGTCTCATTCCCATGTTACCCTGTTAAACCTTCTGCTAGCCACACTTGTCCAGTCCCAGGTGCAGTGAACGTCTTCCTTTCACTCGAAACATAGCGGCACTTTTTTTTACAGGGCTGGTTTACTGTCCCAGGACCCAACCTTCCTCTTTTCGTAGCACGGGCTTAGGACCGGCCATGGCAGAGTTAAAAAAATGGAAAGCTAACAAATTGAAGATATTTTCCCAATTCCAACACTGTGACTGCTAAATGATGTTTCTTTTTTGAGCGGCAGGAGCGGTGTCCTCTGGCTGGTATTCTGACCTTCATCCAAGCTGTGTCAGCATTGGTGGGGGAGATCATGGCGTACGGTAAACTGTAGGCGTATATAACTATATATACTATATCATATAATGATCAGTCTCATTCCCATGTTACCCTGTTAAACCTTCTGCTAGCCACACTTGTCCAGTCCCAGGTGCAGTGAATGTCTTCCTTTCACTCGAAACATAGTGGCACTTTTTTTTACAGGGCTGGTTTACTGTCCCAGCACCCAACCTTCCTCTTTTCGCAGCACGGGCTTAGGACCGGCCATGGCAGAGTTAAAAAAATGGAAAGCTAACAAATTGAAGATATTTTCCCAATTCCAAAGCTGTGACTGCTGAATGATGTTTCTTTTTTGAGTGGCAGGAGCGGCGTCCTCTGGCTGGTATTCTGACCTTCATCCAAGCTGTGTCAGCATTGGTGGGTGAGATCATGGCGTACGGTAAACTGTAGGCGTATATAACTATATATACTATATCATATAATGATCAGTCTCATTCCCATGTTACCCTGTTAAACCTTCTGCTAGCCACACTTGTCCAGTCCCAGGTGCAGTGAACGTCTTCCTTTCACTTGAAACATAGCGGCACTTTTTTTTACAGGGCTGGTTTACTGTCCCAGCACCCAACCTTCCTCTTTTCGCAGCACGGGCTTAGGAACGGCCATGGCAGAGTTAAAAAAATGTAAAGCTAACAAATTGAAGATATTTTCCCAATTCCAACGCTGTGACTGCTGAATGATGTTTCTTTTTTGAGCGGCAGGAGCGGCATCCTCTGGCTGGTATTCTGACCTTCATCCAAGCTGTGTCAGCATTGGTGGGTGAGATCATGGCATACGGTAAACTGTAGGCGTATATAACTATATATACTATATCATATAATGATCAGTCTCATTCCCATGTTACCCTGTTAAACCTTCTGCTAGCCACACTTGTCCAGTCCCAGGTGCAGTGAACGTCTTCCTTTCACTCGAACAATAGCGGCACTTTTTTTTACAGTGCTGGTTTACTGTCCCAGCACCCAACCTTCCTCTTTTCGCAGCACGGGCTTAGGACCGGCCATGGCAGAGTTAAAAAAATGGAAAGCTAACAAATTGAAGATATTTTCCCAATTCCAAAGCTGTGACTGCTGAATGATGTTTCTTTTTTGAGTGGCAGGAGCGACGTCCTCTGGCTGGTATTCTGACCTTCATCCAAGCTGTGTCAGCATTGGTGGGTGAGATCATGGCGTACGGTAAACTGTTGGCGTATATAACTATATATACTATATCATATAATGATCAGTCTCATTCCCATGTTACCCTGTTAAACCTTCTGCTAGCCACACTTGTCCAGTCCCAGGTGCAGTGAACGTCTTCCTTTCACTCGAAACATAGCGGCACTTTTTTTTACAGGGCTGGTTTACTGTCCCAGGACCCAACCTTCCTCTTTTCGCAGCACGGGCTTAGGACCGGCCATGGCAGAGTTAAAAAAATGGAAAGCTAACAAATTGAAGATATTTTCCCAATTCCAACACTGTGACTGCTAAATGATGTTTCTTTTTTGAGCGGCAGGAGCGGTGTCCTCTGGCTGGTATTCTGACCTTCATCCAAGCTGTGTCAGCATTGGTGGGGGAGATCATGGCGTACGGTAAACTGTAGGCGTATATAACTATATATACTATATCATATAATGATCAGTCTCATTCCCATGTTACCCTGTTAAACCTTCTGCTAGCCACACTTGTCCAGTCCCAGGTGCAGTGAATGTCTTCCTTTCACTCGAAACATAGTGGCACTTTTTTTTACAGGGCTGGTTTACTGTCCCAGCACCCAACCTTCCTCTTTTCGCAGCACGGGCTTAGGACCGGCCATGGGAGAGTTAAAAAAATGGAAAGCTAACAAATTGAAGATATTTTCCCAATTCCAAAGCTGTGACTGCTGAATGATGTTTCTTTTTTGAGTGGCAGGAGCGGCGTCCTCTGGCTGGTATTCTGACCTTCATCCAAGCTGTGTCAGCATTGGTGGGTGAGATCATGGCGTACGGTAAACTGTAGGCGTATATAACTATATATACTATATCATATAATGATCAGTCTCATTCCCATGTTACCCTGTTAAACCTTCTGCTAGCCACACTTTTCCAGTCCCAGGTGCAGTGAACGTCTTCCTTTCACTCGAAACATAGCGGCACTTTTTTTTACAGGGCTGGTTTACTGTCCCAGCACCCAACCTTCCTCTTTTCGCAGCACGGGCTTAGGACCGGCCATGGCAGAGTTAAAAAAATGTAAAGCTAACAAATTGAAGATATTTTCCCAATTCCAACGCTGTGACTGCTGAATGATGTTTCTTTTTTGAGCGGCAGGAGCGGCATCCTCTGGCTGGTATTCTGACCTTCATCCAAGCTGTGTCAGCATTGGTGGGTGAGATCATGGCATACGGTAAACTGTAGGCGTATATAACTATATATACTATATCATATAATGATCAGTCTCATTCCCATGTTACCCTGTTAAACCTTCTGCTAGCCACACTTGTCCAGTCCCAGGTGCAGTGAACGTCTTCCATTCACTCGAAACATAGCGGCACTTTTTTTTACAGGGCTGGTTTACTGTCCCAGCACCCAACCTTCCTCTTTTCGCAGCACGGGCTTAGGACCGGCCATGGCAGAGTTAAAAAAATGTAAAGCTAACAAATTGAAGATATTTTCCCAATTCCAAAGATGTGACTGCTGAATGATGTTTCTTTTTTGAGTGGCAGGAGCGGCGTCCTCTGGCTGGTATTCTGACCTTCATCCAAGCTGTGTCAGCATTGGTGGGTGAGGTCATGGCGTACGGTAAACTGTAGGCGTATATAACTATATATACTATATCATATAATGATCAGTCTCATTCCCATGTTACCCTGTTAAACCTTCTGCTAGCCACACTTGTCCAGTCCCAGGTGCAGTGAACCTCTTCCTTTCACTCGAAACATAGCGGCACTTTTTTTTACAGGGCTGGTTTACTGTCCCAGCACCCAACCTTCCTCTTTTCGCAGCACGGGCTTAGGACCGGCCATGGCAGAGTTAAAAAAATGGAAAGCTAACAAATTGAAGATATTTTCCCATTTCCAAAGCTGTGACTGCTGAATGATGTTTCTTTTTTGAGTGGCAGGAGCGGCGTCCTCTGGCTGGTATTCTGACCTTCATCCAAGCTGTGTCAGCATTGGTGGGTGAGATCATGGCGTACGGTAAACTGTAGGCGTATATAACTATATATACTATATCATATAATGATCAGTCTCATTCCCATGTTACCCTGTTAAACCTTCTGCTAGCCACACTTGTCCAGTCCCAGGTGCAGTGAACGTCTTCCTTTCACTCGAAACATAGCGGCACTTTTTTTTACAGGGCTGGTTTACTGTCCCAGCACCCAACCTTCCTCTTTTCGCAGCACGGGCTTAGGACCGGCCATGGCAGAGTTAAAAAAATGGAAAGCTAACAAATTGAAGATATTTTCCCAATTCCAACGCTGTGACTGCTGAATGATGTTTCTTTTTTGAGCGGCAGGAGCGGTGTCCTCTGGCTGGTATTCTGACCTTCATCCAAGCTGTGTCAGCATTGGTGGGTGAGATCATGGCATACGGTAAACTGTAGGCGTATATAACTATATATACTATATAATATAATGATCAGTCTCATTCCCATGTTACCCTGTTAAACCTTCTGCTAGCCACACTTGTCCAGTCCCAGGTGCAGTGAACGTCTTCCTTTCACTCGAACAATAGCGGCACTTTTTTTTACAGTGCTGGTTTACTGTCCCAGCACCCAACCTTCCTCTTTTCGCAGCACGGGCTTAGGACCGGCCATGGCAGAGTTAAAAAAATGTAAAGCTAACAAATTGAAGATATTTTCCCAATTCCAAAGCTGTGACTGCTGAATGATGTTTCTTTTTTGAGTGGCAGGAGCGACGTCCTCTGGCTGGTATTCTGACCTTCATCCAAGCTTTGTCAGCATTGGTGGGTGAGATCATGGCGTACGGTAAACTGTTGGCGTATATAACTATATATACTATATCATATAATGATCAGTCTCATTCCCATGTTACCCTGTTAAACCTTCTGCTAGCCACACTTGTCCAGTCCCAGGTGCAGTGAACGTCTTCCTTTCACTCGAAACATAGCGGCACTTTTTTTTACAGGGCTGGTTTACTGTCCCAGGACCCAACCTTCCTCTTTTCGCAGCACGGGCTTAGGACCGGCCATGGCAGAGTTAAAAAAATGGAAAGCTAACAAATTGAAGATATTTTCCCAATTCCAACACTGTGACTGCTAAATGATGTTTCTTTTTTGAGCGGCAGGAGCGGTGTCCTCTGGCTGGTATTCTGACCTTCATCCAAGCTGTGTCAGCATTGGTGGGGGAGATCATGGCGTACGGTAAACTGTAGGCGTATATAACTATATATACTATATCATATAATGATCAGTCTCATTCCCATGTTACCCTGTTAAACCTTCTGCTAGCCACACTTGTCCAGTCCCAGGTGCAGTGAATGTCTTCCTTTCACTCGAAACATAGTGGCACTTTTTTTTACAGGGCTGGTTTACTGTCCCAGCACCCAACCTTCCTCTTTTCGCAGCACGGGCTTAGGACCGGCCATGGGAGAGTTAAAAAAATGGAAAGCTAACAAATTGAAGATATTTTCCCAATTCCAAAGCTGTGACTGCTGAATGATGTTTCTTATTTGAGTGGCAGGAGCGGCGTCCTCTGGCTGGTATTCTGACCTTCATCCAAGCTGTGTCAGCATTGGTGGGTGAGATCATGGCGTACGGTAAACTGTAGGCGTATATAACTATATATACTATATCATATAATGATCAGTCTCATTCCCATGTTACCCTGTTAAACCTTCTGCTAGCCACACTTGTCCAGTCCCAGGTGCAGTGAACGTCTTCCATTCACTCGAAACATAGCGGCACTTTTTTTTACAGGGCTGGTTTACTGTCCCAGCACCCAACCTTCCTCTTTTCGCAGCACGGGCTTAGGACCGGCCATGGCAGAGTTAAAAAAATGTAAAGCTAACAAATTGAAGATATTTTCCCAATTCCAAAGATGTGACTGCTGAATGATGTTTCTTTTTTGAGTGGCAGGAGCGGCGTCCTCTGGCTGGTACTCTGACCTTCATCCAAGCTGTGTCAGCATTGGTGGGTGAGGTCATGGCGTACGGTAAACTGTAGGCGTATATAACTATATATACTATATCATATAATGATCAGTCTCATTCCCATGTTACCCTGTTAAACCTTCTGCTAGCCACACTTGTCCAGTCCCAGGTGCAGTGAACCTCTTCCTTTCACTCGAAACATAGCGGCACTTTTTTTTACAGGGCTGGTTTACTGTCCCAGCACCCAACCTTCCTCTTTTCGCAGCACGGGCTTAGGACCGGCCATGGCAGAGTTAAAAAAATGGAAAGCTAACAAATTGAAGATATTTTCCCATTTCCAAAGCTGTGACTGCTGAATGATGTTTCTTTTTTGAGTGGCAGGAGCGGCGTCCTCTGGCTGGTATTCTGACCTTCATCCAAGCTGTGTCAGCATTGGTGGGTGAGATCATGGCGTACGGTAAACTGTAGGCGTATATAACTATATATACTATATCATATAATGATCAGTCTCATTCCCATGTTACCCTGTTAAACCTTCTGCTAGCCACACTTGTCCAGTCCCAGGTGCAGTGAACGTCTTCCTTTCACTCGAAACATAGCGGCACTTTTTTTTACAGGGCTGGTTTACTGTCCCAGCACCCAACCTTCCTCTTTTCGCAGCACGGGCTTAGGACCGGCCATGGCAGAGTTAAAAAAATGGAAAGCTAACAAATTGAAGATATTTTCCCAATTCCAACGCTGTGACTGCTGAATGATGTTTCTTTTTTGAGCGGCAGGAGCGGTGTCCTCTGGCTGGTATTCTGACCTTCATCCAAGCTGTGTCAGCATTGGTGGGTGAGATCATGGCATACGGTAAACTGTAGGCGTATATAACTATATATACTATATAATATAATGATCAGTCTCATTCCCATGTTACCCTGTTAAACCTTCTGCTAGCCACACTTGTCCAGTCCCAGGTGCAGTGAACGTCTTCCTTTCACTCGAACAATAGCGGCACTTTTTTTTACAGTGCTGGTTTACTGTCCCAGCACCCAACCTTCCTCTTTTCGCAGCACGGGCTTAGGACCGGCCATGGCAGAGTTAAAAAAATGTAAAGCTAACAAATTGAAGATATTTTCCCAATTCCAAAGCTGTGACTGCTGAATGATGTTTCTTTTTTGAGTGGCAGGAGCGACGTCCTCTGGCTGGTATTCTGACCTTCATCCAAGCTTTGTCAGCATTGGTGGGTGAGATCATGGCGTACGGTAAACTGTTGGCGTATATAACTATATATACTATATCATATAATGATCAGTCTCATTCCCATGTTACCCTGTTAAACCTTCTGCTAGCCACACTTGTCCAGTCCCAGGTGCAGTGAACGTCTTCCTTTCACTCGAAACATAGCGGCACTTTTTTTTACAGGGCTGGTTTACTGTCCCAGGACCCAACCTTCCTCTTTTCGCAGCACGGGCTTAGGACCGGCCATGGCAGAGTTAAAAAAATGGAAAGCTAACAAATTGAAGATATTTTCCCAATTCCAACACTGTGACTGCTAAATGATGTTTCTTTTTTGAGCGGCAGGAGCGGTGTCCTCTGGCTGGTATTCTGACCTTCATCCAAGCTGTGTCAGCATTGGTGGGGGAGATCATGGCGTACGGTAAACTGTAGGCGTATATAACTATATATACTATATCATATAATGATCAGTCTCATTCCCATGTTACCCTGTTAAACCTTCTGCTAGCCACACTTGTCCAGTCCCAGGTGCAGTGAATGTCTTCCTTTCACTCGAAACATAGTGGCACTTTTTTTTACAGGGCTGGTTTACTGTCCCAGCACCCAACCTTCCTCTTTTCGCAGCACGGGCTTAGGACCGGCCATGGGAGAGTTAAAAAAATGGAAAGCTAACAAATTGAAGATATTTTCCCAATTCCAAAGCTGTGACTGCTGAATGATGTTTCTTATTTGAGTGGCAGGAGCGGCGTCCTCTGGCTGGTATTCTGACCTTCATCCAAGCTGTGTCAGCATTGGTGGGTGAGATCATGGCGTACGGTAAACTGTAGGCGTATATAACTATATATACTATATCATATAATGATCAGTCTCATTCCCATGTTACCCTGTTAAACCTTCTGCTAGCCACACTTGTCCAGTCCCAGGTGCAGTGAACGTCTTCCATTCACTCGAAACATAGCGGCACTTTTTTTTACAGGGCTGGTTTACTGTCCCAGCACCCAACCTTCCTCTTTTCGCAGCACGGGCTTAGGACCGGCCATGGCAGAGTTAAAAAAATGTAAAGCTAACAAATTGAAGATATTTTCCCAATTCCAAAGATGTGACTGCTGAATGATGTTTCTTTTTTGAGTGGCAGGAGCGGCGTCCTCTGGCTGGTACTCTGACCTTCATCCAAGCTGTGTCAGCATTGGTGGGTGAGGTCATGGCGTACGGTAAACTGTAGGCGTATATAACTATATATACTATATCATATAATGATCAGTCTCATTCCCATGTTACCCTGTTAAACCTTCTGCTAGCCACACTTGTCCAGTCCCAGGTGCAGTGAACCTCTTCCTTTCACTCGAAACATAGCGGCACTTTTTTTTACAGGGCTGGTTTACTGTCCCAGCACCCAACCTTCCTCTTTTCGCAGCACGGGCTTAGGACCGGCCATGGCAGAGTTAAAAAAATGGAAAGCTAACAAATTGAAGATATTTTCCCATTTCCAAAGCTGTGACTGCTGAATGATGTTTCTTTTTTGAGTGGCAGGAGCGGCGTCCTCTGGCTGGTATTCTGACCTTCATCCAAGCTGTGTCAGCATTGGTGGGTGAGATCATGGCGTACGGTAAACTGTAGGCGTATATAACTATATATACTATATCATATAATGATCAGTCTCATTCCCATGTTACCCTGTTAAACCTTCTGCTAGCCACACTTGTCCAGTCCCAGGTGCAGTGAACGTCTTCCTTTCACTCGAAACATAGCGGCACTTTTTTTACAGGGCTGGTTTACTGTCCCAGCACCCAACCTTCCTCTTTTCGCAGCACGGGCTTAGGACCGGCCATGGCAGAGTTAAAAAAATGGAAAGCTAACAAATTGAAGATATTTTCCCAATTCCAACGCTGTGACTGCTGAATGATGTTTCTTTTTTGAGCGGCAGGAGCGGTGTCCTCTGGCTGGTATTCTGACCTTCATCCAAGCTGTGTCAGCATTGGTGGGTGAGATCATGGCATACGGTAAACTGTAGGCGTATATAACTATATATACTATATAATATAATGATCAGTCTCATTCCCATGTTACCCTGTTAAACCTTCTGCTAGCCACACTTGTCCAGTCCCAGGTGCAGTGAACGTCTTCCTTTCACTCGAACAATAGCGGCACTTTTTTTTACAGTGCTGGTTTACTGTCCCAGCACCCAACCTTCCTCTTTTCGCAGCACGGGCTTAGGACCGGCCATGGCAGAGTTAAAAAAATGGAAAGCTAACAAATTGAAGATATTTTCCCAATTCCAAAGCTGTGACTGCTGAATGATGTTTCTTTTTTGAGTGGCAGGAGCGACGTCCTCTGGCTGGTATTCTGACCTTCATCCAAGCTGTGTCAGCATTGGTGGGTGAGATCATGGCGTACGGTAAACTGTTGGCGTATATAACTATATATACTATATCATATAATGATCAGTCTCATTCCCATGTTACCCTGTTAAACCTTCTGCTAGCCACACTTGTCCAGTCCCAGGTGCAGTGAACGTCTTCCTTTCACTCGAAACATAGCGGCACTTTTTTTTACAGGGCTGGTTTACTGTCCCAGGACCCAACCTTCCTCTTTTCGCAGCACGGGCTTAGGACCGGCCATGGCAGAGTTAAAAAAATGGAAAGCTAACAAATTGAAGATATTTTCCCAATTCCAACACTGTGACTGCTAAATGATGTTTCTTTTTTGAGCGGCAGGAGCGGTGTCCTCTGGCTGGTATTCTGACCTTCATCCAAGCTGTGTCAGCATTGGTGGGGGAGATCATGGCGTACGGTAAACTGTAGGCGTATATAACTATATATACTATATCATATAATGATCAGTCTCATTCCCATGTTACCCTGTTAAACCTTCTGCTAGCCACACTTGTCCAGTCCCAGGTGCAGTGAATGTCTTCCTTTCACTCGAAACATAGTGGCACTTTTTTTTACAGGGCTGGTTTACTGTCCCAGCACCCAACCTTCCTCTTTTCGCAGCACGGGCTTAGGACCGGCCATGGGAGAGTTAAAAAAATGGAAAGCTAACAAATTGAAGATATTTTCCCAATTCCAAAGCTGTGACTGCTGAATGATGTTTCTTATTTGAGTGGCAGGAGCGGCGTCCTCTGGCTGGTATTCTGACCTTCATCCAAGCTGTGTCAGCATTGGTGGGTGAGATCATGGCGTACGGTAAACTGTAGGCGTATATAACTATATATACTATATCATATAATGATCAGTCTCATTCCCATGTTACCCTGTTAAACCTTCTGCTAGCCACACTTGTCCAGTCCCAGGTGCAGTGAACGTCTTCCTTTCACTCGAAACATAGCGGCACTTTTTTTTACAGGGCTGGTTTACTGTCCCAGCACCCAACCTTCCTCTTTTCGCAGCACGGGCTTAGGACCGGCCATGGCAGAGTTAAAAAAATGGAAAGCTAACAAATTGAAGATATTTTCCCAATTCCAACGCTGTGACTGCTGAATGATGTTTCTTTTTTGAGCGGCAGGAGCGGCATCCTCTGGCTGGTATTCTGACCTTCATCCAAGCTGTGTCAGCATTGGTGGGTGAGATCATGGCATACGGTAAACTGTAGGCGTATATAACTATATATACTATATCATATAATGATCAGTCTCATTCCCATGTTACCCTGTTAAACCTTCTGCTAGCCACACTTGTCCAGTCCCAGGTGCAGTGAACGTCTTCCATTCACTCGAAACATAGCGGCACTTTTTTTTACAGGGCTGGTTTACTGTCCCAGCACCCAACCTTCCTCTTTTCGCAGCACGGGCTTAGGACCGGCCATGGCAGAGTTAAAAAAATGTAAAGCTAACAAATTGAAGATATTTTCCCAATTCCAAAGATGTGACTGCTGAATGATGTTTCTTTTTTGAGTGGCAGGAGCGGCGTCCTCTGGCTGGTATTCTGACCTTCATCCAAGCTGTGTCAGCATTGGTGGGTGAGATCATGGCGTACGGTAAACTGTAGGCGTATATAACTATATATACTATATCATATAATGATCAGTCTCATTCCCATGTTACCCTGTTAAACCTTCTGCTAGCCACACTTGTCCAGTCCCAGGTGCAGTGAACCTCTTCCTTTCACTCGAAACATAGCGGCACTTTTTTTTACAGGGCTGGTTTACTGTCCCAGCACCCAACCTTCCTCTTTTCGCAGCACGGGCTTAGGACCGGCCATGGGAGAGTTAAAAAAATGGAAAGCTAACAAATTGAAGATATTTTCCCAATTCCAAAGCTGTGACTGCTGAATGATGTTTCTTATTTGAGTGGCAGGAGCGGCGTCCTCTGGCTGGTATTCTGACCTTCATCCAAGCTGTGTCAGCATTGGTGGGTGAGATCATGGCGTACGGTAAACTGTAGGCGTATATAACTATATATACTATATCATATAATGATCAGTCTCATTCCCATGTTACCCTGTTAAACCTTCTGCTAGCCACACTTGTCCAGTCCCAGGTGCAGTGAACGTCTTCCTTTCACTCGAAACATAGCGGCACTTTTTTTTACAGGGCTGGTTTACTGTCCCAGCACCCAACCTTCCTCTTTTCGCAGCACGGGCTTAGGACCGGCCATGGCAGAGTTAAAAAAATGGAAAGCTAACAAATTGAAGATATTTTCCCAATTCCAACGCTGTGACTGCTGAATGATGTTTCTTTTTTGAGCGGCAGGAGCGGCATCCTCTGGCTGGTATTCTGACCTTCATCCAAGCTGTGTCAGCATTGGTGGGTGAGATCATGGCATACGGTAAACTGTAGGCGTATATAACTATATATACTATATCATATAATGATCAGTCTCATTCCCATGTTACCCTGTTAAACCTTCTGCTAGCCACACTTGTCCAGTCCCAGGTGCAGTGAACGTCTTCCATTCACTCGAAACATAGCGGCACTTTTTTTTACAGGGCTGGTTTACTGTCCCAGCACCCAACCTTCCTCTTTTCGCAGCACGGGCTTAGGACCGGCCATGGCAGAGTTAAAAAAATGGAAAGCTAACAAATTGAAGATATTTTCCCAATTCCAAAGATGTGACTGCTGAATGATGTTTCTTTTTTGAGTGGCAGGAGCGGCGTCCTCTGGCTGGTATTCTGACCTTCATCCAAGCTGTGTCAGCATTGGTGGGTGAGATCATGGCGTACGGTAAACTGTAGGCGTATATAACTATATATACTATATCATATAATGATCAGTCTCATTCCCATGTTACCCTGTTAAACCTTCTGCTAGCCACACTTGTCCAGTCCCAGGTGCAGTGAACCTCTTCCTTTCACTCGAAACATAGCGGCACTTTTTTTTACAGGGCTGGTTTACTGTCCCAGCACCCAACCTTCCTCTTTTCGCAGCACGGGCTTAGGACCGGCCATGGCAGAGTTAAAAAAATGGAAAGCTAACAAATTGAAGATATTTTCCCAATTCCAACGCTGTGACTGCTGAATGATGTTTCTTTTTTGAGCGGCAGGAGCGGCATCCTCTGGCTGGTATTCTGACCTTCATCCAAGCTGTGTCAGCATTGGTGGGTGAGATCATGGCATACGGTAAACTGTAGGCATATATAACTATATATACTATATCATATAATGATCAGTCTCATTCCCATGTTACCCTGTTAAACCTTCTGCTAGCCACACTTGTCCAGTCCCAGGTGCAGTGAACGTCTTCCTTTCACTCGAACAATAGCGGCACTTTTTTTTACAGTGCTGGTTTACTGTCCCAGCACCCAACCTTCCTCTTTTCGCAGCACGGGCTTAGGACCGGCCATGGCAGAGTTAAAAAAATGGAAAGCTAACAAATTGAAGATATTTTCCCAATTCCAAAGCTGTGACTGCTGAATGATGTTTCTTTTTTTGAGTGGCAGGAGCGACGTCCTCTGGCTGGTATTCTGACCTTCATCCAAGCTGTGTCAGCATTGGTGGGGGAGATCATGGCGTACGGTAAACTGCAGGCGTATATAACTATATATACTATATCATATAATGATCAGTCTCATTCCCATGTTACCCTGTTAAACCTTCTGCTAGCCACACTTGTCCAGTCCCAGGTGCAGTGAACGTCTTCCTTTCACTCGAAACATAGCGGCACTTTTTTTTACAGGGCTGGTTTACTGTCCCAGCACCCAACCTTCCACTTTTCGCAGCACGGGCTTAGGACCAGCCATGGCAGAGTTAAAAAAATGGAAAGCTAACAAATTGAAGATATTTTCCCAATTCCAAAGCTGTGACTGCTGAATGATGTTTCTTTTTTGAGTGGCAGGAGCGACGTCCTCTGGCTGGTATTCTGACCTTCATCCAAGCTGTGTCAGCATTGGTGGGTGAGATCATGGCGTACGGTAAACTGTTGGCGTATATAACTATATATACTATATCATATAATGATCAGTCTCATTCCCATGTTACCCTGTTAAACCTTCTGCTAGCCACACTTGTCCAGTCCCAGGTGCAGTGAACCTCTTCCTTTCACTCGAAACATAGCGGCACTTTTTTTTACAGGGCTGGTTTACTGTCCCAGCACCCAACCTTCCTCTTTTCGCAGCACGGGCTTAGGACCGGCCATGGCAGAGTTAAAAAAATGGAAAGCAACAAATTGAAGATATTTTCCCATTTCCAAAGCTGTGACTGCTGAATGATGTTTCTTTTTTGAGTGGCAGGAGCGGCGTCCTCTGGCTGGTATTCTGACCTTCATCCAAGCTGTGTCAGCATTGGTGGGTGAGATCATGGCGTACGGTAAACTGTAGGCGTATATAACTATATATACTATATCATATAATGATCAGTCTCATTCCCATGTTACCCTGTTAAACCTTCTGCTAGCCACACTTGTCCAGTCCCAGGTGCAGTGAACGTCTTCCTTTCACTCGAAACATAGCGGCACTTTTTTTTACAGGGCTGGTTTACTGTCCCAGCACCCAACCTTCCTCTTTTCGCAGCACGGGCTTAGGACCGGCCATGGCAGAGTTAAAAAAATGGAAAGCTAACAAATTGAAGATATTTTCCCAATTCCAACGCTGTGACTGCTGAATGATGTTTCTTTTTTGAGCGGCAGGAGCGGTGTCCTCTGGCTGGTATTCTGACCTTCATCCAAGCTGTGTCAGCATTGGTGGGTGAGATCATGGCATACGGTAAACTGTAGGCGTATATAACTATATATACTATATAATATAATGATCAGTCTCATTCCCATGTTACCCTGTTAAACCTTCTGCTAGCCACACTTGTCCAGTCCCAGGTGCAGTGAACGTCTTCCTTTCACTCGAACAATAGCGGCACTTTTTTTTACAGTGCTGGTTTACTGTCCCAGCACCCAACCTTCCTCTTTTCGCAGCACGGGCTTAGGACCGGCCATGGCAGAGTTAAAAAAATGTAAAGCTAACAAATTGAAGATATTTTCCCAATTCCAAAGCTGTGACTGCTGAATGATGTTTCTTTTTTGAGTGGCAGGAGCGACGTCCTCTGGCTGGTATTCTGACCTTCATCCAAGCTGTGTCAGCATTGGTGGGTGAGATCATGGCGTACGGTAAACTGTTGGCGTATATAACTATATATACTATATCATATAATGATCAGTCTCATTCCCATGTTACCCTGTTAAACCTTCTGCTAGCCACACTTGTCCAGTCCCAGGTGCAGTGAACGTCTTCCTTTCACTCGAAACATAGCGGCACTTTTTTTTACAGGGCTGGTTTACTGTCCCAGGACCCAACCTTCCTCTTTTCGCAGCACGGGCTTAGGACCGGCCATGGCAGAGTTAAAAAAATGGAAAGCTAACAAATTGAAGATATTTTCCCAATTCCAACACTGTGACTGCTAAATGATGTTTCTTTTTTGAGCGGCAGGAGCGGTGTCCTCTGGCTGGTATTCTGACCTTCATCCAAGCTGTGTCAGCATTGGTGGGGGAGATCATGGCGTACGGTAAACTGTAGGCGTATATAACTATATATACTATATCATATAATGATCAGTCTCATTCCCATGTTACCCTGTTAAACCTTCTGCTAGCCACACTTGTCCAGTCCCAGGTGCAGTGAATGTCTTCCTTTCACTCGAAACATAGTGGCACTTTTTTTTACAGGGCTGGTTTACTGTCCCAGCACCCAACCTTCCTCTTTTCGCAGCACGGGCTTAGGACCGGCCATGGGAGAGTTAAAAAAATGGAAAGCTAACAAATTGAAGATATTTTCCCAATTCCAAAGCTGTGACTGCTGAATGATGTTTCTTATTTGAGTGGCAGGAGCGGCGTCCTCTGGCTGGTATTCTGACCTTCATCCAAGCTGTGTCAGCATTGGTGGGTGAGATCATGGCGTACGGTAAACTGTAGGCGTATATAACTATATATACTATATCATATAATGATCAGTCTCATTCCCATGTTACCCTGTTAAACCTTCTGCTAGCCACACTTGTCCAGTCCCAGGTGCAGTGAACGTCTTCCATTCACTCGAAACATAGCGGCACTTTTTTTTACAGGGCTGGTTTACTGTCCCAGCACCCAACCTTCCTCTTTTCGCAGCACGGGCTTAGGACCGGCCATGGCAGAGTTAAAAAAATGTAAAGCTAACAAATTGAAGATATTTTCCCAATTCCAAAGATGTGACTGCTGAATGATGTTTCTTTTTTGAGTGGCAGGAGCGGCGTCCTCTGGCTGGTACTCTGACCTTCATCCAAGCTGTGTCAGCATTGGTGGGTGAGGTCATGGCGTACGGTAAACTGTAGGCGTATATAACTATATATACTATATCATATAATGATCAGTCTCATTCCCATGTTACCCTGTTAAACCTTCTGCTAGCCACACTTGTCCAGTCCCAGGTGCAGTGAACCTCTTCCTTTCACTCGAAACATAGCGGCACTTTTTTTTACAGGGCTGGTTTACTGTCCCAGCACCCAACCTTCCTCTTTTCGCAGCACGGGCTTAGGACCGGCCATGGCAGAGTTAAAAAAATGGAAAGCTAACAAATTGAAGATATTTTCCCAATTCCAACACTGTGACTGCTAAATGATGTTTCTTTTTTGAGCGGCAGGAGCGGTGTCCTCTGGCTGGTATTCTGACCTTCATCCAAGCTGTGTCAGCATTGGTGGGGGAGATCATGGCGTACGGTAAACTGTAGGCGTATATAACTATATATACTATATCATATAATGATCAGTCTCATTCCCATGTTACCCTGTTAAACCTTCTGCTAGCCACACTTGTCCAGTCCCAGGTGCAGTGAATGTCTTCCTTTCACTCGAAACATAGTGGCACTTTTTTTTACAGGGCTGGTTTACTGTCCCAGCACCCAACCTTCCTCTTTTCGCAGCACGGGCTTAGGACCGGCCATGGGAGAGTTAAAAAAATGGAAAGCTAACAAATTGAAGATATTTTCCCAATTCCAAAGCTGTGACTGCTGAATGATGTTTCTTTTTTGAGCGGCAGGAGCGGCATCCTCTGGCTGGTATTCTGACCTTCATCCAAGCTGTGTCAGCATTGGTGGGTGAGATCATGGCATACGGTAAACTGTAGGTGTATATAACTATATATACTATATCATATAATGATCAGTCTCATTCCCATGTTACCCTGTTAAACCTTCTGCTAGCCACACTTGTCCAGTCCCAGGTGCAGTGAACGTCTTCCATTCACTCGAAACATAGCGGCACTTTTTTTTACAGGGCTGGTTTACTGTCCCAGCACCCAACCTTCCTCTTTTCGCAGCACGGGCTTAGGACCGGCCATGGCAGAGTTAAAAAAATGTAAAGCTAACAAATTGAAGATATTTTCCCAATTCCAAAGATGTGACTGCTGAATGATGTTTCTTTTTTGAGTGGCAGGAGCGGCGTCCTCTGGCTGGTATTCTGACCTTCATCCAAGCTGTGTCAGCATTGGTGGGTGAGATCATGGCGTACGGTAAACTGTAGGCGTATATAACTATATATACTATATCATATAATGATCAGTCTCATTCCCATGTTACCCTGTTAAACCTTCTGCTAGCCACACTTGTCCAGTCCCAGGTGCAGTGAACCTCTTCCTTTCACTCGAAACATAGCGGCACTTTTTTTTACAGGGCTGGTTTACTGTCCCAGCACCCAACCTTCCTCTTTTCGCAGCACGGGCTTAGGACTGGCCATGGCAGAGTTAAAAAAATGGAAAGCTAACAAATTGAAGATATTTTCCCATTTCCAAAGCTGTGACTGCTGAATGATGTTTCTTTTTTGAGTGGCAGGAGCGGCGTCCTCTGGCTGGTATTCTGACCTTCATCCAAGCTGTGTCAGCATTGGTGGGTGAGATCATGGCGTATGGTAAACTGTAGGCGTATATAACTATATATACTATATCATATAATGATCAGTCTCATTCCCATGTTACCCTGTTAAACCTTCTGCTAGCCACACTTGTCCAGTCCCAGGTGCAGTGAACGTCTTCCTTTCACTCGAAACATAGCGGCACTTTTTTTTACAGGGCTGGTTTACTGTCCCAGCACCCAACCTTCCTCTTTTCGCAGCACGGGCTTAGGACCGGCCATGGCAGAGTTAAAAAAATGGAAAGCTAACAAATTGAAGATATTTTCCCAATTCCAACGCTGTGACTGCTGAATGATGTTTCTTTTTTGAGCGGCAGGAGCGGCATCCTCTGGCTGGTATTCTGACCTTCATCCAAGCTGTGTCAGCATTGGTGGGTGAGATCATGGCATACGGTAAACTGTAGGCATATATAACTATATATACTATATCATATAATGATCAGTCTCATTCCCATGTTACCCTGTTAAACCTTCTGCTAGCCACACTTGTCCAGTCCCAGGTGCAGTGAACGTCTTCCTTTCACTCGAACAATAGCGGCACTTTTTTTTACAGTGCTGGTTTACTGTCCCAGCACCCAACCTTCCTCTTTTCGCAGCACGGGCTTAGGACCGGCCATGGCAGAGTTAAAAAAATGGAAAGCTAACAAATTGAAGATATTTTCCCAATTCCAAAGCTGTGACTGCTGAATGATGTTTCTTTTTTTGAGTGGCAGGAGCGACGTCCTCTGGCTGGTATTCTGACCTTCATCCAAGCTGTGTCAGCATTGGTGGGGGAGATCATGGCGTACGGTAAACTGTAGGCGTATATAACTATATATACTATATCATATAATGATCAGTCTCATTCCCATGTTACCCTGTTAAACCTTCTGCTAGCCACACTTGTCCAGTCCCAGGTGCAGTGAACGTCTTCCTTTCACTCGAAACATAGCGGCACTTTTTTTTACAGGGCTGGTTTACTGTCCCAGCACCCAACCTTCCACTTTTCGCAGCACGGGCTTACGACCAGCCATGGCAGAGTTAAAAAAATGGAAAGCTAACAAATTGAAGATATTTTCCCAATTCCAAAGCTGTGACTGCTGAATGATGTTTCTTTTTTGAGTGGCAGGAGCGACGTCCTCTGGCTGGTATTCTGACCTTCATCCAAGCTGTGTCAGCATTGGTGGGTGAGATCATGGCGTACGGTAAACTGTTGGCGTATATAACTATATATACTATATCATATAATGATCAGTCTCATTCCCATGTTACCCTGTTAAACCTTCTGCTAGCCACACTTGTCCAGTCCCAGGTGCAGTGAACGTCTTCCTTTCACTCGAAACATAGCGGCACTTTTTTTTACAGGGCTGGTTTACTGTCCCAGGACCCAACCTTCCTCTTTTCGCAGCACGGGCTTAGGACCGGCCATGGCAGAGTTAAAAAAATGGAAAGCTAACAAATTGAAGATATTTTCCCAATTCCAACACTGTGACTGCTAAATGATGTTTCTTTTTTGAGCGGCAGGAGCGGTGTCCTCTGGCTGGTATTCTGACCTTCATCCAAGCTGTGTCAGCATTGGTGGGTGAGATCATGGCATACGGTAAACTGTAGGCGTATATAACTATATATACTATATAATATAATGATCAGTCTCATTCCCATGTTACCCTGTTAAACCTTCTGCTAGCCACACTTGTCCAGTCCCAGGTGCAGTGAACGTCTTCCTTTCACTCGAACAATAGCGGCACTTTTTTTTACAGTGCTGGTTTACTGTCCCAGCACCCAACCTTCCTCTTTTCGCAGCACGGGCTTAGGACCGGCCATGGCAGAGTTAAAAAAATGGAAAGCTAACAAATTGAAGATATTTTCCCAATTCCAAAGCTGTGACTGCTGAATGATGTTTCTTTTTTGAGTGGCAGGAGCGACGTCCTCTGGCTGGTATTCTGACCTTCATCCAAGCTGTGTCAGCATTGGTGGGTGAGATCATGGCGTACGGTAAACTGTTGGCGTATATAACTATATATACTATATCATATAATGATCAGTCTCATTCCCATGTTACCCTGTTAAACCTTCTGCTAGCCACACTTGTCCAGTCCCAGGTGCAGTGAACGTCTTCCTTTCACTCGAAACATAGCGGCACTTTTTTTTACAGGGCTGGTTTACTGTCCCAGGACCCAACCTTCCTCTTTTCGCAGCACGGGCTTAGGACCGGCCATGGCAGAGTTAAAAAAATGGAAAGCTAACAAATTGAAGATATTTTCCCAATTCCAACACTGTGACTGCTAAATGATGTTTCTTTTTTGAGCGGCAGGAGCGGTGTCCTCTGGCTGGTATTCTGACCTTCATCCAAGCTGTGTCAGCATTGGTGGGGGAGATCATGGCGTACGGTAAACTGTAGGCGTATATAACTATATATACTATATCATATAATGATCAGTCTCATTCCCATGTTACCCTGTTAAACCTTCTGCTAGCCACACTTGTCCAGTCCCAGGTGCAGTGAATGTCTTCCTTTCACTCGAAACATAGTGGCACTTTTTTTTACAGGGCTGGTTTACTGTCCCAGCACCCAACCTTCCTCTTTTCGCAGCACGGGCTTAGGACCGGCCATGGCAGAGTTAAAAAAATGGAAAGCTAACAAATTGAAGATATTTTCCCAATTCCAAAGCTGTGACTGCTGAATGATGTTTCTTTTTTGAGTGGCAGGAGCGGCGTCCTCTGGCTGGTATTCTGACCTTCATCCAAGCTGTGTCAGCATTGGTGGGTGAGATCATGGCGTACGGTAAACTGTAGGCGTATATAACTATATATACTATATCATATAATGATCAGTCTCATTCCCATGTTACCCTGTTAAACCTTCTGCTAGCCACACTTGTCCAGTCCCAGGTGCAGTGAACGTCTTCCTTTCACTTGAAACATAGCGGCACTTTTTTTTACAGGGCTGGTTTACTGTCCCAGCACCCAACCTTCCTCTTTTCGCAGCACGGGCTTAGGACCGGCCATGGCAGAGTTAAAAAAATGTAAAGCTAACAAATTGAAGATATTTTCCCAATTCCAACGCTGTGACTGCTGAATGATGTTTCTTTTTTGAGCGGCAGGAGCGGCATCCTCTGGCTGGTATTCTGACCTTCATCCAAGCTGTTTCAGCATTGGTGGGTGAGATCATGGCATACGGTAAACTGTAGGCGTATATAACTATATATACTATATCATATAATGATCAGTCTCATTCCCATGTTACCCTGTTAAACCTTCTGCTAGCCACACTTGTCCAGTCCCAGGTGCAGTGAACGTCTTCCTTTCACTTGAAACATAGCGGCACTTTTTTTTACAGGGCTGGTTTACTGTCCCAGCACCCAACCTGCCTCTTTTCGCAGCACGGGCTTAGGACCGGCCATGGCAGAGTTAAAAAAATGTAAAGCTAACAAATTGAAGATATTTTCCCAATTCCAACGCTGTGACTGCTGAATGATGTTTCTTTTTTGAGCGGCAGGAGCGGCATCCTCTGGCTGGTATTCTGACCTTCATCCAAGCTGTTTCAGCATTGGTGGGTGAGATCATGGCATACGGTAAACTGTAGGCGTATATAACTATATATACTATATCATATAATGATCAGTCTCATTCCCATGTTACCCTGTTAAACCTTCTGCTAGCCACACTTGTCCAGTCCCAGGTGCAGTGAACATCTTCCTTTCACTCGAACAATAGCGGCACTTTTTTTTACAGTGCTGGTTTACTGTCCCAGCACCCAACCTTCCTCTTTTCGCAGCACGGGCTTAGGACCGGCCATGGCAGAGTTAAAAAAATGGAAAGCTAACAAATTGAAGATATTTTCCCAATTCCAACGCTGTGACTGCTGAATGATGTTTCTTTTTTGAGCGGCAGGAGCGGCATCCTCTGGCTGGTATTCTGACCTTCATCCAAGCTGTGTCAGCATTGGTGGGTGAGATCATGGCATACGGTAAACTGTAGGCGTATATAACTATATATACTATATCATATAATGATCAGTCTCATTCCCATGTTACCCTGTTAAACCTTCTGCTAGCCACACTTGTCCAGTCCCAGGTGCAGTGAACGTCTTCCTTTCACTCGAACAATAGCGGCACTTTTTTTTACAGTGCTGGTTTACTGTCCCAGCACCCAACCTTCCTCTTTTCGCAGCACGGGCTTAGGACCGGCCATGGCAGAGTTAAAAAAATGGAAAGCTAACAAATTGAAGATATTTTCCCAATTCCAAAGCTGTGACTGCTGAATGATGTTTCTTTTTTGAGTGGCAGGAGCGACGTCCTCTGGCTGGTATTCTGACCTTCATCCAAGCTGTGTCAGCATTGGTGGGTGAGATCATGGCGTACGGTAAACTGTAGGCGTATATAACTATATATACTATATCATATAATGATCAGTCTCATTCCCATGTTACCCTGTTAAACCTTCTGCTAGCCACACTTGTCCAGTCCCAGGTGCAGTGAACGTCTTCCTTTCACTCGAAACATAGCGGCACTTTTTTTTACAGGGCTGGTTTACTGTCCCAGCACCCAACCTTCCTCTTTTCGCAGCACGGGCTTAGGACCGGCCATGGCAGAGTTAAAAAAATGGAAAGCTAACAAATTGAAGATATTTTCCCAATTCCAAAGCTGTGACTGCTGAATGATGTTTCTTTTTTGAGTGGCAGGAGCGACGTCCTCTGGCTGGTATTCTGACCTTCATCCAAGCTGTGTCAGCATTGGTGGGTGAGATCATGGCGTACGGTAAACTGTTGGCGTATATAACTATATATACTATATCATATAATGATCAGTCTCATTCCCATGTTACCCTGTTAAACCTTCTGCTAGCCACACTTGTCCAGTCCCAGGTGCAGTGAACGTCTTCCTTTCACTCGAAACATAGCGGCACTTTTTTTTACAGGGCTGGTTTACTGTCCCAGGACCCAACCTTCCTCTTTTCGCAGCACGGGCTTAGGACCGGCCATGGCAGAGTTAAAAAAATGGAAAGCTAACAAATTGAAGATATTTTCCCAATTCCAACACTGTGACTGCTAAATGATGTTTCTTTTTTGAGCGGCAGGAGCGGTGTCCTCTGGCTGGTATTCTGACCTTCATCCAAGCTGTGTCAGCATTGGTGGGTGAGATCATGGCATACGGTAAACTGTAGGCGTATATAACTATATATACTATATAATATAATGATCAGTCTCATTCCCATGTTACCCTGTTAAACCTTCTGCTAGCCACACTTGTCCAGTCCCAGGTGCAGTGAACGTCTTCCTTTCACTCGAACAATAGCGGCACTTTTTTTACAGTGCTGGTTTACTGTCCCAGCACCCAACCTTCCTCTTTTCGCAGCACGGGCTTAGGACCGGCCATGGCAGAGTTAAAAAAATGGAAAGCTAACAAATTGAAGATATTTTCCCAATTCCAAAGCTGTGACTGCTGAATGATGTTTCTTTTTTGAGTGGCAGGAGCGACGTCCTCTGGCTGGTATTCTGACCTTCATCCAAGCTGTGTCAGCATTGGTGGGTGAGATCATGGCGTACGGTAAACTGTAGGCGTATATAACTATATATACTATATCATATAATGATCAGTCTCATTCCCATGTTACCCTGTTAAACCTTCTGCTAGCCACACTTGTCCAGTCCCAGGTGCAGTGAACGTCTTCCTTTCACTCGAAACATAGCGGCACTTTTTTTTACAGGGCTGGTTTACTGTCCCAGGACCCAACCTTCCTCTTTTCGCAGCACGGGCTTAGGACCGGCCATGGCAGAGTTAAAAAAATGGAAAGCTAACAAATTGAAGATATTTTCCCAATTCCAACACTGTGACTGCTAAATGATGTTTCTTTTTTGAGCGGCAGGAGCGGTGTCCTCTGGCTGGTATTCTGACCTTCATCCAAGCTGTGTCAGCATTGGTGGGGGAGATCATGGCGTACGGTAAACTGTAGGCGTATATAACTATATATACTATATCATATAATGATCAGTCTCATTCCCATGTTACCCTGTTAAACCTTCTGCTAGCCACACTTGTCCAGTCCCAGGTGCAGTGAATGTCTTCCTTTCACTCGAAACATAGTGGCACTTTTTTTTACAGGGCTGGTTTACTGTCCCAGCACCCAACCTTCCTCTTTTCGCAGCACGGGCTTAGGACCGGCCATGGGAGAGTTAAAAAAATGGAAAGCTAACAAATTGAAGATATTTTCCCAATTCCAAAGCTGTGACTGCTGAATGATGTTTCTTATTTGAGTGGCAGGAGCGGCGTCCTCTGGCTGGTATTCTGACCTTCATCCAAGCTGTGTCAGCATTGGTGGGTGAGATCATGGCGTACGGTAAACTGTAGGCGTATATAACTATATATACTATATCATATAATGATCAGTCTCATTCCCATGTTACCCTGTTAAACCTTCTGCTAGCCACACTTGTCCAGTCCCAGGTGCAGTGAACGTCTTCCTTTCACTCGAAACATAGCGGCACTTTTTTTTACAGGGCTGGTTTACTGTCCCAGCACCCAACCTTCCTCTTTTCGCAGCACGGGCTTAGGACCGGCCATGGCAGAGTTAAAAAAATGTAAAGCTAACAAATTGAAGATATTTTCCCAATTCCAACGCTGTGACTGCTGAATGATGTTTCTTTTTTGAGCGGCAGGAGCGGCATCCTCTGGCTGGTATTCTGACCTTCATCCAAGCTGTGTCAGCATTGGTGGGTGAGATCATGGCATACGGTAAACTGTAGGCGTATATAACTATATATACTATATCATATAATGATCAGTCTCATTCCCATGTTACCCTGTTAAACCTTCTGCTAGCCACACTTGTCCAGTCCCAGGTGCAGTGAACGTCTTCCATTCACTCGAAACATAGCGGCACTTTTTTTTACAGGGCTGGTTTACTGTCCCAGCACCCAACCTTCCTCTTTTCGCAGCACGGGCTTAGGACCGGCCATGGCAGAGTTAAAAAAATGTAAAGCTAACAAATTGAAGATATTTTCCCAATTCCAAAGATGTGACTGCTGAATGATGTTTCTTTTTTGAGTGGCAGGAGCGGCGTCCTCTGGCTGGTATTCTGACCTTCATCCAAGCTGTGTCAGCATTGGTGGGTGAGATCATGGCGTACGGTAAACTGTAGGCGTATATAACTATATATACTATATCATATAATGATCAGTCTCATTCCCATGTTACCCTGTTAAACCTTCTGCTAGCCACACTTGTCCAGTCCCAGGTGCAGTGAACCTCTTCCTTTCACTCGAAACATAGCGGCACTTTTTTTTACAGGGCTGGTTTACTGTCCCAGCACCCAACCTTCCTCTTTTCGCAGCACGGGCTTAGGACCGGCCATGGCAGAGTTAAAAAAATGGAAAGCTAACAAATTGAAGATATTTTCCCATTTCCAAAGCTGTGACTGCTGAATGATGTTTCTTTTTTGAGTGGCAGGAGCGGCGTCCTCTGGCTGGTATTCTGACCTTCATCCAAGCTGTGTCAGCATTGGTGGGTGAGATCATGGCGTACGGTAAACTGTAGGCGTATATAACTATATATACTATA
The DNA here is from genome assembly GCF_062004578.1 of Staurois parvus. Lineage (NCBI taxonomy): Eukaryota > Metazoa > Chordata > Amphibia > Anura > Ranidae > Staurois > Staurois parvus. The sequence goes on from NW_028318929.1 coordinate 1,917,154, forward strand.
TCATATAATGATCAGTCTCATTCCCATGTTACCCTGTTAAACCTTCTGCTAGCCACACTTGTCCAGTCCCAGGTGCAGTGAACGTCTTCCTTTCACTCGAAACATAGCGGCACTTTTTTTTACAGGGCTGGTTTACTGTCCCAGCACCCAACCTTCCTCTTTTCGCAGCACGGGCTTAGGACCGGCCATGGCAGAGTTAAAAAAATGGAAAGCTAACAAATTGAAGATATTTTCCCAATTCCAACGCTGTGACTGCTGAATGATGTTTCTTTTTTGAGCGGCAGGAGCGGCATCCTCTGGCTGGTATTCTGACCTTCATCCAAGCTGTGTCAGCATTGGTGGGTGAGATCATGGCATACGGTAAACTGTAGGCATATATAACTATATATACTATATCATATAATGATCAGTCTCATTCCCATGTTACCCTGTTAAACCTTCTGCTAGCCACACTTGTCCAGTCCCAGGTGCAGTGAACGTCTTCCTTTCACTCGAACAATAGCGGCACTTTTTTTTACAGTGCTGGTTTACTGTCCCAGCACCCAACCTTCCTCTTTTCGCAGCACGGGCTTAGGACCGGCCATGGCAGAGTTAAAAAAATGGAAAGCTAACAAATTGAAGATATTTTCCCAATTCCAAAGCTGTGACTGCTGAATGATGTTTCTTTTTTTGAGTGGCAGGAGCGACGTCCTCTGGCTGGTATTCTGACCTTCATCCAAGCTGTGTCAGCATTGGTGGGGGAGATCATGGCGTACGGTAAACTGTAGGCGTATATAACTATATATACTATATCATATAATGATCAGTCTCATTCCCATGTTACCCTGTTAAACCTTCTGCTAGCCACACTTGTCCAGTCCCAGGTGCAGTGAACGTCTTCCTTTCACTCGAAACATAGCGGCACTTTTTTTTACAGGGCTGGTTTACTGTCCCAGCACCCAACCTTCCACTTTTCGCAGCACGGGCTTAGGACCGGCCATGGCAGAGTTAAAAAAATGGAAAGCTAACAAATTGAAGATATTTTCCCAATTCCAAAGCTGTGACTGCTGAATGATGTTTCTTTTTTGAGTGGCAGGAGCGACGTCCTCTGGCTGGTATTCTGACCTTCATCCAAGCTGTGTCAGCATTGGTGGGTGAGATCATGGCGTACGGTAAACTGTTGGCGTATATAACTATATATACTATATCATATAATGATCAGTCTCATTCCCATGTTACCCTGTTAAACCTTCTGCTAGCCACACTTGTCCAGTCCCAGGTGCAGTGAACGTCTTCCTTTCACTCGAAACATAGCGGCACTTTTTTTTACAGGGCTGGTTTACTGTCCCAGGACCCAACCTTCCTCTTTTCGCAGCACGGGCTTAGGACCGGCCATGGCAGAGTTAAAAAAATGGAAAGCTAACAAATTGAAGATATTTTCCCAATTCCAACACTGTGACTGCTAAATGATGTTTCTTTTTTGAGCGGCAGGAGCGGTGTCCTCTGGCTGGTATTCTGACCTTCATCCAAGCTGTGTCAGCATTGGTGGGTGAGATCATGGCATACGGTAAACTGCAGGCGTATATAACTATATATACTATATAATATAATGATCAGTCTCATTCCCATGTTACCCTGTTAAACCTTCTGCTAGCCACACTTGTCCAGTCCCAGGTGCAGTGAACGTCTTCCTTTCACTCGAACAATAGCGGCACTTTTTTTTACAGTGCTGGTTTACTGTCCCAGCACCCAACCTTCCTCTTTTCGCAGCACGGGCTTAGGACCGGCCATGGCAGAGTTAAAAAAATGGAAAGCTAACAAATTGAAGATATTTTCCCAATTCCAAAGCTGTGACTGCTGAATGATGTTTCTTTTTTGAGTGGCAGGAGCGACGTCCTCTGGCTGGTATTCTGACCTTCATCCAAGCTGTGTCAGCATTGGTGGGTGAGATCATGGCGTACGGTAAACTGTTGGCGTATATAACTATATATACTATATCATATAATGATCAGTCTCATTCCCATGTTACCCTGTTAAACCTTCTGCTAGCCACACTTGTCCAGTCCCCGGTGCAGTGAACGTCTTCCTTTCACTCGAAACATAGCGGCACTTTTTTTTACAGGGCTGGTTTACTGTCCCAGGACCCAACCTTCCTCTTTTCGCAGCACGGGCTTAGGACCGGCCATGGCAGAGTTAAAAAAATGGAAAGCTAACAAATTGAAGATATTTTCCTAATTCCAACGCTGTGACTGCTGAATGATGTTTCTTTTTTGAGCGGCAGGAGCGGCATCCTCTGGCTGGTATTCTGACCTTCATCCAAGCTGTGTCAGCATTGGTGGGTGAGATCATGGCATACGGTAAACTGTAGGCGTATATAACTATATATACTATATCATATAATGATCAGTCTCATTCCCATGTTACCCTGTTAAACCTTCTGCTAGCCACACTTGTCCAGTCCCAGGTGCAGTGAACGTCTTCCATTCACTCGAAACATAGCGGCACTTTTTTTTACAGGGCTGGTTTACTGTCCCAGCACCCAACCTTCCTCTTTTCGCAGCACGGGCTTAGGATCGGCCATGGCAGAGTTAAAAAAATGTAAAGCTAACAAATTGAAGATATTTTCCCAATTCCAAAGATGTGACTGCTGAATGATGTTTCTTTTTTGAGTGGCAGGAGCGGCGTCCTCTGGCTGGTATTCTGACCTTCATCCAAGCTGTGTCAGCATTGGTGGGTGAGATCATGGCGTACGGTAAACTGTAGGCGTATATAACTATATATACTATATCATATAATGATCAGTCTCATTCCCATGTTACCCTGTTAAACCTTCTGCTAGCCACACTTGTCCAGTCCCAGGTGCAGTGAACCTCTGCCTTTCACTCGAAACATAGCGGCACTTTTTTTTACAGGGCTGGTTTACTGTCCCAGCACCCAACCTTCCTCTTTTCGCAGCACGGGCTTAGGACCGGCCATGGCAGAGTTAAAAAAATGGAAAGCTAACAAATTGAAGATATTTTCCCATTTCCAAAGCTGTGACTGCTGAATGATGTTTCTTTTTTGAGTGGCAGGAGCGGCGTCCTCTGGCTGGTATTCTGACCTTCATCCAAGCTGTGTCAGCATTGGTGGGTGAGATCATGGCGTACGGTAAACTGTAGGCGTATATAACTATATATACTATATCATATAATGATCAGTCTCATTCCCATGTTACCCTGTTAAACCTTCTGCTAGCCACACTTGTCCAGTCCCAGGTGCAGTGAACGTCTTCCTTTCACTCGAAACATAGCGGCACTTTTTTTTACAGGGCTGGTTTACTGTCCCAGCACCCAACCTTCCTCTTTTCGCAGCACGGGCTTAGGACCGGCCATGGCAGAGTTAAAAAAATGGAAAGCTAACAAATTGAAGATATTTTCCCAATTCCAACGCTGTGACTGCTGAATGATGTTTCTTTTTTGAGCGGCAGGAGCGGCATCCTCTGGCTGGTATTCTGACCTTCATCCAAGCTGTGTCAGCATTGGTGGGTGAGATCATGGCATACGGTAAACTGTAGGCATATATAACTATATATACTATATCATATAATGATCAGTCTCATTCCCATGTTACCCTGTTAAACCTTCTGCTAGCCACACTTGTCCAGTCCCAGGTGCAGTGAACGTCTTCCTTTCACTCGAACAATAGCGGCACTTTTTTTTACAGTGCTGGTTTACTGTCCCAGCACCCAACCTTCCTCTTTTCGCAGCACGGGCTTAGGACCGGCCATGGCAGAGTTAAAAAAATGGAAAGCTAACAAATTGAAGATATTTTCCCAATTCCAAAGCTGTGACTGCTGAATGATGTTTCTTTTTTGAGTGGCAGGAGCGACGTCCTCTGGCTGGTATTCTGACCTTCATCCAAGCTGTGTCAGCATTGGTGGGTGAGATCATGGCGTACGGTAAACTGTTGGCGTATATAACTATATATACTATATCATATAATGATCAGTCTCATTCCCATGTTACCCTGTTAAACCTTCTGCTAGCCACACTTGTCCAGTCCCAGGTGCAGTGAACGTCTTCCTTTCACTCGAAACATAGCGGCACTTTTTTTTACAGGGCTGGTTTACTGTCCCAGCACCCAACCTTCCTCTTTTCGCAGCACGGGCTTAGGACCGGCCATGGCAGAGTTAAAAAAATGGAAAGCTAACAAATTGAAGATATTTTCCCAATTCCAACACTGTGACTGCTAAATGATGTTTCTTTTTTGAGCGGCAGGAGCAGTGTCCTCTGGCTGGTATTCTGACCTTCATCCAAGCTGTGTCAGCATTGGTGGGGGAGATCATGGCGTACGGTAAACTGTAGGCGTATATAACTATATATACTATATCATATAATGATCAGTCTCATTCCCATGTTACCCTGTTAAACCTTCTGCTAGCCACACTTGTCCAGTCCCAGGTGCAGTGAATGTCTTCCTTTCACTCGAAACATAGTGGCACTTTTTTTTACAGGGCTGGTTTACTGTCCCAGCACCCAACCTTCCTCTTTTCGCAGCACGGGCTTAGGACCGGCCATGGGAGAGTTAAAAAAATGGAAAGCTAACAAATTGAAGATATTTTCCCAATTCCAAAGCTGTGACTGCTGAATGATGTTTCTTATTTGAGTGGCAGGAGCGGCGTCCTCTGGCTGGTATTCTGACCTTCATCCAAGCTGTGTCAGCATTGGTGGGTGAGATCATGGCGTACGGTAAACTGTAGGCGTATATAACTATATATACTATATCATATAATGATCAGTCTCATTCCCATGTTACCCTGTTAAACCTTCTGCTAGCCACACTTGTCCAGTCCCAGGTGCAGTGAATGTCTTCCATTCACTCGAAACATAGCGGCACTTTTTTTTACAGGGCTGGTTTACTGTCCCAGCACCCAACCTTCCTCTTTTCGCAGCACGGGCTTAGGACCGGCCATGGCAGAGTTAAAAAAATGTAAAGCTAACAAATTGAAGATATTTTCCCAATTCCAAAGATGTGACTGCTGAATGATGTTTCTTTTTTGAGTGGCAGGAGCGGCGTCCTCTGGCTGGTATTCTGACCTTCATCCAAGCTGTGTCAGCATTGGTGGGTGAGGTCATGGCGTACGGTAAACTGTAGGCGTATATAACTATATATACTATATCATATAATGATCAGTCTCATTCCCATGTTACCCTGTTAAACCTTCTGCTAGCCACACTTGTCCAGTCCCAGGTGCAGTGAACCTCTTCCTTTCACTCGAAACATAGCGGCACTTTTTTTTACAGGGCTGGTTTACTGTCCCAGCACCCAACCTTCCTCTTTTCGCAGCACGGGCTTAGGACCGGCCATGGCAGAGTTAAAAAAATGGAAAGCTAACAAATTGAAGATATTTTCCCATTTCCAAAGCTGTGACTGCTGAATGATGTTTCTTTTTTGAGTGGCAGGAGCGGCGTCCTCTGGCTGGTATTCTGACCTTCATCCAAGCTGTGTCAGCATTGGTGGGTGAGATCATGGCGTACGGTAAACTGTAGGCGTATATAACTATATATACTATATAATATAATGATCAGTCTCATTCCCATGTTACCCTGTTAAACCTTCTGCTAGCCACACTTGTCCAGTCCCAGGTGCAGTGAACGTCTTCCTTTCACTCGAACAATAGCGGCACTTTTTTTTACAGTGCTGGTTTACTGTCCCAGCACCCAACCTTCCTCTTTTCGCAGCACGGGCTTAGGACCGGCCATGGCAGAGTTAAAAAAATGGAAAGCTAACAAATTGAAGATATTTTCCCAATTCCAAAGCTGTGACTGCTGAATGATGTTTCTTTTTTGAGTGGCAGGAGCGACGTCCTCTGGCTGGTATTCTGACCTTCATCCAAGCTGTGTCAGCATTGGTGGGTGAGATCATGGCGTACGGTAAACTGTTGGCGTATATAACTATATATACTATATCATATAATGATCAGTCTCATTCCCATGTTACCCTGTTAAACCTTCTGCTAGCCACACTTGTCCAGTCCCAGGTGCAGTGAACGTCTTCCTTTCACTCGAAACATAGCGGCACTTTTTTTTACAGGGCTGGTTTACTGTCCCAGGACCCAACCTTCCTCTTTTCGCAGCACGGGCTTAGGACCGGCCATGGCAGAGTTAAAAAAATGGAAAGCTAACAAATTGAAGATATTTTCCCAATTCCAACACTGTGACTGCTAAATGATGTTTCTTTTTTGAGCGGCAGGAGCGGTGTCCTCTGGCTGGTATTCTGACCTTCATCCAAGCTGTGTCAGCATTGGTGGGGGAGATCATGGCGTACGGTAAACTGTAGGCGTATATAACTATATATACTATATCATATAATGATCAGTCTCATTCCCATGTTACCCTGTTAAACCTTCTGCTAGCCACACTTGTCCAGTCCCAGGTGCAGTGAATGTCTTCCTTTCACTCGAAACATAGTGGCACTTTTTTTTACAGGGCTGGTTTACTGTCCCAGCACCCAACCTTCCTCTTTTCGCAGCACGGGCTTAGGACCGGCCATGGGAGAGTTAAAAAAATGGAAAGCTAACAAATTGAAGATATTTTCCCAATTCCAAAGCTGTGACTGCTGAATGATGTTTCTTATTTGAGTGGCAGGAGCGGCGTCCTCTGGCTGGTATTCTGACCTTCATCCAAGCTGTGTCAGCATTGGTGGGTGAGATCATGGCGTACGGTAAACTGTAGGCGTATATAACTATATATACTATATCATATAATGATCAGTCTCATTCCCATGTTACCCTGTTAAACCTTCTGCTAGCCACACTTGTCCAGTCCCAGGTGCAGTGAACGTCTTCCTTTCACTCGAAACATAGCGGCACTTTTTTTTACAGGGCTGGTTTACTGTCCCAGCACCCAACCTTCCTCTTTTCGCAGCACGGGCTTAGGACCGGCCATGGCAGAGTTAAAAAAATGGAAAGCTAACAAATTGAAGATATTTTCCCAATTCCAACGCTGTGACTGCTGAATGATGTTTCTTTTTTGAGCGGCAGGAGCGGCATCCTCTGGCTGGTATTCTGACCTTCATCCAAGCTGTGTCAGCATTGGTGGGTGAGATCATGGCATACGGTAAACTGTAGGCGTATATAACTATATATACTATATCATATAATGATCAGTCTCATTCCCATGTTACCCTGTTAAACCTTCTGCTAGCCACACTTGTCCAGTCCCAGGTGCAGTGAACGTCTTCCATTCACTCGAAACATAGCGGCACTTTTTTTTACAGGGCTGGTTTACTGTCCCAGCACCCAACCTTCCTCTTTTCGCAGCACGGGCTTAGGACCGGCCATGGCAGAGTTAAAAAAATGTAAAGCTAACAAATTGAAGATATTTTCCCAATTCCAAAGATGTGACTGCTGAATGATGTTTCTTTTTTGAGTGGCAGGAGCGGCGTCCTCTGGCTGGTATTCTGACCTTCATCCAAGCTGTGTCAGCATTGGTGGGTGAGATCATGGCGTACGGTAAACTGTAGGCGTATATAACTATATATACTATATCATATAATGATCAGTCTCATTCCCATGTTACCCTGTTAAACCTTCTGCTAGCCACACTTGTCCAGTCCCAGGTGCAGTGAACGTCTTCCTTTCACTCGAAACATAGCGGCACTTTTTTTTACAGGGCTGGTTTACTGTCCCAGCACCCAACCTTCCTCTTTTCGCAGCACGGGCTTAGGACCGGCCATGGCAGAGTTAAAAAAATGGAAAGCTAACAAATTGAAGATATTTTCCCAATTCCAACGCTGTGACTGCTGAATGATGTTTCTTTTTTGAGCGGCAGGAGCGGCATCCTCTGGCTGGTATTCTGACCTTCATCCAAGCTGTGTCAGCATTGGTGGGTGAGATCATGGCATACGGTAAACTGTAGGCATATATAACTATATATACTATATCATATAATGATCAGTCTCATTCCCATGTTACCCTGTTAAACCTTCTGCTAGCCACACTTGTCCAGTCCCAGGTGCAGTGAACGTCTTCCTTTCACTCGAACAATAGCGGCACTTTTTTTTACAGTGCTGGTTTACTGTCCCAGCACCCAACCTTCCTCTTTTCGCAGCACGGGCTTAGGACCGGCCATGGCAGAGTTAAAAAAATGGAAAGCTAACAAATTGAAGATATTTTCCCAATTCCAAAGCTGTGACTGCTGAATGATGTTTCTTTTTTTGAGTGGCAGGAGCGACGTCCTCTGGCTTGTATTCTGACCTTCATCCAAGCTGTGTCAGCATTGGTGGGGGAGATCATGGCGTACGGTAAACTGTAGGCGTATATAACTATATATGCTATATCATATAATGATCAGTCTCATTCCCATGTTACCCTGTTAAACCTTCTGCTAGCCACACTTGTCCAGTCCCAGGTGCAGTGAACGTCTTCCTTTCACTCGAAACATAGCGGCACTTTTTTTTACAGGGCTGGTTTACTGTCCCAGCACCCAACCTTCCACTTTTCGCAGCACGGGCTTAGGACCGGCCATGGCAGAGTTAAAAAAATGGAAAGCTAACAAATTGAAGATATTTTCCCAATTCCAACACTGTGACTGCTAAATGATGTTTCTTTTTTGAGCGGCAGGAGCGGTGTCCTCTGGCTGGTATTCTGACCTTCATCCAAGCTGTGTCAGCATTGGTGGGTGAGATCATGGCATACGGTAAACTGTAGGCGTATATAACTATATATACTATATCATATAATGATCAGTCTCATTCCCATGTTACCCTGTTAAACCTTCTGCTAGCCACACTTGTCCAGTCCCAGGTGCAGTGAACGTCTTCCTTTCACTCGAACAATAGCGGCACTTTTTTTTACAGTGCTGGTTTACTGTCCCAGCACCCAACCTTCCTCTTTTCGCAGCACGGGCTTAGGACCGGCCATGGCAGAGTTAAAAAAATGGAAAGCTAACAAATTGAAGATATTTTCCCAATTCCAAAGCTGTGACTGCTGAATGATGTTTCTTTTTTGAGTGGCAGGAGCGACGTCCTCTGGCTGGTATTCTGACCTTCATCCAAGCTGTGTCAGCATTGGTGGGTGAGATCATGGCGTACGGTAAACTGTTGGCGTATATAACTATATATACTATATCATATAATGATCAGTCTCATTCCCATGTTACCCTGTTAAACCTTCTGCTAGCCACACTTGTCCAGTCCCAGGTGCAGTGAACGTCTTCCTTTCACTCGAAACATAGCGGCACTTTTTTTTACAGGGCTGGTTTACTGTCCCAGGACCCAACCTTCCTCTTTTCGCAGCACGGGCTTAGGACCGGCCATGGCAGAGTTAAAAAAATGGAAAGCTAACAAATTGAAGATATTTTCCCAATTCCAACACTGTGACTGCTAAATGATGTTTCTTTTTTGAGCGGCAGGAGCGGTGTCCTCTGGCTGGTATTCTGACCTTCATCCAAGCTGTGTCAGCATTGGTGGGTGAGATCATGGCATACGGTAAACTGTAGGCGTATATAACTATATATACTATATCATATAATGATCAGTCTCATTCCCATGTTACCCTGTTAAACCTTCTGCTAGCCACACTTGTCCAGTCCCAGGTGCAGTGAACGTCTTCCTTTCACTCGAACAATAGCGGCACTTTTTTTTACAGTGCTGGTTTACTGTCCCAGCACCCAACCTTCCTCTTTTCGCAGCACGGGCTTAGGACCGGCCATGGCAGAGTTAAAAAAATGGAAAGCTAACAAATTGAAGATATTTTCCCAATTCCAAAGCTGTGACTGCTGAATGATGTTTCTTTTTTGAGTGGCAGGAGCGACGTCCTCTGGCTGGTATTCTGACCTTCATCCAAGCTGTGTCAGCATTGGTGGGTGAGATCATGGCGTACGGTAAACTGTAGGCGTATATAACTATATATACTATATCATATAATGATCAGTCTCATTCCCATGTTACCCTGTTAAACCTTCTGCTAGCCACACTTGTCCAGTCCCAGGTGCAGTGAACGTCTTCCTTTCACTCGAAACATAGCGGCACTTTTTTTTACAGGGCTGGTTTACTGTCCCAGGACCCAACCTTCCTCTTTTCGCAGCACGGGCTTAGGACCGGCCATGGCAGAGTTAAAAAAATGGAAAGCTAACAAATTGAAGATATTTTCCCAATTCCAACACTGTGACTGCTAAATGATGTTTCTTTTTGGAGCGGCAGGAGCGGTGTCCTCTGGCTGGTATTCTGACCTTCATCCAAGCTGTGTCAGCATTGGTGGGGGAGATCATGGCGTACGGTAAACTGTAGGCGTATATAACTATATATACTATATCATATAATGATCAGTCTCATTCCCATGTTACCCTGTTAAACCTTCTGCTAGCCACACTTGTCCAGTCCCAGGTGCAGTGAATGTCTTCCTTTCACTCGAAACATAGTGGCACTTTTTTTTACAGGGCTGGTTTACTGTCCCAGCACCCAACCTTCCTCTTTTCGCAGCACGGGCTTAGGACCGGCCATGGGAGAGTTAAAAAAATGGAAAGCTAACAAATTGAAGATATTTTCCCAATTCCAAAGCTGTGACTGCTGAATGATGTTTCTTATTTGAGTGGCAGGAGCGGCGTCCTCTGGCTGGTATTCTGACCTTCATCCAAGCTGTGTCAGCATTGGTGGGTGAGATCATGGCGTACGGTAAACTGTAGGCGTATATAACTATATATACTATATCATATAATGATCAGTCTCATTCCCATGTTACCCTGTTAAACCTTCTGCTAGCCACACTTGTCCAGTCCCAGGTGCAGTGAACGTCTTCCTTTCACTCGAAACATAGCGGCACTTTTTTTTACAGGGCTGGTTTACTGTCCCAGCACCCAACCTTCCTCTTTTCGCAGCACGGGCTTAGGACCGGCCATGGCAGAGTTAAAAAAATGTAAAGCTAACAAATTGAAGATATTTTCCCAATTCCAACGCTGTGACTGCTGAATGATGTTTCTTTTTTGAGCGGCAGGAGCGGCATCCTCTGGCTGGTATTCTGACCTTCATCCAAGCTGTGTCAGCATTGGTGGGTGAGATCATGGCATACGGTAAACTGTAGGCGTATATAACTATATATACTATATCATATAATGATCAGTCTCATTCCCATGTTACCCTGTTAAACCTTCTGCTAGCCACACTTGTCCAGTCCCAGGTGCAGTGAACGTCTTCCATTCACTCGAAACATAGCGGCACTTTTTTTTACAGGGCTGGTTTACTGTCCCAGCACCCAACCTTCCTCTTTTCGCAGCACGGGCTTAGGACCGGCCATGGCAGAGTTAAAAAAATGTAAAGCTAACAAATTGAAGATATTTTCCCAATTCCAAAGATGTGACTGCTGAATGATGTTTCTTTTTTGAGTGGCAGGAGCGGCGTCCTCTGGCTGGTATTCTGACCTTCATCCAAGCTGTGTCAGCATTGGTGGGTGAGATCATGGCGTACGGTAAACTGTAGGCGTATATAACTATATATACTATATCATATAATGATCAGTCTCATTCCCATGTTACCCTGTTAAACCTTCTGCTAGCCACACTTGTCCAGTCCCAGGTGCAGTGAACCTCTTCCTTTCACTCGAAACATAGCGGCACTTTTTTTTACAGGGCTGGTTTACTGTCCCAGCACCCAACCTTCCTCTTTTCGCAGCACGGGCTTAGGACCGGCCATGGCAGAGTTAAAAAAATGGAAAGCTAACAAATTGAAGATATTTTCCCATTTCCAAAGCTGTGACTGCTGAATGATGTTTCTTTTTTGAGTGGCAGGAGCGGCGTCCTCTGGCTGGTATTCTGACCTTCATCCAAGCTGTGTCAGCATTGGTGGGTGAGATCATGGCGTACGGTAAACTGTAGGCGTATATAACTATATATACTATATCATATAATGATCAGTCTCATTCCCATGTTACCCTGTTAAACCTTCTGCTAGCCACACTTGTCCAGTCCCAGGTGCAGTGAACGTCTTCCTTTCACTCGAAACATAGCGGCACTTTTTTTTACAGGGCTGGTTTACTGTCCCAGCACCCAACCTTCCTCTTTTCGCAGCACGGGCTTAGGACCGGCCATGGCAGAGTTAAAAAAATGGAAAGCTAACAAATTGAAGATATTTTCCCAATTCCAACGCTGTGACTGCTGAATGATGTTTCTTTTTTGAGCGGCAGGAGCGGCATCCTCTGGCTGGTATTCTGACCTTCATCCAAGCTGTGTCAGCATTGGTGGGTGAGATCATGGCATACGGTAAACTGTAGGCATATATAACTATATATACTATATCATATAATGATCAGTCTCATTCCCATGTTACCCTGTTAAACCTTCTGCTAGCCACACTTGTCCAGTCCCAGGTGCAGTGAACGTCTTCCTTTCACTCGAACAATAGCGGCACTTTTTTTTACAGTGCTGGTTTACTGTCCCAGCACCCAACCTTCCTCTTTTCGCAGCACGGGCTTAGGACCGGCCATGGCAGAGTTAAAAAAATGGAAAGCTAACAAATTGAAGATATTTTCCCAATTCCAAAGCTGTGACTGCTGAATGATGTTTCTTTTTTGAGTGGCAGGAGCGACGTCCTCTGGCTGGTATTCTGACCTTCATCCAAGCTGTGTCAGCATTGGTGGGTGAGATCATGGCGTACGGTAAACTGTTGGCGTATATAACTATATATACTATATCATATAATGATCAGTCTCATTCCCATGTTACCCTGTTAAACCTTCTGCTAGCCACACTTGTCCAGTCCCAGGTGCAGTGAACGTCTTCCTTTCACTCGAAACATAGCGGCACTTTTTTTTACAGGGCTGGTTTACTGTCCCAGCACCCAACCTTCCTCTTTTCGCAGCACGGGCTTAGGACCGGCCATGGCAGAGTTAAAAAAATGGAAAGCTAACAAATTGAAGATATTTTCCCAATTCCAACACTGTGACTGCTAAATGATGTTTCTTTTTTGAGCGGCAGGAGCAGTGTCCTCTGGCTGGTATTCTGACCTTCATCCAAGCTGTGTCAGCATTGGTGGGGGAGATCATGGCGTACGGTAAACTGTAGGCGTATATAACTATATATACTATATCATATAATGATCAGTCTCATTCCCATGTTACCCTGTTAAACCTTCTGCTAGCCACACTTGTCCAGTCCCAGGTGCAGTGAATGTCTTCCTTTCACTCGAAACATAGTGGCACTTTTTTTTACAGGGCTGGTTTACTGTCCCAGCACCCAACCTTCCTCTTTTCGCAGCACGGGCTTAGGACCGGCCATGGGAGAGTTAAAAAAATGGAAAGCTAACAAATTGAAGATATTTTCCCAATTCCAAAGCTGTGACTGCTGAATGATGTTTCTTATTTGAGTGGCAGGAGCGGCGTCCTCTGGCTGGTATTCTGACCTTCATCCAAGCTGTGTCAGCATTGGTGGGTGAGATCATGGCGTACGGTAAACTGTAGGCGTATATAACTATATATACTATATCATATAATGATCAGTCTCATTCCCATGTTACCCTGTTAAACCTTCTGCTAGCCACACTTGTCCAGTCCCAGGTGCAGTGAATGTCTTCCATTCACTCGAAACATAGCGGCACTTTTTTTTACAGGGCTGGTTTACTGTCCCAGCACCCAACCTTCCTCTTTTCGCAGCACGGGCTTAGGACCGGCCATGGCAGAGTTAAAAAAATGTAAAGCTAACAAATTGAAGATATTTTCCCAATTCCAAAGATGTGACTGCTGAATGATGTTTCTTTTTTGAGTGGCAGGAGCGGCGTCCTCTGGCTGGTATTCTGACCTTCATCCAAGCTGTGTCAGCATTGGTGGGTGAGGTCATGGCGTACGGTAAACTGTAGGCGTATATAACTATATATACTATATCATATAATGATCAGTCTCATTCCCATGTTACCCTGTTAAACCTTCTGCTAGCCACACTTGTCCAGTCCCAGGTGCAGTGAACCTCTTCCTTTCACTCGAAACATAGCGGCACTTTTTTTTACAGGGCTGGTTTACTGTCCCAGCACCCAACCTTCCTCTTTTCGCAGCACGGGCTTAGGACCGGCCATGGCAGAGTTAAAAAAATGGAAAGCTAACAAATTGAAGATATTTTCCCATTTCCAAAGCTGTGACTGCTGAATGATGTTTCTTTTTTGAGTGGCAGGAGCGGCGTCCTCTGGCTGGTATTCTGACCTTCATCCAAGCTGTGTCAGCATTGGTGGGTGAGATCATGGCGTACGGTAAACTGTAGGCGTATATAACTATATATACTATATAATATAATGATCAGTCTCATTCCCATGTTACCCTGTTAAACCTTCTGCTAGCCACACTTGTCCAGTCCCAGGTGCAGTGAACGTCTTCCTTTCACTCGAACAATAGCGGCACTTTTTTTTACAGTGCTGGTTTACTGTCCCAGCACCCAACCTTCCTCTTTTCGCAGCACGGGCTTAGGACCGGCCATGGCAGAGTTAAAAAAATGGAAAGCTAACAAATTGAAGATATTTTCCCAATTCCAAAGCTGTGACTGCTGAATGATGTTTCTTTTTTGAGTGGCAGGAGCGACGTCCTCTGGCTGGTATTCTGACCTTCATCCAAGCTGTGTCAGCATTGGTGGGTGAGATCATGGCGTACGGTAAACTGTTGGCGTATATAACTATATATACTATATCATATAATGATCAGTCTCATTCCCATGTTACCCTGTTAAACCTTCTGCTAGCCACACTTGTCCAGTCCCAGGTGCAGTGAACGTCTTCCTTTCACTCGAAACATAGCGGCACTTTTTTTTACAGGGCTGGTTTACTGTCCCAGGACCCAACCTTCCTCTTTTCGCAGCACGGGCTTAGGACCGGCCATGGCAGAGTTAAAAAAATGGAAAGCTAACAAATTGAAGATATTTTCCCAATTCCAACACTGTGACTGCTAAATGATGTTTCTTTTTTGAGCGGCAGGAGCGGTGTCCTCTGGCTGGTATTCTGACCTTCATCCAAGCTGTGTCAGCATTGGTGGGGGAGATCATGGCGTACGGTAAACTGTAGGCGTATATAACTATATATACTATATCATATAATGATCAGTCTCATTCCCATGTTACCCTGTTAAACCTTCTGCTAGCCACACTTGTCCAGTCCCAGGTGCAGTGAATGTCTTCCTTTCACTCGAAACATAGTGGCACTTTTTTTTACAGGGCTGGTTTACTGTCCCAGCACCCAACCTTCCTCTTTTCGCAGCACGGGCTTAGGACCGGCCATGGGAGAGTTAAAAAAATGGAAAGCTAACAAATTGAAGATATTTTCCCAATTCCAAAGCTGTGACTGCTGAATGATGTTTCTTATTTGAGTGGCAGGAGCGGCGTCCTCTGGCTGGTATTCTGACCTTCATCCAAGCTGTGTCAGCATTGGTGGGTGAGATCATGGCGTACGGTAAACTGTAGGCGTATATAACTATATATACTATATCATATAATGATCAGTCTCATTCCCATGTTACCCTGTTAAACCTTCTGCTAGCCACACTTGTCCAGTCCCAGGTGCAGTGAACGTCTTCCTTTCACTCGAAACATAGCGGCACTTTTTTTTACAGGGCTGGTTTACTGTCCCAGCACCCAACCTTCCTCTTTTCGCAGCACGGGCTTAGGACCGGCCATGGCAGAGTTAAAAAAATGGAAAGCTAACAAATTGAAGATATTTTCCCAATTCCAACGCTGTGACTGCTGAATGATGTTTCTTTTTTGAGCGGCAGGAGCGGCATCCTCTGGCTGGTATTCTGACCTTCATCCAAGCTGTGTCAGCATTGGTGGGTGAGATCATGGCATACGGTAAACTGTAGGCGTATATAACTATATATACTATATCATATAATGATCAGTCTCATTCCCATGTTACCCTGTTAAACCTTCTGCTAGCCACACTTGTCCAGTCCCAGGTGCAGTGAACGTCTTCCATTCACTCGAAACATAGCGGCACTTTTTTTTACAGGGCTGGTTTACTGTCCCAGCACCCAACCTTCCTCTTTTCGCAGCACGGGCTTAGGACCGGCCATGGCAGAGTTAAAAAAATGTAAAGCTAACAAATTGAAGATATTTTCCCAATTCCAAAGATGTGACTGCTGAATGATGTTTCTTTTTTGAGTGGCAGGAGCGGCGTCCTCTGGCTGGTATTCTGACCTTCATCCAAGCTGTGTCAGCATTGGTGGGTGAGATCATGGCGTACGGTAAACTGTAGGCGTATATAACTATATATACTATATCATATAATGATCAGTCTCATTCCCATGTTACCCTGTTAAACCTTCTGCTAGCCACACTTGTCCAGTCCCAGGTGCAGTGAACGTCTTCCTTTCACTCGAAACATAGCGGCACTTTTTTTTACAGGGCTGGTTTACTGTCCCAGCACCCAACCTTCCTCTTTTCGCAGCACGGGCTTAGGACCGGCCATGGCAGAGTTAAAAAAATGGAAAGCTAACAAATTGAAGATATTTTCCCAATTCCAACGCTGTGACTGCTGAATGATGTTTCTTTTTTGAGCGGCAGGAGCGGCATCCTCTGGCTGGTATTCTGACCTTCATCCAAGCTGTGTCAGCATTGGTGGGTGAGATCATGGCATACGGTAAACTGTAGGCATATATAACTATATATACTATATCATATAATGATCAGTCTCATTCCCATGTTACCCTGTTAAACCTTCTGCTAGCCACACTTGTCCAGTCCCAGGTGCAGTGAACGTCTTCCTTTCACTCGAACAATAGCGGCACTTTTTTTTACAGTGCTGGTTTACTGTCCCAGCACCCAACCTTCCTCTTTTCGCAGCACGGGCTTAGGACCGGCCATGGCAGAGTTAAAAAAATGGAAAGCTAACAAATTGAAGATATTTTCCCAATTCCAAAGCTGTGACTGCTGAATGATGTTTCTTTTTTTGAGTGGCAGGAGCGACGTCCTCTGGCTTGTATTCTGACCTTCATCCAAGCTGTGTCAGCATTGGTGGGGGAGATCATGGCGTACGGTAAACTGTAGGCGTATATAACTATATATACTATATCATATAATGATCAGTCTCATTCCCATGTTACCCTGTTAAACCTTCTGCTAGCCACACTTGTCCAGTCCCAGGTGCAGTGAACGTCTTCCTTTCACTCGAAACATAGCGGCACTTTTTTTTACAGGGCTGGTTTACTGTCCCAGCACCCAACCTTCCACTTTTCGCAGCACGGGCTTAGGACCGGCCATGGCAGAGTTAAAAAAATGGAAAGCTAACAAATTGAAGATATTTTCCCAATTCCAACACTGTGACTGCTAAATGATGTTTCTTTTTTGAGCGGCAGGAGCGGTGTCCTCTGGCTGGTATTCTGACCTTCATCCAAGCTGTGTCAGCATTGGTGGGTGAGATCATGGCATACGGTAAACTGTAGGCGTATATAACTATATATACTATATCATATAATGATCAGTCTCATTCCCATGTTACCCTGTTAAACCTTCTGCTAGCCACACTTGTCCAGTCCCAGGTGCAGTGAACGTCTTCCTTTCACTCGAACAATAGCGGCACTTTTTTTTACAGTGCTGGTTTACTGTCCCAGCACCCAACCTTCCTCTTTTCGCAGCACGGGCTTAGGACCGGCCATGGCAGAGTTAAAAAAATGGAAAGCTAACAAATTGAAGATATTTTCCCAATTCCAAAGCTGTGACTGCTGAATGATGTTTCTTTTTTGAGTGGCAGGAGCGACGTCCTCTGGCTGGTATTCTGACCTTCATCCAAGCTGTGTCAGCATTGGTGGGTGAGATCATGGCGTACGGTAAACTGTTGGCGTATATAACTATATATACTATATCATATAATGATCAGTCTCATTCCCATGTTACCCTGTTAAACCTTCTGCTAGCCACACTTGTCCAGTCCCAGGTGCAGTGAACGTCTTCCTTTCACTCGAAACATAGCGGCACTTTTTTTTACAGGGCTGGTTTACTGTCCCAGGACCCAACCTTCCTCTTTTCGCAGCACGGGCTTAGGACCGGCCATGGCAGAGTTAAAAAAATGGAAAGCTAACAAATTGAAGATATTTTCCCAATTCCAACACTGTGACTGCTAAATGATGTTTCTTTTTTGAGCGGCAGGAGCGGTGTCCTCTGGCTGGTATTCTGACCTTCATCCAAGCTGTGTCAGCATTGGTGGGTGAGATCATGGCATACGGTAAACTGTAGGCGTATATAACTATATATACTATATCATATAATGATCAGTCTCATTCCCATGTTACCCTGTTAAACCTTCTGCTAGCCACACTTGTCCAGTCCCAGGTGCAGTGAACGTCTTCCTTTCACTCGAACAATAGCGGCACTTTTTTTTACAGTGCTGGTTTACTGTCCCAGCACCCAACCTTCCTCTTTTCGCAGCACGGGCTTAGGACCGGCCATGGCAGAGTTAAAAAAATGGAAAGCTAACAAATTGAAGATATTTTCCCAATTCCAAAGCTGTGACTGCTGAATGATGTTTCTTTTTTGAGTGGCAGGAGCGACGTCCTCTGGCTGGTATTCTGACCTTCATCCAAGCTGTGTCAGCATTGGTGGGTGAGATCATGGCGTACGGTAAACTGTAGGCGTATATAACTATATATACTATATCATATAATGATCAGTCTCATTCCCATGTTACCCTGTTAAACCTTCTGCTAGCCACACTTGTCCAGTCCCAGGTGCAGTGAACGTCTTCCTTTCACTCGAAACATAGCGGCACTTTTTTTTACAGGGCTGGTTTACTGTCCCAGGACCCAACCTTCCTCTTTTCGCAGCACGGGCTTAGGACCGGCCATGGCAGAGTTAAAAAAATGGAAAGCTAACAAATTGAAGATATTTTCCCAATTCCAACACTGTGACTGCTAAATGATGTTTCTTTTTGGAGCGGCAGGAGCGGTGTCCTCTGGCTGGTATTCTGACCTTCATCCAAGCTGTGTCAGCATTGGTGGGGGAGATCATGGCGTACGGTAAACTGTAGGCGTATATAACTATATATACTATATCATATAATGATCAGTCTCATTCCCATGTTACCCTGTTAAACCTTCTGCTAGCCACACTTGTCCAGTCCCAGGTGCAGTGAATGTCTTCCTTTCACTCGAAACATAGTGGCACTTTTTTTTACAGGGCTGGTTTACTGTCCCAGCACCCAACCTTCCTCTTTTCGCAGCACGGGCTTAGGACCGGCCATGGGAGAGTTAAAAAAATGGAAAGCTAACAAATTGAAGATATTTTCCCAATTCCAAAGCTGTGACTGCTGAATGATGTTTCTTATTTGAGTGGCAGGAGCGGCGTCCTCTGGCTGGTATTCTGACCTTCATCCAAGCTGTGTCAGCATTGGTGGGTGAGATCATGGCGTACGGTAAACTGTAGGCGTATATAACTATATATACTATATCATATAATGATCAGTCTCATTCCCATGTTACCCTGTTAAACCTTCTGCTAGCCACACTTGTCCAGTCCCAGGTGCAGTGAACGTCTTCCTTTCACTCGAAACATAGCGGCACTTTTTTTTACAGGGCTGGTTTACTGTCCCAGCACCCAACCTTCCTCTTTTCGCAGCACGGGCTTAGGACCGGCCATGGCAGAGTTAAAAAAATGTAAAGCTAACAAATTGAAGATATTTTCCCAATTCCAACGCTGTGACTGCTGAATGATGTTTCTTTTTTGAGCGGCAGGAGCGGCATCCTCTGGCTGGTATTCTGACCTTCATCCAAGCTGTGTCAGCATTGGTGGGTGAGATCATGGCATACGGTAAACTGTAGGCGTATATAACTATATATACTATATCATATAATGATCAGTCTCATTCCCATGTTACCCTGTTAAACCTTCTGCTAGCCACACTTGTCCAGTCCCAGGTGCAGTGAACGTCTTCCATTCACTCGAAACATAGCGGCACTTTTTTTTACAGGGCTGGTTTACTGTCCCAGCACCCAACCTTCCTCTTTTCGCAGCACGGGCTTAGGACCGGCCATGGCAGAGTTAAAAAAATGTAAAGCTAACAAATTGAAGATATTTTCCCAATTCCAAAGATGTGACTGCTGAATGATGTTTCTTTTTTGAGTGGCAGGAGCGGCGTCCTCTGGCTGGTATTCTGACCTTCATCCAAGCTGTGTCAGCATTGGTGGGTGAGATCATGGCGTACGGTAAACTGTAGGCGTATATAACTATATATACTATATCATATAATGATCAGTCTCATTCCCATGTTACCCTGTTAAACCTTCTGCTAGCCACACTTGTCCAGTCCCAGGTGCAGTGAACCTCTTCCTTTCACTCGAAACATAGCGGCACTTTTTTTTACAGGGCTGGTTTACTGTCCCAGCACCCAACCTTCCTCTTTTCGCAGCACGGGCTTAGGACCGGCCATGGCAGAGTTAAAAAAATGGAAAGCTAACAAATTGAAGATATTTTCCCATTTCCAAAGCTGTGACTGCTGAATGATGTTTCTTTTTTGAGTGGCAGGAGCGGCGTCCTCTGGCTGGTATTCTGACCTTCATCCAAGCTGTGTCAGCATTGGTGGGTGAGATCATGGCGTACGGTAAACTGTAGGCGTATATAACTATATATACTATATCATATAATGATCAGTCTCATTCCCATGTTACCCTGTTAAACCTTCTGCTAGCCACACTTGTCCAGTCCCAGGTGCAGTGAACGTCTTCCTTTCACTCGAAACATAGCGGCACTTTTTTTTACAGGGCTGGTTTACTGTCCCAGCACCCAACCTTCCGCTTTTCGCAGCACGGGCTTAGGACCGGCCATGGCAGAGTTAAAAAAATGGAAAGCTAACAAATTGAAGATATTTTCCCAATTCCAACGCTGTGACTGCTGAATGATGTTTCTTTTTTGAGCGGCAGGAGCGGCATCCTCTGGCTGGTATTCTGACCTTCATCCAAGCTGTGTCAGCATTGGTGGGTGAGATCATGGCATACGGTAAACTGTAGGCATATATAACTATATATACTATATCATATAATGATCAGTCTCATTCCCATGTTTCCCTGTTAAACCTTCTGCTAGCCACACTTGTCCAGTCCCAGGTGCAGTGAACGTCTTCCTTTCACTCGAACAATAGCGGCACTTTTTTTTACAGTGCTGGTTTACTGTCCCAGCACCCAACCTTCCTCTTTTCGCAGCACGGGCTTAGGACCGGCCATGGCAGAGTTAAAAAAATGGAAAGCTAACAAATTGAAGATATTTTCCCAATTCCAAAGCTGTGACTGCTGAATGATGTTTCTTTTTTTGAGTGGCAGGAGCGACGTCCTCTGGCTGGTATTCTGACCTTCATCCAAGCTGTGTCAGCATTGGTGGGGGAGATCATGGCGTACGGTAAACTGTAGGCGTATATAACTATATATACTATATCATATAATGATCAGTCTCATTCCCATGTTACCCTGTTAAACCTTCTGCTAGCCACACTTGTCCAGTCCCAGGTGCAGTGAACGTCTTCCATTCACTCGAAACATAGCGGCACTTTTTTTTACAGGGCTGGTTTACTGTCCCAGCACCCAACCTTCCTCTTTTCGCAGCACGGGCTTAGGACCGGCCATGGCAGAGTTAAAAAAATGTAAAGCTAACAAATTGAAGATATTTTCCCAATTCCAAAGATGTGACTGCTGAATGATGTTTCTTTTTTGAGTGGCAGGAGCGGCGTCCTCTGGCTGGTATTCTGACCTTCATCCAAGCTGTGTCAGCATTGGTGGGTGAGATCATGGCGTACGGTAAACTGTAGGCGTATATAACTATATATACTATATCATATAATGATCAGTCTCATTCCCATGTTACCCTGTTAAACCTTCTGCTAGCCACACTTGTCCAGTCCCAGGTGCAGTGAACCTCTTCCTTTCACTCGAAACATAGCGGCACTTTTTTTTACAGGGCTGGTTTACTGTCCCAGCACCCAACCTTCCTCTTTTCGCAGCACGGGCTTAGGACCGGCCATGGCAGAGTTAAAAAAATGGAAAGCTAACAAATTGAAGATATTTTCCCATTTCCAAAGCTGTGACTGCTGAATGATGTTTCTTTTTTGAGTGGCAGGAGCGGCGTCCTCTGGCTGGTATTCTGACCTTCATCCAAGCTGTGTCAGCATTGGTGGGTGAGATCATGGCGTACGGTAAACTGTAGGCGTATATAACTATATATACTATATCATATAATGATCAGTCTCATTCCCATGTTACCCTGTTAAACCTTCTGCTAGCCACACTTGTCCAGTCCCAGGTGCAGTGAACGTCTTCCTTTCACTCGAAACATAGCGGCACTTTTTTTTACAGGGCTGGTTTACTGTCCCAGCACCCAACCTTCCGCTTTTCGCAGCACGGGCTTAGGACCGGCCATGGCAGAGTTAAAAAAATGGAAAGCTAACAAATTGAAGATATTTTCCCAATTCCAACGCTGTGACTGCTGAATGATGTTTCTTTTTTGAGCGGCAGGAGCGGCATCCTCTGGCTGGTATTCTGACCTTCATCCAAGCTGTGTCAGCATTGGTGGGTGAGATCATGGCATACGGTAAACTGTAGGCATATATAACTATATATACTATATCATATAATGATCAGTCTCATTCCCATGTTTCCCTGTTAAACCTTCTGCTAGCCACACTTGTCCAGTCCCAGGTGCAGTGAACGTCTTCCTTTCACTCGAACAATAGCGGCACTTTTTTTTACAGTGCTGGTTTACTGTCCCAGCACCCAACCTTCCTCTTTTCGCAGCACGGGCTTAGGACCGGCCATGGCAGAGTTAAAAAAATGGAAAGCTAACAAATTGAAGATATTTTCCCAATTCCAAAGCTGTGACTGCTGAATGATGTTTCTTTTTTTGAGTGGCAGGAGCGACGTCCTCTGGCTGGTATTCTGACCTTCATCCAAGCTGTGTCAGCATTGGTGGGGGAGATCATGGCGTACGGTAAACTGTAGGCGTATATAACTATATATACTATATCATATAATGATCAGTCTCATTCCCATGTTACCCTGTTAAACCTTCTGCTAGCCACACTTGTCCAGTCCCAGGTGCAGTGAACGTCTTCCTTTCACTCGAAACATAGCGGCACTTTTTTTTACAGGGCTGGTTTACTGTCCCAGCACCCAACCTTCCACTTTTCGCAGCACGGGCTTAGGACCGGCCATGGCAGAGTTAAAAAAATGGAAAGCTAACAAATTGAAGATATTTTCCCAATTCCAAAGCTGTGACTGCTGAATGATGTTTCTTTTTTGAGTGGCAGGAGCGACGTCCTCTGGCTGGTATTCTGACCTTCATCCAAGCTGTGTCAGCATTGGTGGGTGAGATCATGGCGTACGGTAAACTGTAGGCGTATATAACTATATATACTATATCATATAATGATCAGTCTCATTCCCATGTTACCCTGTTAAACCTTCTGCTAGCCACACTTGTCCAGTCCCAGGTGCAGTGAACGTCTTCCTTTCACTCGAAACATAGCGGCACTTTTTTTTACAGGGCTGGTTTACTGTCCCAGCACCCAACCTTCCTCTTTTCGCAGCACGGGCTTAGGACCGGCCATGGCAGAGTTAAAAAAATGGAAAGCTAACAAATTGAAGATATTTTCCCAATTCCAACGCTGTGACTGCTGAATGATGTTTCTTTTTTGAGCGGCAGGAGCGGCATCCTCTGGCTGGTATTCTGACCTTCATCCAAGCTGTGTCAGCATTGGTGGGTGAGATCATGGCATACGGTAAACTGTAGGCATATATAACTATATATACTATATCATATAATGATCAGTCTCATTCCCATGTTACCCTGTTAAACCTTCTGCTAGCCACACTTGTCCAGTCCCAGGTGCAGTGAACGTCTTCCTTTCACTCGAACAATAGCGGCACTTTTTTTACAGTGCTGGTTTACTGTCCCAGCACCCAACCTTCCTCTTTTCGCAGCACGGGCTTAGGACCGGCCATGGCAGAGTTAAAAAAATGGAAAGCTAACAAATTGAAGATATTTTCCCAATTCCAAAGCTGTGACTGCTGAATGATGTTTCTTTTTTTGAGTGGCAGGAGCGACGTCCTCTGGCTGGTATTCTGACCTTCATCCAAGCTGTGTCAGCATTGGTGGGGGAGATCATGGCGTACGGTAAACTGTAGGCGTATATAACTATATATACTATATCATATAATGATCAGTCTCATTCCCATGTTACCCTGTTAAACCTTCTGCTAGCCACACTTGTCCAGTCCCAGGTGCAGTGAACGTCTTCCTTTCACTCGAAACATAGCGGCACTTTTTTTTACAGGGCTGGTTTACTGTCCCAGCACCCAACCTTCCACTTTTCGCAGCACGGGCTTAGGACCGGCCATGGCAGAGTTAAAAAAATGGAAAGCTAACAAATTGAAGATATTTTCCCAATTCCAAAGCTGTGACTGCTGAATGATGTTTCTTTTTTGAGTGGCAGGAGCGACGTCCTCTGGCTGGTATTCTGACCTTCATCCAAGCTGTGTCAGCATTGGTGGGTGAGATCATGGCGTACGGTAAACTGTTGGCGTATATAACTATATATACTATATCATATAATGATCAGTCTCATTCCCATGTTACCCTGTTAAACCTTCTGCTAGCCACACTTGTCCAGTCCCAGGTGCAGTGAACATCTTCCTTTCACTCGAAACATAGCGGCACTTTTTTTTACAGGGCTGGTTTACTGTCCCAGGACCCAACCTTCCTCTTTTCGCAGCACGGGCTTAGGACCGGCCATGGCAGAGTTAAAAAAATGGAAAGCTAACAAATTGAAGATATTTTCCCAATTCCAACACTGTGACTGCTAAATGATGTTTCTTTTTTGAGCGGCAGGAGCGGTGTCCTCTGGCTGGTATTCTGACCTTCATCCAAGCTGTGTCAGCATTGGTGGGTGAGATCATGGCATACGGTAAACTGTAGGCGTATATAACTATATATACTATATAATATAATGATCAGTCTCATTCCCATGTTACCCTGTTAAACCTTCTGCTAGCCACACTTGTCCAGTCCCAGGTGCAGTGAACGTCTTCCTTTCACTCGAACAATAGCGGCACTTTTTTTTACAGTGCTGGTTTACTGTCCCAGCACCCAACCTTCCTCTTTTCGCAGCACGGGCTTAGGACCGGCCATGGCAGAGTTAAAAAAATGGAAAGCTAACAAATTGAAGATATTTTCCCAATTCCAAAGCTGTGACTGCTGAATGATGTTTCTTTTTTGAGTGGCAGGAGCGACGTCCTCTGGCTGGTATTCTGACCTTCATCCAAGCTGTGTCAGCATTGGTGGGTGAGATCATGGCGTACGGTAAACTGTTGGCGTATATAACTATATATACTATATCATATAATGATCAGTCTCATTCCCATGTTACCCTGTTAAACCTTCTGCTAGCCACACTTGTCCAGTCCCAGGTGCAGTGAACGTCTTCCTTTCACTCGAAACATAGCGGCACTTTTTTTTACAGGGCTGGTTTACTGTCCCAGGACCCAACCTTCCTCTTTTCGCAGCACGGGCTTAGGACCGGCCATGGCAGAGTTAAAAAAATGGAAAGCTAACAAATTGAAGATATTTTCCCAATTCCAACACTGTGACTGCTAAATGATGTTTCTTTTTTGAGCCGCAGGAGCGGTGTCCTCTGGCTGGTATTCTGACCTTCATCCAAGCTGTGTCAGCATTGGTGGGGGAGATCATGGCGTACGGTAAACTGTAGGCGTATATAACTATATATACTATATCATATAATGATCAGTCTCATTCCCATGTTACCCTGTTAAACCTTCTGCTAGCCACACTTGTCCAGTCCCAGGTGCAGTGAATGTCTTCCTTTCACTCGAAACATAGTGGCACTTTTTTTTACAGGGCTGGTTTACTGTCCCAGCACCCAACCTTCCTCTTTTCGCAGCACGGGCTTAGGACCGGCCATGGCAGAGTTAAAAAAATGGAAAGCTAACAAATTGAAGATATTTTCCCAATTCCAAAGCTGTGACTGCTGAATGATGTTTCTTTTTTGAGTGGCAGGAGCGGCGTCCTCTGGCTGGTATTCTGACCTTCATCCAAGCTGTGTCAGCATTGGTGGGTGAGATCATGGCGTACGGTAAACTGTAGGCGTATATAACTATATATACTATATCATATAATGATCAGTCTCATTCCCATGTTACCCTGTTAAACCTTCTGCTAGCCACACTTGTCCAGTCCCAGGTGCAGTGAACGTCTTCCTTTCACTTGAAACATAGCGGCACTTTTTTTTACAGGGCTGGTTTACTGTCCCAGCACCCAACCTTCCTCTTTTCGCAGCACGGGCTTAGGACCGGCCATGGCAGAGTTAAAAAAATGTAAAGCTAACAAATTGAAGATATTTTCCCAATTCCAAAGCTGTGACTGCTGAATGATGTTTCTTTTTTGAGTGGCAGGAGCGACGTCCTCTGGCTGGTATTCTGACCTTCATCCAAGCTGTGTCAGCATTGGTGGGTGAGATCATGGCGTACGGTAAACTGTTGGCGTATATAACTATATATACTATATCATATAATGATCAGTCTCATTCCCATGTTACCCTGTTAAACCTTCTGCTAGCCACACTTGTCCAGTCCCAGGTGCAGTGAACGTCTTCCTTTCACTCGAAACATAGCGGCACTTTTTTTTACAGGGCTGGTTTACTGTCCCAGGACCCAACCTTCCTCTTTTCGCAGCACGGGCTTAGGACCGGCCATGGCAGAGTTAAAAAAATGGAAAGCTAACAAATTGAAGATATTTTCCCAATTCCAACACTGTGACTGCTAAATGATGTTTCTTTTTTGAGCGGCAGGAGCGGTGTCCTCTGGCTGGTATTCTGACCTTCATCCAAGCTGTGTCAGCATTGGTGGGGGAGATCATGGCGTACGGTAAACTGTAGGCGTATATAACTATATATACTATATCATATAATGATCAGTCTCATTCCCATGTTACCCTGTTAAACCTTCTGCTAGCCACACTTGTCCAGTCCCAGGTGCAGTGAATGTCTTCCTTTCACTCGAAACATAGTGGCACTTTTTTTTACAGGGCTGGTTTACTGTCCCAGCACCCAACCTTCCTCTTTTCGCAGCACGGGCTTAGGACCGGCCATGGCAGAGTTAAAAAAATGGAAAGCTAACAAATTGAAGATATTTTCCCAATTCCAAAGCTGTGACTGCTGAATGATGTTTCTTTTTTGAGTGGCAGGAGCGGCGTCCTCTGGCTGGTATTCTGACCTTCATCCAAGCTGTGTCAGCATTGGTGGGTGAGATCATGGCGTACGGTAAACTGTAGGCGTATATAACTATATATACTATATCATATAATGATCAGTCTCATTCCCATGTTACCCTGTTAAACCTTCTGCTAGCCACACTTGTCCAGTCCCAGGTGCAGTGAACGTCTTCCTTTCACTTGAAACATAGCGGCACTTTTTTTTACAGGGCTGGTTTACTGTCCCAGCACCCAACCTTCCTCTTTTCGCAGCACGGGCTTAGGACCGGCCATGGCAGAGTTAAAAAAATGGAAAGCTAACAAATTGAAGATATTTTCCCAATTCCAACGCTGTGACTGCTGAATGATGTTTCTTTTTTGAGCGGCAGGAGCGGCATCCTCTGGCTGGTATTCTGACCTTCATCCAAGCTGTTTCAGCATTGGTGGGTGAGATCATGGCATACGGTAAACTGTAGGCGTATATAACTATATATACTATATCATATAATGATCAGTCTCATTCCCATGTTACCCTGTTAAACCTTCTGCTAGCCACACTTGTCCAGTCCCAGGTGCAGTGAACGTCTTCCTTTCACTTGAAACATAGCGGCACTTTTTTTTACAGGGCTGGTTTACTGTCCCAGCACCCAACCTTCCTCTTTTCGCAGCACGGGCTTAGGACCGGCCATGGCAGAGTTAAAAAAATGTAAAGCTAACAAATTGAAGATATTTTCCCAATTCCAACGCTGTGACTGCTGAATGATGTTTCTTTTTTGAGCGGCAGGAGCGGCATCCTCTGGCTGGTATTCTGACCTTCATCCAAGCTGTTTCAGCATTGGTGGGTGAGATCATGGCATACGGTAAACTGTAGGCGTATATAACTATATATACTATATCATATAATGATCAGTCTCATTCCCATGTTACCCTGTTAAACCTTCTGCTAGCCACACTTGTCCAGTCCCAGGTGCAGTGAACGTCTTCCTTTCACTCGAACAATAGCGGCACTTTTTTTTACAGTGCTGGTTTACTGTCCCAGCACCCAACCTTCCTCTTTTCGCAGCACGGGCTTAGGACCGGCCATGGCAGAGTTAAAAAAATGGAAAGCTAACAAATTGAAGATATTTTCCCAATTCCAACGCTGTGACTGCTGAATGATGTTTCTTTTTTGAGTGGCAGGAGCGGCATCCTCTGGCTGGTATTCTGACCTTCATCCAAGCTGTGTCAGCATTGGTGGGTGAGATCATGGCATACGGTAAACTGTAGGCGTATATAACTATATATACTATATCATATAATGATCAGTCTCATTCCCATGTTACCCTGTTAAAACTTCTGCTAGCCACACTTGTCCAGTCCCAGGTGCAGTGAACGTCTTCCTTTCACTCGAACAATAGCGGCACTTTTTTTTACAGTGCTGGTTTACTGTCCCAGCACCCAACCTTCCTCTTTTCGCAGCACGGGCTTAGGACCGGCCATGGCAGAGTTAAAAAAATGGAAAGCTAACAAATTGAAGATATTTTCCCAATTCCAAAGCTGTGACTGCTGAATGATGTTTCTTTTTTGAGTGGCAGGAGCGACGTCCTCTGGCTGGTATTCTGACCTTCATCCAAGCTGTGTCAGCATTGGTGGGTGAGATCATGGCGTACGGTAAACTGTTGGCGTATATAACTATATATACTATATCATATAATGATCAGTCTCATTCCCATGTTACCCTGTTAAACCTTCTGCTAGCCACACTTGTCCAGTCCCAGGTGCAGTGAACGTCTTCCTTTCACTCGAAACATAGCGGCACTTTTTTTTACAGGGCTGGTTTACTGTCCCAGGACCCAACCTTCCTCTTTTCGCAGCACGGGCTTAGGACCGGCCATGGCAGAGTTAAAAAAATGGAAAGCTAACAAATTGAAGATATTTTCCCAATTCCAACACTGTGACTGCTAAATGATGTTTCTTTTTTGAGCGGCAGGAGCGGTGTCCTCTGGCTGGTATTCTGACCTTCATCCAAGCTGTGTCAGCATTGGTGGGGGAGATCATGGCGTACGGTAAACTGTAGGCGTATATAACTATATATACTATATCATATAATGATCAGTCTCATTCCCATGTTACCCTGTTAAACCTTCTGCTAGCCACACTTGTCCAGTCCCAGGTGCAGTGAATGTCTTCCTTTCACTCGAAACATAGTGGCACTTTTTTTTACAGGGCTGGTTTACTGTCCCAGCACCCAACCTTCCTCTTTTCGCAGCACGGGCTTAGGACCGGCCATGGCAGAGTTAAAAAAATGGAAAGCTAACAAATTGAAGATATTTTCCCAATTCCAAAGCTGTGACTGCTGAATGATGTTTCTTTTTTGAGTGGCAGGAGCGGCGTCCTCTGGCTGGTATTCTGACCTTCATCCAAGCTGTGTCAGCATTGGTGGGTGAGATCATGGCGTACGGTAAACTGTAGGCGTATATAACTATATATACTATATCATATAATGATCAGTCTCATTCCCATGTTACCCTGTTAAACCTTCTGCTAGCCACACTTGTCCAGTCCCAGGTGCAGTGAACGTCTTCCTTTCACTTGAAACATAGCGGCACTTTTTTTTACAGGGCTGGTTTACTGTCCCAGCACCCAACCTTCCTCTTTTCGCAGCACGGGCTTAGGACCGGCCATGGCAGAGTTAAAAAAATGTAAAGCTAACAAATTGAAGATATTTTCCCAATTCCAACGCTGTGACTGCTGAATGATGTTTCTTTTTTGAGCGGCAGGAGCGGCATCCTCTGGCTGGTATTCTGACCTTCATCCAAGCTGTTTCAGCATTGGTGGGTGAGATCATGGCATACGGTAAACTGTAGGCGTATATAACTATATATACTATATCATATAATGATCAGTCTCATTCCCATGTTACCCTGTTAAACCTTCTGCTAGCCACACTTGTCCAGTCCCAGGTGCAGTGAACGTCTTCCTTTCACTTGAAACATAGCGGCACTTTTTTTTACAGGGCTGGTTTACTGTCCCAGCACCCAACCTTCCTCTTTTCGCAGCACGGGCTTAGGACCGGCCATGGCAGAGTTAAAAAAATGGAAAGCTAACAAATTGAAGATATTTTCCCAATTCCAACGCTGTGACTGCTGAATGATGTTTCTTTTTTGAGCGGCAGGAGCGGCATCCTCTGGCTGGTATTCTGACCTTCATCCAAGCTGTGTCAGCATTGGTGGGTGAGATCATGGCATACGGTAAACTGTAGGCGTATATAACTATATATACTATATCATATAATGATCAGTCTCATTCCCATGTTACCCTGTTAAACCTTCTGCTAGCCACACTTGTCCAGTCCCAGGTGCAGTGAACGTCTTCCTTTCACTCGAACAATAGCGGCACTTTTTTTTACAGTGCTGGTTTACTGTCCCAGCACCCAACCTTCCTCTTTTCGCAGCACGGGCTTAGGACCGGCCATGGCAGAGTTAAAAAAATGGAAAGCTAACAAATTGAAGATATTTTCCCAATTCCAAAGCTGTGACTGCTGAATGATGTTTCTTTTTTGAGTGGCAGGAGCGACGTCCTCTGGCTGGTATTCTGACCTTCATCCAAGCTGTGTCAGCATTGGTGGGTGAGATCATGGCGTACGGTAAACTGTAGGCGTATATAACTATATATACTATATCATATAATGATCAGTCTCATTCCCATGTTACCCTGTTAAACCTTCTGCTAGCCACACTTGTCCAGTCCCAGGTGCAGTGAACGTCTTCCTTTCACTCGAAACATAGCGGCACTTTTTTTTACAGGGCTGGTTTACTGTCCCAGCACCCAACCTTCCTCTTTTCGCAGCACGGGCTTAGGACCGGCCATGGCAGAGTTAAAAAAATGGAAAGCTAACAAATTGAAGATATTTTCCCAATTCCAAAGCTGTGACTGCTGAATGATGTTTCTTTTTTGAGTGGCAGGAGCGACGTCCTCTGGCTGGTATTCTGACCTTCATCCAAGCTGTGTCAGCATTGGTGGGTGAGATCATGGCGTACGGTAAACTGTTGGCGTATATAACTATATATACTATATCATATAATGATCAGTCTCATTCCCATGTTACCCTGTTAAACCTTCTGCTAGCCACACTTGTCCAGTCCCAGGTGCAGTGAACGTCTTCCTTTCACTCGAAACATAGCGGCACTTTTTTTTACAGGGCTGGTTTACTGTCCCAGGACCCAACCTTCCTCTTTTCGCAGCACGGGCTTAGGACCGGCCATGGCAGAGTTAAAAAAATGGAAAGCTAACAAATTGAAGATATTTTCCCAATTCCAACACTGTGACTGCTAAATGATGTTTCTTTTTTGAGCGGCAGGAGCGGTGTCCTCTGGCTGGTATTCTGACCTTCATCCAAGCTGTGTCAGCATTGGTGGGTGAGATCATGGCATACGGTAAACTGTAGGCGTATATAACTATATATACTATATAATATAATGATCAGTCTCATTCCCATGTTACCCTGTTAAACCTTCTGCTAGCCACACTTGTCCAGTCCCAGGTGCAGTGAACGTCTTCCTTTCACTCGAACAATAGCGGCACTTTTTTTTACAGTGCTGGTTTACTGTCCCAGCACCCAACCTTCCTCTTTTCGCAGCACGGGCTTAGGACCGGCCATGGCAGAGTTAAAAAAATGGAAAGCTAACAAATTGAAGATATTTTCCCAATTCCAAAGCTGTGACTGCTGAATGATGTTTCTTTTTTGAGTGGCAGGAGCGACGTCCTCTGGCTGGTATTCTGACCTTCATCCAAGCTGTGTCAGCATTGGTGGGTGAGATCATGGCGTACGGTAAACTGTAGGCATATATAACTATATATACTATATCATATAATGATCAGTCTCATTCCCATGTTACCCTGTTAAACCTTCTGCTAGCCACACTTGTCCAGTCCCAGGTGCAGTGAACGTCTTCCTTTCACTCGAAACATAGCGGCACTTTTTTTTACAGGGCTGGTTTACTGTCCCAGCACCCAACCTTCCTCTTTTCGCAGCACGGGCTTAGGACCGGCCATGGCAGAGTTAAAAAAATGGAAAGCTAACAAATTGAAGATATTTTCCCAATTCCAAAGCTGTGACTGCTGAATGATGTTTCTTTTTTGAGTGGCAGGAGCGACGTCCTCTGGCTGGTATTCTGACCTTCATCCAAGCTGTGTCAGCATTGGTGGGTGAGATCATGGCGTACGGTAAACTGTTGGCGTATATAACTATATATACTATATCATATAATGATCAGTCTCATTCCCATGTTACCCTGTTAAACCTTCTGCTAGCCACACTTGTCCAGTCCCAGGTGCAGTGAACGTCTTCCTTTCACTCGAAACATAGCGGCACTTTTTTTTACAGGGCTGGTTTACTGTCCCAGGACCCAACCTTCCTCTTTTCGCAGCACGGGCTTAGGACCGGCCATGGCAGAGTTAAAAAAATGGAAAGCTAACAAATTGAAGATATTTTCCCAATTCCAACACTGTGACTGCTAAATGATGTTTCTTTTTTGAGCGGCAGGAGCGGTGTCCTCTGGCTGGTATTCTGACCTTCATCCAAGCTGTGTCAGCATTGGTGGGGGAGATCATGGCGTACGGTAAACTGTAGGCGTATATAACTATATATACTATATCATATAATGATCAGTCTCATTCCCATGTTACCCTGTTAAACCTTCTGCTAGCCACACTTGTCCAGTCCCAGGTGCAGTGAACGTCTTCCTTTCACTCGAACAATAGCGGCAATTTTTTAAACAGTGCTGGTTTACTGTCCCAGCACCCAACCTTCCTCTTTTCGCAGCACGGGCTTAGGACCGGCCATGGCAGAGTTAAAAAAATGGAAAGCTAACAAATTGAAGATATTTTCCCAATTCCAAAGCTGTGACTGCTGAATGATGTTTCTTTTTTTGAGTGGCAGGAGCGACGTCCTCTGGCTGGTATTCTGACCTTCATCCAAGCTGTGTCAGCATTGGTGGGGGAGATCATGGCGTACGGTAAACTGTAGGCGTATATAACTATATATACTATATCATATAATGATCAGTCTCATTCCCATGTTACCCTGTTAAACCTTCTGCTAGCCACACTTGTCCAGTCCCAGGTGCAGTGAACGTCTTCCTTTCACTCGAAACATAGCGGCACTTTTTTTTACAGGGCTGGTTTACTGTCCCAGCACCCAACCTTCCACTTTTCGCAGCACGGGCTTAGGACCGGCCATGGCAGAGTTAAAAAAATGGAAAGCTAACAAATTGAAGATATTTTCCCAATTCCAAAGCTGTGACTGCTGAATGATGTTTCTTTTTTGAGTGGCAGGAGCGACGTCCTCTGGCTGGTATTCTGACCTTCATCCAAGCTGTGTCAGCATTGGTGGGTGAGATCATGGCGTACGGTAAACTGTTGGCGTATATAAC
This sequence comes from Staurois parvus, assembly GCF_062004578.1. Classification (NCBI taxonomy): domain Eukaryota; kingdom Metazoa; phylum Chordata; class Amphibia; order Anura; family Ranidae; genus Staurois; species Staurois parvus. The sequence continues at coordinate 1,950,722 of NW_028318929.1, forward strand.
TATATATACTATATCATATAATGATCAGTCTCATTCCCATGTTACCCTGTTAAACCTTCTGCTAGCCACACTTGTCCAGTCCCAGGTGCAGTGAACATCTTCCTTTCACTCGAAACATAGCGGCACTTTTTTTTACAGGGCTGGTTTACTGTCCCAGGACCCAACCTTCCTCTTTTCGCAGCACGGGCTTAGGACCGGCCATGGCAGAGTTAAAAAAATGGAAAGCTAACAAATTGAAGATATTTTCCCAATTCCAACACTGTGACTGCTAAATGATGTTTCTTTTTTGAGCGGCAGGAGCGGTGTCCTCTGGCTGGTATTCTGACCTTCATCCAAGCTGTGTCAGCATTGGTGGGTGAGATCATGGCATACGGTAAACTGTAGGCGTATATAACTATATATACTATATAATATAATGATCAGTCTCATTCCCATGTTACCCTGTTAAACCTTCTGCTAGCCACACTTGTCCAGTCCCAGGTGCAGTGAACGTCTTCCTTTCACTCGAACAATAGCGGCACTTTTTTTTACAGTGCTGGTTTACTGTCCCAGCACCCAACCTTCCTCTTTTCGCAGCACGGGCTTAGGACCGGCCATGGCAGAGTTAAAAAAATGGAAAGCTAACAAATTGAAGATATTTTCCCAATTCCAAAGCTGTGACTGCTGAATGATGTTTCTTTTTTGAGTGGCAGGAGCGACGTCCTCTGGCTGGTATTCTGACCTTCATCCAAGCTGTGTCAGCATTGGTGGGTGAGATCATGGCGTACGGTAAACTGTTGGCGTATATAACTATATATACTATATCATATAATGATCAGTCTCATTCCCATGTTACCCTGTTAAACCTTCTGCTAGCCACACTTGTCCAGTCCCAGGTGCAGTGAACGTCTTCCTTTCACTCGAAACATAGCGGCACTTTTTTTTACAGGGCTGGTTTACTGTCCCAGGACCCAACCTTCCTCTTTTCGCAGCACGGGCTTAGGACCGGCCATGGCAGAGTTAAAAAAATGGAAAGCTAACAAATTGAAGATATTTTCCCAATTCCAACACTGTGACTGCTAAATGATGTTTCTTTTTTGAGCGGCAGGAGCGGTATCCTCTGGCTGGTATTCTGACCTTCATCCAAGCTGTGTCAGCATTGGTGGGGGAGATCATGGCGTACGGTAAACTGTAGGCGTATATAACTATATATACTATATCATATAATGATCAGTCTCATTCCCATGTTACCCTGTTAAACCTTCTGCTAGCCACACTTGTCCAGTCCCAGGTGCAGTGAATGTCTTCCTTTCACTCGAAACATAGTGGCACTTTTTTTTACAGGGCTGGTTTACTGTCCCAGCACCCAACCTTCCTCTTTTCGCAGCACGGGCTTAGGACCGGCCATGGCAGAGTTAAAAAAATGGAAAGCTAACAAATTGAAGATATTTTCCCAATTCCAAAGCTGTGACTGCTGAATGATGTTTCTTTTTTGAGTGGCAGGAGCGGCGTCCTCTGGCTGGTATTCTGACCTTCATCCAAGCTGTGTCAGCATTGGTGGGTGAGATCATGGCGTACGGTAAACTGTAGGCGTATATAACTATATATACTATATCATATAATGATCAGTCTCATTCCCATGTTACCCTGTTAAACCTTCTGCTAGCCACACTTGTCCAGTCCCAGGTGCAGTGAACGTCTTCCTTTCACTTGAAACATAGCGGCACTTTTTTTTACAGGGCTGGTTTACTGTCCCAGCACCCAACCTTCCTCTTTTCGCAGCACGGGCTTAGGACCGGCCATGGCAGAGTTAAAAAAATGTAAAGCTAACAAATTGAAGATATTTTCCCAATTCCAAAGCTGTGACTGCTGAATGATGTTTCTTTTTTGAGTGGCAGGAGCGACGTCCTCTGGCTGGTATTCTGACCTTCATCCAAGCTGTGTCAGCATTGGTGGGTGAGATCATGGCGTACGGTAAACTGTTGGCGTATATAACTATATATACTATATCATATAATGATCAGTCTCATTCCCATGTTACCCTGTTAAACCTTCTGCTAGCCACACTTGTCCAGTCCCAGGTGCAGTGAACGTCTTCCTTTCACTCGAAACATAGCGGCACTTTTTTTTACAGGGCTGGTTTACTGTCCCAGGACCCAACCTTCCTCTTTTCGCAGCACGGGCTTAGGACCGGCCATGGCAGAGTTAAAAAAATGGAAAGCTAACAAATTGAAGATATTTTCCCAATTCCAACACTGTGACTGCTAAATGATGTTTCTTTTTTGAGCGGCAGGAGCGGTGTCCTCTGGCTGGTATTCTGACCTTCATCCAAGCTGTGTCAGCATTGGTGGGGGAGATCATGGCGTACGGTAAACTGTAGGCGTATATAACTATATATACTATATCATATAATGATCAGTCTCATTCCCATGTTACCCTGTTAAACCTTCTGCTAGCCACACTTGTCCAGTCCCAGGTGCAGTGAATGTCTTCCTTTCACTCGAAACATAGTGGCACTTTTTTTTACAGGGCTGGTTTACTGTCCCAGCACCCAACCTTCCTCTTTTCGCAGCACGGGCTTAGGACCGGCCATGGCAGAGTTAAAAAAATGGAAAGCTAACAAATTGAAGATATTTTCCCAATTCCAAAGCTGTGACTGCTGAATGATGTTTCTTTTTTGAGTGGCAGGAGCGGCGTCCTCTGGCTGGTATTCTGACCTTCATCCAAGCTGTGTCAGCATTGGTGGGTGAGATCATGGCGTACGGTAAACTGTAGGCGTATATAACTATATATACTATATCATATAATGATCAGTCTCATTCCCATGTTACCCTGTTAAACCTTCTGCTAGCCACACTTGTCCAGTCCCAGGTGCAGTGAACGTCTTCCTTTCACTTGAAACATAGCGGCACTTTTTTTTACAGGGCTGGTTTACTGTCCCAGCACCCAACCTTCCTCTTTTCGCAGCACGGGCTTAGGACCGGCCATGGCAGAGTTAAAAAAATGGAAAGCTAACAAATTGAAGATATTTTCCCAATTCCAACGCTGTGACTGCTGAATGATGTTTCTTTTTTGAGCGGCAGGAGCGGCATCCTCTGGCTGGTATTCTGACCTTCATCCAAGCTGTTTCAGCATTGGTGGGTGAGATCATGGCATACGGTAAACTGTAGGCGTATATAACTATATATACTATATCATATAATGATCAGTCTCATTCCCATGTTACCCTGTTAAACCTTCTGCTAGCCACACTTGTCCAGTCCCAGGTGCAGTGAACGTCTTCCTTTCACTTGAAACATAGCGGCACTTTTTTTTACAGGGCTGGTTTACTGTCCCAGCACCCAACCTTCCTCTTTTCGCAGCACGGGCTTAGGACCGGCCATGGCAGAGTTAAAAAAATGTAAAGCTAACAAATTGAAGATATTTTCCCAATTCCAACGCTGTGACTGCTGAATGATGTTTCTTTTTTGAGCGGCAGGAGCGGCATCCTCTGGCTGGTATTCTGACCTTCATCCAAGCTGTTTCAGCATTGGTGGGTGAGATCATGGCATACGGTAAACTGTAGGCGTATATAACTATATATACTATATCATATAATGATCAGTCTCATTCCCATGTTACCCTGTTAAACCTTCTGCTAGCCACACTTGTCCAGTCCCAGGTGCAGTGAACGTCTTCCTTTCACTCGAACAATAGCGGCACTTTTTTTTACAGTGCTGGTTTACTGTCCCAGCACCCAACCTTCCTCTTTTCGCAGCACGGGCTTAGGACCGGCCATGGCAGAGTTAAAAAAATGGAAAGCTAACAAATTGAAGATATTTTCCCAATTCCAACGCTGTGACTGCTGAATGATGTTTCTTTTTTGAGTGGCAGGAGCGGCATCCTCTGGCTGGTATTCTGACCTTCATCCAAGCTGTGTCAGCATTGGTGGGTGAGATCATGGCATACGGTAAACTGTAGGCGTATATAACTATATATACTATATCATATAATGATCAGTCTCATTCCCATGTTACCCTGTTAAAACTTCTGCTAGCCACACTTGTCCAGTCCCAGGTGCAGTGAACGTCTTCCTTTCACTCGAACAATAGCGGCACTTTTTTTTACAGTGCTGGTTTACTGTCCCAGCACCCAACCTTCCTCTTTTCGCAGCACGGGCTTAGGACCGGCCATGGCAGAGTTAAAAAAATGGAAAGCTAACAAATTGAAGATATTTTCCCAATTCCAAAGCTGTGACTGCTGAATGATGTTTCTTTTTTGAGTGGCAGGAGCGACGTCCTCTGGCTGGTATTCTGACCTTCATCCAAGCTGTGTCAGCATTGGTGGGTGAGATCATGGCGTACGGTAAACTGTTGGCGTATATAACTATATATACTATATCATATAATGATCAGTCTCATTCCCATGTTACCCTGTTAAACCTTCTGCTAGCCACACTTGTCCAGTCCCAGGTGCAGTGAACGTCTTCCTTTCACTCGAAACATAGCGGCACTTTTTTTTACAGGGCTGGTTTACTGTCCCAGGACCCAACCTTCCTCTTTTCGCAGCACGGGCTTAGGACCGGCCATGGCAGAGTTAAAAAAATGGAAAGCTAACAAATTGAAGATATTTTCCCAATTCCAACACTGTGACTGCTAAATGATGTTTCTTTTTTGAGCGGCAGGAGCGGTGTCCTCTGGCTGGTATTCTGACCTTCATCCAAGCTGTGTCAGCATTGGTGGGGGAGATCATGGCGTACGGTAAACTGTAGGCGTATATAACTATATATACTATATCATATAATGATCAGTCTCATTCCCATGTTACCCTGTTAAACCTTCTGCTAGCCACACTTGTCCAGTCCCAGGTGCAGTGAATGTCTTCCTTTCACTCGAAACATAGTGGCACTTTTTTTTACAGGGCTGGTTTACTGTCCCAGCACCCAACCTTCCTCTTTTCGCAGCACGGGCTTAGGACCGGCCATGGCAGAGTTAAAAAAATGGAAAGCTAACAAATTGAAGATATTTTCCCAATTCCAAAGCTGTGACTGCTGAATGATGTTTCTTTTTTGAGTGGCAGGAGCGGCGTCCTCTGGCTGGTATTCTGACCTTCATCCAAGCTGTGTCAGCATTGGTGGGTGAGATCATGGCGTACGGTAAACTGTAGGCGTATATAACTATATATACTATATCATATAATGATCAGTCTCATTCCCATGTTACCCTGTTAAACCTTCTGCTAGCCACACTTGTCCAGTCCCAGGTGCAGTGAACGTCTTCCTTTCACTTGAAACATAGCGGCACTTTTTTTTACAGGGCTGGTTTACTGTCCCAGCACCCAACCTTCCTCTTTTCGCAGCACGGGCTTAGGACCGGCCATGGCAGAGTTAAAAAAATGTAAAGCTAACAAATTGAAGATATTTTCCCAATTCCAACGCTGTGACTGCTGAATGATGTTTCTTTTTTGAGCGGCAGGAGCGGCATCCTCTGGCTGGTATTCTGACCTTCATCCAAGCTGTTTCAGCATTGGTGGGTGAGATCATGGCATACGGTAAACTGTAGGCGTATATAACTATATATACTATATCATATAATGATCAGTCTCATTCCCATGTTACCCTGTTAAACCTTCTGCTAGCCACACTTGTCCAGTCCCAGGTGCAGTGAACGTCTTCCTTTCACTTGAAACATAGCGGCACTTTTTTTTACAGGGCTGGTTTACTGTCCCAGCACCCAACCTTCCTCTTTTCGCAGCACGGGCTTAGGACCGGCCATGGCAGAGTTAAAAAAATGTAAAGCTAACAAATTGAAGATATTTTCCCAATTCCAACGCTGTGACTGCTGAATGATGTTTCTTTTTTGAGCGGCAGGAGCGGCATCCTCTGGCTGGTATTCTGACCTTCATCCAAGCTGTTTCAGCATTGGTGGGTGAGATCATGGCATACGGTAAACTGTAGGCGTATATAACTATATATACTATATCATATAATGATCAGTCTCATTCCCATGTTACCCTGTTAAACCTTCTGCTAGCCACACTTGTCCAGTCCCAGGTGCAGTGAACGTCTTCCTTTCACTCGAACAATAGCGGCACTTTTTTTTACAGTGCTGGTTTACTGTCCCAGCACCCAACCTTCCTCTTTTCGCAGCACGGGCTTAGGACCGGCCATGGCAGAGTTAAAAAAATGGAAAGCTAACAAATTGAAGATATTTTCCCAATTCCAACGCTGTGACTGCTGAATGATGTTTCTTTTTTGAGCGGCAGGAGCGGCATCCTCTGGCTGGTATTCTGACCTTCATCCAAGCTGTGTCAGCATTGGTGGGTGAGATCATGGCATACGGTAAACTGTAGGCGTATATAACTATATATACTATATCATATAATGATCAGTCTCATTCCCATGTTACCCTGTTAAACCTTCTGCTAGCCACACTTGTCCAGTCCCAGGTGCAGTGAACGTCTTCCTTTCACTCGAACAATAGCGGCACTTTTTTTTACAGTGCTGGTTTACTGTCCCAGCACCCAACCTTCCTCTTTTCGCAGCACGGGCTTAGGACCGGCCATGGCAGAGTTAAAAAAATGGAAAGCTAACAAATTGAAGATATTTTCCCAATTCCAAAGCTGTGACTGCTGAATGATGTTTCTTTTTTGAGTGGCAGGAGCGACGTCCTCTGGCTGGTATTCTGACCTTCATCCAAGCTGTGTCAGCATTGGTGGGTGAGATCATGGCGTACGGTAAACTGTAGGCGTATATAACTATATATACTATATCATATAATGATCAGTCTCATTCCCATGTTACCCTGTTAAACCTTCTGCTAGCCACACTTGTCCAGTCCCAGGTGCAGTGAACGTCTTCCTTTCACTCGAAACATAGCGGCACTTTTTTTTACAGGGCTGGTTTACTGTCCCAGCACCCAACCTTCCTCTTTTCGCAGCACGGGCTTAGGACCGGCCATGGCAGAGTTAAAAAAATGGAAAGCTAACAAATTGAAGATATTTTCCCAATTCCAAAGCTGTGACTGCTGAATGATGTTTCTTTTTTGAGTGGCAGGAGCGACGTCCTCTGGCTGGTATTCTGACCTTCATCCAAGCTGTGTCAGCATTGGTGGGTGAGATCATGGCGTACGGTAAACTGTTGGCGTATATAACTATATATACTATATCATATAATGATCAGTCTCATTCCCATGTTACCCTGTTAAACCTTCTGCTAGCCACACTTGTCCAGTCCCAGGTGCAGTGAACGTCTTCCTTTCACTCGAAACATAGCGGCACTTTTTTTTACAGGGCTGGTTTACTGTCCCAGGACCCAACCTTCCTCTTTTCGCAGCACGGGCTTAGGACCGGCCATGGCAGAGTTAAAAAAATGGAAAGCTAACAAATTGAAGATATTTTCCCAATTCCAACACTGTGACTGCTAAATGATGTTTCTTTTTTGAGCGGCAGGAGCGGTGTCCTCTGGCTGGTATTCTGACCTTCATCCAAGCTGTGTCAGCATTGGTGGGTGAGATCATGGCATACGGTAAACTGTAGGCGTATATAACTATATATACTATATAATATAATGATCAGTCTCATTCCCATGTTACCCTGTTAAACCTTCTGCTAGCCACACTTGTCCAGTCCCAGGTGCAGTGAACGTCTTCCTTTCACTCGAACAATAGCGGCACTTTTTTTTACAGTGCTGGTTTACTGTCCCAGCACCCAACCTTCCTCTTTTCGCAGCACGGGCTTAGGACCGGCCATGGCAGAGTTAAAAAAATGGAAAGCTAACAAATTGAAGATATTTTCCCAATTCCAAAGCTGTGACTGCTGAATGATGTTTCTTTTTTGAGTGGCAGGAGCGACGTCCTCTGGCTGGTATTCTGACCTTCATCCAAGCTGTGTCAGCATTGGTGGGTGAGATCATGGCGTACGGTAAACTGTAGGCATATATAACTATATATACTATATCATATAATGATCAGTCTCATTCCCATGTTACCCTGTTAAACCTTCTGCTAGCCACACTTGTCCAGTCCCAGGTGCAGTGAACGTCTTCCTTTCACTCGAAACATAGCGGCACTTTTTTTTACAGGGCTGGTTTACTGTCCCAGCACCCAACCTTCCTCTTTTCGCAGCACGGGCTTAGGACCGGCCATGGCAGAGTTAAAAAAATGGAAAGCTAACAAATTGAAGATATTTTCCCAATTCCAAAGCTGTGACTGCTGAATGATGTTTCTTTTTTGAGTGGCAGGAGCGACGTCCTCTGGCTGGTATTCTGACCTTCATCCAAGCTGTGTCAGCATTGGTGGGTGAGATCATGGCGTACGGTAAACTGTTGGCGTATATAACTATATATACTATATCATATAATGATCAGTCTCATTCCCATGTTACCCTGTTAAACCTTCTGCTAGCCACACTTGTCCAGTCCCAGGTGCAGTGAACGTCTTCCTTTCACTCGAAACATAGCGGCACTTTTTTTTACAGGGCTGGTTTACTGTCCCAGGACCCAACCTTCCTCTTTTCGCAGCACGGGCTTAGGACCGGCCATGGCAGAGTTAAAAAAATGGAAAGCTAACAAATTGAAGATATTTTCCCAATTCCAACACTGTGACTGCTAAATGATGTTTCTTTTTTGAGCGGCAGGAGCGGTGTCCTCTGGCTGGTATTCTGACCTTCATCCAAGCTGTGTCAGCATTGGTGGGGGAGATCATGGCGTACGGTAAACTGTAGGCGTATATAACTATATATACTATATCATATAATGATCAGTCTCATTCCCATGTTACCCTGTTAAACCTTCTGCTAGCCACACTTGTCCAGTCCCAGGTGCAGTGAATGTCTTCCTTTCACTCGAAACATAGTGGCACTTTTTTTTACAGGGCTGGTTTACTGTCCCAGCACCCAACCTTCCTCTTTTCGCAGCACGGGCTTAGGACCGGCCATGGCAGAGTTAAAAAAATGGAAAGCTAACAAATTGAAGATATTTTCCCAATTCCAAAGCTGTGACTGCTGAATGATGTTTCTTTTTTGAGTGGCAGGAGCGGCGTCCTCTGGCTGGTATTCTGACCTTCATCCAAGCTGTGTCAGCATTGGTGGGTGAGATCATGGCGTACGGTAAACTGTAGGCGTATATAACTATATATACTATATCATATAATGATCAGTCTCATTCCCATGTTACCCTGTTAAACCTTCTGCTAGCCACACTTGTCCAGTCCCAGGTGCAGTGAACGTCTTCCTTTCACTTGAAACATAGCGGCACTTTTTTTTACAGGGCTGGTTTACTGTCCCAGCACCCAACCTTCCTCTTTTCGCAGCACGGGCTTAGGACCGGCCATGGCAGAGTTAAAAAAATGGAAAGCTAACAAATTGAAGATATTTTCCCAATTCCAACGCTGTGACTGCTGAATGATGTTTCTTTTTTGAGCGGCAGGAGCGGCATCCTCTGGCTGGTATTCTGACCTTCATCCAAGCTGTTTCAGCATTGGTGGGTGAGATCATGGCATACGGTAAACTGTAGGCGTATATAACTATATATACTATATCATATAATGATCAGTCTCATTCCCATGTTACCCTGTTAAACCTTCTGCTAGCCACACTTGTCCAGTCCCAGGTGCAGTGAACGTCTTCCTTTCACTTGAAACATAGCGGCACTTTTTTTTACAGGGCTGGTTTACTGTCCCAGCACCCAACCTTCCTCTTTTCGCAGCACGGGCTTAGGACCGGCCATGGCAGAGTTAAAAAAATGTAAAGCTAACAAATTGAAGATATTTTCCCAATTCCAACGCTGTGACTGCTGAATGATGTTTCTTTTTTGAGCGGCAGGAGCGGCATCCTCTGGCTGGTATTCTGACCTTCATCCAAGCTGTTTCAGCATTGGTGGGTGAGATCATGGCATACGGTAAACTGTAGGCGTATATAACTATATATACTATATCATATAATGATCAGTCTCATTCCCATGTTACCCTGTTAAACCTTCTGCTAGCCACACTTGTCCAGTCCCAGGTGCAGTGAACGTCTTCCTTTCACTCGAACAATAGCGGCACTTTTTTTTACAGTGCTGGTTTACTGTCCCAGCACCCAACCTTCCTCTTTTCGCAGCACGGGCTTAGGACCGGCCATGGCAGAGTTAAAAAAATGGAAAGCTAACAAATTGAAGATATTTTCCCAATTCCAAAGCTGTGACTGCTGAATGATGTTTCTTTTTTGAGTGGCAGGAGCGACGTCCTCTGGCTGGTGTTCTGACCTTCATCCAAGCTGTGTCAGCATTGGTGGGTGAGATCATGGCGTACGGTAAACTGTTGGCGTATATAACTATATATACTATATCATATAATGATCAGTCTCATTCCCATGTTACCCTGTTAAACCTTCTGCTAGCCACACTTGTCCAGTCCCAGGTGCAGTGAACGTCTTCCTTTCACTCGAAACATAGCGGCACTTTTTTTTACAGGGCTGGTTTACTGTCCCAGGACCCAACCTTCCTCTTTTCGCAGCACGGGCTTAGGACCGGCCATGGCAGAGTTAAAAAAATGGAAAGCTAACAAATTGAAGATATTTTCCCAATTCCAACACTGTGACTGCTAAATGATGTTTCTTTTTTGAGCGGCAGGAGCGGTGTCCTCTGGCTGGTATTCTGACCTTCATCCAAGCTGTGTCAGCATTGGTGGGGGAGATCATGGCGTACGGTAAACTGTAGGCGTATAGAACTATATATACTATATCATATAATGATCAGTCTCATTCCCATGTTACCCTGTTAAACCTTCTGCTAGCCACACTTGTCCAGTCCCAGGTGCAGTGAATGTCTTCCTTTCACTCGAAACATAGTGGCACTTTTTTTTACAGGGCTGGTTTACTGTCCCAGCACCCAACCTTCCTCTTTTCGCAGCACGGGCTTAGGACCGGCCATGGCAGAGTTAAAAAAATGGAAAGCTAACAAATTGAAGATATTTTCCCAATTCCAAAGCTGTGACTGCTGAATGATGTTTCTTTTTTGAGTGGCAGGAGCGGAGTCCTCTGGCTGGTATTCTGACCTTCATCCAAGCTGTGTCAGCATTGGTGGGTGAGATCATGGCGTACGGTAAACTGTAGGCGTATATAACTATATATACTATATCATATAATGATCAGTCTCATTCCCATGTTACCCTGTTAAACCTTCTGCTAGCCACACTTGTCCAGTCCCAGGTGCAATGAACGTCTGCCTTTCACTCGAAACATAGCGGCACTTTTTTTTACAGGGCTGGATTACTGTCCCAGCACCCAACCTTCCTCTTTTCGCAGCACGGGCTTAGGACCGGCCATGGCAGAGTTAAAAAAATGTAAAGCTAACAAATTGAAGATATTTTCCCAATTCCAACGCTGTGACTGCTGAATGATGTTTCTTTTTTGAGCGGCAGGAGCGGCATCCTCTGGCTGGTATTCTGACCTTCATCCAAGCTGTGTCAGCATTGGTGGGTGAGATCATGGCATACGGTAAACTGTAGGCGTATATAACTATATATACTATATCATATAATGATCAGTCTCATTCCCATGTTACCCTGTTAAACCTTCTGCTAGCCACACTTGTCCAGTCCCAGGTGCAGTGAACGTCTTCCTTTCACTTGAAACATAGCGGCACTTTTTTTTACAGGGCTGGTTTACTGTCCCAGCACCCAACCTTCCTCTTTTCGCAGCACGGGCTTAGGACCGGCCATGGCAGAGTTAAAAAAATGTAAAGCTAACAAATTGAAGATATTTTCCCAATTCCAACGCTGTGACTGCTGAATGATGTTTCTTTTTTGAGCGGCAGGAGCGGCATCCTCTGGCTGGTATTCTGACCTTCATCCAAGCTGTTTCAGCATTGGTGGGTGAGATCATGGCATACGGTAAACTGTAGGCGTATATAACTATATATACTATATCATATAATGATCAGTCTCATTCCCATGTTACCCTGTTAAACCTTCTGCTAGCTACACTTGTCCAGTCCCAGGTGCAGTGAACGTCTTCCTTTCACTCGAACAATAGCGGCACTTTTTTTTACAGTGCTGGTTTACTGTCCCAGCACCCAACCTTCCTCTTTTCGCAGCACGGGCTTAGGACCGGCCATGGCAGAGTTAAAAAAATGGAAAGCTAACAAATTGAAGATATTTTCCCAATTCCAAAGCTGTGACTGCTGAATGATGTTTCTTTTTTGAGTGGCAGGAGCGACGTCCTCTGGCTGGTGTTCTGACCTTCATCCAAGCTGTGTCAGCATTGGTGGGTGAGATCATGGCGTACGGTAAACTGTTGGCGTATATAACTATATATACTATATCATATAATGATCAGTCTCATTCCCATGTTACCCTGTTAAACCTTCTGCTAGCCACACTTGTCCAGTCCCAGGTGCAGTGAACGTCTTCCTTTCACTCGAAACATAGCGGCACTTTTTTTTACAGGGCTGGTTTACTGTCCCAGGACCCAACCTTCCTCTTTTCGCAGCACGGGCTTAGGACCGGCCATGGCAGAGTTAAAAAAATGGAAAGCTAACAAATTGAAGATATTTTCCCAATTCCAACACTGTGACTGCTAAATGATGTTTCTTTTTTGAGCGGCAGGAGCGGTGTCCTCTGGCTGGTATTCTGACCTTCATCCAAGCTGTGTCAGCATTGGTGGGGGAGATCATGGCGTACGGTAAACTGTAGGCGTATATAACTATATATACTATATCATATAATGATCAGTCTCATTCCCATGTTACCCTGTTAAACCTTCTGCTAGCCACACTTGTCCAGTCCCAGGTGCAGTGAATGTCTTCCTTTCACTCGAAACATAGTGGCACTTTTTTTTACAGGGCTGGTTTACTGTCCCAGCACCCAACCTTCCTCTTTTCGCAGCACGGGCTTAGGACCGGCCATGGCAGAGTTAAAAAAATGGAAAGCTAACAAATTGAAGATATTTTCCCAATTCCAAAGCTGTGACTGCTGAATGATGTTTCTTTTTTGAGTGGCAGGAGCGGCGTCCTCTGGCTGGTATTCTGACCTTCATCCAAGCTGTGTCAGCATTGGTGGGTGAGATCATGGCGTACGGTAAACTGTAGGCGTATATAACTATATATACTATATCATATAATGATCAGTCTCATTCCCATGTTACCCTGTTAAACCTTCTGCTAGCCACACTTGTCCAGTCCCAGGTGCAATGAACGTCTGCCTTTCACTCGAAACATAGCGGCACTTTTTTTTACAGGGCTGGTTTACTGTCCCAGCACCCAACCTTCCTCTTTTCGCAGCACGGGCTTAGGACCGGCCATGGCAGAGTTAAAAAAATGTAAAGCTAACAAATTGAAGATATTTTCCCAATTCCAACGCTGTGACTGCTGAATGATGTTTCTTTTTTGAGCGGCAGGAGCGGCATCCTCTGGCTGGTATTCTGACCTTCATCCAAGCTGTGTCAGCATTGGTGGGTGAGATCATGGCATACGGTAAACTGTAGGCGTATATAACTATATATACTATATCATATAATGATCAGTCTCATTCCCATGTTACCCTGTTAAACCTTCTGCTAGCCACACTTGTCCAGTCCCAGGTGCAGTGAACGTCTTCCTTTCACTCGAACAATAGCGGCACTTTTTTTTACAGTGCTGGTTTACTGTCCCAGCACCCAACCTTCCTCTTTTCGCAGCACGGGCTTAGGACCGGCCATGGCAGAGTTAAAAAAATGGAAAGCTAACAAATTGAAGATATTTTCCCAATTCCAAAGCTGTGACTGCTGAATGATGTTTCTTTTTTGAGTGGCAGGAGCGACGTCCTCTGGCTGGTATTCTGACCTTCATCCAAGCTGTGTCAGCATTGGTGGGTGAGATCATGGCGTACGGTAAACTGTAGGCGTATATAACTATATATACTATATCATATAATGATCAGTCTCATTCCCATGTTACCCTGTTAAACCTTCTGCTAGCCACACTTGTCCAGTCCCAGGTGCAGTGAACGTCTTCCTTTCACTCGAAACATAGCGGCACTTTTTTTTACAGGGCTGGTTTACTGTCCCAGGACCCAACCTTCCTCTTTTCGCAGCACGGGCTTAGGACCGGCCATGGCAGAGTTAAAAAAATGGAAAGCTAACAAATTGAAGATATTTTCCCAATTCCAACACTGTGACTGCTAAATGATGTTTCTTTTTGGAGCGGCAGGAGCGGTGTCCTCTGGCTGGTATTCTGACCTTCATCCAAGCTGTGTCAGCATTGGTGGGGGAGATCATGGCGTACGGTAAACTGTAGGCGTATATAACTATATATACTATATCATATAATGATCAGTCTCATTCCCATGTTACCCTGTTAAACCTTCTGCTAGCCACACTTGTCCAGTCCCAGGTGCAGTGAATGTCTTCCTTTCACTCGAAACATAGTGGCACTTTTTTTTACAGGGCTGGTTTACTGTCCCAGCACCCAACCTTCCTCTTTTCGCAGCACGGGCTTAGGACCGGCCATGGCAGAGTTAAAAAAATGGAAAGCTAACAAATTGAAGATATTTTCCCAATTCCAAAGCTGTGACTGCTGAATGATGTTTCTTTTTTGAGTGGCAGGAGCGGCGTCCTCTGGCTGGTATTCTGACCTTCATCCAAGCTGTGTCAGCATTGGTGGGTGAGATCATGGCGTACGGTAAACTGTAGGCGTATATAACTATATATACTATATCATATAATGATCAGTCTCATTCCCATGTTACCCTGTTAAACCTTCTGCTAGCCACACTTGTCCAGTCCCAGGTGCAATGAACGTCTGCCTTTCACTCGAAACATAGCGGCACTTTTTTTTACAGGGCTGGTTTACTGTCCCAGCACCCAACCTTCCTCTTTTCGCAGCACGGGCTTAGGACCGGCCATGGCAGAGTTAAAAAAATGTAAAGCTAACAAATTGAAGATATTTTCCCAATTCCAACGCTGTGACTGCTGAATGATGTTTCTTTTTTGAGCGGCAGGAGCGGCATCCTCTGGCTGGTATTCTGACCTTCATCCAAGCTGTGTCAGCATTGGTGGGTGAGATCATGGCATACGGTAAACTGTAGGCGTATATAACTATATATACTATATTATATAATGATCAGTCTCATTCCCATGTTACCCTGTTAAACCTTCTGCTAGCCACACTTGTCCAGTCCCAGGTGCAGTGAACGTCTTCCTTTCACTCGAACAATAGCGGCACTTTTTTTTACAGTGCTGGTTTACTGTCCCAGCACCCAACCTTCCTCTTTTCGCAGCACGGGCTTAGGACCGGCCATGGCAGAGTTAAAAAAATGGAAAGCTAACAAATTGAAGATATTTTCCCAATTCCAAAGCTGTGACTGCTGAATGATGTTTCTTTTTTGAGTGGCAGGAGCGACGTCCTCTGGCTGGTATTCTGACCTTCATCCAAGCTGTGTCAGCATTGGTGGGTGAGATCATGGCGTACGGTAAACTGTTGGCGTATATAACTATATATACTATATCATATAATGATCAGTCTCATTCCCATGTTACCCTGTTAAACCTTCTGCTAGCCACACTTGTCCAGTCCCAGGTGCAGTGAACGTCTTCCTTTCACTCGAAACATAGCGGCACTTTTTTTTACAGGGCTGGTTTACTGTCCCAGGACCCAACCTTCCTCTTTTCGCAGCACGGGCTTAGGACCGGCCATGGCAGAGTTAAAAAAATGGAAAGCTAACAAATTGAAGATATTTTCCCAATTCCAACACTGTGACTGCTAAATGATGTTTCTTTTTTGAGCGGCAGGAGCGGTGTCCTCTGGCTGGTATTCTGACCTTCATCCAAGCTGTGTCAGCATTGGTGGGTGAGATCATGGCATACGGTAAACTGTAGGCGTATATAACTATATATACTATATCATATAATGATCAGTCTCATTCCCATGTTACCCTGTTAAACCTTCTGCTAGCCACACTTGTCCAGTCCCAGGTGCAGTGAACGTCTTCCTTTCACTCGAACAATAGCGGCACTTTTTTTTACAGTGCTGGTTTACTGTCCCAGCACCCAACCTTCCTCTTTTCGCAGCACGGGCTTAGGACCGGCCATGGCAGAGTTAAAAAAATGGAAAGCTAACAAATTGAAGATATTTTCCCAATTCCAAAGCTGTGACTGCTGAATGATGTTTCTTTTTTGAGTGGCAGGAGCGACGTCCTCTGGCTGGTATTCTGACCTTCATCCAAGCTGTGTCAGCATTGGTGGGTGAGATCATGGCGTACGGTAAACTGTAGGCGTATATAACTATATATACTATATCATATAATGATCAGTCTCATTCCCATGTTACCCTGTTAAACCTTCTGCTAGCCACACTTGTCCAGTCCCAGGTGCAGTGAACGTCTTCCTTTCACTCGAAACATAGCGGCACTTTTTTTTACAGGGCTGGTTTACTGTCCCAGGACCCAACCTTCCTCTTTTCGCAGCACGGGCTTAGGACCGGCCATGGCAGAGTTAAAAAAATGGAAAGCTAACAAATTGAAGATATTTTCCCAATTCCAACACTGTGACTGCTAAATGATGTTTCTTTTTGGAGCGGCAGGAGCGGTGTCCTCTGGCTGGTATTCTGACCTTCATCCAAGCTGTGTCAGCATTGGTGGGGGAGATCATGGCGTACGGTAAACTGTAGGCGTATATAACTATATATACTATATCATATAATGATCAGTCTCATTCCCATGTTACCCTGTTAAACCTTCTGCTAGCCACACTTGTCCAGTCCCAGGTGCAGTGAATGTCTTCCTTTCACTCGAAACATAGTGGCACTTTTTTTTACAGGGCTGGTTTACTGTCCCAGCACCCAACCTTCCTCTTTTCGCAGCACGGGCTTAGGACCGGCCATGGGAGAGTTAAAAAAATGGAAAGCTAACAAATTGAAGATATTTTCCCAATTCCAAAGCTGTGACTGCTGAATGATGTTTCTTATTTGAGTGGCAGGAGCGGCGTCCTCTGGCTGGTATTCTGACCTTCATCCAAGCTGTGTCAGCATTGGTGGGTGAGATCATGGCGTACGGTAAACTGTAGGCGTATATAACTATATATACTATATCATATAATGATCAGTCTCATTCCCATGTTACCCTGTTAAACCTTCTGCTAGCCACACTTGTCCAGTCCCAGGTGCAGTGAACGTCTTCCTTTCACTCGAAACATAGCGGCACTTTTTTTTACAGGGCTGGTTTACTGTCCCAGCACCCAACCTTCCTCTTTTCGCAGCACGGGCTTAGGACCGGCCATGGCAGAGTTAAAAAAATGTAAAGCTAACAAATTGAAGATATTTTCCCAATTCCAACGCTGTGACTGCTGAATGATGTTTCTTTTTTGAGCGGCAGGAGCGGCATCCTCTGGCTGGTATTCTGACCTTCATCCAAGCTGTGTCAGCATTGGTGGGTGAGATCATGGCATACGGTAAACTGTAGGCGTATATAACTATATATACTATATCATATAATGATCAGTCTCATTCCCATGTTACCCTGTTAAACCTTCTGCTAGCCACACTTGTCCAGTCCCAGGTGCAGTGAACGTCTTCCATTCACTCGAAACATAGCGGCACTTTTTTTTACAGGGCTGGTTTACTGTCCCAGCACCCAACCTTCCTCTTTTCGCAGCACGGGCTTAGGACCGGCCATGGCAGAGTTAAAAAAATGTAAAGCTAACAAATTGAAGATATTTTCCCAATTCCAAAGATGTGACTGCTGAATGATGTTTCTTTTTTGAGTGGCAGGAGCGGCGTCCTCTGGCTGGTATTCTGACCTTCATCCAAGCTGTGTCAGCATTGGTGGGTGAGATCATGGCGTACGGTAAACTGTAGGCGTATATAACTATATATACTATATCATATAATGATCAGTCTCATTCCCATGTTACCCTGTTAAACCTTCTGCTAGCCACACTTGTCCAGTCCCAGGTGCAGTGAACCTCTTCCTTTCACTCGAAACATAGCGGCACTTTTTTTTACAGGGCTGGTTTACTGTCCCAGCACCCAACCTTCCTCTTTTCGCAGCACGGGCTTAGGACCGGCCATGGCAGAGTTAAAAAAATGGAAAGCTAACAAATTGAAGATATTTTCCCATTTCCAAAGCTGTGACTGCTGAATGATGTTTCTTTTTTGAGTGGCAGGAGCGGCGTCCTCTGGCTGGTATTCTGACCTTCATCCAAGCTGTGTCAGCATTGGTGGGTGAGATCATGGCGTACGGTAAACTGTAGGCGTATATAACTATATATACTATATCATATAATGATCAGTCTCATTCCCATGTTACCCTGTTAAACCTTCTGCTAGCCACACTTGTCCAGTCCCAGGTGCAGTGAACGTCTTCCTTTCACTCGAAACATAGCGGCACTTTTTTTTACAGGGCTGGTTTACTGTCCCAGCACCCAACCTTCCGCTTTTCGCAGCACGGGCTTAGGACCGGCCATGGCAGAGTTAAAAAAATGGAAAGCTAACAAATTGAAGATATTTTCCCAATTCCAACGTTGTGACTGCTGAATGATGTTTCTTTTTTGAGCGGCAGGAGCGGCATCCTCTGGCTGGTATTCTGACCTTCATCCAAGCTGTGTCAGCATTGGTGGGTGAGATCATGGCATACGGTAAACTGTAGGCATATATAACTATATATACTATATCATATAATGATCAGTCTCATTCCCATGTTTCCCTGTTAAACCTTCTGCTAGCCACACTTGTCCAGTCCCAGGTGCAGTGAACGTCTTCCTTTCACTCGAACAATAGCGGCACTTTTTTTTACAGTGCTGGTTTACTGTCCCAGCACCCAACCTTCCTCTTTTCGCAGCACGGGCTTAGGACCGGCCATGGCAGAGTTAAAAAAATGGAAAGCTAACAAATTGAAGATATTTTCCCAATTCCAAAGCTGTGACTGCTGAATGATGTTTCTTTTTTTGAGTGGCAGGAGCGACGTCCTCTGGCTGGTATTCTGACCTTCATCCAAGCTGTGTCAGCATTGGTGGGGGAGATCATGGCGTACGGTAAACTGTAGGCGTATATAACTATATATACTATATCATATAATGATCAGTCTCATTCCCATGTTACCCTGTTAAACCTTCTGCTAGCCACACTTGTCCAGTCCCAGGTGCAGTGAACGTCTTCCTTTCACTCGAAACATAGCGGCACTTTTTTTTACAGGGCTGGTTTACTGTCCCAGCACCCAACCTTCCACTTTTCGCAGCACGGGCTTAGGACCGGCCATGGCAGAGTTAAAAAAATGGAAAGCTAACAAATTGAAGATATTTTCCCAATTCCAAAGCTGTGACTGCTGAATGATGTTTCTTTTTTGAGTGGCAGGAGCGACGTCCTCTGGCTGGTATTCTGACCTTCATCCAAGCTGTGTCAGCATTGGTGGGTGAGATCATGGCGTACGGTAAACTGTTGGCGTATATAACTATATATACTATATCATATAATGATCAGTCTCATTCCCATGTTACCCTGTTAAACCTTCTGCTAGCCACACTTGTCCAGTCCCAGGTGCAGTGAACGTCTTCCTTTCACTCGAAACATAGCGGCACTTTTTTTTACAGGGCTGGTTTACTGTCCCAGGACCCAACCTTCCTCTTTTCGCAGCACGGGCTTAGGACCGGCCATGGCAGAGTTAAAAAAATGGAAAGCTAACAAATTGAAGATATTTTCCCAATTCCAACACTGTGACTGCTAAATGATGTTTCTTTTTTGAGCGGCAGGAGCGGTGTCCTCTGGCTGGTATTCTGACCTTCATCCAAGCTGTGTCAGCATTGGTGGGTGAGATCATGGCATACGGTAAACTGTAGGCGTATATAACTATATATACTATATAATATAATGATCAGTCTCATTCCCATGTTACCCTGTTAAACCTTCTGCTAGCCACACTTGTCCAGTCCCAGGTGCAGTGAACGTCTTCCTTTCACTCGAACAATAGCGGCACTTTTTTTTACAGTGCTGGTTTACTGTCCCAGCACCCAACCTTCCTCTTTTCGCAGCACGGGCTTAGGACCGGCCATGGCAGAGTTAAAAAAATGGAAAGCTAACAAATTGAAGATATTTTCCCAATTCCAAAGCTGTGACTGCTGAATGATGTTTCTTTTTTGAGTGGCAGGAGCGACGTCCTCTGGCTGGTATTCTGACCTTCATCCAAGCTGTGTCAGCATTGGTGGGTGAGATCATGGCGTACGGTAAACTGTTGGCGTATATAACTATATATACTATATCATATAATGATCAGTCTCATTCCCATGTTACCCTGTTAAACCTTCTGCTAGCCACACTTGTCCAGTCCCAGGTGCAGTGAACGTCTTCCTTTCACTCGAAACATAGCGGCACTTTTTTTTACAGGGCTGGTTTACTGTCCCAGGACCCAACCTTCCTCTTTTCGCAGCACGGGCTTAGGACCGGCCATGGCAGAGTTAAAAAAATGGAAAGCTAACAAATTGAAGATATTTTCCCAATTCCAACGCTGTGACTGCTGAATGATGTTTCTTTTTTGAGCGGCAGGAGCGGCATCCTCTGGCTGGTATTCTGACCTTCATCCAAGCTGTGTCAGCATTGGTGGGTGAGATCATGGCATACGGTAAACTGTAGGCGTATATAACTATATATACTATATCATATAATGATCAGTCTCATTCCCATGTTACCCTGTTAAACCTTCTGCTAGCCACACTTGTCCAGTCCCAGGTGCAGTGAACGTCTTCCATTCACTCGAAACATAGCGGCACTTTTTATTACAGGGCTGGTTTACTGTCCCAGCACCCAACCTTCCTCTTTTCGCAGCACGGGCTTAGGACCGGCCATGGCAGAGTTAAAAAAATGTAAAGCTAACAAATTGAAGATATTTTCCCAATTCCAAAGATGTGACTGCTGAATGATGTTTCTTTTTTGAGTGGCAGGAGCGGCGTCCTCTGGCTGGTATTCTGACCTTCATCCAAGCTGTGTCAGCATTGGTGGGTGAGATCATGGCGTACGGTAAACTGTAGGCGTATATAACTATATATACTATATCATATAATGATCAGTCTCATTCCCATGTTACCCTGTTAAACCTTCTGCTAGCCACACTTGTCCAGTCCCAGGTGCAGTGAACCTCTTCCTTTCACTCGAAACATAGCGGCACTTTTTTTTACAGGGCTGGTTTACTGTCCCAGCACCCAACCTTCCTCTTTTCGCAGCACGGGCTTAGGACCGGCCATGGCAGAGTTAAAAAAATGGAAAGCTAACAAATTGAAGATATTTTCCCATTTCCAAAGCTGTGACTGCTGAATGATGTTTCTTTTTTGAGTGGCAGGAGCGGCGTCCTCTGGCTGGTATTCTGACCTTCATCCAAGCTGTGTCAGCATTGGTGGGTGAGATCATGGCGTACGGTAAACTGTAGGCATATATAACTATATATACTATATCATATAATGATCAGTCTCATTCCCATGTTACCCTGTTAAACCTTCTGCTAGCCACACTTGTCCAGTCCCAGGTGCAGTGAACGTCTTCCTTTCACTCGAAACATAGCGGCACTTTTTTTTACAGGGCTGGTTTACTGTCCCAGCACCCAACCTTCCTCTTTTCGCAGCACGGGCTTAGGACCGGCCATGGCAGAGTTAAAAAAATGGAAAGCTAACAAATTGAAGATATTTTCCCAATTCCAACGCTGTGACTGCTGAATGATGTTTCTTTTTTGAGCGGCAGGAGCGGCATCCTCTGGCTGGTATTCTGACCTTCATCCAAGCTGTGTCAGCATTGGTGGGTGAGATCATGGCATACGGTAAACTGTAGGCATATATAACTATATATACTATATCATATAATGATCAGTCTCATTCCCATGTTACCCTGTTAAACCTTCTGCTAGCCACACTTGTCCAGTCCCAGGTGCAGTGAACGTCTTCCTTTCACTCGAACAATAGCGGCACTTTTTTTTACAGTGCTGGTTTACTGTCCCAGCACCCAACCTTCCTCTTTTCGCAGCACGGGCTTAGGACCGGCCATGGCAGAGTTAAAAAAATGGAAAGCTAACAAATTGAAGATATTTTCCCAATTCCAAAGCTGTGACTGCTGAATGATGTTTCTTTTTTTGAGTGGCAGGAGCGACGTCCTCTGGCTGGTATTCTGACCTTCATCCAAGCTGTGTCAGCATTGGTGGGGGAGATCATGGCGTACGGTAAACTGTAGGCGTATATAACTATATATACTATATCATATAATGATCAGTCTCATTCCCATGTTACCCTGTTAAACCTTCTGCTAGCCACACTTGTCCAGTCCCAGGTGCAGTGAACGTCTTCCTTTCACTCGAAACATAGCGGCACTTTTTTTTACAGGGCTGGTTTACTGTCCCAGCACCCAACCTTCCACTTTTCGCAGCACGGGCTTAGGACCGGCCATGGCAGAGTTAAAAAAATGGAAAGCTAACAAATTGAAGATATTTTCCCAATTCCAAAGCTGTGACTGCTGAATGATGTTTCTTTTTTGAGTGGCAGGAGCGACGTCCTCTGGCTGGTATTCTGACCTTCATCCAAGCTGTGTCAGCATTGGTGGGTGAGATCATGGCGTACGGTAAACTGTTGGCGTATATAACTATATATACTATATCATATAATGATCAGTCTCATTCCCATGTTACCCTGTTAAACCTTCTGCTAGCCACACTTGTCCAGTCCCAGGTGCAGTGAACGTCTTCCTTTCACTCGAAACATAGCGGCACTTTTTTTTACAGGGCTGGTTTACTGTCCCAGGACCCAACCTTCCTCTTTTCGCAGCACGGGCTTAGGACCGGCCATGGCAGAGTTAAAAAAATGGAAAGCTAACAAATTGAAGATATTTTCCCAATTCCAACACTGTGACTGCTAAATGATGTTTCTTTTTTGAGCGGCAGGAGCGGTGTCCTCTGGCTGGTATTCTGACCTTCATCCAAGCTGTGTCAGCATTGGTGGGTGAGATCATGGCATACGGTAAACTGTAGGCGTATATAACTATATATACTATATAATATAATGATCAGTCTCATTCCCATGTTACCCTGTTAAACCTTCTGCTAGCCACACTTGTCCAGTCCCAGGTGCAGTGAACGTCTTCCTTTCACTCGAACAATAGCGGCACTTTTTTTTACAGTGCTGGTTTACTGTCCCAGCACCCAACCTTCCTCTTTTCGCAGCACGGGCTTAGGACCGGCCATGGCAGAGTTAAAAAAATGGAAAGCTAACAAATTGAAGATATTTTCCCAATTCCAAAGCTGTGACTGCTGAATGATGTTTCTTTTTTGAGTGGCAGGAGCGACGTCCTCTGGCTGGTATTCTGACCTTCATCCAAGCTGTGTCAGCATTGGTGGGTGAGATCATGGCGTACGGTAAACTGTTGGCGTATATAACTATATATACTATATCATATAATGATCAGTCTCATTCCCATGTTACCCTGTTAAACCTTCTGCTAGCCACACTTGTCCAGTCCCAGGTGCAGTGAACGTCTTCCTTTCACTCGAAACATAGCGGCACTTTTTTTTACAGGGCTGGTTTACTGTCCCAGGACCCAACCTTCCTCTTTTCGCAGCACGGGCTTAGGACCGGCCATGGCAGAGTTAAAAAAATGGAAAGCTAACAAATTGAAGATATTTTCCCAATTCCAACACTGTGACTGCTAAATGATGTTTCTTTTTTGAGCGGCAGGAGCGGTGTCCTCTGGCTGGTATTCTGACCTTCATCCAAGCTGTGTCAGCATTGGTGGGGGAGATCATGGCGTACGGTAAACTGTAGGCGTATATAACTATATATACTATATCATATAATGATCAGTCTCATTCCCATGTTACCCTGTTAAACCTTCTGCTAGCCACACTTGTCCAGTCCCAGGTGCAGTGAATGTCTTCCTTTCACTCGAAACATAGTGGCACTTTTTTTTACAGGGCTGGTTTACTGTCCCAGCACCCAACCTTCCTCTTTTCGCAGCACGGGCTTAGGACCGGCCATGGCAGAGTTAAAAAAATGGAAAGCTAACAAATTGAAGATATTTTCCCAATTCCAAAGCTGTGACTGCTGAATGATGTTTCTTTTTTGAGTGGCAGGAGCGGCGTCCTCTGGCTGGTATTCTGACCTTCATCCAAGCTGTGTCAGCATTGGTGGGTGAGATCATGGCGTACGGTAAACTGTAGGCGTATATAACTATATATACTATATCATATAATGATCAGTCTCATTCCCATGTTACCCTGTTAAACCTTCTGCTAGCCACACTTGTCCAGTCCCAGGTGCAGTGAACGTCTTCCTTTCACTTGAAACATAGCGGCACTTTTTTTTACAGGGCTGGTTTACTGTCCCAGCACCCAACCTTCCTCTTTTCGCAGCACGGGCTTAGGACCGGCCATGGCAGAGTTAAAAAAATGTAAAGCTAACAAATTGAAGATATTTTCCCAATTCCAAAGCTGTGACTGCTGAATGATGTTTCTTTTTTGAGTGGCAGGAGCGACGTCCTCTGGCTGGTATTCTGACCTTCATCCAAGCTGTGTCAGCATTGGTGGGTGAGATCATGGCGTACGGTAAACTGTTGGCGTATATAACTATATATACTATATCATATAATGATCAGTCTCATTCCCATGTTACCCTGTTAAACCTTCTGCTAGCCACACTTGTCCAGTCCCAGGTGCAGTGAACGTCTTCCTTTCACTCGAAACATAGCGGCACTTTTTTTTACAGGGCTGGTTTACTGTCCCAGGACCCAACCTTCCTCTTTTCGCAGCACGGGCTTAGGACCGGCCATGGCAGAGTTAAAAAAATGGAAAGCTAACAAATTGAAGATATTTTCCCAATTCCAACACTGTGACTGCTAAATGATGTTTCTTTTTTGAGCGGCAGGAGCGGTGTCCTCTGGCTGGTATTCTGACCTTCATCCAAGCTGTGTCAGCATTGGTGGGGGAGATCATGGCGTACGGTAAACTGTAGGCGTATATAACTATATATACTATATCATATAATGATCAGTCTCATTCCCATGTTACCCTGTTAAACCTTCTGCTAGCCACACTTGTCCAGTCCCAGGTGCAGTGAATGTCTTCCTTTCACTCGAAACATAGTGGCACTTTTTTTTACAGGGCTGGTTTACTGTCCCAGCACCCAACCTTCCTCTTTTCGCAGCACGGGCTTAGGACCGGCCATGGCAGAGTTAAAAAAATGGAAAGCTAACAAATTGAAGATATTTTCCCAATTCCAAAGCTGTGACTGCTGAATGATGTTTCTTTTTTGAGTGGCAGGAGCGGCGTCCTCTGGCTGGTATTCTGACCTTCATCCAAGCTGTGTCAGCATTGGTGGGTGAGATCATGGCGTACGGTAAACTGTAGGCGTATATAACTATATATACTATATCATATAATGATCAGTCTCATTCCCATGTTACCCTGTTAAACCTTCTGCTAGCCACACTTGTCCAGTCCCAGGTGCAGTGAACGTCTTCCTTTCACTTGAAACATAGCGGCACTTTTTTTTACAGGGCTGGTTTACTGTCCCAGCACCCAACCTTCCTCTTTTCGCAGCACGGGCTTAGGACCGGCCATGGCAGAGTTAAAAAAATGGAAAGCTAACAAATTGAAGATATTTTCCCAATTCCAACGCTGTGACTGCTGAATGATGTTTCTTTTTTGAGCGGCAGGAGCGGCATCCTCTGGCTGGTATTCTGACCTTCATCCAAGCTGTTTCAGCATTGGTGGGTGAGATCATGGCATACGGTAAACTGTAGGCGTATATAACTATATATACTATATCATATAATGATCAGTCTCATTCCCATGTTACCCTGTTAAACCTTCTGCTAGCCACACTTGTCCAGTCCCAGGTGCAGTGAACGTCTTCCTTTCACTTGAAACATAGCGGCACTTTTTTTTACAGGGCTGGTTTACTGTCCCAGCACCCAACCTTCCTCTTTTCGCAGCACGGGCTTAGGACCGGCCATGGCAGAGTTAAAAAAATGTAAAGCTAACAAATTGAAGATATTTTCCCAATTCCAACGCTGTGACTGCTGAATGATGTTTCTTTTTTGAGCGGCAGGAGCGGCATCCTCTGGCTGGTATTCTGACCTTCATCCAAGCTGTTTCAGCATTGGTGGGTGAGATCATGGCATACGGTAAACTGTAGGCGTATATAACTATATATACTATATCATATAATGATCAGTCTCATTCCCATGTTACCCTGTTAAACCTTCTGCTAGCCACACTTGTCCAGTCCCAGGTGCAGTGAACGTCTTCCTTTCACTCGAACAATAGCGGCACTTTTTTTTACAGTGCTGGTTTACTGTCCCAGCACCCAACCTTCCTCTTTTCGCAGCACGGGCTTAGGACCGGCCATGGCAGAGTTAAAAAAATGGAAAGCTAACAAATTGAAGATATTTTCCCAATTCCAACGCTGTGACTGCTGAATGATGTTTCTTTTTTGAGTGGCAGGAGCGGCATCCTCTGGCTGGTATTCTGACCTTCATCCAAGCTGTGTCAGCATTGGTGGGTGAGATCATGGCATACGGTAAACTGTAGGCGTATATAACTATATATACTATATCATATAATGATCAGTCTCATTCCCATGTTACCCTGTTAAAACTTCTGCTAGCCACACTTGTCCAGTCCCAGGTGCAGTGAACGTCTTCCTTTCACTCGAACAATAGCGGCACTTTTTTTTACAGTGCTGGTTTACTGTCCCAGCACCCAACCTTCCTCTTTTCGCAGCACGGGCTTAGGACCGGCCATGGCAGAGTTAAAAAAATGGAAAGCTAACAAATTGAAGATATTTTCCCAATTCCAAAGCTGTGACTGCTGAATGATGTTTCTTTTTTGAGTGGCAGGAGCGACGTCCTCTGGCTGGTATTCTGACCTTCATCCAAGCTGTGTCAGCATTGGTGGGTGAGATCATGGCGTACGGTAAACTGTTGGCGTATATAACTATATATACTATATCATATAATGATCAGTCTCATTCCCATGTTACCCTGTTAAACCTTCTGCTAGCCACACTTGTCCAGTCCCAGGTGCAGTGAACGTCTTCCTTTCACTCGAAACATAGCGGCACTTTTTTTTACAGGGCTGGTTTACTGTCCCAGGACCCAACCTTCCTCTTTTCGCAGCACGGGCTTAGGACCGGCCATGGCAGAGTTAAAAAAATGGAAAGCTAACAAATTGAAGATATTTTCCCAATTCCAACACTGTGACTGCTAAATGATGTTTCTTTTTTGAGCGGCAGGAGCGGTGTCCTCTGGCTGGTATTCTGACCTTCATCCAAGCTGTGTCAGCATTGGTGGGGGAGATCATGGCGTACGGTAAACTGTAGGCGTATATAACTATATATACTATATCATATAATGATCAGTCTCATTCCCATGTTACCCTGTTAAACCTTCTGCTAGCCACACTTGTCCAGTCCCAGGTGCAGTGAATGTCTTCCTTTCACTCGAAACATAGTGGCACTTTTTTTTACAGGGCTGGTTTACTGTCCCAGCACCCAACCTTCCTCTTTTCGCAGCACGGGCTTAGGACCGGCCATGGCAGAGTTAAAAAAATGGAAAGCTAACAAATTGAAGATATTTTCCCAATTCCAAAGCTGTGACTGCTGAATGATGTTTCTTTTTTGAGTGGCAGGAGCGGCGTCCTCTGGCTGGTATTCTGACCTTCATCCAAGCTGTGTCAGCATTGGTGGGTGAGATCATGGCGTACGGTAAACTGTAGGCGTATATAACTATATATACTATATCATATAATGATCAGTCTCATTCCCATGTTACCCTGTTAAACCTTCTGCTAGCCACACTTGTCCAGTCCCAGGTGCAGTGAACGTC
The DNA here is from genome assembly GCF_062004578.1 of Staurois parvus. Lineage (NCBI taxonomy): Eukaryota > Metazoa > Chordata > Amphibia > Anura > Ranidae > Staurois > Staurois parvus. Next base: position 1,978,473 of record NW_028318929.1, read on the forward strand.
TTCCTTTCACTTGAAACATAGCGGCACTTTTTTTTACAGGGCTGGTTTACTGTCCCAGCACCCAACCTTCCTCTTTTCGCAGCACGGGCTTAGGACCGGCCATGGCAGAGTTAAAAAAATGTAAAGCTAACAAATTGAAGATATTTTCCCAATTCCAACGCTGTGACTGCTGAATGATGTTTCTTTTTTGAGCGGCAGGAGCGGCATCCTCTGGCTGGTATTCTGACCTTCATCCAAGCTGTTTCAGCATTGGTGGGTGAGATCATGGCATACGGTAAACTGTAGGCGTATATAACTATATATACTATATCATATAATGATCAGTCTCATTCCCATGTTACCCTGTTAAACCTTCTGCTAGCCACACTTGTCCAGTCCCAGGTGCAGTGAACGTCTTCCTTTCACTTGAAACATAGCGGCACTTTTTTTTACAGGGCTGGTTTACTGTCCCAGCACCCAACCTTCCTCTTTTCGCAGCACGGGCTTAGGACCGGCCATGGCAGAGTTAAAAAAATGTAAAGCTAACAAATTGAAGATATTTTCCCAATTCCAACGCTGTGACTGCTGAATGATGTTTCTTTTTTGAGCGGCAGGAGCGGCATCCTCTGGCTGGTATTCTGACCTTCATCCAAGCTGTTTCAGCATTGGTGGGTGAGATCATGGCATACGGTAAACTGTAGGCGTATATAACTATATATACTATATCATATAATGATCAGTCTCATTCCCATGTTACCCTGTTAAACCTTCTGCTAGCCACACTTGTCCAGTCCCAGGTGCAGTGAACGTCTTCCTTTCACTCGAACAATAGCGGCACTTTTTTTTACAGTGCTGGTTTACTGTCCCAGCACCCAACCTTCCTCTTTTCGCAGCACGGGCTTAGGACCGGCCATGGCAGAGTTAAAAAAATGGAAAGCTAACAAATTGAAGATATTTTCCCAATTCCAACGCTGTGACTGCTGAATGATGTTTCTTTTTTGAGCGGCAGGAGCGGCATCCTCTGGCTGGTATTCTGACCTTCATCCAAGCTGTGTCAGCATTGGTGGGTGAGATCATGGCATACGGTAAACTGTAGGCGTATATAACTATATATACTATATCATATAATGATCAGTCTCATTCCCATGTTACCCTGTTAAACCTTCTGCTAGCCACACTTGTCCAGTCCCAGGTGCAGTGAACGTCTTCCTTTCACTCGAACAATAGCGGCACTTTTTTTTACAGTGCTGGTTTACTGTCCCAGCACCCAACCTTCCTCTTTTCGCAGCACGGGCTTAGGACCGGCCATGGCAGAGTTAAAAAAATGGAAAGCTAACAAATTGAAGATATTTTCCCAATTCCAAAGCTGTGACTGCTGAATGATGTTTCTTTTTTGAGTGGCAGGAGCGACGTCCTCTGGCTGGTATTCTGACCTTCATCCAAGCTGTGTCAGCATTGGTGGGTGAGATCATGGCGTACGGTAAACTGTAGGCGTATATAACTATATATACTATATCATATAATGATCAGTCTCATTCCCATGTTACCCTGTTAAACCTTCTGCTAGCCACACTTGTCCAGTCCCAGGTGCAGTGAACGTCTTCCTTTCACTCGAAACATAGCGGCACTTTTTTTTACAGGGCTGGTTTACTGTCCCAGCACCCAACCTTCCTCTTTTCGCAGCACGGGCTTAGGACCGGCCATGGCAGAGTTAAAAAAATGGAAAGCTAACAAATTGAAGATATTTTCCCAATTCCAAAGCTGTGACTGCTGAATGATGTTTCTTTTTTGAGTGGCAGGAGCGACGTCCTCTGGCTGGTATTCTGACCTTCATCCAAGCTGTGTCAGCATTGGTGGGTGAGATCATGGCGTACGGTAAACTGTTGGCGTATATAACTATATATACTATATCATATAATGATCAGTCTCATTCCCATGTTACCCTGTTAAACCTTCTGCTAGCCACACTTGTCCAGTCCCAGGTGCAGTGAACGTCTTCCTTTCACTCGAAACATAGCGGCACTTTTTTTTACAGGGCTGGTTTACTGTCCCAGGACCCAACCTTCCTCTTTTCGCAGCACGGGCTTAGGACCGGCCATGGCAGAGTTAAAAAAATGGAAAGCTAACAAATTGAAGATATTTTCCCAATTCCAACACTGTGACTGCTAAATGATGTTTCTTTTTTGAGCGGCAGGAGCGGTGTCCTCTGGCTGGTATTCTGACCTTCATCCAAGCTGTGTCAGCATTGGTGGGTGAGATCATGGCATACGGTAAACTGTAGGCGTATATAACTATATATACTATATAATATAATGATCAGTCTCATTCCCATGTTACCCTGTTAAACCTTCTGCTAGCCACACTTGTCCAGTCCCAGGTGCAGTGAACGTCTTCCTTTCACTCGAACAATAGCGGCACTTTTTTTTACAGTGCTGGTTTACTGTCCCAGCACCCAACCTTCCTCTTTTCGCAGCACAGGCTTAGGACCGGCCATGGCAGAGTTAAAAAAATGGAAAGCTAACAAATTGAAGATATTTTCCCAATTCCAAAGCTGTGACTGCTGAATGATGTTTCTTTTTTGAGTGGCAGGAGCGACGTCCTCTGGCTGGTATTCTGACCTTCATCCAAGCTGTGTCAGCATTGGTGGGTGAGATCATGGCGTACGGTAAACTGTAGGCATATATAACTATATATACTATATCATATAATGATCAGTCTCATTCCCATGTTACCCTGTTAAACCTTCTGCTAGCCACACTTGTCCAGTCCCAGGTGCAGTGAACGTCTTCCTTTCACTCGAAACATAGCGGCACTTTTTTTTACAGGGCTGGTTTACTGTCCCAGCACCCAACCTTCCTCTTTTCGCAGCACGGGCTTAGGACCGGCCATGGCAGAGTTAAAAAAATGGAAAGCTAACAAATTGAAGATATTTTCCCAATTCCAAAGCTGTGACTGCTGAATGATGTTTCTTTTTTGAGTGGCAGGAGCGACGTCCTCTGGCTGGTATTCTGACCTTCATCCAAGCTGTGTCAGCATTGGTGGGTGAGATCATGGCGTACGGTAAACTGTTGGCGTATATAACTATATATACTATATCATATAATGATCAGTCTCATTCCCATGTTACCCTGTTAAACCTTCTGCTAGCCACACTTGTCCAGTCCCAGGTGCAGTGAACGTCTTCCTTTCACTCGAAACATAGCGGCACTTTTTTTTACAGGGCTGGTTTACTGTCCCAGGACCCAACCTTCCTCTTTTCGCAGCACGGGCTTAGGACCGGCCATGGCAGAGTTAAAAAAATGGAAAGCTAACAAATTGAAGATATTTTCCCAATTCCAACACTGTGACTGCTAAATGATGTTTCTTTTTTGAGCGGCAGGAGCGGTGTCCTCTGGCTGGTATTCTGACCTTCATCCAAGCTGTGTCAGCATTGGTGGGGGAGATCATGGCGTACGGTAAACTGTAGGCGTATATAACTATATATACTATATCATATAATGATCAGTCTCATTCCCATGTTACCCTGTTAAACCTTCTGCTAGCCACACTTGTCCAGTCCCAGGTGCAGTGAATGTCTTCCTTTCACTCGAAACATAGTGGCACTTTTTTTTACAGGGCTGGTTTACTGTCCCAGCACCCAACCTTCCTCTTTTCGCAGCACGGGCTTAGGACCGGCCATGGCAGAGTTAAAAAAATGGAAAGCTAACAAATTGAAGATATTTTCCCAATTCCAAAGCTGTGACTGCTGAATGATGTTTCTTTTTTGAGTGGCAGGAGCGGCGTCCTCTGGCTGGTATTCTGACCTTCATCCAAGCTGTGTCAGCATTGGTGGGTGAGATCATGGCGTACGGTAAACTGTAGGCGTATATAACTATATATACTATATCATATAATGATCAGTCTCATTCCCATGTTACCCTGTTAAACCTTCTGCTAGCCACACTTGTCCAGTCCCAGGTGCAGTGAACGTCTTCCTTTCACTTGAAACATAGCGGCACTTTTTTTTACAGGGCTGGTTTACTGTCCCAGCACCCAACCTTCCTCTTTTCGCAGCACGGGCTTAGGACCGGCCATGGCAGAGTTAAAAAAATGGAAAGCTAACAAATTGAAGATATTTTCCCAATTCCAACGCTGTGACTGCTGAATGATGTTTCTTTTTTGAGCGGCAGGAGCGGCATCCTCTGGCTGGTATTCTGACCTTCATCCAAGCTGTTTCAGCATTGGTGGGTGAGATCATGGCATACGGTAAACTGTAGGCGTATATAACTATATATACTATATCATATAATGATCAGTCTCATTCCCATGTTACCCTGTTAAACCTTCTGCTAGCCACACTTGTCCAGTCCCAGGTGCAGTGAACGTCTTCCTTTCACTTGAAACATAGCGGCACTTTTTTTTACAGGGCTGGTTTACTGTCCCAGCACCCAACCTTCCTCTTTTCGCAGCACGGGCTTAGGACCGGCCATGGCAGAGTTAAAAAAATGTAAAGCTAACAAATTGAAGATATTTTCCCAATTCCAACGCTGTGACTGCTGAATGATGTTTCTTTTTTGAGCGGCAGGAGCGGCATCCTCTGGCTGGTATTCTGACCTTCATCCAAGCTGTTTCAGCATTGGTGGGTGAGATCATGGCATACGGTAAACTGTAGGCGTATATAACTATATATACTATATCATATAATGATCAGTCTCATTCCCATGTTACCCTGTTAAACCTTCTGCTAGCCACACTTGTCCAGTCCCAGGTGCAGTGAACGTCTTCCTTTCACTCGAACAATAGCGGCACTTTTTTTTACAGTGCTGGTTTACTGTCCCAGCACCCAACCTTCCTCTTTTCGCAGCACGGGCTTAGGACCGGCCATGGCAGAGTTAAAAAAATGGAAAGATAACAAATTGAAGATATTTTCCCAATTCCAAAGCTGTGACTGCTGAATGATGTTTCTTTTTTGAGTGGCAGGAGCGACGTCCTCTGGCTGGTGTTCTGACCTTCATCCAAGCTGTGTCAGCATTGGTGGGTGAGATCATGGCGTACGGTAAACTGTTGGCGTATATAACTATATATACTATATCATATAATGATCAGTCTCATTCCCATGTTACCCTGTTAAACCTTCTGCTAGCCACACTTGTCCAGTCCCAGGTGCAGTGAACGTCTTCCTTTCACTCGAAACATAGCGGCACTTTTTTTTACAGGGCTGGTTTACTGTCCCAGGACCCAACCTTCCTCTTTTCGCAGCACGGGCTTAGGACCGGCCATGGCAGAGTTAAAAAAATGGAAAGCTAACAAATTGAAGATATTTTCCCAATTCCAACACTGTGACTGCTAAATGATGTTTCTTTTTTGAGCGGCAGGAGCGGTGTCCTCTGGCTGGTATTCTGACCTTCATCCAAGCTGTGTCAGCATTGGTGGGGGAGATCATGGCGTACGGTAAACTGTAGGCGTATAGAACTATATATACTATATCATATAATGATCAGTCTCATTCCCATGTTACCCTGTTAAACCTTCTGCTAGCCACACTTGTCCAGTCCCAGGTGCAGTGAATGTCTTCCTTTCACTCGAAACATAGTGGCACTTTTTTTTACAGGGCTGGTTTACTGTCCCAGCACCCAACCTTCCTCTTTTCGCAGCACGGGCTTAGGACCGGCCATGGCAGAGTTAAAAAAATGGAAAGCTAACAAATTGAAGATATTTTCCCAATTCCAAAGCTGTGACTGCTGAATGATGTTTCTTTTTTGAGTGGCAGGAGCGGAGTCCTCTGGCTGGTATTCTGACCTTCATCCAAGCTGTGTCAGCATTGGTGGGTGAGATCATGGCGTACGGTAAACTGTAGGCGTATATAACTATATATACTATATCATATAATGATCAGTCTCATTCCCATGTTACCCTGTTAAACCTTCTGCTAGCCACACTTGTCCAGTCCCAGGTGCAATGAACGTCTGCCTTTCACTCGAAACATAGCGGCACTTTTTTTTACAGGGCTGGTTTACTGTCCCAGCACCCAACCTTCCTCTTTTCGCAGCACGGGCTTAGGACCGGCCATGGCAGAGTTAAAAAAATGTAAAGCTAACAAATTGAAGATATTTTCCCAATTCCAACGCTGTGACTGCTGAATGATGTTTCTTTTTTGAGCGGCAGGAGCGGCATCCTCTGGCTGGTATTCTGACCTTCATCCAAGCTGTGTCAGCATTGGTGGGTGAGATCATGGCATACGGTAAACTGTAGGCGTATATAACTATATATACTATATCATATAATGATCAGTCTCATTCCCATGTTACCCTGTTAAACCTTCTGCTAGCCACACTTGTCCAGTCCCAGGTGCAGTGAACGTCTTCCTTTCACTTGAAACATAGCGGCACTTTTTTTTACAGGGCTGGTTTACTGTCCCAGCACCCAACCTTCCTCTTTTCGCAGCACGGGCTTAGGACCGGCCATGGCAGAGTTAAAAAAATGTAAAGCTAACAAATTGAAGATATTTTCCCAATTCCAACGCTGTGACTGCTGAATGATGTTTCTTTTTTGAGCGGCAGGAGCGGCATCCTCTGGCTGGTATTCTGACCTTCATCCAAGCTGTTTCAGCATTGGTGGGTGAGATCATGGCATACGGTAAACTGTAGGCGTATATAACTATATATACTATATCATATAATGATCAGTCTCATTCCCATGTTACCCTGTTAAACCTTCTGCTAGCTACACTTGTCCAGTCCCAGGTGCAGTGAACGTCTTCCTTTCACTCGAACAATAGCGGCACTTTTTTTTACAGTGCTGGTTTACTGTCCCAGCACCCAACCTTCCTCTTTTCGCAGCACGGGCTTAGGACCGGCCATGGCAGAGTTAAAAAAATGGAAAGCTAACAAATTGAAGATATTTTCCCAATTCCAAAGCTGTGACTGCTGAATGATGTTTCTTTTTTGAGTGGCAGGAGCGACGTCCTCTGGCTGGTGTTCTGACCTTCATCCAAGCTGTGTCAGCATTGGTGGGTGAGATCATGGCGTACGGTAAACTGTTGGCGTATATAACTATATATACTATATCATATAATGATCAGTCTCATTCCCATGTTACCCTGTTAAACCTTCTGCTAGCCACACTTGTCCAGTCCCAGGTGCAGTGAACGTCTTCCTTTCACTCGAAACATAGCGGCACTTTTTTTTACAGGGCTGGTTTACTGTCCCAGGACCCAACCTTCCTCTTTTCGCAGCACGGGCTTAGGACCGGCCATGGCAGAGTTAAAAAAATGGAAAGCTAACAAATTGAAGATATTTTCCCAATTCCAACACTGTGACTGCTAAATGATGTTTCTTTTTTGAGCGGCAGGAGCGGTGTCCTCTGGCTGGTATTCTGACCTTCATCCAAGCTGTGTCAGCATTGGTGGGGGAGATCATGGCGTACGGTAAACTGTAGGCGTATATAACTATATATACTATATCATATAATGATCAGTCTCATTCCCATGTTACCCTGTTAAACCTTCTGCTAGCCACACTTGTCCAGTCCCAGGTGCAGTGAATGTCTTCCTTTCACTCGAAACATAGTGGCACTTTTTTTTACAGGGCTGGTTTACTGTCCCAGCACCCAACCTTCCTCTTTTCGCAGCACGGGCTTAGGACCGGCCATGGCAGAGTTAAAAAAATGGAAAGCTAACAAATTGAAGATATTTTCCCAATTCCAAAGCTGTGACTGCTGAATGATGTTTCTTTTTTGAGTGGCAGGAGCGGCGTCCTCTGGCTGGTATTCTGACCTTCATCCAAGCTGTGTCAGCATTGGTGGGTGAGATCATGGCGTACGGTAAACTGTAGGCGTATATAACTATATATACTATATCATATAATGATCAGTCTCATTCCCATGTTACCCTGTTAAACCTTCTGCTAGCCACACTTGTCCAGTCCCAGGTGCAATGAACGTCTGCCTTTCACTCGAAACATAGCGGCACTTTTTTTTACAGGGCTGGTTTACTGTCCCAGCACCCAACCTTCCTCTTTTCGCAGCACGGGCTTAGGACCGGCCATGGCAGAGTTAAAAAAATGTAAAGCTAACAAATTGAAGATATTTTCCCAATTCCAACGCTGTGACTGCTGAATGATGTTTCTTTTTTGAGCGGCAGGAGCGGCATCCTCTGGCTGGTATTCTGACCTTCATCCAAGCTGTGTCAGCATTGGTGGGTGAGATCATGGCATACGGTAAACTGTAGGCGTATATAACTATATATACTATATCATATAATGATCAGTCTCATTCCCATGTTACCCTGTTAAACCTTCTGCCAGCCACACTTGTCCAGTCCCAGGTGCAGTGAACGTCTTCCTTTCACTCGAAACATAGCGGCACTTTTTTTTACAGGGCTGGTTTACTGTCCCAGCACCCAACCTTCCTCTTTTCGCAGCACGGGCTTAGGACCGGCCATGGCAGAGTTAAAAAAAATGGAAAGCTAACAAATTGAAGATATTTTCCCAATTCCAAAGCTGTGACTGCTGAATGATGTTTCTTTTTTGAGCGGCAGGAGCGGCGTCCTCTGGCTGGTATTCTGACCTTCATCCAAGCTGTGTCAGCATTGGTGGGTGAGATCATGGCGTACGGTAAACTATAGACATATATAACTATATATACTATATCATATCATGATAAGTCTCATTCCCATGTTACCCTGTTAAACCTTCTGCTAGCTACAATTGTCCAGTCCCAGGTGCAGTGAACGTCTTCCTGTGTCAGCATTGGTGGGTGAGGTCAACGGCAGTTCAGATTAAACAAAGCAGTTAAGCTCAACGGCACTTCAGCTTAAACAAAGCAGTTTACGGATCATGTGACTTGTCATCATGGCGGTCACATGATCGGGAAAGTTCCTGATCGAAAGAGCGGACCGGGACCTTTCTGTGAGTACCACGCGTGTGCTGGGAACGTGCAGGGTGCGCGCTCTCAGCACATATGTTTTTTGTTACTTGAACGCAAATGTGTGGCTGCTCGGCGTCTAGGTCCAGACACCCGGAGGCCGCACATTTGTGTGTCGCCAGCGCAAATGGGGTTAAATGAGGCAGTTCACATTAAACAAGGCAGTTCAGCTCAATGGCAGTTCACATTAAACAAGGCAGTTCACATTAAACAAGGCAGATCACATTAAACAAGGCAGTTCAGCTCAAAAGGCAGTTCAGCTCAACGGCAGTTTAGATTAAAACAAGACAGTTCAGCTCAACAGCAGTTCAGATTAAACAAAGCAGTTTAGAATAAACAAAGCCATTCAGATTAAACAAGGCAGTTCAGATTAAACAAGGCAGTTCAGATTAAACAAGGCAATTCACATTAAACATGGCAGTTCACATTAAACATGGCAGTTCAGCTCAGAAGGAGTTCAGATAAAACAATGCAGTTCGGATTAAACAAGGCAGTTCAGCTCAAAGGCAGTTCATATTAAATAAGGCAGTTTAGCTCAACGCAAATTCAGATTAAACAAGGCAGCTCATATTAAACAAGGCAGCTCAAATTAAACAAGGCAGTTCAGCTCAAATTAAACAAGGCAGTTCAGCTCAAACAAGGCAGTTCAGCTCAAATCAAACAAGGCAGTTCAGCTCAAATCAAACAAGACAGTTCAGCTCAAATTAAACAAGGCAGTTCAGCTCAAACAAGGCAGTTCAGCTCAAATCAAACAAGGCAGTTCAGCTCAAATCAAACAAGACAGTTCAGCTCAAATCAAACAAGACAGTTCAGCTCAAATTAAACAAGGCAGTTCAGCTCAAACAAGGCAGTTCAGCTCAAACAAGGCAGTTCAGCTCAAACAAGGAAGTTCAGCTCAAACAAGGAAGTTCAGCTCAGATTAAACAAGGCAGCTCCCATTAAACAAGGCAGTTCACATTAAACAAGGCAGTTCACATTAAACAAGGCATTTCACATTAAACAAGGCAGTTCACATTAAACAAGGCAATTCAGATTAAACAGACCCCACGGCCAGGACCCTGCTGAGCCCCTGCAAGCCTGCCGTGTCCCTACCTGAGAGCTGTGGTTGATCGCTGGTTGTCCCTGTCTGCTGATCGCTGGTCGTCCCTGGATCGCTGAGTACCATGAGGTTCCCTGTCTGCAGATCGCTGGTCATCCGTGTCTGCTGATCGCTGGTCATCCCTGGAAAACCAAGTGCTGTGAGGTTGAGTAGGCATGGCTTATATGTTCTTGCCTTAACAGCCTCAGAGTCCCCACCCCGTCCCCTACGCTGCAGCTGACGGGGAGGAATTTCTGTATGATCATCCAAACACTACCGCTATATAGTTGGCCAATCGCAGATTGAGCCTCAAGAGCTCCACTTTCACGCCACGCACCTGATTTGCTGACTATCAAGCGGAGTAGGCATGGCTTATGTTTTCTTGCCTTAACAGCATTGGAGTCCTCGCCCCTCCCCCACGCTGTAGCTGATGGGGAGGAATTGTCCAGTCCCAGGTGCAGTGAAAGTCTTCCTTTCACTCAAAAGATAGCGACACTTTTTTTTACAGGGCTGGTTTACTGTCCTAGCACCCAACCTTCCTCTTTTCGCAGCACGGGCTTAGGACCGGCCATGGCAGAGTTAAAAAAATGTAAAGCTAACAAATTGAAGATATTTTCCCAATTCCAACGCTGTGACGGCTGAATAATGTTTCCTTTTGGAGCGGCAGGAGAGGCAGGAGCGGCGTCCTCTGGCTGGTATTCTGACCTTCATCCAAGCTGTGTCAGCATTGGTGGGTGAGATCATGGTGTACGGTAAACTATAGGCGTATATAACTATATATACTATATCATATCATGATAAGTCTCGTTCCCATGTTACCCTGTTAAACCTTCTGCTAGCCACACTTGTCCAGTCCCAGGTGCAGTGAATGTCTTCCTTTCACTCGAAACATAGCGGCACTTTTTTTTTACAGGGCTGGTTTACTGTCCCAGCACCCAACCTTCCTCTTTTCGCAGCACGGGCTTAGGACCGGCCATGGCAGAGTTAAAAAAAATGGAAAGCTAACAAATTGAAGATATTTTCCCAATTCCAACGCTGTGACTGCTGAATGATGTTTCTTTTTTGAGTGGCAGGAGCGGCGTCCTCTGGCTGGTATTCTGACCTTCATCCAAGCTGTGTCAGCATTGGTGGGTGAGATCATGGCGTACGGTAAACTGTAGGCGTATATAACTATATATACTATATCATATAATGATCAGTCTCATTCCCATGTTACCCTGTTAAACCTTTTGTTAGCCACACTTGTCCAGTCCCAGGTGCAGTGAACGTCTTCCTTTCACTCGAAACATAGCGGCACTTTTTTTTACAGGGCTGGTTTACTGTCCCAGCACCCAACCTTCCTCTTTTCGCAGCACGGGCTTAGGACCGGCCATGGCAGAGTTAAAAAAATGGAAAGCTAACAAATTGAAGATATTTTCCCAATTCCAAAGATGTGACTGCTGAATAATGTTTCTTTTTTGAGCGGCAGGAGCGGCGACCTCTGGCTGGTATTCTGACCTTCATCCAAGCTGTGTCAGCATTGGTGGGTGAGATCATGGCGTACGGTAAACTGTAGGCGTATATAACTATATATACTATATCATATAATGATCAGTCTCATTCCCATGTTACCCTGTTAAACCTTCTGCTAGCCACACTTGTCCAGTCCCAGGTGCAGTGAACATCTTCCTTTCACTCGAAACATAGCGGCACTTTTTTTTACAGGGCTGGTTTAATGTCCCATGCACCCAACCTTCCTCTTTTTGCAGCACGGGCTTAGGACCGGCCATGGCAGAGTTTAAAAAATGTAAAGCTAACAAATTGAAGATATTTTCCCAATTCCAACGCTGTGACTGCTGAATGATGTTTCTTTTTTGAGCGGCAGGAGCGGCGTCCTCTGGCTGGTAATCTGACCTTCATCCAAGCTGTGTCAGCATTGGTGGGTGAGATCATGGCGTACGGTAAACTGTAGGCGTATATAACTATATATACTATATCATATAATGATCAGTCTCATTCCCATGTTACCCTGTTAAACCTTCTGCTAGCCACACTTGTCCAGTCCCAGGTGCAGCGAACGTCTTCCTTTCACTCGAAACATTGCGGCACTTTTTTTTACAGGGCTAGTTTACTGTCCCAGCACCCAACCTTCCTCTTTTCGCAGCACGGGCTTAGGACCGGCCATGGCAGAGTTAAAAAAAATGGAAAGCTAACAAATTGAAGATATTTTCCCAATTCCAACCCTGTGACCGCTGAATGATGTTTCTTTTTTGAGCGGCAGGAGCGGCGTCCTCTGGCTGGTATTCTGACCTTCATCCAAGCTCTGTCAGCATTGGTGGGTGAGATCATGGCGTACGGTAAACTGTAGGCGTATATAACTATATATACTATATCATATAATGATCAGTCTCATTCCCATGTTACCCTGTTAAACCTTCTGCTAGCCACACTTGTCCAGTCCCAGGTGCAGTGAACATCTTCCTTTCACTCGAAACATAGCGGCACTTTTTTTTACAGGGCTGGTTTAATGTCCCATGCACCCAACCTTCCTCTTTTTGCAGCACGGGCTTAGGACCGGCCATGGCAGAGTTTAAAAAATGTAAAGCTAACAAATTGAAGATATTTTCCCAATTCCAACGCTGTGACTGCTGAATGATGTTTCTTTTTTGAGCGGCAGGAGCGGCGTCCTCTGGCTGGTATTCTGACCTTCATCCAAGCTGTGTCAGCATTGGTGGGTGAGATCATGGCATACGGTAAACTGTAGGCGTATATAACTATATATACTATATCATATAATGATCAGTCTCATTCCCATGTTACCCTGTTAAACCTTCTGCTAGCCACACTTGTCCAGTCCCAGGTGCAGCGAACGTCTTCCTTTCACTCGAAACATAGCGGCACTTTTTTTTACAGGGCTGGTTTACTGTCCCAGCACCCAACCTTCCTCTTTTCGCAGCACGGGCTTAGGACCGGCCATGGCAGAGTTAAAAAAAATGGAAAGCTAACAAATTGAAGATATTTTCCCAATTCCAAAGCTGTGACTGCTGAATGATGTTTCTTTTTTGAGCGGCAGGAGCGGCGTCCTCTGGCTGGTATTCTGACCTTCATCCAAGCTGTGTCAGCATTGGTGGGTGAGATCATGGCGTACGGTAAACTATAGACATATATAACTATATATACTATATCATATCATGATAAGTCTCATTCCCATGTTACCCTGTTAAACCTTCTGCTAGCTACAATTGTCCAGTCCCAGGTGCAGTGAACGTCTTCCTGTGTCAGCATTGGTGGGTGAGGTCAACGGCAGTTCAGATTAAACAAAGCAGTTAAGCTCAACGGCACTTCAGCTTAAACAAAGCAGTTTACGGATCATGTGACTTGTCATCATGGCGGTCACATGATCGGGAAAGTTCCTGATCGAAAGAGCGGACCGGGACCTTTCCGTGAGTACCACGCGTGTGCTGGGAACGTGCAGGGTGCGCGCTCTCAGCACATATGTTTTTTGTTACTTGAACGCAAATGTGTGGCTGCTCGGCGTCTAGGTCCAGACACCCGGAGGCCGCACATTTGTGTGTCGCCAGCGCAAATGGGGTTAAATGAGGCAGTTCACATTAAACAAGGCAGTTCAGCTCAATGGCAGTTCACATTAAACAAGGCAGTTCACATTAAACAAGGCAGATCACATTAAACAAGGCAGTTCAGCTCAAAAGGCAGTTCAGCTCAACGGCAGTTTAGATTAAAACAAGACAGTTCAGCTCAACAGCAGTTCAGATTAAACAAAGCAGTTTAGAATAAACAAAGCCATTCAGATTAAACAAGGCAGTTCAGATTAAACAAGGCAGTTCAGATTAAACAAGGCAATTCACATTAAACATGGCAGTTCACATTAAACATGGCAGTTCAGCTCAGAAGGAGTTCAGATAAAACAATGCAGTTCGGATTAAACAAGGCAGTTCAGCTCAAAGGCAGTTCATATTAAATAAGGCAGTTTAGCTCAACGCAAATTCAGATTAAACAAGGCAGCTCATATTAAACAAGGCAGCTCAAATTAAACAAGGCAGTTCAGCTCAAATTAAACAAGGCAGTTCAGCTCAAACAAGGCAGTTCAGCTCAAATCAAACAAGGCAGTTCAGCTCAAATCAAACAAGACAGTTCAGCTCAAATTAAACAAGGCAGTTCAGCTCAAACAAGGCAGTTCAGCTCAAATCAAACAAGGCAGTTCAGCTCAAATCAAACAAGACAGTTCAGCTCAAATCAAACAAGACAGTTCAGCTCAAATTAAACAAGGCAGTTCAGCTCAAACAAGGCAGTTCAGCTCAAACAAGGCAGTTCAGCTCAAACAAGGAAGTTCAGCTCAAACAAGGAAGTTCAGCTCAGATTAAACAAGGCAGCTCCCATTAAACAAGGCAGTTCACATTAAACAAGGCAGTTCACATTAAACAAGGCATTTCACATTAAACAAGGCAGTTCACATTAAACAAGGCAATTCAGATTAAACAGACCCCACGGCCAGGACCCTGCTGAGCCCCTGCAAGCCTGCCGTGTCCCTACCTGAGAGCTGTGGTTGATCGCTGGTTGTCCCTGTCTGCTGATCGCTGGTCGTCCCTGGATCGCTGAGTACCATGAGGTTCCCTGTCTGCAGATCGCTGGTCATCCGTGTCTGCTGATCGCTGGTCATCCCTGGAAAACCAAGTGCTGTGAGGTTGAGTAGGCATGGCTTATATGTTCTTGCCTTAACAGCCTCAGAGTCCCCACCCCGTCCCCTACGCTGCAGCTGACGGGGAGGAATTTCTGTATGATCATCCAAACACTACCGCTATATAGTTGGCCAATCGCAGATTGAGCCTCAAGAGCTCCACTTTCACGCCACGCACCTGATTTGCTGACTATCAAGCGGAGTAGGCATGGCTTATGTTTTCTTGCCTTAACAGCATTGGAGTCCTCGCCCCTCCCCCACGCTGTAGCTGATGGGGAGGAATTGTCCAGTCCCAGGTGCAGTGAAAGTCTTCCTTTCACTCAAAAGATAGCGACACTTTTTTTTACAGGGCTGGTTTACTGTCCTAGCACCCAACCTTCCTCTTTTCGCAGCACGGGCTTAGGACCGGCCATGGCAGAGTTAAAAAAATGTAAAGCTAACAAATTGAAGATATTTTCCCAATTCCAACGCTGTGACGGCTGAATAATGTTTCCTTTTGGAGCGGCAGGAGAGGCAGGAGCGGCGTCCTCTGGCTGGTATTCTGACCTTCATCCAAGCTGTGTCAGCATTGGTGGGTGAGATCATGGTGTACGGTAAACTATAGGCGTATATAACTATATATACTATATCATATCATGATAAGTCTCGTTCCCATGTTACCCTGTTAAACCTTCTGCTAGCCACACTTGTCCAGTCCCAGGTGCAGTGAATGTCTTCCTTTCACTCGAAACATAGCGGCACTTTTTTTTTACAGGGCTGGTTTACTGTCCCAGCACCCAACCTTCCTCTTTTCGCAGCACGGGCTTAGGACCGGCCATGGCAGAGTTAAAAAAAATGGAAAGCTAACAAATTGAAGATATTTTCCCAATTCCAACGCTGTGACTGCTGAATGATGTTTCTTTTTTGAGTGGCAGGAGCGGCGTCCTCTGGCTGGTATTCTGACCTTCATCCAAGCTGTGTCAGCATTGGTGGGTGAGATCATGGCGTACGGTAAACTGTAGGCGTATATAACTATATATACTATATCATATAATGATCAGTCTCATTCCCATGTTACCCTGTTAAACCTTTTGTTAGCCACACTTGTCCAGTCCCAGGTGCAGTGAACGTCTTCCTTTCACTCGAAACATAGCGGCACTTTTTTTTACAGGGCTGGTTTACTGTCCCAGCACCCAACCTTCCTCTTTTCGCAGCACGGGCTTAGGACCGGCCATGGCAGAGTTAAAAAAATGGAAAGCTAACAAATTGAAGATATTTTCCCAATTCCAAAGATGTGACTGCTGAATAATGTTTCTTTTTTGAGCGGCAGGAGCGGCGACCTCTGGCTGGTATTCTGACCTTCATCCAAGCTGTGTCAGCATTGGTGGGTGAGATCATGGCGTACGGTAAACTGTAGGCGTATATAACTATATATACTATATCATATAATGATCAGTCTCATTCCCATGTTACCCTGTTAAACCTTCTGCTAGCCACACTTGTCCAGTCCCAGGTGCAGTGAACGTCTTCCTTTCACTCGAAACATAGCGGCACTTTTTTTTACAGGGCTGGTTTACTGTCCCAGGACCCAACCTTCCTCTTTTCGCAGCACGGGCTTAGGACCGGCCATGGCAGAGTTAAAAAAATGGAAAGCTAACAAATTGAAGATATTTTCCCAATTCCAACACTGTGACTGCTAAATGATGTTTCTTTTTGGAGCGGCAGGAGCGGTGTCCTCTGGCTGGTATTCTGACCTTCATCCAAGCTGTGTCAGCATTGGTGGGGGAGATCATGGCGTACGGTAAACTGTAGGCGTATATAACTATATATACTATATCATATAATGATCAGTCTCATTCCCATGTTACCCTGTTAAACCTTCTGCTAGCCACACTTGTCCAGTCCCAGGTGCAGTGAATGTCTTCCTTTCACTCGAAACATAGTGGCACTTTTTTTTACAGGGCTGGTTTACTGTCCCAGCACCCAACCTTCCTCTTTTCGCAGCACGGGCTTAGGACCGGCCATGGCAGAGTTAAAAAAATGGAAAGCTAACAAATTGAAGATATTTTCCCAATTCCAAAGCTGTGACTGCTGAATGATGTTTCTTTTTTGAGTGGCAGGAGCGGCGTCCTCTGGCTGGTATTCTGACCTTCATCCAAGCTGTGTCAGCATTGGTGGGTGAGATCATGGCGTACGGTAAACTGTAGGCGTATATAACTATATATACTATATCATATAATGATCAGTCTCATTCCCATGTTACCCTGTTAAACCTTCTGCTAGCCACACTTGTCCAGTCCCAGGTGCAATGAACGTCTGCCTTTCACTCGAAACATAGCGGCACTTTTTTTTACAGGGCTGGTTTACTGTCCCAGCACCCAACCTTCCTCTTTTCGCAGCACGGGCTTAGGACCGGCCATGGCAGAGTTAAAAAAATGTAAAGCTAACAAATTGAAGATATTTTCCCAATTCCAACGCTGTGACTGCTGAATGATGTTTCTTTTTTGAGCGGCAGGAGCGGCATCCTCTGGCTGGTATTCTGACCTTCATCCAAGCTGTGTCAGCATTGGTGGGTGAGATCATGGCATACGGTAAACTGTAGGCGTATATAACTATATATACTATATTATATAATGATCAGTCTCATTCCCATGTTACCCTGTTAAACCTTCTGCTAGCCACACTTGTCCAGTCCCAGGTGCAGTGAACGTCTTCCTTTCACTCGAACAATAGCGGCACTTTTTTTTACAGTGCTGGTTTACTGTCCCAGCACCCAACCTTCCTCTTTTCGCAGCACGGGCTTAGGACCGGCCATGGCAGAGTTAAAAAAATGGAAAGCTAACAAATTGAAGATATTTTCCCAATTCCAAAGCTGTGACTGCTGAATGATGTTTCTTTTTTGAGTGGCAGGAGCGACGTCCTCTGGCTGGTATTCTGACCTTCATCCAAGCTGTGTCAGCATTGGTGGGTGAGATCATGGCGTACGGTAAACTGTTGGCGTATATAACTATATATACTATATCATATAATGATCAGTCTCATTCCCATGTTACCCTGTTAAACCTTCTGCTAGCCACACTTGTCCAGTCCCAGGTGCAGTGAACGTCTTCCTTTCACTCGAAACATAGCGGCACTTTTTTTTACAGGGCTGGTTTACTGTCCCAGGACCCAACCTTCCTCTTTTCGCAGCACGGGCTTAGGACCGGCCATGGCAGAGTTAAAAAAATGGAAAGCTAACAAATTGAAGATATTTTCCCAATTCCAACACTGTGACTGCTAAATGATGTTTCTTTTTTGAGCGGCAGGAGCGGTGTCCTCTGGCTGGTATTCTGACCTTCATCCAAGCTGTGTCAGCATTGGTGGGTGAGATCATGGCATACGGTAAACTGTAGGCGTATATAACTATATATACTATATCATATAATGATCAGTCTCATTCCCATGTTACCCTGTTAAACCTTCTGCTAGCCACACTTGTCCAGTCCCAGGTGCAGTGAACGTCTTCCTTTCACTCGAACAATAGCGGCACTTTTTTTTACAGTGCTGGTTTACTGTCCCAGCACCCAACCTTCCTCTTTTCGCAGCACGGGCTTAGGACCGGCCATGGCAGAGTTAAAAAAATGGAAAGCTAACAAATTGAAGATATTTTCCCAATTCCAAAGCTGTGACTGCTGAATGATGTTTCTTTTTTGAGTGGCAGGAGCGACGTCCTCTGGCTGGTATTCTGACCTTCATCCAAGCTGTGTCAGCATTGGTGGGTGAGATCATGGCGTACGGTAAACTGTAGGCGTATATAACTATATATACTATATCATATAATGATCAGTCTCATTCCCATGTTACCCTGTTAAACCTTCTGCTAGCCACACTTGTCCAGTCCCAGGTGCAGTGAACGTCTTCCTTTCACTCGAAACATAGCGGCACTTTTTTTTACAGGGCTGGTTTACTGTCCCAGGACCCAACCTTCCTCTTTTCGCAGCACGGGCTTAGGACCGGCCATGGCAGAGTTAAAAAAATGGAAAGCTAACAAATTGAAGATATTTTCCCAATTCCAACACTGTGACTGCTAAATGATGTTTCTTTTTGGAGCGGCAGGAGCGGTGTCCTCTGGCTGGTATTCTGACCTTCATCCAAGCTGTGTCAGCATTGGTGGGGGAGATCATGGCGTACGGTAAACTGTAGGCGTATATAACTATATATACTATATCATATAATGATCAGTCTCATTCCCATGTTACCCTGTTAAACCTTCTGCTAGCCACACTTGTCCAGTCCCAGGTGCAGTGAATGTCTTCCTTTCACTCGAAACATAGTGGCACTTTTTTTTACAGGGCTGGTTTACTGTCCCAGCACCCAACCTTCCTCTTTTCGCAGCACGGGCTTAGGACCGGCCATGGGAGAGTTAAAAAAATGGAAAGCTAACAAATTGAAGATATTTTCCCAATTCCAAAGCTGTGACTGCTGAATGATGTTTCTTATTTGAGTGGCAGGAGCGGCGTCCTCTGGCTGGTATTCTGACCTTCATCCAAGCTGTGTCAGCATTGGTGGGTGAGATCATGGCGTACGGTAAACTGTAGGCGTATATAACTATATATACTATATCATATAATGATCAGTCTCATTCCCATGTTACCCTGTTAAACCTTCTGCTAGCCACACTTGTCCAGTCCCAGGTGCAGTGAACGTCTTCCTTTCACTCGAAACATAGCGGCACTTTTTTTTACAGGGCTGGTTTACTGTCCCAGCACCCAACCTTCCTCTTTTCGCAGCACGGGCTTAGGACCGGCCATGGCAGAGTTAAAAAAATGTAAAGCTAACAAATTGAAGATATTTTCCCAATTCCAACGCTGTGACTGCTGAATGATGTTTCTTTTTTGAGCGGCAGGAGCGGCATCCTCTGGCTGGTATTCTGACCTTCATCCAAGCTGTGTCAGCATTGGTGGGTGAGATCATGGCATACGGTAAACTGTAGGCGTATATAACTATATATACTATATCATATAATGATCAGTCCCATTCCCATGTTACCCTGTTAAACCTTCTGCTAGCCACACTTGTCCAGTCCCAGGTGCAGTGAACGTCTTCCATTCACTCGAAACATAGCGGCACTTTTTTTTACAGGGCTGGTTTACTGTCCCAGCACCCAACCTTCCTCTTTTCGCAGCACGGGCTTAGGACCGGCCATGGCAGAGTTAAAAAAATGTAAAGCTAACAAATTGAAGATATTTTCCCAATTCCAAAGATGTGACTGCTGAATGATGTTTCTTTTTTGAGTGGCAGGAGCGGCGTCCTCTGGCTGGTATTCTGACCTTCATCCAAGCTGTGTCAGCATTGGTGGGTGAGATCATGGCGTACGGTAAACTGTAGGCGTATATAACTATATATACTATATCATATAATGATCAGTCTCATTCCCATGTTACCCTGTTAAACCTTCTGCTAGCCACACTTGTCCAGTCCCAGGTGCAGTGAACCTCTTCCTTTCACTCGAAACATAGCGGCACTTTTTTTTACAGGGCTGGTTTACTGTCCCAGCACCCAACCTTCCTCTTTTCGCAGCACGGGCTTAGGACCGGCCATGGCAGAGTTAAAAAAATGGAAAGCTAACAAATTGAAGATATTTTCCCATTTCCAAAGCTGTGACTGCTGAATGATGTTTCTTTTTTGAGTGGCAGGAGCGGCGTCCTCTGGCTGGTATTCTGACCTTCATCCAAGCTGTGTCAGCATTGGTGGGTGAGATCATGGCGTACGGTAAACTGTAGGCGTATATAACTATATATACTATATCATATAATGATCAGTCTCATTCCCATGTTACCCTGTTAAACCTTCTGCTAGCCACACTTGTCCAGTCCCAGGTGCAGTGAACGTCTTCCTTTCACTCGAAACATAGCGGCACTTTTTTTTACAGGGCTGGTTTACTGTCCCAGCACCCAACCTTCCGCTTTTCGCAGCACGGGCTTAGGACCGGCCATGGCAGAGTTAAAAAAATGGAAAGCTAACAAATTGAAGATATTTTCCCAATTCCAACGTTGTGACTGCTGAATGATGTTTCTTTTTTGAGCGGCAGGAGCGGCATCCTCTGGCTGGTATTCTGACCTTCATCCAAGCTGTGTCAGCATTGGTGGGTGAGATCATGGCATACGGTAAACTGTAGGCATATATAACTATATATACTATATCATATAATGATCAGTCTCATTCCCATGTTTCCCTGTTAAACCTTCTGCTAGCCACACTTGTCCAGTCCCAGGTGCAGTGAACGTCTTCCTTTCACTCGAACAATAGCGGCACTTTTTTTTACAGTGCTGGTTTACTGTCCCAGCACCCAACCTTCCTCTTTTCGCAGCACGGGCTTAGGACCGGCCATGGCAGAGTTAAAAAAATGGAAAGCTAACAAATTGAAGATATTTTCCCAATTCCAAAGCTGTGACTGCTGAATGATGTTTCTTTTTTTGAGTGGCAGGAGCGACGTCCTCTGGCTGGTATTCTGACCTTCATCCAAGCTGTGTCAGCATTGGTGGGGGAGATCATGGCGTACGGTAAACTGTAGGCGTATATAACTATATATACTATATCATATAATGATCAGTCTCATTCCCATGTTACCCTGTTAAACCTTCTGCTAGCCACACTTGTCCAGTCCCAGGTGCAGTGAACGTCTTCCTTTCACTCGAAACATAGCGGCACTTTTTTTTACAGGGCTGGTTTACTGTCCCAGCACCCAACCTTCCACTTTTCGCAGCACGGGCTTAGGACCGGCCATGGCAGAGTTAAAAAAATGGAAAGCTAACAAATTGAAGATATTTTCCCAATTCCAAAGCTGTGACTGCTGAATGATGTTTCTTTTTTGAGTGGCAGGAGCGACGTCCTCTGGCTGGTATTCTGACCTTCATCCAAGCTGTGTCAGCATTGGTGGGTGAGATCATGGCGTACGGTAAACTGTTGGCGTATATAACTATATATACTATATCATATAATGATCAGTCTCATTCCCATGTTACCCTGTTAAACCTTCTGCTAGCCACACTTGTCCAGTCCCAGGTGCAGTGAACGTCTTCCTTTCACTCGAAACATAGCGGCACTTTTTTTTACAGGGCTGGTTTACTGTCCCAGGACCCAACCTTCCTCTTTTCGCAGCACGGGCTTAGGACCGGCCATGGCAGAGTTAAAAAAATGGAAAGCTAACAAATTGAAGATATTTTCCCAATTCCAACACTGTGACTGCTAAATGATGTTTCTTTTTTGAGCGGCAGGAGCGGTGTCCTCTGGCTGGTATTCTGACCTTCATCCAAGCTGTGTCAGCATTGGTGGGTGAGATCATGGCATACGGTAAACTGTAGGCGTATATAACTATATATACTATATAATATAATGATCAGTCTCATTCCCATGTTACCCTGTTAAACCTTCTGCTAGCCACACTTGTCCAGTCCCAGGTGCAGTGAACGTCTTCCTTTCACTCGAACAATAGCGGCACTTTTTTTTACAGTGCTGGTTTACTGTCCCAGCACCCAACCTTCCTCTTTTCGCAGCACGGGCTTAGGACCGGCCATGGCAGAGTTAAAAAAATGGAAAGCTAACAAATTGAAGATATTTTCCCAATTCCAAAGCTGTGACTGCTGAATGATGTTTCTTTTTTGAGTGGCAGGAGCGACGTCCTCTGGCTGGTATTCTGACCTTCATCCAAGCTGTGTCAGCATTGGTGGGTGAGATCATGGCGTACGGTAAACTGTTGGCGTATATAACTATATATACTATATCATATAATGATCAGTCTCATTCCCATGTTACCCTGTTAAACCTTCTGCTAGCCACACTTGTCCAGTCCCAGGTGCAGTGAACGTCTTCCTTTCACTCGAAACATAGCGGCACTTTTTTTTACAGGGCTGGTTTACTGTCCCAGGACCCAACCTTCCTCTTTTCGCAGCACGGGCTTAGGACCGGCCATGGCAGAGTTAAAAAAATGGAAAGCTAACAAATTGAAGATATTTTCCCAATTCCAACGCTGTGACTGCTGAATGATGTTTCTTTTTTGAGCGGCAGGAGCGGCATCCTCTGGCTGGTATTCTGACCTTCATCCAAGCTGTGTCAGCATTGGTGGGTGAGATCATGGCATACGGTAAACTGTAGGCGTATATAACTATATATACTATATCATATAATGATCAGTCTCATTCCCATGTTACCCTGTTAAACCTTCTGCTAGCCACACTTGTCCAGTCCCAGGTGCAGTGAACGTCTTCCATTCACTCGAAACATAGCGGCACTTTTTATTACAGGGCTGGTTTACTGTCCCAGCACCCAACCTTCCTCTTTTCGCAGCACGGGCTTAGGACCGGCCATGGCAGAGTTAAAAAAATGTAAAGCTAACAAATTGAAGATATTTTCCCAATTCCAAAGATGTGACTGCTGAATGATGTTTCTTTTTTGAGTGGCAGGAGCGGCGTCCTCTGGCTGGTATTCTGACCTTCATCCAAGCTGTGTCAGCATTGGTGGGTGAGATCATGGCGTACGGTAAACTGTAGGCGTATATAACTATATATACTATATCATATAATGATCAGTCTCATTCCCATGTTACCCTGTTAAACCTTCTGCTAGCCACACTTGTCCAGTCCCAGGTGCAGTGAACCTCTTCCTTTCACTCGAAACATAGCGGCACTTTTTTTTACAGGGCTGGTTTACTGTCCCAGCACCCAACCTTCCTCTTTTCGCAGCACGGGCTTAGGACCGGCCATGGCAGAGTTAAAAAAATGGAAAGCTAACAAATTGAAGATATTTTCCCATTTCCAAAGCTGTGACTGCTGAATGATGTTTCTTTTTTGAGTGGCAGGAGCGGCGTCCTCTGGCTGGTATTCTGACCTTCATCCAAGCTGTGTCAGCATTGGTGGGTGAGATCATGGCGTACGGTAAACTGTAGGCGTATATAACTATATATACTATATCATATAATGATCAGTCTCATTCCCATGTTACCCTGTTAAACCTTCTGCTAGCCACACTTGTCCAGTCCCAGGTGCAGTGAACGTCTTCCTTTCACTCGAAACATAGCGGCACTTTTTTTTACAGGGCTGGTTTACTGTCCCAGCACCCAACCTTCCTCTTTTCGCAGCACGGGCTTAGGACCGGCCATGGCAGAGTTAAAAAAATGGAAAGCTAACAAATTGAAGATATTTTCCCAATTCCAACGCTGTGACTGCTGAATGATGTTTCTTTTTTGAGCGGCAGGAGCGGCATCCTCTGGCTGGTATTCTGACCTTCATCCAAGCTGTGTCAGCATTGGTGGGTGAGATCATGGCATACGGTAAACTGTAGGCATATATAACTATATATACTATATCATATAATGATCAGTCTCATTCCCATGTTACCCTGTTAAACCTTCTGCTAGCCACACTTGTCCAGTCCCAGGTGCAGTGAACGTCTTCCTTTCACTCGAACAATAGCGGCACTTTTTTTTACAGTGCTGGTTTACTGTCCCAGCACCCAACCTTCCTCTTTTCGCAGCACGGGCTTAGGACCGGCCATGGCAGAGTTAAAAAAATGGAAAGCTAACAAATTGAAGATATTTTCCCAATTCCAAAGCTGTGACTGCTGAATGATGTTTCTTTTTTTGAGTGGCAGGAGCGACGTCCTCTGGCTGGTATTCTGACCTTCATCCAAGCTGTGTCAGCATTGGTGGGGGAGATCATGGCGTACGGTAAACTGTAGGCGTATATAACTATATATACTATATCATATAATGATCAGTCTCATTCCCATGTTACCCTGTTAAACCTTCTGCTAGCCACACTTGTCCAGTCCCAGGTGCAGTGAACGTCTTCCTTTCACTCGAAACATAGCGGCACTTTTTTTTACAGGGCTGGTTTACTGTCCCAGCACCCAACCTTCCACTTTTCGCAGCACGGGCTTAGGACCGGCCATGGCAGAGTTAAAAAAATGGAAAGCTAACAAATTGAAGATATTTTCCCAATTCCAAAGCTGTGACTGCTGAATGATGTTTCTTTTTTGAGTGGCAGGAGCGACGTCCTCTGGCTGGTATTCTGACCTTCATCCAAGCTGTGTCAGCATTGGTGGGTGAGATCATGGCGTACGGTAAACTGTTGGCGTATATAACTATATATACTATATCATATAATGATCAGTCTCATTCCCATGTTACCCTGTTAAACCTTCTGCTAGCCACACTTGTCCAGTCCCAGGTGCAGTGAACGTCTTCCTTTCACTCGAAACATAGCGGCACTTTTTTTTACAGGGCTGGTTTACTGTCCCAGGACCCAACCTTCCTCTTTTCGCAGCACGGGCTTAGGACCGGCCATGGCAGAGTTAAAAAAATGGAAAGCTAACAAATTGAAGATATTTTCCCAATTCCAACACTGTGACTGCTAAATGATGTTTCTTTTTTGAGCGGCAGGAGCGGTGTCCTCTGGCTGGTATTCTGACCTTCATCCAAGCTGTGTCAGCATTGGTGGGTGAGATCATGGCATACGGTAAACTGTAGGCGTATATAACTATATATACTATATAATATAATGATCAGTCTCATTCCCATGTTACCCTGTTAAACCTTCTGCTAGCCACACTTGTCCAGTCCCAGGTGCAGTGAACGTCTTCCTTTCACTCGAACAATAGCGGCACTTTTTTTTACAGTGCTGGTTTACTGTCCCAGCACCCAACCTTCCTCTTTTCGCAGCACGGGCTTAGGACCGGCCATGGCAGAGTTAAAAAAATGGAAAGCTAACAAATTGAAGATATTTTCCCAATTCCAAAGCTGTGACTGCTGAATGATGTTTCTTTTTTGAGTGGCAGGAGCGACGTCCTCTGGCTGGTATTCTGACCTTCATCCAAGCTGTGTCAGCATTGGTGGGTGAGATCATGGCGTACGGTAAACTGTTGGCGTATATAACTATATATACTATATCATATAATGATCAGTCTCATTCCCATGTTACCCTGTTAAACCTTCTGCTAGCCACACTTGTCCAGTCCCAGGTGCAGTGAACGTCTTCCTTTCACTCGAAACATAGCGGCACTTTTTTTTACAGGGCTGGTTTACTGTCCCAGGACCCAACCTTCCTCTTTTCGCAGCACGGGCTTAGGACCGGCCATGGCAGAGTTAAAAAAATGGAAAGCTAACAAATTGAAGATATTTTCCCAATTCCAACACTGTGACTGCTAAATGATGTTTCTTTTTTGAGCGGCAGGAGCGGTGTCCTCTGGCTGGTATTCTGACCTTCATCCAAGCTGTGTCAGCATTGGTGGGGGAGATCATGGCGTACGGTAAACTGTAGGCGTATATAACTATATATACTATATCATATAATGATCAGTCTCATTCCCATGTTACCCTGTTAAACCTTCTGCTAGCCACACTTGTCCAGTCCCAGGTGCAGTGAATGTCTTCCTTTCACTCGAAACATAGTGGCACTTTTTTTTACAGGGCTGGTTTACTGTCCCAGCACCCAACCTTCCTCTTTTCGCAGCACGGGCTTAGGACCGGCCATGGCAGAGTTAAAAAAATGGAAAGCTAACAAATTGAAGATATTTTCCCAATTCCAAAGCTGTGACTGCTGAATGATGTTTCTTTTTTGAGTGGCAGGAGCGGCGTCCTCTGGCTGGTATTCTGACCTTCATCCAAGCTGTGTCAGCATTGGTGGGTGAGATCATGGCGTACGGTAAACTGTAGGCGTATATAACTATATATACTATATCATATAATGATCAGTCTCATTCCCATGTTACCCTGTTAAACCTTCTGCTAGCCACACTTGTCCAGTCCCAGGTGCAGTGAACGTCTTCCTTTCACTTGAAACATAGCGGCACTTTTTTTTACAGGGCTGGTTTACTGTCCCAGCACCCAACCTTCCTCTTTTCGCAGCACGGGCTTAGGACCGGCCATGGCAGAGTTAAAAAAATGTAAAGCTAACAAATTGAAGATATTTTCCCAATTCCAAAGCTGTGACTGCTGAATGATGTTTCTTTTTTGAGTGGCAGGAGCGACGTCCTCTGGCTGGTATTCTGACCTTCATCCAAGCTGTGTCAGCATTGGTGGGTGAGATCATGGCGTACGGTAAACTGTTGGCGTATATAACTATATATACTATATCATATAATGATCAGTCTCATTCCCATGTTACCCTGTTAAACCTTCTGCTAGCCACACTTGTCCAGTCCCAGGTGCAGTGAACGTCTTCCTTTCACTCGAAACATAGCGGCACTTTTTTTTACAGGGCTGGTTTACTGTCCCAGGACCCAACCTTCCTCTTTTCGCAGCACGGGCTTAGGACCGGCCATGGCAGAGTTAAAAAAATGGAAAGCTAACAAATTGAAGATATTTTCCCAATTCCAACACTGTGACTGCTAAATGATGTTTCTTTTTTGAGCGGCAGGAGCGGTGTCCTCTGGCTGGTATTCTGACCTTCATCCAAGCTGTGTCAGCATTGGTGGGGGAGATCATGGCGTACGGTAAACTGTAGGCGTATATAACTATATATACTATATCATATAATGATCAGTCTCATTCCCATGTTACCCTGTTAAACCTTCTGCTAGCCACACTTGTCCAGTCCCAGGTGCAGTGAATGTCTTCCTTTCACTCGAAACATAGTGGCACTTTTTTTTACAGGGCTGGTTTACTGTCCCAGCACCCAACCTTCCTCTTTTCGCAGCACGGGCTTAGGACCGGCCATGGCAGAGTTAAAAAAATGGAAAGCTAACAAATTGAAGATATTTTCCCAATTCCAAAGCTGTGACTGCTGAATGATGTTTCTTTTTTGAGTGGCAGGAGCGGCGTCCTCTGGCTGGTATTCTGACCTTCATCCAAGCTGTGTCAGCATTGGTGGGTGAGATCATGGCGTACGGTAAACTGTAGGCGTATATAACTATATATACTATATCATATAATGATCAGTCTCATTCCCATGTTACCCTGTTAAACCTTCTGCTAGCCACACTTGTCCAGTCCCAGGTGCAGTGAACGTCTTCCTTTCACTTGAAACATAGCGGCACTTTTTTTTACAGGGCTGGTTTACTGTCCCAGCACCCAACCTTCCTCTTTTCGCAGCACGGGCTTAGGACCGGCCATGGCAGAGTTAAAAAAATGGAAAGCTAACAAATTGAAGATATTTTCCCAATTCCAACGCTGTGACTGCTGAATGATGTTTCTTTTTTGAGCGGCAGGAGCGGCATCCTCTGGCTGGTATTCTGACCTTCATCCAAGCTGTTTCAGCATTGGTGGGTGAGATCATGGCATACGGTAAACTGTAGGCGTATATAACTATATATACTATATCATATAATGATCAGTCTCATTCCCATGTTACCCTGTTAAACCTTCTGCTAGCCACACTTGTCCAGTCCCAGGTGCAGTGAACGTCTTCCTTTCACTTGAAACATAGCGGCACTTTTTTTTACAGGGCTGGTTTACTGTCCCAGCACCCAACCTTCCTCTTTTCGCAGCACGGGCTTAGGACCGGCCATGGCAGAGTTAAAAAAATGTAAAGCTAACAAATTGAAGATATTTTCCCAATTCCAACGCTGTGACTGCTGAATGATGTTTCTTTTTTGAGCGGCAGGAGCGGCATCCTCTGGCTGGTATTCTGACCTTCATCCAAGCTGTTTCAGCATTGGTGGGTGAGATCATGGCATACGGTAAACTGTAGGCGTATATAACTATATATACTATATCATATAATGATCAGTCTCATTCCCATGTTACCCTGTTAAACCTTCTGCTAGCCACACTTGTCCAGTCCCAGGTGCAGTGAACGTCTTCCTTTCACTCGAACAATAGCGGCACTTTTTTTTACAGTGCTGGTTTACTGTCCCAGCACCCAACCTTCCTCTTTTCGCAGCACGGGCTTAGGACCGGCCATGGCAGAGTTAAAAAAATGGAAAGCTAACAAATTGAAGATATTTTCCCAATTCCAACGCTGTGACTGCTGAATGATGTTTCTTTTTTGAGTGGCAGGAGCGGCATCCTCTGGCTGGTATTCTGACCTTCATCCAAGCTGTGTCAGCATTGGTGGGTGAGATCATGGCATACGGTAAACTGTAGGCGTATATAACTATATATACTATATCATATAATGATCAGTCTCATTCCCATGTTACCCTGTTAAAACTTCTGCTAGCCACACTTGTCCAGTCCCAGGTGCAGTGAACGTCTTCCTTTCACTCGAACAATAGCGGCACTTTTTTTTACAGTGCTGGTTTACTGTCCCAGCACCCAACCTTCCTCTTTTCGCAGCACGGGCTTAGGACCGGCCATGGCAGAGTTAAAAAAATGGAAAGCTAACAAATTGAAGATATTTTCCCAATTCCAAAGCTGTGACTGCTGAATGATGTTTCTTTTTTGAGTGGCAGGAGCGACGTCCTCTGGCTGGTATTCTGACCTTCATCCAAGCTGTGTCAGCATTGGTGGGTGAGATCATGGCGTACGGTAAACTGTTGGCGTATATAACTATATATACTATATCATATAATGATCAGTCTCATTCCCATGTTACCCTGTTAAACCTTCTGCTAGCCACACTTGTCCAGTCCCAGGTGCAGTGAACGTCTTCCTTTCACTCGAAACATAGCGGCACTTTTTTTTACAGGGCTGGTTTACTGTCCCAGGACCCAACCTTCCTCTTTTCGCAGCACGGGCTTAGGACCGGCCATGGCAGAGTTAAAAAAATGGAAAGCTAACAAATTGAAGATATTTTCCCAATTCCAACACTGTGACTGCTAAATGATGTTTCTTTTTTGAGCGGCAGGAGCGGTGTCCTCTGGCTGGTATTCTGACCTTCATCCAAGCTGTGTCAGCATTGGTGGGGGAGATCATGGCGTACGGTAAACTGTAGGCGTATATAACTATATATACTATATCATATAATGATCAGTCTCATTCCCATGTTACCCTGTTAAACCTTCTGCTAGCCACACTTGTCCAGTCCCAGGTGCAGTGAATGTCTTCCTTTCACTCGAAACATAGTGGCACTTTTTTTTACAGGGCTGGTTTACTGTCCCAGCACCCAACCTTCCTCTTTTCGCAGCACGGGCTTAGGACCGGCCATGGCAGAGTTAAAAAAATGGAAAGCTAACAAATTGAAGATATTTTCCCAATTCCAAAGCTGTGACTGCTGAATGATGTTTCTTTTTTGAGTGGCAGGAGCGGCGTCCTCTGGCTGGTATTCTGACCTTCATCCAAGCTGTGTCAGCATTGGTGGGTGAGATCATGGCGTACGGTAAACTGTAGGCGTATATAACTATATATACTATATCATATAATGATCAGTCTCATTCCCATGTTACCCTGTTAAACCTTCTGCTAGCCACACTTGTCCAGTCCCAGGTGCAGTGAACGTCTTCCTTTCACTTGAAACATAGCGGCACTTTTTTTTACAGGGCTGGTTTACTGTCCCAGCACCCAACCTTCCTCTTTTCGCAGCACGGGCTTAGGACCGGCCATGGCAGAGTTAAAAAAATGTAAAGCTAACAAATTGAAGATATTTTCCCAATTCCAACGCTGTGACTGCTGAATGATGTTTCTTTTTTGAGCGGCAGGAGCGGCATCCTCTGGCTGGTATTCTGACCTTCATCCAAGCTGTTTCAGCATTGGTGGGTGAGATCATGGCATACGGTAAACTGTAGGCGTATATAACTATATATACTATATCATATAATGATCAGTCTCATTCCCATGTTACCCTGTTAAACCTTCTGCTAGCCACACTTGTCCAGTCCCAGGTGCAGTGAACGTCTTCCTTTCACTTGAAACATAGCGGCACTTTTTTTTACAGGGCTGGTTTACTGTCCCAGCACCCAACCTTCCTCTTTTCGCAGCACGGGCTTAGGACCGGCCATGGCAGAGTTAAAAAAATGTAAAGCTAACAAATTGAAGATATTTTCCCAATTCCAACGCTGTGACTGCTGAATGATGTTTCTTTTTTGAGCGGCAGGAGCGGCATCCTCTGGCTGGTATTCTGACCTTCATCCAAGCTGTTTCAGCATTGGTGGGTGAGATCATGGCATACGGTAAACTGTAGGCGTATATAACTATATATACTATATCATATAATGATCAGTCTCATTCCCATGTTACCCTGTTAAACCTTCTGCTAGCCACACTTGTCCAGTCCCAGGTGCAGTGAACGTCTTCCTTTCACTCGAACAATAGCGGCACTTTTTTTTACAGTGCTGGTTTACTGTCCCAGCACCCAACCTTCCTCTTTTCGCAGCACGGGCTTAGGACCGGCCATGGCAGAGTTAAAAAAATGGAAAGCTAACAAATTGAAGATATTTTCCCAATTCCAACGCTGTGACTGCTGAATGATGTTTCTTTTTTGAGCGGCAGGAGCGGCATCCTCTGGCTGGTATTCTGACCTTCATCCAAGCTGTGTCAGCATTGGTGGGTGAGATCATGGCATACGGTAAACTGTAGGCGTATATAACTATATATACTATATCATATAATGATCAGTCTCATTCCCATGTTACCCTGTTAAACCTTCTGCTAGCCACACTTGTCCAGTCCCAGGTGCAGTGAACGTCTTCCTTTCACTCGAACAATAGCGGCACTTTTTTTTACAGTGCTGGTTTACTGTCCCAGCACCCAACCTTCCTCTTTTCGCAGCACGGGCTTAGGACCGGCCATGGCAGAGTTAAAAAAATGGAAAGCTAACAAATTGAAGATATTTTCCCAATTCCAAAGCTGTGACTGCTGAATGATGTTTCTTTTTTGAGTGGCAGGAGCGACGTCCTCTGGCTGGTATTCTGACCTTCATCCAAGCTGTGTCAGCATTGGTGGGTGAGATCATGGCGTACGGTAAACTGTAGGCGTATATAACTATATATACTATATCATATAATGATCAGTCTCATTCCCATGTTACCCTGTTAAACCTTCTGCTAGCCACACTTGTCCAGTCCCAGGTGCAGTGAACGTCTTCCTTTCACTCGAAACATAGCGGCACTTTTTTTTACAGGGCTGGTTTACTGTCCCAGCACCCAACCTTCCTCTTTTCGCAGCACGGGCTTAGGACCGGCCATGGCAGAGTTAAAAAAATGGAAAGCTAACAAATTGAAGATATTTTCCCAATTCCAAAGCTGTGACTGCTGAATGATGTTTCTTTTTTGAGTGGCAGGAGCGACGTCCTCTGGCTGGTATTCTGACCTTCATCCAAGCTGTGTCAGCATTGGTGGGTGAGATCATGGCGTACGGTAAACTGTTGGCGTATATAACTATATATACTATATCATATAATGATCAGTCTCATTCCCATGTTACCCTGTTAAACCTTCTGCTAGCCACACTTGTCCAGTCCCAGGTGCAGTGAACGTCTTCCTTTCACTCGAAACATAGCGGCACTTTTTTTTACAGGGCTGGTTTACTGTCCCAGGACCCAACCTTCCTCTTTTCGCAGCACGGGCTTAGGACCGGCCATGGCAGAGTTAAAAAAATGGAAAGCTAACAAATTGAAGATATTTTCCCAATTCCAACACTGTGACTGCTAAATGATGTTTCTTTTTTGAGCGGCAGGAGCGGTGTCCTCTGGCTGGTATTCTGACCTTCATCCAAGCTGTGTCAGCATTGGTGGGTGAGATCATGGCATACGGTAAACTGTAGGCGTATATAACTATATATACTATATAATATAATGATCAGTCTCATTCCCATGTTACCCTGTTAAACCTTCTGCTAGCCACACTTGTCCAGTCCCAGGTGCAGTGAACGTCTTCCTTTCACTCGAACAATAGCGGCACTTTTTTTTACAGTGCTGGTTTACTGTCCCAGCACCCAACCTTCCTCTTTTCGCAGCACAGGCTTAGGACCGGCCATGGCAGAGTTAAAAAAATGGAAAGCTAACAAATTGAAGATATTTTCCCAATTCCAAAGCTGTGACTGCTGAATGATGTTTCTTTTTTGAGTGGCAGGAGCGACGTCCTCTGGCTGGTATTCTGACCTTCATCCAAGCTGTGTCAGCATTGGTGGGTGAGATCATGGCGTACGGTAAACTGTAGGCATATATAACTATATATACTATATCATATAATGATCAGTCTCATTCCCATGTTACCCTGTTAAACCTTCTGCTAGCCACACTTGTCCAGTCCCAGGTGCAGTGAACGTCTTCCTTTCACTCGAAACATAGCGGCACTTTTTTTTACAGGGCTGGTTTACTGTCCCAGCACCCAACCTTCCTCTTTTCGCAGCACGGGCTTAGGACCGGCCATGGCAGAGTTAAAAAAATGGAAAGCTAACAAATTGAAGATATTTTCCCAATTCCAAAGCTGTGACTGCTGAATGATGTTTCTTTTTTGAGTGGCAGGAGCGACGTCCTCTGGCTGGTATTCTGACCTTCATCCAAGCTGTGTCAGCATTGGTGGGTGAGATCATGGCGTACGGTAAACTGTTGGCGTATATAACTATATATACTATATCATATAATGATCAGTCTCATTCCCATGTTACCCTGTTAAACCTTCTGCTAGCCACACTTGTCCAGTCCCAGGTGCAGTGAACGTCTTCCTTTCACTCGAAACATAGCGGCACTTTTTTTTACAGGGCTGGTTTACTGTCCCAGGACCCAACCTTCCTCTTTTCGCAGCACGGGCTTAGGACCGGCCATGGCAGAGTTAAAAAAATGGAAAGCTAACAAATTGAAGATATTTTCCCAATTCCAACACTGTGACTGCTAAATGATGTTTCTTTTTTGAGCGGCAGGAGCGGTGTCCTCTGGCTGGTATTCTGACCTTCATCCAAGCTGTGTCAGCATTGGTGGGGGAGATCATGGCGTACGGTAAACTGTAGGCGTATATAACTATATATACTATATCATATAATGATCAGTCTCATTCCCATGTTACCCTGTTAAACCTTCTGCTAGCCACACTTGTCCAGTCCCAGGTGCAGTGAATGTCTTCCTTTCACTCGAAACATAGTGGCACTTTTTTTTACAGGGCTGGTTTACTGTCCCAGCACCCAACCTTCCTCTTTTCGCAGCACGGGCTTAGGACCGGCCATGGCAGAGTTAAAAAAATGGAAAGCTAACAAATTGAAGATATTTTCCCAATTCCAAAGCTGTGACTGCTGAATGATGTTTCTTTTTTGAGTGGCAGGAGCGGCGTCCTCTGGCTGGTATTCTGACCTTCATCCAAGCTGTGTCAGCATTGGTGGGTGAGATCATGGCGTACGGTAAACTGTAGGCGTATATAACTATATATACTATATCATATAATGATCAGTCTCATTCCCATGTTACCCTGTTAAACCTTCTGCTAGCCACACTTGTCCAGTCCCAGGTGCAGTGAACGTCTTCCTTTCACTTGAAACATAGCGGCACTTTTTTTTACAGGGCTGGTTTACTGTCCCAGCACCCAACCTTCCTCTTTTCGCAGCACGGGCTTAGGACCGGCCATGGCAGAGTTAAAAAAATGGAAAGCTAACAAATTGAAGATATTTTCCCAATTCCAACGCTGTGACTGCTGAATGATGTTTCTTTTTTGAGCGGCAGGAGCGGCATCCTCTGGCTGGTATTCTGACCTTCATCCAAGCTGTTTCAGCATTGGTGGGTGAGATCATGGCATACGGTAAACTGTAGGCGTATATAACTATATATACTATATCATATAATGATCAGTCTCATTCCCATGTTACCCTGTTAAACCTTCTGCTAGCCACACTTGTCCAGTCCCAGGTGCAGTGAACGTCTTCCTTTCACTTGAAACATAGCGGCACTTTTTTTTACAGGGCTGGTTTACTGTCCCAGCACCCAACCTTCCTCTTTTCGCAGCACGGGCTTAGGACCGGCCATGGCAGAGTTAAAAAAATGTAAAGCTAACAAATTGAAGATATTTTCCCAATTCCAACGCTGTGACTGCTGAATGATGTTTCTTTTTTGAGCGGCAGGAGCGGCATCCTCTGGCTGGTATTCTGACCTTCATCCAAGCTGTTTCAGCATTGGTGGGTGAGATCATGGCATACGGTAAACTGTAGGCGTATATAACTATATATACTATATCATATAATGATCAGTCTCATTCCCATGTTACCCTGTTAAACCTTCTGCTAGCCACACTTGTCCAGTCCCAGGTGCAGTGAACGTCTTCCTTTCACTCGAACAATAGCGGCACTTTTTTTTACAGTGCTGGTTTACTGTCCCAGCACCCAACCTTCCTCTTTTCGCAGCACGGGCTTAGGACCGGCCATGGCAGAGTTAAAAAAATGGAAAGATAACAAATTGAAGATATTTTCCCAATTCCAAAGCTGTGACTGCTGAATGATGTTTCTTTTTTGAGTGGCAGGAGCGACGTCCTCTGGCTGGTGTTCTGACCTTCATCCAAGCTGTGTCAGCATTGGTGGGTGAGATCATGGCGTACGGTAAACTGTTGGCGTATATAACTATATATACTATATCATATAATGATCAGTCTCATTCCCATGTTACCCTGTTAAACCTTCTGCTAGCCACACTTGTCCAGTCCCAGGTGCAGTGAACGTCTTCCTTTCACTCGAAACATAGCGGCACTTTTTTTTACAGGGCTGGTTTACTGTCCCAGGACCCAACCTTCCTCTTTTCGCAGCACGGGCTTAGGACCGGCCATGGCAGAGTTAAAAAAATGGAAAGCTAACAAATTGAAGATATTTTCCCAATTCCAACACTGTGACTGCTAAATGATGTTTCTTTTTTGAGCGGCAGGAGCGGTGTCCTCTGGCTGGTATTCTGACCTTCATCCAAGCTGTGTCAGCATTGGTGGGGGAGATCATGGCGTACGGTAAACTGTAGGCGTATAGAACTATATATACTATATCATATAATGATCAGTCTCATTCCCATGTTACCCTGTTAAACCTTCTGCTAGCCACACTTGTCCAGTCCCAGGTGCAGTGAATGTCTTCCTTTCACTCGAAACATAGTGGCACTTTTTTTTACAGGGCTGGTTTACTGTCCCAGCACCCAACCTTCCTCTTTTCGCAGCACGGGCTTAGGACCGGCCATGGCAGAGTTAAAAAAATGGAAAGCTAACAAATTGAAGATATTTTCCCAATTCCAAAGCTGTGACTGCTGAATGATGTTTCTTTTTTGAGTGGCAGGAGCGGAGTCCTCTGGCTGGTATTCTGACCTTCATCCAAGCTGTGTCAGCATTGGTGGGTGAGATCATGGCGTACGGTAAACTGTAGGCGTATATAACTATATATACTATATCATATAATGATCAGTCTCATTCCCATGTTACCCTGTTAAACCTTCTGCTAGCCACACTTGTCCAGTCCCAGGTGCAATGAACGTCTGCCTTTCACTCGAAACATAGCGGCACTTTTTTTTACAGGGCTGGTTTACTGTCCCAGCACCCAACCTTCCTCTTTTCGCAGCACGGGCTTAGGACCGGCCATGGCAGAGTTAAAAAAATGTAAAGCTAACAAATTGAAGATATTTTCCCAATTCCAACGCTGTGACTGCTGAATGATGTTTCTTTTTTGAGCGGCAGGAGCGGCATCCTCTGGCTGGTATTCTGACCTTCATCCAAGCTGTGTCAGCATTGGTGGGTGAGATCATGGCATACGGTAAACTGTAGGCGTATATAACTATATATACTATATCATATAATGATCAGTCTCATTCCCATGTTACCCTGTTAAACCTTCTGCTAGCCACACTTGTCCAGTCCCAGGTGCAGTGAACGTCTTCCTTTCACTTGAAACATAGCGGCACTTTTTTTTACAGGGCTGGTTTACTGTCCCAGCACCCAACCTTCCTCTTTTCGCAGCACGGGCTTAGGACCGGCCATGGCAGAGTTAAAAAAATGTAAAGCTAACAAATTGAAGATATTTTCCCAATTCCAACGCTGTGACTGCTGAATGATGTTTCTTTTTTGAGCGGCAGGAGCGGCATCCTCTGGCTGGTATTCTGACCTTCATCCAAGCTGTTTCAGCATTGGTGGGTGAGATCATGGCATACGGTAAACTGTAGGCGTATATAACTATATATACTATATCATATAATGATCAGTCTCATTCCCATGTTACCCTGTTAAACCTTCTGCTAGCTACACTTGTCCAGTCCCAGGTGCAGTGAACGTCTTCCTTTCACTCGAACAATAGCGGCACTTTTTTTTACAGTGCTGGTTTACTGTCCCAGCACCCAACCTTCCTCTTTTCGCAGCACGGGCTTAGGACCGGCCATGGCAGAGTTAAAAAAATGGAAAGCTAACAAATTGAAGATATTTTCCCAATTCCAAAGCTGTGACTGCTGAATGATGTTTCTTTTTTGAGTGGCAGGAGCGACGTCCTCTGGCTGGTGTTCTGACCTTCATCCAAGCTGTGTCAGCATTGGTGGGTGAGATCATGGCGTACGGTAAACTGTTGGCGTATATAACTATATATACTATATCATATAATGATCAGTCTCATTCCCATGTTACCCTGTTAAACCTTCTGCTAGCCACACTTGTCCAGTCCCAGGTGCAGTGAACGTCTTCCTTTCACTCGAAACATAGCGGCACTTTTTTTTACAGGGCTGGTTTACTGTCCCAGGACCCAACCTTCCTCTTTTCGCAGCACGGGCTTAGGACCGGCCATGGCAGAGTTAAAAAAATGGAAAGCTAACAAATTGAAGATATTTTCCCAATTCCAACACTGTGACTGCTAAATGATGTTTCTTTTTTGAGCGGCAGGAGCGGTGTCCTCTGGCTGGTATTCTGACCTTCATCCAAGCTGTGTCAGCATTGGTGGGGGAGATCATGGCGTACGGTAAACTGTAGGCGTATATAACTATATATACTATATCATATAATGATCAGTCTCATTCCCATGTTACCCTGTTAAACCTTCTGCTAGCCACACTTGTCCAGTCCCAGGTGCAGTGAATGTCTTCCTTTCACTCGAAACATAGTGGCACTTTTTTTTACAGGGCTGGTTTACTGTCCCAGCACCCAACCTTCCTCTTTTCGCAGCACGGGCTTAGGACCGGCCATGGCAGAGTTAAAAAAATGGAAAGCTAACAAATTGAAGATATTTTCCCAATTCCAAAGCTGTGACTGCTGAATGATGTTTCTTTTTTGAGTGGCAGGAGCGGCGTCCTCTGGCTGGTATTCTGACCTTCATCCAAGCTGTGTCAGCATTGGTGGGTGAGATCATGGCGTACGGTAAACTGTAGGCGTATATAACTATATATACTATATCATATAATGATCAGTCTCATTCCCATGTTACCCTGTTAAACCTTCTGCTAGCCACACTTGTCCAGTCCCAGGTGCAATGAACGTCTGCCTTTCACTCGAAACATAGCGGCACTTTTTTTTACAGGGCTGGTTTACTGTCCCAGCACCCAACCTTCCTCTTTTCGCAGCACGGGCTTAGGACCGGCCATGGCAGAGTTAAAAAAATGTAAAGCTAACAAATTGAAGATATTTTCCCAATTCCAACGCTGTGACTGCTGAATGATGTTTCTTTTTTGAGCGGCAGGAGCGGCATCCTCTGGCTGGTATTCTGACCTTCATCCAAGCTGTGTCAGCATTGGTGGGTGAGATCATGGCATACGGTAAACTGTAGGCGTATATAACTATATATACTATATCATATAATGATCAGTCTCATTCCCATGTTACCCTGTTAAACCTTCTGCCAGCCACACTTGTCCAGTCCCAGGTGCAGTGAACGTCTTCCTTTCACTCGAAACATAGCGGCACTTTTTTTTACAGGGCTGGTTTACTGTCCCAGCACCCAACCTTCCTCTTTTCGCAGCACGGGCTTAGGACCGGCCATGGCAGAGTTAAAAAAAATGGAAAGCTAACAAATTGAAGATATTTTCCCAATTCCAAAGCTGTGACTGCTGAATGATGTTTCTTTTTTGAGCGGCAGGAGCGGCGTCCTCTGGCTGGTATTCTGACCTTCATCCAAGCTGTGTCAGCATTGGTGGGTGAGATCATGGCGTACGGTAAACTATAGACATATATAACTATATATACTATATCATATCATGATAAGTCTCATTCCCATGTTACCCTGTTAAACCTTCTGCTAGCTACAATTGTCCAGTCCCAGGTGCAGTGAACGTCTTCCTGTGTCAGCATTGGTGGGTGAGGTCAACGGCAGTTCAGATTAAACAAAGCAGTTAAGCTCAACGGCACTTCAGCTTAAACAAAGCAGTTTACGGATCATGTGACTTGTCATCATGGCGGTCACATGATCGGGAAAGTTCCTGATCGAAAGAGCGGACCGGGACCTTTCTGTGAGTACCACGCGTGTGCTGGGAACGTGCAGGGTGCGCGCTCTCAGCACATATGTTTTTTGTTACTTGAACGCAAATGTGTGGCTGCTCGGCGTCTAGGTCCAGACACCCGGAGGCCGCACATTTGTGTGTCGCCAGCGCAAATGGGGTTAAATGAGGCAGTTCACATTAAACAAGGCAGTTCAGCTCAATGGCAGTTCACATTAAACAAGGCAGTTCACATTAAACAAGGCAGATCACATTAAACAAGGCAGTTCAGCTCAAAAGGCAGTTCAGCTCAACGGCAGTTTAGATTAAAACAAGACAGTTCAGCTCAACAGCAGTTCAGATTAAACAAAGCAGTTTAGAATAAACAAAGCCATTCAGATTAAACAAGGCAGTTCAGATTAAACAAGGCAGTTCAGATTAAACAAGGCAATTCACATTAAACATGGCAGTTCACATTAAACATGGCAGTTCAGCTCAGAAGGAGTTCAGATAAAACAATGCAGTTCGGATTAAACAAGGCAGTTCAGCTCAAAGGCAGTTCATATTAAATAAGGCAGTTTAGCTCAACGCAAATTCAGATTAAACAAGGCAGCTCATATTAAACAAGGCAGCTCAAATTAAACAAGGCAGTTCAGCTCAAATTAAACAAGGCAGTTCAGCTCAAACAAGGCAGTTCAGCTCAAATCAAACAAGGCAGTTCAGCTCAAATCAAACAAGACAGTTCAGCTCAAATTAAACAAGGCAGTTCAGCTCAAACAAGGCAGTTCAGCTCAAATCAAACAAGGCAGTTCAGCTCAAATCAAACAAGACAGTTCAGCTCAAATCAAACAAGACAGTTCAGCTCAAATTAAACAAGGCAGTTCAGCTCAAACAAGGCAGTTCAGCTCAAACAAGGCAGTTCAGCTCAAACAAGGAAGTTCAGCTCAAACAAGGAAGTTCAGCTCAGATTAAACAAGGCAGCTCCCATTAAACAAGGCAGTTCACATTAAACAAGGCAGTTCACATTAAACAAGGCATTTCACATTAAACAAGGCAGTTCACATTAAACAAGGCAATTCAGATTAAACAGACCCCACGGCCAGGACCCTGCTGAGCCCCTGCAAGCCTGCCGTGTCCCTACCTGAGAGCTGTGGTTGATCGCTGGTTGTCCCTGTCTGCTGATCGCTGGTCGTCCCTGGATCGCTGAGTACCATGAGGTTCCCTGTCTGCAGATCGCTGGTCATCCGTGTCTGCTGATCGCTGGTCATCCCTGGAAAACCAAGTGCTGTGAGGTTGAGTAGGCATGGCTTATATGTTCTTGCCTTAACAGCCTCAGAGTCCCCACCCCGTCCCCTACGCTGCAGCTGACGGGGAGGAATTTCTGTATGATCATCCAAACACTACCGCTATATAGTTGGCCAATCGCAGATTGAGCCTCAAGAGCTCCACTTTCACGCCACGCACCTGATTTGCTGACTATCAAGCGGAGTAGGCATGGCTTATGTTTTCTTGCCTTAACAGCATTGGAGTCCTCGCCCCTCCCCCACGCTGTAGCTGATGGGGAGGAATTGTCCAGTCCCAGGTGCAGTGAAAGTCTTCCTTTCACTCAAAAGATAGCGACACTTTTTTTTACAGGGCTGGTTTACTGTCCTAGCACCCAACCTTCCTCTTTTCGCAGCACGGGCTTAGGACCGGCCATGGCAGAGTTAAAAAAATGTAAAGCTAACAAATTGAAGATATTTTCCCAATTCCAACGCTGTGACGGCTGAATAATGTTTCCTTTTGGAGCGGCAGGAGAGGCAGGAGCGGCGTCCTCTGGCTGGTATTCTGACCTTCATCCAAGCTGTGTCAGCATTGGTGGGTGAGATCATGGTGTACGGTAAACTATAGGCGTATATAACTATATATACTATATCATATCATGATAAGTCTCGTTCCCATGTTACCCTGTTAAACCTTCTGCTAGCCACACTTGTCCAGTCCCAGGTGCAGTGAATGTCTTCCTTTCACTCGAAACATAGCGGCACTTTTTTTTTACAGGGCTGGTTTACTGTCCCAGCACCCAACCTTCCTCTTTTCGCAGCACGGGCTTAGGACCGGCCATGGCAGAGTTAAAAAAAATGGAAAGCTAACAAATTGAAGATATTTTCCCAATTCCAACGCTGTGACTGCTGAATGATGTTTCTTTTTTGAGTGGCAGGAGCGGCGTCCTCTGGCTGGTATTCTGACCTTCATCCAAGCTGTGTCAGCATTGGTGGGTGAGATCATGGCGTACGGTAAACTGTAGGCGTATATAACTATATATACTATATCATATAATGATCAGTCTCATTCCCATGTTACCCTGTTAAACCTTTTGTTAGCCACACTTGTCCAGTCCCAGGTGCAGTGAACGTCTTCCTTTCACTCGAAACATAGCGGCACTTTTTTTTACAGGGCTGGTTTACTGTCCCAGCACCCAACCTTCCTCTTTTCGCAGCACGGGCTTAGGACCGGCCATGGCAGAGTTAAAAAAATGGAAAGCTAACAAATTGAAGATATTTTCCCAATTCCAAAGATGTGACTGCTGAATAATGTTTCTTTTTTGAGCGGCAGGAGCGGCGACCTCTGGCTGGTATTCTGACCTTCATCCAAGCTGTGTCAGCATTGGTGGGTGAGATCATGGCGTACGGTAAACTGTAGGCGTATATAACTATATATACTATATCATATAATGATCAGTCTCATTCCCATGTTACCCTGTTAAACCTTCTGCTAGCCACACTTGTCCAGTCCCAGGTGCAGTGAACATCTTCCTTTCACTCGAAACATAGCGGCACTTTTTTTTACAGGGCTGGTTTAATGTCCCATGCACCCAACCTTCCTCTTTTTGCAGCACGGGCTTAGGACCGGCCATGGCAGAGTTTAAAAAATGTAAAGCTAACAAATTGAAGATATTTTCCCAATTCCAACGCTGTGACTGCTGAATGATGTTTCTTTTTTGAGCGGCAGGAGCGGCGTCCTCTGGCTGGTAATCTGACCTTCATCCAAGCTGTGTCAGCATTGGTGGGTGAGATCATGGCGTACGGTAAACTGTAGGCGTATATAACTATATATACTATATCATATAATGATCAGTCTCATTCCCATGTTACCCTGTTAAACCTTCTGCTAGCCACACTTGTCCAGTCCCAGGTGCAGCGAACGTCTTCCTTTCACTCGAAACATTGCGGCACTTTTTTTTACAGGGCTAGTTTACTGTCCCAGCACCCAACCTTCCTCTTTTCGCAGCACGGGCTTAGGACCGGCCATGGCAGAGTTAAAAAAAATGGAAAGCTAACAAATTGAAGATATTTTCCCAATTCCAACCCTGTGACCGCTGAATGATGTTTCTTTTTTGAGCGGCAGGAGCGGCGTCCTCTGGCTGGTATTCTGACCTTCATCCAAGCTCTGTCAGCATTGGTGGGTGAGATCATGGCGTACGGTAAACTGTAGGCGTATATAACTATATATACTATATCATATAATGATCAGTCTCATTCCCATGTTACCCTGTTAAACCTTCTGCTAGCCACACTTGTCCAGTCCCAGGTGCAGTGAACATCTTCCTTTCACTCGAAACATAGCGGCACTTTTTTTTACAGGGCTGGTTTAATGTCCCATGCACCCAACCTTCCTCTTTTTGCAGCACGGGCTTAGGACCGGCCATGGCAGAGTTTAAAAAATGTAAAGCTAACAAATTGAAGATATTTTCCCAATTCCAACGCTGTGACTGCTGAATGATGTTTCTTTTTTGAGCGGCAGGAGCGGCGTCCTCTGGCTGGTATTCTGACCTTCATCCAAGCTGTGTCAGCATTGGTGGGTGAGATCATGGCATACGGTAAACTGTAGGCGTATATAACTATATATACTATATCATATAATGATCAGTCTCATTCCCATGTTACCCTGTTAAACCTTCTGCTAGCCACACTTGTCCAGTCCCAGGTGCAGCGAACGTCTTCCTTTCACTCGAAACATAGCGGCACTTTTTTTTACAGGGCTGGTTTACTGTCCCAGCACCCAACCTTCCTCTTTTCGCAGCACGGGCTTAGGACCGGCCATGGCAGAGTTAAAAAAAATGGAAAGCTAACAAATTGAAGATATTTTCCCAATTCCAAAGCTGTGACTGCTGAATGATGTTTCTTTTTTGAGCGGCAGGAGCGGCGTCCTCTGGCTGGTATTCTGACCTTCATCCAAGCTGTGTCAGCATTGGTGGGTGAGATCATGGCGTACGGTAAACTATAGACATATATAACTATATATACTATATCATATCATGATAAGTCTCATTCCCATGTTACCCTGTTAAACCTTCTGCTAGCTACAATTGTCCAGTCCCAGGTGCAGTGAACGTCTTCCTGTGTCAGCATTGGTGGGTGAGGTCAACGGCAGTTCAGATTAAACAAAGCAGTTAAGCTCAACGGCACTTCAGCTTAAACAAAGCAGTTTACGGATCATGTGACTTGTCATCATGGCGGTCACATGATCGGGAAAGTTCCTGATCGAAAGAGCGGACCGGGACCTTTCCGTGAGTACCACGCGTGTGCTGGGAACGTGCAGGGTGCGCGCTCTCAGCACATATGTTTTTTGTTACTTGAACGCAAATGTGTGGCTGCTCGGCGTCTAGGTCCAGACACCCGGAGGCCGCACATTTGTGTGTCGCCAGCGCAAATGGGGTTAAATGAGGCAGTTCACATTAAACAAGGCAGTTCAGCTCAATGGCAGTTCACATTAAACAAGGCAGTTCACATTAAACAAGGCAGATCACATTAAACAAGGCAGTTCAGCTCAAAAGGCAGTTCAGCTCAACGGCAGTTTAGATTAAAACAAGACAGTTCAGCTCAACAGCAGTTCAGATTAAACAAAGCAGTTTAGAATAAACAAAGCCATTCAGATTAAACAAGGCAGTTCAGATTAAACAAGGCAGTTCAGATTAAACAAGGCAATTCACATTAAACATGGCAGTTCACATTAAACATGGCAGTTCAGCTCAGAAGGAGTTCAGATAAAACAATGCAGTTCGGATTAAACAAGGCAGTTCAGCTCAAAGGCAGTTCATATTAAATAAGGCAGTTTAGCTCAACGCAAATTCAGATTAAACAAGGCAGCTCATATTAAACAAGGCAGCTCAAATTAAACAAGGCAGTTCAGCTCAAATTAAACAAGGCAGTTCAGCTCAAACAAGGCAGTTCAGCTCAAATCAAACAAGGCAGTTCAGCTCAAATCAAACAAGACAGTTCAGCTCAAATTAAACAAGGCAGTTCAGCTCAAACAAGGCAGTTCAGCTCAAATCAAACAAGGCAGTTCAGCTCAAATCAAACAAGACAGTTCAGCTCAAATCAAACAAGACAGTTCAGCTCAAATTAAAC
This sequence comes from Staurois parvus, assembly GCF_062004578.1. Classification (NCBI taxonomy): domain Eukaryota; kingdom Metazoa; phylum Chordata; class Amphibia; order Anura; family Ranidae; genus Staurois; species Staurois parvus. Next base: position 2,022,660 of record NW_028318929.1, read on the forward strand.
AAGGCAGTTCAGCTCAAACAAGGCAGTTCAGCTCAAACAAGGCAGTTCAGCTCAAACAAGGAAGTTCAGCTCAAACAAGGAAGTTCAGCTCAGATTAAACAAGGCAGCTCCCATTAAACAAGGCAGTTCACATTAAACAAGGCAGTTCACATTAAACAAGGCATTTCACATTAAACAAGGCAGTTCACATTAAACAAGGCAATTCAGATTAAACAGACCCCACGGCCAGGACCCTGCTGAGCCCCTGCAAGCCTGCCGTGTCCCTACCTGAGAGCTGTGGTTGATCGCTGGTTGTCCCTGTCTGCTGATCGCTGGTCGTCCCTGGATCGCTGAGTACCATGAGGTTCCCTGTCTGCAGATCGCTGGTCATCCGTGTCTGCTGATCGCTGGTCATCCCTGGAAAACCAAGTGCTGTGAGGTTGAGTAGGCATGGCTTATATGTTCTTGCCTTAACAGCCTCAGAGTCCCCACCCCGTCCCCTACGCTGCAGCTGACGGGGAGGAATTTCTGTATGATCATCCAAACACTACCGCTATATAGTTGGCCAATCGCAGATTGAGCCTCAAGAGCTCCACTTTCACGCCACGCACCTGATTTGCTGACTATCAAGCGGAGTAGGCATGGCTTATGTTTTCTTGCCTTAACAGCATTGGAGTCCTCGCCCCTCCCCCACGCTGTAGCTGATGGGGAGGAATTGTCCAGTCCCAGGTGCAGTGAAAGTCTTCCTTTCACTCAAAAGATAGCGACACTTTTTTTTACAGGGCTGGTTTACTGTCCTAGCACCCAACCTTCCTCTTTTCGCAGCACGGGCTTAGGACCGGCCATGGCAGAGTTAAAAAAATGTAAAGCTAACAAATTGAAGATATTTTCCCAATTCCAACGCTGTGACGGCTGAATAATGTTTCCTTTTGGAGCGGCAGGAGAGGCAGGAGCGGCGTCCTCTGGCTGGTATTCTGACCTTCATCCAAGCTGTGTCAGCATTGGTGGGTGAGATCATGGTGTACGGTAAACTATAGGCGTATATAACTATATATACTATATCATATCATGATAAGTCTCGTTCCCATGTTACCCTGTTAAACCTTCTGCTAGCCACACTTGTCCAGTCCCAGGTGCAGTGAATGTCTTCCTTTCACTCGAAACATAGCGGCACTTTTTTTTTACAGGGCTGGTTTACTGTCCCAGCACCCAACCTTCCTCTTTTCGCAGCACGGGCTTAGGACCGGCCATGGCAGAGTTAAAAAAAATGGAAAGCTAACAAATTGAAGATATTTTCCCAATTCCAACGCTGTGACTGCTGAATGATGTTTCTTTTTTGAGTGGCAGGAGCGGCGTCCTCTGGCTGGTATTCTGACCTTCATCCAAGCTGTGTCAGCATTGGTGGGTGAGATCATGGCGTACGGTAAACTGTAGGCGTATATAACTATATATACTATATCATATAATGATCAGTCTCATTCCCATGTTACCCTGTTAAACCTTTTGTTAGCCACACTTGTCCAGTCCCAGGTGCAGTGAACGTCTTCCTTTCACTCGAAACATAGCGGCACTTTTTTTTACAGGGCTGGTTTACTGTCCCAGCACCCAACCTTCCTCTTTTCGCAGCACGGGCTTAGGACCGGCCATGGCAGAGTTAAAAAAATGGAAAGCTAACAAATTGAAGATATTTTCCCAATTCCAAAGATGTGACTGCTGAATAATGTTTCTTTTTTGAGCGGCAGGAGCGGCGACCTCTGGCTGGTATTCTGACCTTCATCCAAGCTGTGTCAGCATTGGTGGGTGAGATCATGGCGTACGGTAAACTGTAGGCGTATATAACTATATATACTATATCATATAATGATCAGTCTCATTCCCATGTTACCCTGTTAAACCTTCTGCTAGCCACACTTGTCCAGTCCCAGGTGCAGTGAACATCTTCCTTTCACTCGAAACATAGCGGCACTTTTTTTTACAGGGCTGGTTTAATGTCCCATGCACCCAACCTTCCTCTTTTTGCAGCACGGGCTTAGGACCGGCCATGGCAGAGTTTAAAAAATGTAAAGCTAACAAATTGAAGATATTTTCCCAATTCCAACGCTGTGACTGCTGAATGATGTTTCTTTTTTGAGCGGCAGGAGCGGCGTCCTCTGGCTGGTAATCTGACCTTCATCCAAGCTGTGTCAGCATTGGTGGGTGAGATCATGGCGTACGGTAAACTGTAGGCGTATATAACTATATATACTATATCATATAATGATCAGTCTCATTCCCATGTTACCCTGTTAAACCTTCTGCTAGCCACACTTGTCCAGTCCCAGGTGCAGCGAACGTCTTCCTTTCACTCGAAACATTGCGGCACTTTTTTTTACAGGGCTGGTTTACTGTCCCAGCACCCAACCTTCCTCTTTTCGCAGCACGGGCTTAGGACCGGCCATGGCAGAGTTAAAAAAAATGGAAAGCTAACAAATTGAAGATATTTTCCCAATTCCAACCCTGTGACCGCTGAATGATGTTTCTTTTTTGAGCGGCAGGAGCGGCGTCCTCTGGCTGGTATTCTGACCTTCATCCAAGCTCTGTCAGCATTGGTGGGTGAGATCATGGCGTACGGTAAACTGTAGACGTATATAACTATATATACTATATCATATAATGATCAGTCTCATTCCCATGTTACCTGTTAAACCTTCTGCTAGCCACGCTTGTCCAGTCCCAGGTGCAGTGAACGTCTTCCTTTCACTCGAAACATAGCGGCACTTTTTTTTACAGGGCTGGTTTACTGTCCCAGCACCCAACCTTCCTCTTTTCGCAGCACGGGCTTAGGACCGGCCATGGCAGAGTTAAAAAAAAATGGAAAGCTAACAAATTGAAAATATTTTCCCAATTCCAAAGCTGTGACTGCTGAATGATTTTTTTTTTTGAGCGGCAGGAGCGGCGTCCTCTGGCTGGTATTCTGACCTTCATCCAAGCTGTGTCAGCATTGGTGGGTGAGATCATGGCGTTCGGTAAACTGTAGGCGTATATAACTATATATACTATATCATATAATGATCAGTCTCATTCCCATGTTACCCTGTTAAACCTTTTGCTAGCCACACTTGTCCAGTCCCAGGTGCAGTGAACGTCCTCCTTTCACTCAAAACATAACGGCACTTTTTTTTACAGGGCTGGTTTACTGTCCCAGCACCCAACCTTCCTCTTTTCACAGCACGGGCTTAGGACCGGCCATGGCAGAGTTAAAAAAATGGAAAGCTAACAAATTGAAGATATTTTCCCAATTCCAAAGCTGTGACTGCTGAATGATGTTTCTTTTTTGAGCGGCAGGAGCGGCGTCCTCTGGCTGGTATTCTGACCTTCATCCAAGCTGTGTCAGCATTGGTGGGTGAGATCATGGCGTACGGTAAACTGTAGGCGTATATAACTATATATACTATATCATATAATGATCAGTCTCATTCCCATGTTACCCTGTTAAACCTTTTGCTAGCCACACTTGTCCAGTCCCAGGTGCAGTGAACGTCTTCCTTTCACTCGAAACATAGCGGCACTTTTTTTTACAGGGCTGGTTTACTGTCCCAGCACCCAACCTTCCTCTTTTCGCAGCACGGGCTTAGGACCGGCCATGGCAGAGTTAAAAAAATGGAAAGCTAACAAATTGAAGATATTTTCCCAATTCCAAAGATGTGACTGCTGAATGATGTTTCTTTTTTGAGCGGCAGGAGCGGCGTCCTCTGGCTGGTATTCTGACCTTCATCCAAGCTGTGTCAGCATTGGTGGGTGAGATCATGGCGTACGGTAAACTGTAGGCGTATATAACTATATATACTATATCATATAATGATCAGTCTCATTCCCATGTTACCCTGTTAAACCTTCTGCTAGCCACACTTGTCCAGTCCCAGGTGCAGTGAACATCTTCCTTTCACTCGAAACATAGCGGCACTTTTTTTTACAGGGCTGGTTTAATGTCCCATGCACCCAACCTTCCTCTTTTTGCAGCACGGGCTTAGGACCGGCCATGGCAGAGTTTAAAAAATGTAAAGCTAACAAATTGAAGATATTTTCCCAATTCCAACGCTGTGACTGCTGAATGATGTTTCTTTTTTGAGCGGCAGGAGCGGCATCCTCTGGCTGGTATTCTGACCTTCATCCAAGCTGTGTCAGCATTGGTGGGTGAGATCATGGCGTTCGGTAAACTGTAGGCGTATATAACTATATATACTATATCATATAATGATCAGTCTCATTCCCATGTTACCCTGTTAAACCTTTTGCTAGCCACACTTGTCCAGTCCCAGGTGCAGTGAACGTCTTCCTTTCACTCGAAACATAACGGCACTTTTTTTTACAGGGCTGGTTTACTGTCCCAGCACCCAACCTTCCTCTTTTCACAGCACGGGCTTAGGACCGGCCATGGCAGAGTTAAAAAAATGGAAAGCTAACAAATTGAAGATATTTTCCCAATTCCAAAGCTGTGACTGCTGAATGATGTTTCTTTTTTGAGCGGCAGGAGCGGCGTCCTCTGGCTGGTATTCTGACCTTCATCCAAGCTGTGTTAGCATTGGTGGGTGAGATCATGGCGTACGGTAAACTGTAGGCGTATATAACTATATATACTATATCATATAATGATCAGTCTCATTCCCATGTTACCCTGTTAAACCTTCTGCTAGCCACGCTTGTCCAGTCCCAGGTGCAGTGAACGTCTTCCTTTCACTCGAGACATAGCGGCACTTTTTTTTAAAGGGCTGGTTTACTGTCCCAGCACCCAACCTTCCTCTTTTCGCAGCACGGGCTTAGGACCGGCCATGGCAGAGTTAAAAAAATGGAAAGCTAACGAATTGAAGATATTTTCCCAATTCCAACGCTGTGACTTCTGAATGATGTTTCTTTTTTGAGCGGCAGGAGCGGCGTCCTCTGGCTGGTATTCTGACCTTCATCCAAGCTGTGTCAGCATTGGTGGGTGAGATCATGGCGTACGGTAAACTGTAGGCGTATATAACTATATATACTATATCATATAATGATCAGTCTCATTCCCATGTTACCCTGTTAAACCTTCTGCTAGCCACACTTGTCCAGTCCCAGGTGCAGTGAACGTCTTCCTTTCACTCGAAACATAGCGGCACTTTTTTTTACAGGGCTGGTTTACTGTCCCAGGACCCAACCTTCCTCTTTTCGCAGCACGGGCTTAGGACCGGCCATGGCAGAGTTAAAAAAATGGAAAGCTAACAAATTGAAGATATTTTCCCAATTCCAACGCTGTGACTGCTGAATGATGTTTCTTTTTTGAGCGGCAGGAGCGGCGTCCTCTGGCTGGTATTCTGACCTTCATCCAAGCTGTGTCAGCATTGGTGGGTGAGATCATGGCGTACGGTAAACTGTAGGTGTATATAACTATATATACTATATCATATAATGATCAGTCTCATTCCCATGTTACCCTGTTAAACCTTCTGCTAGCCACACTTGTCCAGTCCCAGGTGCAGTGAACGTCTTCCTTTCACTCGAAACATAGCGGCACTTTTTTTTACAGGGCTGGTTTACTATCCCAGCACCCAACCTTCCTCTTTTCGCAGCACGGGCTTAGGACCGGCCATGGCAGAGTTAAAAAAAATGGAAAGCTAACAAATTGAAGATATTTTCCCAATTCCAACGCTGTGACTGCTTAATGATGTTTCTTTTTTGAGCGGCAGAAGCGGCGTCCTCTGGCTGGTATTCTGACCTTCATCCAAGCTGTGTCAGCATTGGTGGGTGAGATCATGGCGTACGGTAAACTGTAGGCGTATATAACTATATATACTATATCATATAATGATCAATCTCATTCCCATGTTACCCTGTTAAACCTTCTGCTAGCCACACTTGTCCAGTCCCAGGTGCAGTGAACGTCTTCCTTTCACTCGAAACATAGCGGCACTTTTTTTACAGGGCTGGTTTACTGTCCCATGCACCCAACCTTCCTCTTTTTGCAGCACGGGCTTAGGACCGGCCATGGCAGAGTTAAAAAAATTTAAAGCTAACAAATTGAAGATATTTTCCCAATTCCAAAGCTGTGACTGCTGAATGATGTTTCTTTTTTGAGCGGCAGGAGAGGCGTCCTCTGGCTGGTATTCTGACCTTCATCCAAGCTCTGTCAGCATTGGTGGGTGAGATCATGGCGTACGGTAAACTGTAGGCGTATATAACTATATATACTATATCATATAATGATCAGTCTCATTCCCATGTTACCCTGTTAAACCTTTTGCTAGCCACGCTTGTCCAGTCCCAGGTGCAGTGAACGTCTTCCTTTCACTCGAAACATAGCGGCACTTTTTTTTACAGGGCTGGTTTACTGTCCCAGCACCCAACCTTCCTCTTTTCGCAGCACGGGCTTAGGACCGGCCATGGCAGAGTTAAAAAAATGGAAAGCTAACGAATTGAAGATATTTTCCCAATTCCAACGCTGTGACTTCTGAATGATGTTTCTTTTTTGAGCGGCAGGAGCGGCGTCCTCTGGCTGGTATTCTGACCTTCATCCAAGCTGTGTCAGCATTGGTGGGTGAGATCATGGCGTACGGTAAACTGTAGGCGTATATAACTATATATACTATATCATATAATGATCAGTCTCAATTCCATGTTACCCTGTTAAACCTTCTGCTAGCCACACTTGTCCAGTCCCAGGTGCAGTGAACGTCTTCCTTTCACTGGAAACATAGCGGCACTTTTTTTTACAGGGCTGGTTTACTGTCCCAGCACCCAACCTTCCTCTTTTCGCAGCACGGGCTTAGGACCGGCCATGGCAGAGTTAAAAATAAATGGAAAGCTAACAAATTTAAGATATTTTCCCAATTCCAACGCTGTGACTGCTGAATGATTTTTTTTTTTGAGCGGCAGGAGCGGCGTCCTCTGGCTGGTATTCTGACCTTCATCCAAGCTGTGTCAGCATTGGTGGGTGAGATCATGGCGTTCGGTAAACTGTAGGCGTATATAACTATATATACTATATCATATAATGATCAGTCTCATTCCCATGTTACCCTGTTAAACCTTTTGCTAGCCACACTTGTCCAGTCCCAGGTGCAGTGAACGTCTTCCTTTCACTCGAAACATAACGGCACTTTTTTTTACAGGGCTGGTTTACTGTCCCAGCACCCAACCTTCCTCTTTTCACAGCACGGGCTTAGGACCGGCCATGGCAGAGTTAAAAAAATGGAAAGCTAACAAATTGAAGATATTTTCCCAATTCCAAAGCTGTGACTGCTGAATGATGTTTCTTTTTTGAGCGGCAGGAGCGGCGTCCTCTGGCTGGTATTCTGACCTTCATCCAAGCTGTGTCAGCATTGGTGGGTGAGATCATGGCGTACGGTAAACTGTAGGCGTATATAACTATATATACTATATCATATAATGATCAGTCTCATTCCCATGTTACCCTGTTAAACCTTTTGCTAGCCACACTTGTCCAGTCCCAGGTGCAGTGAACGTCTTCCTTTCACTCGAAACATAGCGGCACTTTTTTTTACAGGGCTGGTTTACTGTCCCAGCACCCAACCTTCCTCTTTTCGCAGCACGGGCTTAGGACCGGCCATGGCAGAGTTTAAAAAATGTAAAGCTAACAAATTGAAGATATTTTCCCAATTCCAACGCTGTGACTGCTGAATGATGTTTCTTTTTTGAGCGGCAGGAGCGGCGTCCTCTGGCTGGTATTCTGACCTTCATCCAAGCTGTGTCAGCATTGGTGGGTGAGATCATGGCATACGGTAAACTGTAGGCGTATATAACTATATATACTATATCATATAATGATCAGTCTCATTCCCATGTTACCCTGTTAAACCTTCTGCTAGCCACACTTGTCCAGTCCCAGGTGCAGCGAACGTCTTCCTTTCACTCGAAACATAGCGGCACTTTTTTTTACAGGGCTGGTTTACTGTCTCAGCACCCAACCTTCCTCTTTTCGCAGCACGGGCTTAGGACCGGCCATGGCAGAGTTAAAAAAAATGGAAAGCTAACAAATTGAAGATATTTTCCCAATTCCAACCCTGTGACTGCTGAATGATGTTTCTTTTTTGAGCGGCAGGAGCGGCGTCCTCTGGCTGGTATTCTGACCTTCATCCAAGCTCTGTCAGCATTGGTGGGTGAGATCATGGCGTACGGTAAACTGTAGGCGTATATAACTATATATACTATATCATATAATGATCAGTCTCATTCCCATGTTACCTGTTAAACCTTCTGCTAGCCACGCTTGTCCAGTCCCAGGTGCAGTGAACGTCTTCCTTTCACTCGAAACATAGCGGCACTTTTTTTTACAGGGCTGGTTTACTGTCCCAGCACCCAACCTTCCTCTTTTCGCAGCACGGGCTTAGGACCGGCCATGGCAGAGTTAAAAAAAAATGGAAAGCTAACAAATTTAAGATATTTTCCCAATTCCAACGCTGTGACTGCTGAATGATTTTTTTTTTTGAGCGGCAGGAGCGGCATCCTCTGGCTGGTATTCTGACCTTCATCCAAGCTGTGTCAGCATTGGTGGGTGAGATCATGGCGTTCGGTAAACTGTAGGCGTATATAACTATATATACTATATCATATAATGATCAGTCTCATTCCCATGTTACCCTGTTAAACCTTTTGCTAGCCACACTTGTCCAGTCCCAGGTGCAGTGAACGTCTTCCTTTCACTCGAAACATAACGGCACTTTTTTTTACAGGGCTGGTTTACTGTCCCAGCACCCAACCTTCCTCTTTTCACAGCCCGGGCTTAGGACCGGCCATGGCAGAGTTAAAAAAATGGAAAGCTAACAAATTGAAGATATTTTCCCAATTCCAAAGCTGTGACTGCTGAATGATGTTTCTTTTTTGAGCGGCAGGAGCGGCGTCCTCTGGCTGGTATTCTGACCTTCATCCAAGCTGTGTTAGCATTGGTGGGTGAGATCATGGCGTACGGTAAACTGTAGGCGTATATAACTATATATACTATATCATATAATGATCAGTCTCATTCCCATGTTACCCTGTTAAACCTTCTGCTAGCCACGCTTGTCCAGTCCCAGGTGCAGTGAACGTCTTCCTTTCACTCGAGACATAGCGGCACTTTTTTTTAAAGGGCTGGTTTACTGTCCCAGCACCCAACCTTCCTCTTTTCGCAGCACGGGCTTAGGACCGGCCATGGCAGAGTTAAAAAAATGGAAAGCTAACGAATTGAAGATATTTTCCCAATTCCAACGCTGTGACTTCTGAATGATGTTTCTTTTTTGAGCGGCAGGAGCGGTGTCCTCTGGCTGGTATTCTGACCTTCATCCAAGCTGTGTCAGCATTGGTGGGTGAGATCATGGCGTACGGTAAACTGTAGGCGTATATAACTATATATACTATATCATATAATGATCAGTCTCATTCCCATGTTACCCTGTTAAACCTTCTGCTAGCCACACTTGTCCAGTCCCAGGTGCAGTGAACGTCTTCCTTTCACTCGAAACATAGCGGCACTTTTTTTTACAGGGCTGGTTTACTGTCCCAGGACCCAACCTTCCTCTTTTCGCAGCACGGGCTTAGGACCGGCCATGGCAGAGTTAAAAAAATGGAAAGCTAACAAATTGAAGATATTTTCCCAATTCCAACGCTGTGACTGCTGAATGATGTTTCTTTTTTGAGCGGCAGGAGCGGCGTCCTCTGGCTGGTATTCTGACCTTCATCCAAGCTGTGTCAGCATTGGTGGGTGAGATCATGGCGTACGGTAAACTGTAGGTGTATATAACTATATATACTATATCATATAATGATCAGTCTCATTCCCATGTTACCCTGTTAAACCTTCTGCTAGCCACACTTGTCCAGTCCCAGGTGCAGCGAACGTCTTCCTTTCACTCGAAACATAGCGGCACTTTTTTTTACAGGGCTGGTTTACTATCCCAGCACCCAACCTTCCTCTTTTCGCAGCACGGGCTTAGGACCGGCCATGGCAGAGTTAAAAAAAATGGAAAGCTAACAAATTGAAGATATTTTCCCAATTCCAACGCTGTGACTGCTTAATGATGTTTCTTTTTTGAGCGGCAGAAGCGGCGTCCTCTGGCTGGTATTCTGACCTTCATCCAAGCTGTGTCAGCATTGGTGGGTGAGATCATGGCGTACGGTAAACTGTAGGCGTATATAACTATATATACTATATCATATAATGATCAGTCTCAATTCCATGTTACCCTGTTAAACCTTCTTCTAGCCACACTTGTCCAGTCCCAGGTGCAGTGAACGTCTTCCTTTCACTGGAAACATAGCGGCACTTTTTTTTACAGGGCTGGTTTACTGTCCCAGCACCCAACCTTCCTCTTTTCGCAGCACGGGCTTAGGACCGGCCATGGCAGAGTTAAAAAAAAATGGAAAGCTAACAAATTTAAGATATTTTCCCAATTCCAACGCTGTGACTGCTGAATGATTTTTTTTTTTGAGCGGCAGGAGCGGCGTCCTCTGGCTGGTATTCTGACCTTCATCCAAGCTGTGTCAGCATTGGTGGGTGAGATCATGGCGTTCGGTAAACTGTAGGCGTATATAACTATATATACTATATCATATAATGATCAGTCTCATTCCCATGTTACCCTGTTAAACCTTTTGCTAGCCACACTTGTCCAGTCCCAGGTGCAGTGAACGTCTTCCTTTCACTCGAAACATAACGGCACTTTTTTTTACAGGGCTGGTTTACTGTCCCAGCACCCAACCTTCCTCTTTTCACAGCACGGGCTTAGGACCGGCCATGGCAGAGTTAAAAAAATGGAAAGCTAACAAATTGAAGATATTTTCCCAATTCCAACGCTGTGACTGCTGAATGATGTTTCTATTTTGAGCGGTAGGAGCGGCGTCCTCTGGCTGGTATTCTGACCTTCATCCAAGCTGTGTCAGCATTGGTGGGTGAGATCATGGCGTACGGTAAACTGTAGGCGTATATAACTATATATATTATATCATATAATGATCAGTCTCATTCCCATGTTACCCTGTTAAACCTTCTGCTAGCTACAATTGTCCAGTCCCAGGTGCAGTGAACGTCTTCCTGTGTCAGCATTGGTGGGTGATGTCAACGGCAGTTCAGATTAAACAAAGCAGTTAAGCTCAACGGCACTTCAGCTTAAACAAAGCAGTTTAGGGATCATGTGACCGCCGTGACTTGTCATCATGGCGGTCACATGATCGGGAAAGTTCCTGATCGAAAGAGCGGACCGGGACCTTTCCGTGAGTACCACGCGTGTGCTGGGAGCGTGCAGGGTGCGCGCTCTCAGCACATATGTTTTTTGTTACTTGAACGCAAATGTGTGGCTGCTCGGCGTCTAGGTCCAGACACCCGGAGGCCGCACATTTGTGTGTCGCCAGCGCAAATGGGGTTAAATGAGGCAGTTAACATTAAACAAGGCAGTTCAGCTCAATGGCAGTTCACATTAAACAAGGCAGTTCACATTAAACAAGGCAGATCACATTAAACAAGGCAGTTCAGCTCAAAAGGCAGTTCAGCTCTACGGCAGTTTAGATTAAAACAAGACAGTTCAGCTCAACAGCAGTTCAGATTAAACAAAGCAGTTTAGAATAAACAAAGCCATTCAGATTAAACAAGGCAGTTCAGATTAAACAAGGCAGTTCACATTAAACATGGCAGTTCACATTAAACATGGCAGTTCAGCTCAGAAGGAGTTCAGATAAAACAATGGAGTTCGGATTAAACAAGGCAGTTCAGCTCAAAGGCAGTTCATATTAAATAAGGCAGTTTAGCTCAACGCAAATTCAGATTAAACAAGGCAGCTCATATTAAACAAGGCAGCTCAAATTAAACAAGGCAGTTCAGCTCAAATTAAACAAGGCAGTGCAGCTCAAATCAAACAAGGCAGTGCAGCTCAAATTACACAAGGCAGTGCAGCTCAAATTAAACAAGGCAGTTCAGCTCAAGCAAGGCAGTTCAGCTCAAACAAGGCAGTTCAGCTCAAATCAAACAAGGCAGTTCAGCTCAAATCAAACAAGACAGTTCAGCTCAAATCAAACAAGACAGTTCAGCTCAAATTAAACAAGGCAGTTCAGCTCAAACAAGGCAGTTCAGCTCAAACAAGGCAGTTCAGCTCAAACAAGGCAGTTCAGCTCAAACAAGGCAGTTCAGCTCAAACAAGGAAGTTCAGCTCAAACAAGGAAGTTCAGCTCAAACAAGGAAGTTCACCTCAGATTAAACAAGGCAGCTCACATTAAACAAGGCAGTTCACATTAAACAAGGCAGTTCACATTAAACAAGGCAGTTCACATTAAACAAGGCAGTTCACATTAAACAAGGCAGTTCACATTAAACAAGGCATTTCACATTAAACAAGGCAATTCAGATTAAACAGACCCCACGGCCAGGACCCTGCTGAGCCCCTGCAAGTCTGCCGTGTCCCTACCTGAGAGCTATGGTTGATCGCTGGTTGTCCCTGTCTGCTGATCGCTGGTCGTCCCTGGATCGCTGAGTACCATGAGGTTCCCTGTCTGCAGATCGCTGGTCATCCGTGTCTGCTGATCGCTGGTCATCCCTGGAAAACCAAGTGCTGTGAGGTTGAGTAGGCATGGCTTATATGTTCTTGCCTTAACAGCCTCAGAGTCCCCACCCCGTCCCCTACGCTGCAGCTGACGGGGAGGAATTTCTGTATGATCATCCAAACACTACCGCTATATAGTTGGCCAATCGCAGATTGAGCCTCAAGAGCTCCGCTTTCACGCCACGCACCTGATTTGCTGACTCTCAAGCGGAGTAGGCATGGCTTATGTTTTCTTGCCTTAACAGCATTGGAGTCCTCGCCCCTCCCCCACGCTGTAGCTGATGGGGAGGAATTGTCCAGTCCCAGGTGCAGTGAATGTCTTCCTTTCACTCAAAAGATAGCGACTCTTTTTTTTTTACAGGGCTGGTTTACTGTCCTAGCACCCAACCTTCCTCTTTTCGCAGCACGGGCTTAGGACCGGCCATGGCAGAGTTAAAAAAATGGAAAGCTAACAAATTGAAGATATTTTCCCAATTCCAACGCTGTGACTGCTGAATGATGTTTCTTTTTTGAGCGGCAGGAGCGGCGTCCTCTGGCTGGTATTCTGACCTTCATCCAAGCTGTGTCAGCATTGGTGGGTGAGATCATGGCGTACGGTAAACTGTAGGCGTATATAACTATATATACAATATCATATAATGATCAGTCTCATTCCCATGTTACCCTGTTAAACCTTCTGCTAGCCACACTTGTCCAGTCCCAGGTGCAGTGAACGTCTTCCTTTCACTCGAAACATAGCGGCACTTTTTTTTTACAGGGCAAATTTAGTGTCCCAGCACCCAACCTTCCTCTTTTCGCAGCACGGGCTTAGGACCGGCCATGGCAGAGTTAAAAAAATGGAAAGCTAACAAATTGAAGATATTTTCCCAATTCCAACGCTGTGACTGCTGAATGATGTTTCTTTTTTGAGCGGCAGGAGCGGCGTCCTCTGGCTGGTATTCTGACCTTCATCCAAGCTGTGTCAGCATTGGTGGGTGAGATCATGGCGTACGGTAAACTGTAGGCGTATATAACTATATATACTATATCATATAATGATCAGTCTCATTCCCATGTTACCCTGTTAAACCTTCTGCTAGCTACAATTGTCCAGTCCCAGGTGCAGTGAACGTCTTCCTGTGTCAGCATTGGTGGGTGAGGTCAACGGCAGTTCAGATTAAACAAAGCAGTTAAGCTCAACGGCACTTCAGCTTAAACAAAGCAGTTTAGGGATCATGTGACCGCCGTGACTTGTCATCATGGCAGTCACATGATCGGGAAAGTTCCTGATCGAAAGAGCGGACCGGGACCTTTCCGTGAGTACCACGCGTGTGCTGGGAGCGTGCAGGTTGCGCGCTCTCAGCACATATGTTTTTTGTTACTTGAACGCAAATGTGTGGCTGCTCAGCGTCTAGGTCCAGACACCCGGAGGCCACACATTTGTGTGTCGCCAGCGCAAATGGGGTTAAATGAGGCAGTTCACATTAAACAAGGCAGTTCAGCTCAATGGCAGTTCACATTAAACAAGGCAGTTCACATTAAACAAGGCAGTTCACATTAAACAAGGCAGATCACATTAAACAAGGCAGTTCAGCTCAAAAGGCAGTTCAGCTCAACGGCAGTTTAGATTAAAACAAGACAGTTCAGCTCAACAGCAGTTCAGATTAAACAAAGCAGTTTAGAATAAACAAAGCCATTCAGATTAAACAACGCAGTTCAGATTAAACAAGGCAGTTCACATTAAACATGGCAGTTCACATTAAACATGGCAGTTCACATTAAACATGGCAGTTCACATTAAACATGGCAGTTCAGCTCAGAAGGAGTTCAGATAAAACAATGCAGTTCGGATTAAACAAGGCAGTTCAGCTCAAAGGCAGTTCATATTAAATAAGGCAGTTTAGCTCAACGCAAATTCAGATTAAACAAGGCAGCTCATATTAAACAAGGCAGTTCAGCTCAAATTAAACAAGGCAGTTCAGCTCAAATTAAACAAGGCAGTTCAGCTCAAACAAGGCAGTTCAGCTCAAATCAAACAAGGCAGTTCAGCTCAAATCAAACAAGACAGTTCAGCTCAAATTAAACAAGGCAGTTCAGCTCAAACAAGGCAGTTCAGCTCAAATCAAACAAGGCAGTTCAGCTCAAATCAAACAAGGCAGTTCAGCTCAAATCAAACAAGGCAGTTCAGCTCAAATCAAACAAGACAGATCAGCTCAAATTAAACAAGGCAGTTCAGCTCAAACAAGGCAGTTCAGCTCAAACAAGGCAGTTCAGCTCAAACAAGGCAGTTCAGCTCAAACAAGGCAGTTCAGCTCAAACAAGGCAGTTCAGCTCAAACAAGGCAGTTCAGCTCAAACAAGGAAGTTCAGCTCAAACAAGGAAGTTCAGCTCACATTAAACAAGGCAGTTCACATTAAACAAGGCAGTTCACATTAAACAAGGCAGTTCACATTAAACAAGGCAGTTCACATTAAACAAGGCAGTTCACATTAAACAAGGCAGTTCACATTAAACAAGGCATTTCACATTAAACAAGGCATTTCACATTAAACAAGGCAATTCAGATTAAACAGACACCACGGCCAGGACCCTGCTGAGCCCCTGCAAGTCTGCCGTGTCCCTACCTGAGAGCTGTGGTTGATCGCTGGTTGTCCCTGTCTGCTGATCGCTGGTCGTCCCTGGATCGCTGAGTACCATGAGGTTCCCTGTCTGCAGATCGTTGGTCATCCGTGTCTGCTGATCGCTGGTCATCCCTGGAAAACCAAGTGCTGTGAGGTTGAGTAGGCATGGCTTATATGTTCTTGCCTTAACAGCCTCAGAGTCCCCACCCCGTCCCCTACGCTGCAGCTGACGGGGAGGAATTTCTGTATGATCATCCAAACACTACCGCTATATAGTTGGCCAATCGCAGATTGAGCCTCAAGAGCTCCGCTTTCACGCCACGCACCTGATTTGCTGACTCTCAAGCGGAGTAGGCATGGCTTATGTTTTCTTGCCTTAACAGCATTGGAGTCCTCGCCCCTCCCCCACGCTGTAGCTGATGGGGAGGAATTGTCCAGTCCCAAGTGCAGTGAACGTCTTCCTTTCACTCAAAAGATAGCGACACTTTTTTTTTACAGGGCTGGTTTACTGTCCTAGCACCCAACCTTCCTCTTTTCGCAGCACGGGCTTAGGACCGGCCATGGCAGAGTTAAAAAAATGGAAAGCTAACAAATTGAATATATTTTCCCAATTCCAACGCTGTGACTGCTGAATAATGTTTCCTTTTGGAGCGGCAGGAGCGGCGTCCTCTGGCTGGTATTCTGACCTTCATCCAAGCTGTGTCAGCATTGGTGGGTGAGATCATGGCGTACGGTAAACTATAGGCGTATATAACTATATATACTATATCATATCATGATAAGTCTCGTTCCCATGTTACCCTGTTAAACCTTCTGCTAGCCACACTTGTCCAGTCCCAGGTGCAGTGAATGTCTTCCTTTCACTCGAAACATAGCGGCACTTTTTTTTTACAGGGCTGGTTTACCTTCCCAGAACCCAACCTTCCTCTTTTCACAGCACGGGATTAGGACCGGTCATGGCAGAGTTAAAAAAATGTAAAGCTAACAAATTGAAGATATTTTCCCAATTCCAACGCTGTGACTTCTGAATGATGTTTCGTTTTTGAGCGGCAGGAGCGGCGTCCTCTGGCTGGTATTCTGACCTTCATCCAAGCTGTGTCAGCATTGGTGGGTGAGATCATGGCGTACGGTAAACTGTAGGCGTATATAACTATATATACTATATCATATAATGATCAGTCTCATTCCCATGTTACCCTGTTAAACCTTCTGCTAGCCACACTTGTCCAGTCCCAGGTGCAGTGAACGTCTTCCTTTCACTCGAAACATAGCGGCACTTTTTTTTACAGGGCTGGTTTACTGTCCCAGGACCCAACCTTCCTCTTTTCGCAGCACGGGCTTAGGACCGGCCATGGCAGAGTTAAAAAAATGGAAAGCTAACAAATTGAAGATATTTTCCCAATTCCAACGCTGTGACTGCTGAATGATGTTTCTTTTTTGAGCGGCAGGAGCGGCGTCCTCTGGCTGGTATTCTGACCTTCATCCAAGCTGTGTCAGCATTGGTGGGTGAGATCATGGCGTACGGTAAACTGTAGGTGTATATAACTATATATACTATATCATATAATGATCAGTCTCATTCCCATGTTACCCTGTTAAACCTTCTGCTAGCCACACTTGTCCAGTCCCAGGTGCAGTGAACGTCTTCCTTTCACTCGAAACATAGCGGCACTTTTTTTTACAGGGCTGGTTTACTGTCCCAGCACCCAACCTTCCTCTTTTCGCAGCACAGGCTTAGGATCGGCCATGGCAGAGTTAAAAAAATGTAAAGCTAACAAATTGAAGATATTTTCCCAATTCCAAAGATGTGACTGCTGAATGATGTTTCTTTTTTGAGTGGCAAAAGCGGCGTCCTCTGGCTGGTATTCTGACCTTCATCCAAGCTGTGTCAGCATTGGTGGGTGAGCTCATGGCGTACGGTAAACTGTAGGCATATATAACTATATATACTATATCATATAATGATCAGTCTCATTCCCATGTTACCCTGTTAAACCTTCTGCTAGCCACACTTGTCCAGTCCCAGGTGCAGTGAACATCTTCCTTTCACTCGAAACATAGCGGCACTTTTTTTTACAGGGCTGGTTTAATGTCCCATGCACCCAACCTTCCTCTTTTTGCAGCACGGGCTTAGGACCGTCCATGGCAGAGTTTAAAAAATGTAAAGCTAACAAATTGAAGATATTTTCCCAATTCCAACGCTGTGACTGCTGAATGATGTTTCTTTTTTGAGCGGCAGGAGCGGCGTCCTCTGGCTGGTATTCTGACCTTCATCCAAGCTGTGTCAGCATTGGTGGGTGAGATCATGGCGTACGGTAAACTGTAGGCGTATATAACTATATATACTATATCATATAATGATCAGTCTCATTCCCATGTTACCCTGTTAAACCTTCTGCTAGCCACACTTGTCCAGTCCCAGGTGCAGCGAACGTCTTCCTTTCACTCGAAACATAGCGGCACTTTTTTTTACAGGGCTGGTTTACTATCCCAGCACCCAACCTTCCTCTTTTCGCAGCACGGGCTTAGGACCGGCCATGGCAGAGTTAAAAAAAATGGAAAGCTAACAAATTGAAGATATTTTCCCAATTCCAACGCTGTGACTGCTTAATGATGTTTCTTTTTTGAGCGGCAGAAGCGGCGTCCTCTGGCTGGTATTCTGACCTTCATCCAAGCTGTGTCAGCATTGGTGGGTGAGATCATGGCGTACGGTAAACTGTAGGCGTATATAACTATATATACTATATCATATAATGATCAATCTCATTCCCATGTTACCCTGTTAAACCTTCTGCTAGCCACACTTGTCCAGTCCCAGGTGTAGTGAACGTCTTCCTTTCACTCGAAACATAGCGGCACTTTTTTTACAGGGCTGGTTTACTGTCCCATGCACCCAACCTTCCTCTTTTTGCAGCACGGGCTTAGGACCGGCCATGGCAGAGTTAAAAAAATTTAAAGCTAACAAATTGAAGATATTTTCCCAATTCCAAAGCTGTGACTGCTGAATGATGTTTCTTTTTTGAGCGGCAGGAGAGGCGTCCTCTGGCTGGTATTCTGACCTTCATCCAAGCTGTGTCAGCATTGGTGGGTGAGATCATGGCGTACGGTAAACTGTAGGCGTATATAACTATATATACTATATCATATAATGATCAGTCTCATTCCCATGTTACCCTGTTAAACCTTCTGCTAGCCACGCTTGTCCAGTCCCAGGTGCAGTGAACGTCTTCCTTTCACTCGAAACATAGCGGCACTTTTTTTTACAGGGCTGGTTTACTGTCCCAGCACCCAACCTTCCTCTTTTCGCAGCACGGGCTTAGGACCGGCCATGGCAGAGTTAAAAAAATGGAAAGCTAACGAATTGAAGATATTTTCCCAATTCCAACGCTGTGACTTCTGAATGATGTTTCTTTTTTGCGCGGCAGGAGCGGCGTCCTCTGGCTGGTATTCTGACCTTCATCCAAGCTGTGTCAGCATTGGTGGGTGAGATCATGGCGTACGGTAAACTATAGGCGTATATAACTATATATACTATATCATATCATGATAAGACTCATTCCCATGTTACCCTGTTAAACCTTCTGCTAGCTACAATTGTCCAGTCCCAGGTGCAGTGAACGTCTTCCTGTGTCAGCATTGGTGGGTGAGGTCAACGGCAGTTCAGATTAAACAAAGCAGTTAAGCTCAACGGCACTTCAGCTTAAACAAAGCAGTTTAGGGATCATGTGACTTGTCATCATGGCGGTCACATGATCGGGAAAGTTCCTGATCGAAAGAGCGGACCGGGACCTTTCCGTGAGTACCACGCGTGTGCTGGGAACGTGCAGGGTGCGCGCTCTCAGCACATATGTTTTTTGTTACTTGAACGCAAATGTGTGGCTGCTCGGCGTCTAGGTCCAGACACCCGGAGGCCGCACATTTGTGTGTCGCCAGCGCAAATGGGGTTAAATGAGGCAGTTCACATTAAACAAGGCAGTTCAGCTCAATGGCAGTTCACATAAAACAAGGCAGTTCACATTAAACAAGGCAGATCACATTAAACAAGGCAGTTCAGCTCAAAAGGCAGTTCAGCTCAACGGCAGTTTAGATTAAAACAAGACAGTTCAGCTCAACAGCAGTTCAGATTAAACAAAGCAGTTTAGAATAAACAAAGCCATTAAGATTAAACAAGGCAGTTCAGATTAAACAAGGCAGTTCAGATTAAACAAGGCAATTCACATTAAACATGGCAGTTCACATTAAACATGGCAGTTCAGCTCAGAAGGAGTTCAGATAAAACAATGCAGTTCGGATTAAACAAGGCAGTTCAGCTCAAAGGCAGTTCATATTAAATAAGGCAGTTTAGCTCAACGCAAATTCAGATTAAACAAGGCAGCTCATATTAAACAAGGCAGCTCAAATTAAACAAGGCAGCTCAAATTAAACAAGGCAGTTCAGCTCAAACAAGGCAGTTCAGCTCAAATCAAACAAGGCAGTTCAGCTCAAATCAAACAAGACAGTTCAGCTCAAATTAAACAAGGCAGTTCAGCTCAAACAAGGCAGTTCAGCTCAAATCAAACAAGGCAGTTCAGCTCAAATCAAACAAGACAGTTCAGCTCAAATTAAACAAGGCAGTTCAGCTCAAACAAGGCAGTTCAGCTCAAACAAGGCAGTTCAGCTCAAACAAGGCAGTTCAGCTCAAACAAGGAAGTTCAGCTCAAACAAGGAAGTTCAGCTCAGATTAAACAAGGCAGCTCACATTAAACAAGGCAGCTCACATTAAACAAGGCAGTTCACATTAAACAAGGCAGTTCACATTAAACAAGGCATTTCACATTAAACAAGGCATTTCACATTAAACAAGGCAGTTCACATTAAACAAGGCAATTCAGATTAAACAGACCCCACGGCCAGGACCCTGCTGAGCCCCTGCAAGCCTGCCGTGTCCCTACCTGAGAGCTGTGGTTGATCGCTGGTTGTCCCTGTCTGCTGATCGCTGGTCGTCCCTGGATCGCTGAGTACCATGAGGTTCCCTGTCTGCAGATCGCTGGTCATCCGTGTCTGCTGATCGCTGGTCATCCCTGGAAAACCAAGTGCTGTGAGGTTGAGTAGGCATGGCTTATATGTTCTTGCCTTAACAGCCTCAGAGTCCCCACCCCGTCCCCTACGCTGCAGCTGACGGGGAGGAATTTCTGTATGATCATCCAAACACTACCGCTATATAGTTGGCCAATCGCAGATTGAGCCTCAAGAGCTCCACTTTCACGCCACGCACCTGATTTGCTGACTATCAAGCGGAGTAGGCATGGCTTATGTTTTCTTGCCTTAACAGCATTGGAGTCCTCGCCCCTCCCCCACGCTGTAGCTGATGGGGAGGAATTGTCCAGTCCCAAGGTGCAGTGAACGTCTTCCTTTCACTCAAAAGATAGCGACACTTTTTTTTACAGGGCTGGTTTACTGTCCTAGCACCCAACCTTCCTCTTTTCGCAGCACGGGCTTAGGACCGGCCATGGCAGAGTTAAAAAAATGGAAAGCTAACAAATTGAAGATATTTTCCCAATTCCAACGCTGTGACGGCTGAATAATGTTTCCTTTTGGAGCGGCAGGAGAGGCAGGAGCGGCGTCCTCTGGCTGGTATTCTGACCTTCATCCAAGCTGTGTCAGCATTGGTGGGTGAGATCATGGTGTACGGTAAACTATAGGCGTATATAACTATATATACTATATCATATCATGATAAGTCTCGTTCCCATGTTACCCTGTTAAACCTTCTGCTAGCCACACTTGTCCAGTCCCAGGTGCAGTGAATGTCTTCCTTTCACTCGAAACATAGCGGCACTTTTTTTTTACAGGGCTGGTTTACTGTCCCAGCACCCAACCTTCCTCTTTTCGCAGCACGGGCTTAGGACCGGCCATGGCAGAGTTAAAAAAAATGGAAAGCTAACAAATTGAAGATATTTTCCCAATTCCAACGCTGTGACTGCTGAATGATGTTTCTTTTTTGAGTGGCAGGAGCGGCGTCCTCTGGCTGGTATTCTGACCTTCATCCAAGCTGTGTCAGCATTGGTGGGTGAGATCATGGCGTACGGTAAACTGTAGGCGTATATAACTATATATACTATATCATATAATGATCAGTCTCATTCCCATGTTACCCTGTTAAACCTTTTGCTAGCCACACTTGTCCAGTCCCAGGTGCAGTGAACGTCTTCCTTTCACTCGAAACATAGCGGCACTTTTTTTTACAGGGCTGGTTTACTGTCCCAGCACCCAACCTTCCTCTTTTCGCAGCACGGGCTTAGGACCGGCCATGGCAGAGTTAAAAAAATGGAAAGCTAACAAATTGAAGATATTTTCCCAATTCCAAAGATGTGACTGCTGAATGATGTTTCTTTTTTGAGCGGCAGGAGCGGCGTCCTCTGGCTGGTATTCTGACCTTCATCCAAGCTGTGTCAGCATTGGTGGGTGAGATCATGGCGTACGGTAAACTGTAGGCGTATATAACTATATATACTATATCATATAATGATCAGTCTCATTCCCATGTTACCCTGTTAAACCTTCTGCTAGCCACACTTGTCCAGTCCCAGGTGCAGTGAACATCTTCCTTTCACTCGAAACATAGCGGCACTTTTTTTTACAGGGCTGGTTTAATGTCCCATGCACCCAACCTTCCTCTTTTTGCAGCACGGGCTTAGGACCGGCCATGGCAGAGTTTAAAAAATGTAAAGCTAACAAATTGAAGATATTTTCCCAATTCCAACGCTGTGACTGCTGAATGATGTTTCTTTTTTGAGCGGCAGGAGCGGCGTCCTCTGGCTGGTATTCTGACCTTCATCCAAGCTGTGTCAGCATTGGTGGGTGAGATCATGGCGTACGGTAAACTGTAGGCGTATATAACTATATATACTATATCATATAATGATCAGTCTCATTCCCATGTTACCCTGTTAAACCTTCTGCTAGCCACACTTGTCCAGTCCCAGGTGCAGCGAACGTCTTCCTTTCACTCGAAACATAGCGGCACTTTTTTTTACAGGGCTGGTTTACTGTCCCAGCACCCAACCTTCCTCTTTTCGCAGCACGGGCTTAGGACCGGCCATGGCAGAGTTAAAAAAAATGGAAAGCTAACAAATTGAAGATATTTTCCCAATTCCAACCCTGTGACTGCTGAATGATGTTTCTTTTTTGAGCGGCAGGAGCGGCGTCCTCTGGCTGGTATTCTGACCTTCATCCAAGCTCTGTCAGCATTGGTGGGTGAGATCATGGCGTACGGTAAACTGTAGGCGTATATAACTATATATACTATATCATATAATGATCAGTCTCATTCCCATGTTACCTGTTAAACCTTCTGCTAGCCACGCTTGTCCAGTCCCAGGTGCAGTGAACGTCCTCCTTTCACTCGAAACATAGCGGCACTTTTTTTTACAGGGCTGGTTTACTGTCCCCGCACCCAACCTTCCTCTTTTCGCAGCACGGGCTTAGGACCGGCCATGGCAGAGTTAAAAAAAATGGAAAGCTAACAAATTGAAGATATTTTCCCAATTCCAACGCTGTGACTGCTTAATGATGTTTCTTTTTTGAGCGGCAGAAGCGGCGTCCTCTGGCTGGTATTCTGACCTTCATCCAAGCTGTGTCAGCATTGGTGGGTGAGATCATGGCGTACGGTAAACTGTAGGCGTATATAACTATATATACTATATCATATAATGATCAATCTCATTCCCATGTTACCCTGTTAAACCTTCTGCTAGCCACACTTGTCCAGTCCCAGGTGCAGTGAACGTCTTCCTTTCACTCGAAACATAGCGGCACTTTTTTTACAGGGCTGGTTTACTGTCCCATGCACCCAACCTTCCTCTTTTTGCAGCACGGGCTTAGGACCGGCCATGGCAGAGTTAAAAAAATTTAAAGCTAACAAATTGAAGATATTTTCCCAATTCCAAAGCTGTGACTGCTGAATGATGTTTCTTTTTTGAGCGGCAGGAGAGGCGTCCTCTGGCTGGTATTCTGACCTTCATCAAAGCTCTGTCAGCATTGGTGGGTGAGATCATGGCGTACGGTAAACTGTAGGCGTATATAACTATATATACTATATCATATAATGATCAGTCTCATTCCCATGTTACCCTGTTAAACCTTCTGCTAGCCACGCTTGTCCAGTCCCAGGTGCAGTGAACGTCTTCCTTTCACTCGAAACATAGCGGCACTTTTTTTTACAGGGCTGGTTTACTGTCCCAGCACCCAACCTTCCTCTTTTCGCAGCACGGGCTTAGGACCGGCCATGGCAGAGTTAAAAAAATGGAAAGCTAACGAATTGAAGATATTTTCCCAATTCCAACGCTGTGACTTCTGAATGATGTGTCTTTTTTGAGCGGCAGGAGCGGCATCCTCTGGCTGGTATTCTGACCTTCATCCAAGCTGTGTCAGCATTGGTGGGTGAGATCATGGCGTACGGTAAACTGTAGGCGTATATAACTATATATACTATATCATATAATGATCAGTCTCATTTCCATGTTACCCTGTTAAACCTTCTGCTAGCCACACTTGTCCAGTCCCAGGTGCAGTGAACGTCTTCCTTTCACTCGAAACATAGCGGCACTTTTTTTTACAGGGCTGGTTTACTGTCCCAGCACCCAACCTTCCTCTTTTCGCAGCACGGGCTTAGGACCGGCCATGGCAGAGTTAAAAAAAAATGGAAAGCTAACAAATTGAAGATATTTTCCCAATTCCAACGCTGTGACTGCTGAATGATTTTTTTTTTTGAGCGGCAGGAGCGGCGTCCTCTGGCTGGTATTCTGACCTTCATCCAAGCTGTGTCAGCATTGGTGGGTGAGATCATGGCGTACGGTAAACTGTAGGCGTATATAACTATATATACTATATCATATAATGATCAGTCTCATTCCCATGTTACCCTGTTAAACCTTCTGCTAGCCACACTTGTCCAGTCCCAGGTGCAGCGAACGTCTTCCTTTCACTCGAAACATAGCGGCACTTTTTTTTACAGGGCTGGTTTACTGTCCCAGCACCCAACCTTCCTCTTTTCGCAGCACGGGCTTAGGACCGGCCATGGCAGAGTTAAAAAAAATGGAAAGCTAACAAATTGAAGATATTTTCCCAATTCCAACCTTGTGACTGCTGAATGATTTTTTTTTTTGAGCGGCAGGAGCGGCGTCCTCTGGCTGGTATTCTGACCTTCATCCAAGCTCTGTCAGCATTGGTGGGTGAGATCATGGCGTACGGTAAACTGTAGGCGTATATAACTATATATACTATATCATATAATGATCAGTCTCATTCCCATGTTACCTGTTAAACCTTCTGCTAGCCACGCTTGTCCAGTCCCAGGTGCTGTGAACGTCTTCCTTTCACTCGAAACATAGCGGCACTTTTTTTTACAGGGCTGGTTTACTGTCCCAGCACCCAACCTTCCTCTTTTCGCAGCACGGGCTTAGGACCGGCCATGGCAGAGTTAAAAAAAATGGAAAGCTAACAAATTGAAGATATTTTCCCAATTCCAACGCTGTGACTGCTTAATGATGTTTCTTTTTTGAGCGGCAGAAGCGGCGTCCTCTGGCTGGTATTCTGACCTTCATCCAAGCTGTGTCAGCATTGGTGGGTGAGATCATGGCGTACGGTAAACTGTAGGCGTATATAACTATATATACTATATCATATAATGATCAATCTCATTCCCATGTTACCCTGTTAAACCTTCTGCTAGCCACACTTGTCCAGTCCCAGGTGCAGTGAACGTCTTCCTTTCACTCGAAACATAGCGGCACTTTTTTTACAGGGCTGGTTTACTGTCCCATGCACCCAACCTTCCTCTTTTTGCAGCACGGGCTTAGGACCGGCCATGGCAGAGTTAAAAAAATTTAAAGCTAACAAATTGAAGATATTTTCCCAATTCCAAAGCTGTGACTGCTGAATGATGTTTCTTTTTTGAGCGGCAGGAGAGGCGTCCTCTGGCTGGTATTCTGACCTTCATCCAAGCTCTGTCAGCATTGGTGGGTGAGATCATGGCGTACGGTAAACTGTAGGCGTATATAACTATATATACTATATCATATAATGATCAGTCTCATTCCCATGTTACCCTGTTAAACCTTCTGCTAGCCACACTTGTCCAGTCCCAGGTGCAGTGAACGTCTTCCTTTCACTCGAAACATAGCGGCACTTTTTTTTACAGGGCTGGTTTACTGTCCCAGCACCCAACCTTCCTCTTTTCGCAGCACGGGCTTAGGACCGGCCATGGCAGAGTTAAAAAAATGGAAAGCTAACGAATTGAAGATATTTTCCCAATTCCAACGCTGTGACTTCTGAATGATGTTTCTTTTTTGAGCGGCAGGAGCGGCGTCCTCTGGCTGGTATTCTGACCTTCATCCAAGCTGTGTCAGCATTGGTGGGTGAGATCATGGCGTACGGTAAACTGTAGGCGTATATAACTATATATACTATATCATATAATGATCAGTCTCATTTCCATGTTACCCTGTTAAACCTTCTGCTAGCCACACTTGTCCAGTCCCAGGTGCAGTGAACGTCTTCCTTTCACTCGAAACATAGCGGCACTTTTTTTTACAGGGCTGGTTTACTGTCCCAGCACCCAACCTTCCTCTTTTCGCAGCACGGGCTTAGGACCGGCCATGGCAGAGTTAAAAAAAAATGGAAAGCTAACAAATTGAAGATATTTTCCCAATTCCAACGCTGTGACTGCTGAATGATTTTTTTTTTTGAGCGGCAGGAGCGGCGTCCTCTGGCTGGTATTCTGACCTTCATCCAAGCTGTGTCAGCATTGGTGGGTGAGATCATGGCGTTCGGTAAACTGTAGGCGTATATAACTATATATACTATATCATATAATGATCAGTCTCATTCCCATGTTACCCTGTTAAACCTTTTGCTAGCCACACTTGTCCAGTCCCAGGTGCAGTGAACGTCTTCCTTTCACTCGAAACATAACGGCACTTTTTTTTACAGGGCTGGTTTACTGTCCCAGCACCCAACCTTCCTCTTTTCACAGCACGGGCTTAGGACCGGCCATGGCAGAGTTAAAAAAATGGAAAGCTAACAAATTGAAGATATTTTCCCAATTCCAAAGCTGTGACTGCTGAATGATGTTTCTTTTTTGAGCGGCAGGAGCGGCGTCCTCTGGCTGGTATTCTGACCTTCATCCAAGCTGTGTCAGCATTGGTGGGTGAGATCATGGCGTACGGTAAACTGTAGGCGTATATAACTATATATACTATATCATATCATGATCAGTCTCATTCCCATGTTACCCTGTTAAACCTTCTGCTAGCCACGCTTGTCCAGTCCCAGGTGCAGTGAACGTCTGCCTTTCACTCGAGACATAGCGGCACTTTTTTTTACAGGGCTGGTTTACTGTCCCAGCACCCAACCTTCCTCTTTTCGCAGCACGGGCTTAGGACCGGCCATGGCAGAGTTAAAAAAATGGAAAGCTAACGAATTGAAGATAT
The DNA here is from genome assembly GCF_062004578.1 of Staurois parvus. Taxonomy (NCBI): domain Eukaryota; kingdom Metazoa; phylum Chordata; class Amphibia; order Anura; family Ranidae; genus Staurois; species Staurois parvus. Next base: position 2,049,243 of record NW_028318929.1, read on the forward strand.
TTTCCCAATTCCAACGCTGTGACTGCTGAATGATGTTTCTATTTTGAGCGGCAGGAGCGGCGTCCTCTGGCTGGTATTCTGACCTTCATCCAAGCTGTGTCAGCATTGGTGGGTGAGATCATGGCGTACGGTAAACTGTAGGTGTATATAACTATATATACTATATCATATAATGATCAGTCTCATTCCCATGTTACCCTGTTAAACCTTCTGCTAGCCACACTTGTCCAGTCCCAGGTGCAGTGAACGTCTTCCTTTCACTCGAAACATAGCGGCACTTTTTTTTACAGGGCTGGTTTACTGTCCCAGCACCCAACCTTCCTCTTTTCGCAGCACAGGCTTAGGATCGGCCATGGCAGAGTTAAAAAAATGTAAAGCTAACAAATTGAAGATATTTTCCCAATTCCAAAGATGTGACTGCTGAATGATGTTTCTTTTTTGAGTGGCAAAAGCGGCATCCTCTGGCTGGTATTCTGACCTTCATCCAAGCTGTGTCAGCATTGGTGGGTGAGCTCATGGCGTATGGTAAACTGTAGGCATATATAACTATATATACTATATCATATAATGATCAGTCTCATTCCCATGTTACCCTGTTAAACCTTCTGCTAGCCACACTTGTCCAGTCCCAGGTGCAGTGAACATCTTCCTTTCACTCGAAACATAGCGGCACTTTTTTTTACAGGGCTGGTTTAATGTCCCATGCACCCAACCTTCCTCTTTTTGCAGCACGGGCTTAGGACCGGCCATGGCAGAGTTTAAAAAATGTAAAGCTAACAAATTGAAGATATTTTCCCAATTCCAACGCTGTGACTGCTGAATGATGTTTCTTTTTTGAGCGGCAGCAGCGGCGTCCTCTGGCTGGTATTCTGACCTTCATCCAAGCTGTGTCAGCATTGGTGGGTGAGATCATGGCGTACGGTAAACTGTAGGCGTATATAACTATATATACTATATCATATAATGATCAGTCTCATTCCCATGTTACCCTGTTAAACCTTCTGCTAGCCACACTTGTCCAGTCCCAGGTGCAGCGAACGTCTTCCTTTCACTCGAAACATAGCGGCACTTTTTTTTACAGGGCTGGTTTACTGTCCCAGCACCCAACCTTCCTCTTTTCGCAGCACGGGCTTAGGACCGGCCATGGCAGAGTTAAAAAAAATGGAAAGCTAACAAATTGAAGATATTTTCCCAATTCCAACCCTGTGACTGCTGAATGATGTTTCTTTTTTGAGCGGCAGGAGCGGCGTCCTCTGGCTGGTATTCTGACCTTCATCCAAGCTCTGTCAGCATTGGTGGGTGAGATCATGGCGTACGGTAAACTGTAGGCGTATATAACTATATATACTATATCATATAATGATCAGTCTCATTCCCATGTTACCTGTTAAACCTTCTGCTAGCCACGCTTGTCCAGTCCCAGGTGCAGTGAACGTCTTCCTTTCACTCGAAACATAGCGGCACTTTTTTTTACAGGGCTGGTTTACTGTCCCAGCACCCAACCTTCCTCTTTTCGCAGCACGGGCTTAGGACCGGCCATGGCAGAGTTAAAAAAAATGGAAAGCTAACAAATTGAAGATATTTTCCCAATTCCAACGCTGTGACTGCTTAATGATGTTTCTTTTTTGAGCGGCAGAAGCGGCGTCCTCTGGCTGGTATTCTGACCTTCATCCAAGCTGTGTCAGCATTGGTGGGTGAGATCATGGCGTACGGTAAACTTTAGGCGTATATAACTATATATACTATATCATATAATGATCAATCTCATTCCCATGTTACCCTGTTAAACCTTCTGCTAGCCACACTTGTCCAGTCCCAGGTGCAGTGAACGTCTTCCTTTCACTCGAAACATAGCGGCAGTTTTTTTACAGGGCTGGTTTACTGTCCCATGCACCCAACCTTCCTCTTTTTGCAGCACGGGCTTAGGACCGGCCATGGCAGAGTTAAAAAAATTTAAAGCTAACAAATTGAAGATATTTTCCCAAATCCAAAGCTGTGACTGCTGAATGATGTTTCTTTTTTGAGCGGCAGGAGAGGCGTCCTCTGGCTGGTATTCTGACCTTCATCCAAGCTCTGTCAGCATTGGTGGGTGAGATCATGGCGTACGGTAAACTGTAGGCGTATATAACTATATATACTATATCATATAATGATCAGTCTCATTCCCATGTTACCCTGTTAAACCTTCTGCTAGCCACGCTTGTCCAGTCCCAGGTGCAGTGAACGTCTTCCTTTCACTCGAAACATAGCGGCACTTTTTTTTACAGGGCTGGTTTACTGTCCCAGCACCCAACCTTCCTCTTTTCGCAGCACGGGCTTAGGACCGGCCATGGCAGAGTTAAAAAAATGGAAAGCTAACGAATTGAAGATATTTTCCCAATTCCAACGCTGTGACTTCTGAATGATGTTTCTTTTTTGAGCGGCAGGAGCGGCGTCCTCTGGCTGGTATTCTGACCTTCATCCAAGCTGTGTCAGCATTGGTGGGTGAGATCATGGCGTACGGTAAACTGTAGGCGTATATAACTATATATACTATATCATATAATGATCAGTCTCATTTCCATGTTACCCTGTTAAACCTTCTGCTAGCCACACTTGTCCAGTCCCAGGTGCAGTGAACGTCTTCCTTTCACTCGAAACATAGCGGCACTTTTTTTTACAGGGCTGGTTTACTGTCCCAGCACCCAACCTTCCTCTTTTCGCAGCACGGGCTTAGGACCGGCCATGGCAGAGTTAAAAAAAAATGGAAAGCTAACAAATTGAAGATATTTTCCCAATTCCAACGCTGTGACTGCTGAATGATTTTTTTTTTTGAGCGGCAGGAGCGGCATCCTCTGGCTGGTATTCTGACCTTCATCCAAGCTGTGTCAGCATTGGTGGGTGAGATCATGGCGTTCGGTAAACTGTAGGCGTATATAACTATATATACTATATCATATAATGATCAGTCTCATTCCCATGTTACCCTGTTAAACCTTTTGCTAGCCACACTTGTCCAGTCCCAGGTGCAGTGAACGTCTTCCTTTCACTCGAAACATAACGGCACTTTTTTTTACAGGGCTGGTTTACTGTCCCAGCACCCAACCTTCCTCTTTTCACAGCACGGGCTTAGGACCGGCCATGGCAGAGTTAAAAAAATGGAAAGCTAACAAATTGAAGATATTTTCCCAATTCCAACGCTGTGACTGCTGAATGATGTTTCTATTTTGAGCGGTAGGAGCGGCGTCCTCTGGCTGGTATTCTGACCTTCATCCAAGCTGTGTCAGCATTGGTGGGTGAGATCATGGCGTACGGTAAACTGTAGGCGTATATAACTATATATATTATATCATATAATGATCAGTCTCATTCCCATGTTACCCTGTTAAACCTTCTGCTAGCTACAATTGTCCAGTCCCAGGTGCAGTGAACGTCTTCCTGTGTCAGCATTGGTGGGTGATGTCAACGGCAGTTCAGATTAAACAAAGCAGTTAAGCTCAACGGCACTTCAGCTTAAACAAAGCAGTTTAGGGATCATGTGACCGCCGTGACTTGTCATCATGGCGGTCACATGATCGGGAAAGTTCCTGATCGAAAGAGCGGACCGGGACATTTCCGTGAGTACCACGCGCGTGCTGGGAGCGTGCAGGGTGCGCGCTCTCAGCACATATGTTTTTTGTTACTTGAACGCAAATGTGTGGCTGCTCGGCGTCTAGGTCCAGACACCCGGAGGCCGCACATTTGTGTGTCGCCAGCGCAAATGGGGTTAAATGAGGCAGTTAACATTAAACAAGGCAGTTCAGCTCAATGGCAGTTCACATTAAACAAGGCAGTTCACATTAAACAAGGCAGATCACATTAAACAAGGCAGTTCAGCTCAAAAGGCAGTTCAGCTCAACGGCAGTTTAGATTAAAACAAGACAGTTCAGCTCAACAGCAGTTCAGATTAAACAAAGCAGTTTAGAATAAACAAAGCCATTCAGATTAAACAAGGCAGTTCACATTAAACATGGCAGTTCACATTAAACATGGCAGTTCACATTAAACATGGGAGTTCACATTAAACATGGCAGTTCAGCTCAGAAGGAGTTCAGATAAAACAATGGAGTTCGGATTAAACAAGGCAGTTCAGCTCAAAGGCAGTTCATATTAAATAAGGCAGTTTAGCTCAACGCAAATTCAGATTAAACAAGGCAGCTCATATTAAACAAGGCAGCTCAAATTAAACAAGGCAGTTCAGCTCAAATTAAACAAGGCAGTGCAGCTCAAATTAAACAAGGCAGTGCAGCTCAAATCAAACAAGGCAGTGCAGCTCAAATCAAACAAGGCAGTGCAGCTCAAATTAAACAAGGCAGTTCAGCTCAAGCAAGGCAGTTCAGCTCAAATCAAACAAGGCAGTGCAGCTCAAATCAAACAAGGCAGTGCAGCTCAAATTAAACAAGGCAGTTCAGCTCAAACAAGGCAGTTCAGCTCAAATCAAACAAGGCAGTTCAGCTCAAATCAAACAAGACAGTTCAGCTCAAATTAAACAAGGCAGTTCAGCTCAAACAAGGCAGTTCAGCTCAAACAAGGCAGTTCAGCTCAAACAAGGCAGTTCAGCTCAAACAAGGAAGTTCAGCTCAAACAAGGAAGTTCACCTCAGATTAAACAAGGCAGCTCACATTAAACAAGGCAGTTCACATTAAACAAGGCAGTTCACATTAAACAAGGCAGTTCACATTAAACAAGGCAGTTCACATTAAACAAGGCAGTTCACATTAAACAAGGCATTTCACATTAAACAAGGCAATTCAGATTAAACAGACCCCACGGCCAGGACCCTGCTGAGCCCCTGCAAGTCTGCCGTGTCCCTACCTGAGAGCTATGGTTGATCGCTGGTTGTCCCTGTCTGCTGATCGCTGGTCGTCCCTGGATCGCTGAGTACCATGAGGTTCCCTGTCTGCAGATCGTTGGTCATCCGTGTCTGCTGATCGCTGGTCATCCCTGGAAAACCAAGTGCTGTGAGGTTGAGTAGGCATGGCTTATATGTTCTTGCCTTAACAGCCTCAGAGTCCCCACCCCGTCCCCTACGCTGCAGCTGACGGGGAGGAATTTCTGTATGATCATCCAAACACTACCGCTATATAGTTGGCCAATCGCAGATTGAGCCTCAAGAGCTCCGCTTTCACGCCACGCACCTGATTTGCTGACTCTCAAGCGGAGTAGGCATGGCTTATGTTTTCTTGCCTTAACAGCATTGGAGTCCTCGCCCCTCCCCCACGCTGTAGCTGATGGGGAGGAATTGTCCAGTCCCAGGTGCAGTGAATGTCTTCCTTTCACTCAAAAGATAGCGACTCTTTTTTTTTTACAGGGCTGGTTTACTGTCCTAGCACCCAACCTTCCTCTTTTCGCAGCACGGGCTTAGGACCGGCCATGGCAGAGTTAAAAAAATGGAAAGCTAACAAATTGAAGATATTTTCCCAATTCCAACGCTGTGACTGCTGAATGATGTTTCTTTTTTGAGCGGCAGGAGCGGCGTCCTCTGGCTGGTATTCTGACCTTCATCCAAGCTGTGTCAGCATTGGTGGGTGAGATCATGGCGTACGGTAAACTGTAGGCGTATATAACTATATATACAATATCATATAATGATCAGTCTCATTCCCATGTTACCCTGTTAAACCTTCTGCTAGCCACACTTGTCCAGTCCCAGGTGCAGTGAACGTCTTCCTTTCACTCGAAACATAGCGGCACTTTTTTTTTACAGGGCAAATTTAGTGTCCCAGCACCCAACCTTCCTCTTTTCGCAGCACGGGCTTAGGACCGGCCATGGCAGAGTTAAAAAAATGGAAAGCTAACAAATTGAAGATATTTTCCCAATTCCAACGCTGTGACTGCTGAATGATGTTTCTTTTTTGAGCGGCAGGAGCGGCGTCCTCTGGCTGGTATTCTGACCTTCATCCAAGCTGTGTCAGCATTGGTGGGTGAGATCATGGCGTACGGTAAACTGTAGGCGTATATAACTATATATACTATATCATATAATGATCAGTCTCATTCCCATGTTACCCTGTTAAACCTTCTGCTAGCTACAATTGTCCAGTCCCAGGTGCAGTGAACGTCTTCCTGTGTCAGCATTGGTGGGTGAGGTCAACGGCAGTTCAGATTAAACAAAGCAGTTAAGCTCAACGGCACTTCAGCTTAAACAAAGCAGTTTAGGGATCATGTGACCGCCGTGACTTGTCATCATGGCAGTCACATGATCGGGAAAGTTCCTGATCGAAAGAGCGGACCGGGACCTTTCCGTGAGTACCACGCGTGTGCTGGGAGCGTGCAGGTTGCGCGCTCTCAGCACATATGTTTTTTGTTACTTGAACGCAAATGTGTGGCTGCTCAGCGTCTAGGTCCAGACACCCGGAGGCCGCACATTTGTGTGTCGCCAGCGCAAATGGGGTTAAATGAGGCAGTTCACATTAAACAAGGCAGTTCAGCTCAATGGCAGTTCACATTAAACAAGGCAGTTCACATTAAACAAGGCAGATCACATTAAACAAGGCAGTTCAGCTCAAAAGGCAGTTCAGCTCAACGGCAGTTTAGATTAAAACAAGACAGTTCAGCTCAACAGCAGTTCAGATTAAACAAAGCAGTTTAGAATAAACAAAGCCATTCAGATTAAACAAGGCAGTTCAGATTAAACAAGGCAGTTCACATTAAACATGGCAGTTCACATTAAACATGGCAGTTCACATTAAACATGGCAGTTCACATTAAACATGGCAGTTCAGCTCAGAAGGAGTTCAGATAAAACAATGCAGTTCGGATTAAACAAGGCAGTTCAGCTCAAAGGCAGTTCATATTAAATAAGGCAGTTTAGCTCAACGCAAATTCAGATTAAACAAGGCAGCTCATATTAAACAAGGCAGTTCAGCTCAAATTAAACAAGGCAGTTCAGCTCAAATTAAACAAGGCAGTTCAGCTCAAACAAGGCAGTTCAGCTCAAATCAAACAAGGCAGTTCAGCTCAAATCAAACAAGACAGTTCAGCTCAAATTAAACAAGGCAGTTCAGCTCAAACAAGGCAGTTCAGCTCAAATCAAACAAGGCAGTGCAGCTCAAATCAAACAAGGCAGTTCAGCTCAAATCAAACAAGACAGATCAGCTCAAATTAAACAAGGCAGTTCAGCTCAAACAAGGCAGTTCAGCTCAAACAAGGCAGTTCAGCTCAAACAAGGCAGTTCAGCTCAAACAAGGCAGTTCAGCTCAAACAAGGCAGTTCAGCTCAAACAAGGAAGTTCAGCTCAAACAAGGAAGTTCAGCTCACATTAAACAAGGCAGTTCACATTAAACAAGGCAGTTCACATTAAACAAGGCAGTTCACATTAAACAAGGCAGTTCACATTAAACAAGGCATTTCACATTAAACAAGGCAATTCAGATTAAACAGACCCCACGGCCAGGACCCTGCTGAGCCCCTGCAAGTCTGCCGTGTCCCTACCTGAGAGCTGTGGTTGATCGCTGGTTGTCCCTGTCTGCTTATCGCTGGTCGTCCCTGGATCGCTGAGTACCATGAGGTTCCCTGTCTGCAGATCGTTGGTCATCCGTGTCTGCTGATCGCTGGTCATCCCTGGAAAACCAAGTGCTGTGAGGTTGAGTAGGCATGGCTTATATGTTCTTGCCTTAACAGCCTCAGAGTCCCCACCCCGTCCCCTACGCTGCAGCTGACGGGGAGGAATTTCTGTATGATCATCCAAACACTACCGCTATATAGTTGGCCAATCGCAGATTGAGCCTCAAGAGCTCCGCTTTCACGCCACGCACCTGATTTGCTGACTCTCAAGCGGAGTAGGCATGGCTTATGTTTTCTTGCCTTAACAGCATTGGAGTCCTCGCCCCTCCCCCACGCTGTAGCTGATGGGGAGGAATTGTCCAGTCCCAAGTGCAGTGAACGTCTTCCTTTCACTCAAAAGATAGCGACACTTTTTTTTTACAGGGCTGGTTTACTGTCCTAGCACCCAACCTTCCTCTTTTCGCAGCACAGGCTTAGGACCGGCCATGGCAGAGTTAAAAAAATGGAAAGCTAACAAATTGAATATATTTTCCCAATTCCAACGCTGTGACGGCTGAATAATGTTTCCTTTTGGAGCGGCAGGAGCGGCGTCCTCTGGCTGGTATTCTGACCTTCATCCAAGCTGTGTCAGCATTGGTGGGTGAGATCATGGCGTACGGTAAACTATAGGCGTATATAACTATATATACTATATCATATCATGATAAGTCTCGTTCCCATGTTACCCTGTTAAACCTTCTGCTAGCCACACTTGTCCAGTCCCAGGTGCAGTGAATGTCTTCCTTTCACTCGAAACATAGCGGCACTTTTTTTTTACAGGGCTGGTTTACCTTCCCAGAACCCAACCTTCCTCTTTTCGCAGCACGGGATTAGGACCGGCCATGGCAGAGTTAAAAAAATGTAAAGCTAACAAATTGAAGATATTTTCCCAATTCCAACCCTGTGACTGCTGAATGATGTTTCTTTTTTGAGCGGCAGGAGCGGCGTCCTCTGGCTGGTATTCTGACCTTCATCCAAGCTGTGTCAGCATTGGTGGGTGAGATCATGGTGTACGGTAAACTGTAGGCGTATATAACTATATATACTATATCATATAATGATCAGTCTCATTCCCATGTTACCCTGTTAAACCTTCTGCTAGCCACACTTGTCCAGTCCCAGGTGCAGTGAACGTCTTCCTTTCACTCGAAACATAGCGGCACTTTTTTTTACAGGGCTGGTTTACTGTCCCAGCACCCAACCTTCCTCTTTTTGCAGCACGGGCTTAGGACCGGCCATGGCAGAGTTAAAAAAATGGCAAGCTAACAAATTGAAGATATTTTCCCAATTCCAATGCTGTGACTGCTGAATGATTTTTTTTTTTTGAGCGGCAGGAGCGGCGTCCTCTGGCTGGTATTCTGACCTTCATCCAAGCTGTGTCAGCATTGGTGGGTGAGATCATGGCGTACGGTAAACTGTAGGCGTATATAACTATATATACTATATCATATAATGATCAGTCTCATTCCCATGTTACCCTGTTAAACCTTCTGCTAGCTACAATTGTCCAGTCCCAGGTGCAGTGAACGTCTTCCTGTGTCAGCATTGGTGGGTGAGGTCAACGGCAGTTCAGATTAAACAAAGCAGTTAAGCTCAACGGCACTTCAGCTTAAACAAAGCAGTTTAGGGATCATGTGACCGCCGTGACTTGTCATCATGGCGGTCACATGATCGGGAAAGTTCCTGATCGAAAGAGCGGACCGGGACCTTTTCGTGAGTACCACGCGTGTGCTGGGAGCGTGCAGGGTGCGCGCTCTCAGCACATATGTTTTTTGTTACTTGAACGCAAATGTGTGGCTGCTCGGCGTCTAGGTCCAGACACCCGGAGGCCGCACATTTGTGTGTCGCCAGCGCAAATGGGGTTAAATGAGGCAGTTCACATTAAACAAGGCAGTTCAGCTCAATGGCAGTTCACATTAAACAAGGCAGTTCACATTAAACAAGGCAGTTCACATTAAACAAGGCAGTTCAGCTCAAAAGGCAGTTCAGCTCAACGGCAGTTTAGATAAAAACAAGACAGTTCAGCTCAACAGCAGTTCAGATTAAACATAGCCATTCAGATTAAACAAGGCAGTTCACATTAAACAAGGCAGTTCACATTAAACATGGCAGTTCACATTAAACATGGCAGTTCACATTAAATATGGCAGTTCAGCTCAGAAGGAGTTCAGATAAAACAATGCAGTTCGGATTAAACAAGGCAGTTCAGCTCAAAGGCAGTTCATATTAAATAAGGCAGTTTAGCTCAACGCAAATTCAGATTAAACAAGGCAGCTCATATTAAACAAGGCAGCTCAAATTAAACAAGGCAGTTCAGCTCAAACAAGGCAGTTCAGCTCAAATCAAACAAGGCAGTTCAGCTCAAATCAAACAAGGCAGTTCAGCTCAAATCAAACAAGACAGTTCAGCTCAAACAAGGCAGTTCAGCTCAAACAAGGCAGTTCAGCTCAAACAAGGCAGTTCAGCTCAAACAAGGCAGTTCAGCTCAAACAAGGCAGTTCAGCTCAAACAAGGAAGTTCAGCTCAGATTAAAAAAGGCAGCTCACATTAAACAAGGCAGTTCACATTAAACAAGGCAGTTCACATTAAACAAGGCAGTTCACATTAAACAAGGCAGTTCACATTAAACAAGGCATTTCACATTAAACAAGGCATTTCACATTAAACAAGGCAATTCAGATTAAACAGACCCCACGGCCAGGACCCTGCTGAGCCCCTGCAAGTCTGCCGTGTCCCTACCTGAGAGCTGTGGTTGATCGCTGGTTGTCCCTGTCTGCTGATCGCTGGTCGTCCCTGGATCGCTGAGTACCATGAGGTTCCCTGTCTGCAGATCGCTGGTCATCCGTGTCTGCTGATCGCTGGTCATCCCTGGAAAACCAAGTGCTGTGAGGTTGAGTAGGCATGGCTTATATGTTCTTGCCTTAACAGCCTCAGAGTCCCCACCCCGTCCCCTACGCTGCAGCTGACGGGGAGGAATTTCTGTATGATCATCCAAACACTACCGCTATATAGTTGGCCAATCGCAGATTGAGCCTCAAGAGCTCCGCTTTCACGCCACGCACCTGATTTGCTGACTCTCAAGCGGAGTAGGCATGGCTTATGTTTTCTTGCCTTAACAGCATTGGAGTCCTCGCCCCTCCCCCACACTGTAGCTGATGGGGAGGAATTGTCCAGTCCCAGGTGCAGTGAACGTCTTCCTTTCACTCAAAAGATAGCGACACTTTTTTTTACAGGGCTGGTTTACTGTCCCAGCACCCAACCTTCCTCTTTTCGCAGCACGGGCTTAGGACCGGCCATGGCAGAGTTAAAAAAATGGAAAGCTAACAAATTGAAGATATTTTCCCAATTCCAATGCTGTGACTGCTGAATGATGTTTCTATTTTGAGCGGCAGGAGCGGCGTCCTCTGGCTGGTATTCTGACCTTCATCCAAGCTGTGTCAGCATTGGTGGGTGAGATCATGGTGTACGGTAAACTGTAGGCGTATATAACTATATATACTATATCATATAATGATCAGTCTCATTCCCATGTTACCCTGTTAAACCTTCTGCTAGCCACACTTGTCCAGTCCCAGGTGCAGTGAACGTCTTCCTTTCACTCGAAACATAGCGGCACTTTTTTTTACAGGGCTGGTTTACTGTCCCAGCACCCAAACTTCCTCTTTTCGCAGCACAGGCTTAGGACCGGCCATGGCAGAGTTAAAAAAATGTAAAGCTAACAAATTGAAGATATTTTCCCAATTCCAAAGATGTGACTGCTGAATGATGTTTCTTTTTTGAGTGGCAGGAGCGGCGTCCTCTGGCTGGTATTCTGACCTTCATCCAAGCTGTGTCAGCATTGGTGGGTGAGGTCATGGCGTACGGTAAACTGTAGGTGTATATAACTATATATACTATATCATATAATGATCAGTCTCATTCCCATGTTACCCTGTTAAACCTTCTGCTAGCCACACTTGTCCAGTCCCAGGTGCAGTGAACGTCTCCCTTTCACTCGAAACATAGCGGCACTTTTTTTTACAGGGCAGGTTTAGTGTCCCAGCACCCAACCTTCCTCTTTTCGCAGCACGGGCTTAGGACCGACCATGGCAGAGTTAAAAAAATGGAAAGCTAACAAATTGAAGATATTTTCCCAATTCCAACACTGTGACTGCTGAATGATGTTTCTTTTTTGAGCGGCAGGAGCGGCGTCCTCTGGCTGGTATTCTGACCTTCATCCAAGCTGTGTCAGCATTGGTGGGTGAGATCATGGCGTACGGTAAACTGTAGGCGTATATAACTATATATACTATATCATATAATGATCAGTCTCATTCCCATGTTACCCTGTTAAACCTTCTGCTAGCCACACTTGTCCAGTCCCAGGTGCAGTGAATGTCTTCCTTTCACTCGAAACATAGCGGCACTTTTTTTTTACAGGGCTGGTTTACTGTCCCAGCACCCAACCTTCCTCTTTTCGCAGCACGGGCTTAGGACCGGCCATGGCAGAGTTAAAAAAATGGAAAGCTAACAAATTGAAGATATTTTCCCAATTCCAAAGCTGTGACTGCTGAATGATGTTTCTTTTTTGAGTGGCAGGAGCGGCGTCCTCTGGCTGGTATTCTGACCTTCATCCAAGCTGTGTCAGCATTGGTGGGTGAGATCATGGCGTACGGTAAACTGTAGGCGTATATAACTATATATACTATATCATATAATGATCAGTCTCATTCCCATGTTACCCTGTTAAACCTTCTGCTAGCCACACTTGTCCAGTCCCAGGTGCAGTGAACGTCTTCCTTTCACTCGAAACATAGCGGCACTTTTTTTTACAGGGCTGGTTTACTGTCCCAGCACCCAACCTTCCTCTTTTCGCAGCACGGGCTTAGGACCGGCCATGGCAGAGTTAAAAAAATGGAAAGCTAACAAATTGAAGATATTTTCCCAATTCCAACGCTGTGACTGCTGAATGATGTTTCTTTTTTGAGCGGCAGGAGCGGCGTCCTCTGGCTGGTATTCTGACCTTCATCCAAGCTGTGTCAGCATTGGTGGGTGAGATCATGGCGTACGGTAAACTGTAGGCGTATATAACTATATATACTATATCATATAATGATCAGTCTCATTCCCATGTTACCCTGTTAAACCTTCTGCTAGCCACGCTTGTCCAGTCCCAGGTGCAGTGAACGTCTTCCTTTCACTCGAAACATAGCGGCACTTTTTTTTTACAGGGCTGGTTTACTGTCCCAGCAGCCAACCTTCCTCTTTTTGCAGCACGGGCTTAGGACCGGCCATGGCAGAGTTAAAAAAATGGAAAGCTAACGAATTGAAGATATTTTCCCAATTCCAACGCTGTGACTTCTGAATGATGTTTCTTTTTTGAGCGGCAGGAGCGGCGTCCTCTGGCTGGTATTCTGACCTTCATCCAAGCTGTGTCAGCATTGGTGGGTGAGATCATGGCGTACAGTAAACTGTAGGCGTATATAACTATATATACTATATCATATAATGATCAGTCTCATTCCCATGTTACCCTGTTAAACCTTCTGCTAGCCACACTTGTCCACTCCCAGGTGCAGTGAACGTCTTCCTTTCACTCGAAACATAGCGGCACTTTTTTTTACAGGGCTGGTTTACTGTCCCAGCACCCAACCTTCCTCTTTTCGCAGCACGGGCTTAGGACCGGCCATGGCAGAGTTAAAAAAAAATGGAAAGCTAACAAATTGAAGATATTTTCCCAATTCCAACGCTGTGACTGCTGAATGATGTTTCTTTTTTGAGCGGCAGGAGCGGCGTCCTCTGGCTGGTATTCTGACCTTCATCCAAGCTGTGTCAGCATTGGAGGGTGAGATCATGGCGTACGTTAAACTGTAGGCGTATATAACTATATATACTATATCATATAATGATCAGTCTCATTCCCATGTTACCCTGTTAAACCTTCTGCTAGCCACACTTGTCCAGTCCCAGGTGCAGTGAACATCCTCCTTTCACTCGAAACATAGCGGCACTTTTTTTTACAGGGCTGGTTTACTGTCCCAGCACCCAACTTTCCTCTTTTTGCAGCACGGGCTTAGGACCGGCCATGGCAGAGTTAAAAAAATGGCAAGCTAACAAATTGAAGATATTTTCCCAATTCCAACGCTGTGACTGCTGAATGATTTTTTTTTTTTGAGCGGCAGGAGCGGCGTCCTCTGGCTGGTATTCTGACCTTCATCCAAGCTGTGTCAGCATTGGTGGGTGAGATCATGGCGTACGGTAAACTGTAGGCGTATATAACTATATATACTATATCATATAATGATCAGTCTCATTCCCGTGTTACCCTGTTAAACCTTTTGCTAGCCACACTTGTCCAGTCCCAGGTGCAGTGAACGTCTTCCTTTCACTCGAAACATAGCGGCACTTTTTTTTACAGGGCTGGTTTACTGTCCCAGCACCCAACCTTCCTCTTTTCGCAGCACGGGCTTAGGACCGGCCATGGCAGAGTTAAAAAAATGGAAAGCTAACAAATTGAAGATATTTTCCCAATTCCAACGCTGTGACTGCTGAATGATGTTTCTATTTTGAGCGCCAGGAGCGGCGTCCTCTGGCTGGTATTCTGACCTTCATCCAAGCTGTGTCAGCATTGGTGGGTGAGATCATGGCGTACGGTAAACTGTAGGCGTATATAACTATATATACTATATCATATAATGATCAGTCTCATTCCCATGTTACCCTGTTAAACCTTCTGCTAGCCACACTTGTCCAGTCCCAGGTGCAGTGAATGTCTTCCTTTCACTCGAAACATAGCGGCACTTTTTTTTTACAGGGCTGGTTTACTGTCCCAGCACCCAACCTTCCTCTTTTCGCAGCACGGGCTTAGGACCGGCCATGGCAGAGTTAAAAAAATGGAAAGCTAACAAATTGAAGATATTTTCCCAATTCCAAAGCTGTGACTGCTGAATGATGTTTCTTTTTTGAGTGGCAGGAGCGGCGTCCTCTGGCTGGTATTCTGACCTTCATCCAAGCTGTGTCAGCATTGGTGGGTGAGATCATGGCGTACGGTAAACTGTAGGCGTATATAACTATATATACTATATCATATAATGATCAGTCTCATTCCCATGTTACCCTGTTAAACCTTCTGCTAGCCACACTTGTCCAGTCCCAGGTGCAGTGAACGTCTTCCTTTCACTCGAAACATAGCGGCACTTTTTTTTACAGGGCTGGTTTACTGTCCCAGCACCCAACCTTCCTCTTTTCGCAGCACGGGCTTAGGACCGGCCATGGCAGAGTTAAAAAAATGGAAAGCTAACAAATTGAAGATATTTTCCCAATTCCAACGCTGTGACTGCTGAATGATGTTTCTTTTTTGAGCGGCAGGAGCGGCGTCCTCTGGCTGGTATTCTGACCTTCATCCAAGCTGTGTCAGCATTGGTGGGTGAGATCATGGCGTACGGTAAACTGTAGGCGTATATAACTATATATACTATATCATATAATGATCAGTCTCATTCCCATGTTACCCTGTTAAACCTTCTGCTAGCCACGCTTGTCCAGTCCCAGGTGCAGTGAACGTCTTCCTTTCACTCGAAACATAGCGGCACTTTTTTTTTACAGGGCTGGTTTACTGTCCCAGCACCCAACCTTCCTCTTTTTGCAGCACGGGCTTAGGACCGGCCATGGCAGAGTTAAAAAAATGTAAAGCTAACGAATTGAAGATATTTTCCCAATTCCAACGCTGTGACTTCTGAATGATGTTTCTTTTTTGAGCGGCAGGAGCGGCGTCCTCTGGCTGGTATTCTGACCTTCATCCAAGCTGTGTCAGCATTGGTGGGTGAGATCATGGCGTACAGTAAACTGTAGGCGTATATAACTATATATACTATATCATATAATGATCAGTCTCATTCCCATGTTACCCTGTTAAACCTTCTGCTAGCCACACTTGTCCAGTCCCAGGTGCAGTGAACGTCTTCCTTTCACTCGAAACATAGCGGCACTTTTTTTTACAGGGCTGGTTTACTGTCCCAGCACCCAACCTTCCTCTTTTCGCAGCACGGGCTTAGGACCGGCCATGGCAGAGTTAAAAAAAAATGGAAAGCTAACAAATTGAAGATATTTTCCCAATTCCAACGCTGTGACTGCTGAATGATGTTTCTATTTTGAGCGGCAGGAGCGGCGTCCTCTGGCTGGTATTCTGACCTTCATCCAAGCTGTGTCAGCATTGGTGGGTGAGATCATGGCGTACGGTAAACTATAGGCGTATATAACTATATATACTATATCATATAATGATCAGTCTCATTCCCATGTTACCCTGTTAAACCTTCTGCTAGCTACAATTGTCCAGTCCCAGGTGCAGTGAACGTCTTCCTGTGTCAGCATTGGTGGGTGAGGTCAACGGCAGTTCAGATTAAACAAAGCAGTTAAGCTCAACGGCACTTCAGCTCAAACAAAGCAGTTTAGGGATCATGTGACCGCCGTGACTTGTCATCATGGCGGTCACATGATCGGGAAAGTTCCTGATCGAAAGAGCGGACCGGGACCTTTCCGTGAGTACCACGCGTGTGCTGGGAGCGTGCAGGGTGCGCGCTCTCAGCACATATGTTTTTTGTTACTTGAACGCCAATGTGTGGCTGCTCGGCGTCTAGGTCCAGACACCCGGAGGCCGCACATTTGTGTGTCGCCAGCGCAAATGGGGTTAAATGAGGCAGTTCACATTAAACAAGGCAGTTCAGCTCAATGGCAGTTCACATTAAACAAGGCAGTTCACATTAAACAAGGCAGTTCACATTAAACAAGGCAGATCACATTAAACAAGGCAGTTCAGCTCAAAAAGCAGTTCAGCTCAACGGCAGTTTAGATTAAAACAAAACA
The DNA here is from genome assembly GCF_062004578.1 of Staurois parvus. NCBI lineage: Eukaryota > Metazoa > Chordata > Amphibia > Anura > Ranidae > Staurois > Staurois parvus. The sequence goes on from NW_028318929.1 coordinate 2,065,650, forward strand.
GTTCAGCTCAACAGCAGTTTAGAATAAACAAAGCCATTCAGATTAAACAAGGCAGTTCACATTAAACAAGGCAGTTCACATTAAACAAGGCAGTTCACATTAAACATGGCAGTTCACATTAAACATGGCAGTTCACATTAAACATGGCAGTTCACATTAAACATGGCAGTTCACATTAAACATGGCAGTTCACATTAAACATGGCAGTTCAGCTCAGAAGGAGTTCAGATAAAACAATGCAGTTCGGATTAAACAAGGTAGTTCAGCTCAAAGGCAGTTCATATTAAATAAGGCAGTTTAGCTCAACGCAAATTCAGATTAAACAAGGCAGCTCATATTAAACAAGGCAGTTCAGCTCAAATTAAACAAGGCAGTTCAGCTCAAACAAGGCAGTTCAGCTCAAATCAAACAAGGCAGTTCAGCTCAAATCAAACAAGACAGTTCAGCTCAAACAAGGCAGTTCAGCTCAAACAAGGCAGTTCAGCTCAAACAAGACAGTTCAGCTCAAACAAGACAGTTCAGCTCAAACAAGACAGTTCAGCTCAAACAAGACAGTTCAGCTCAAACAAGACAGTTCAGCTCAAATTAAACAAGGCAGTTCAGCTCAAACAAGGCAGTTCAGCTCAAATTAAACAAGGCAGTTCAGCTCAAATCAAACAAGGCAGTTCAGCTCAAATCAAACAAGACAGTTCAGCTCAAATTAAACAAGGCAGTTCAGCTCAAACAAGGCAGTTCAGCTCATACAAGGCAGTTCAGCTCAAACAAGGCAGTTCAGCTCAAACAAGGCAGTTCAGCTCAAACAAGGCAGTTCAGCTCAAACAAGGCAGTTCAGCTCAAACAAGGAAGTTCAGCTCAAACAAGGAAGTTCAGCTCAAACAAGGAAGTTAAGCTCAGATTAAACAAGGCAGCTCACATTAAACAAGGCAGTTCACATTAAACAAGGCAGTTCACATTAAACAAGGCATTTCACATTAAACAAGGCATTTCACATTAAACAAGGCAATTCAGATTAAACAGACCCCACGGCCAGGACCCTGCTGAGCCCCTGCAAGTCTGCCGTGTCCCTACCTGAGAGCTGTGGTTGATCGCTGGTTGTCCCTGTCTGCTGATCGCTGGTCGTCCCTGGATCGCTGAGTACCATGAGGTTCCCTGTCTGCAGATCGCTGGTCATCCGTGTCTGCTGATCGCTGGTCATCCCTGGAAAACCAAGTGCTGTGAGGTTGAGTAGGCATGGCTTATATGTTCTTGCCTTAACAGCCTCAGAGTCCCCACCCCGTCCCCTACGCTGCAGCTGACGGGGAGGAATTTCTGTATGATCATCCAAACACTACCGCTATATAGTTGGCCAATCGCAGATTGAGCCTCAAGAGCTCCGCTTTCACGCCACGCACCTGATTTGCTGACTCTCAAGCGGAGTAGGCATGGCTTATGTTTTCTTGCCTTAACAGCATTGGAGTCCTCGCCCCTCCCCCACACTGTAGCTGATGGGGAGGAATTGTCCAGTCCCAGGTGCAGTGAACGTCTTCCTTTCACTCAAAAGATAGCGACACTTTTTTTTACAGGGCTGGTTTACTGTCCCAGCACCCAACCTTCCTCTTTTCGCAGCACGGGCTTAGGACCGGCCATGGCAGAGTTAAAAAAATGGAAAGCTAACAAATTGAAGATATTTTCCCAATTCCAACGCTGTGACGGCTGAATAATGTTTCCTTTTGGAGCGGCAGGAGCGGCAGGAGCGGCGTCCTCTGGCTGGTATTCTGACCTTCATCCAAGCTGTGTCAGCATTGGTGGGTGAGATCATGGCGTACGGTAAACTATAGGCGTATATAACTATATATACTATATCATATCATGATAAGTCTCGTTCCCATGTTACCCTGTTAAAGCTTCTGCTAGCAACACTTGTCCAGTCCCAGGTGCAGTGAATGTCTTCCTTTCACTCGAAACATAGCGGCACTTTTTTTTTACAGGGCTGGTTTACTGTCCCAGCACCCAACCTTCCTCTTTTCGCAGCACGGGCTTAGGACCGGCCATGGCAGAGTTAAAAAAATGGAAAGCTAACAAATTGAAGATATTTTCCCAATTCCAACGCTGTGACTGCTGAATGTTGTTTCTTTTTTGAGCGGCAGGAGCGGCGTCCTCTGGCTGGTATTCTGACCTTCATCCAAGCTGTGTCAGCATTGGTGGGTGAGATCATGGCGTACGGTAAACTGTAGGCGTATATAACTATATATACTATATCATATAATGATCAGTCTCATTCCCATGTTACCCTGTTAAACCTTCTGCTAGCCACACTTGTCCAGTCCCAGGTGCAGTGAACGTCTTCCTTTCACTCGAAACATAGCGGCACTTTTTTTTACAGGGCTGGTTTACTGTCCCAGCACCCAACCTTCCTCTTTTCGCAGCACGGGCTTAGGACCGGCCATGGCAGAGTTAAAAAAATGTAAAGCTAACAAATTGAAGATATTTTCCCAATTCCAAAGATGTGACGGCTGAATAATGTTTCCTTTTGGAGCGGCAGGAGCGGCAGGAGCGGCGTCCTCTGGCTGGTATTCTGACCTTCATCCAAGCTGTGTCAGCATTGGTGGGTGAGATCATGGCGTACGGTAAACTATAGGCGTATATAACTATATATACTATATCATATCATGATAAGTCTCGTTCCCATGTTACCCTGTTAAAGCTTCTGCTAGCAACACTTGTCCAGTCCCAGGTGCAGTGAATGTCTTCCTTTCACTCGAAACATAGCGGCACTTTTTTTTTACAGGGCTGGTTTACTGTCCCAGCACCCAACCTTCCTCTTTTCGCAGCACGGGCTTAGGACCGGCCATGGCAGAGTTAAAAAAATGTAAAGCTAACAAATTGAAGATATTTTCCCAATTCCAAAGATGTGACGGCTGAATAATGTTTCCTTTTGGAGCGGCAGGAGCGGCAGGAGCGGCGTCCTCTGGCTGGTATTCTGACCTTCATCCAAGCTGTGTCAGCATTGGTGGGTGAGATCATGGCGTACAGTAAACTATAGGCGTATATAACTATATATACTATATCATATCATGATAAGTCTCGTTCCCATGTTACCCTGTTAAAGCTTCTGCTAGCAACACTTGTCCAGTCCCAGGTGCAGTGAATGTCTTCCTTTCACTCGAAACATAGCGGCACTTTTTTTTTACAGGGCTGGTTTACTGTCCCAGCACCCAACCTTCCTCTTTTCGCAGCACGGGCTTAGGACCGGCCATGGCAGAGTTAAAAAAATGGAAAGCTAACAAATTGAAGATATTTTCCCAATTCCAACGCTGTGACTGCTGAATGTTGTTTCTTTTTTGAGCGGCAGGAGCGGCGTCCTCTGGCTGGTATTCTGACCTTCATCCAAGCTGTGTCAGCATTGGTGGGTGAGATCATGGCGTACGGTAAACTGTAGGCGTATATAACTATATATACTATATCATATAATGATCAGTCTCATTCCCATGTTACCCTGTTAAACCTTCTGCTAGCCACACTTGTCCAGTCCCAGGTGCAGTGAACGTCTTCCTTTCACTCGAAACATAGCGGCACTTTTTTTTACAGGGCTGGTTTACTGTCCCAGCACCCAACCTTCCTCTTTTCGCAGCACGGGCTTAGGACCGGCCATGGCAGAGTTAAAAAAATGTAAAGCTAACAAATTGAAGATATTTTCCCAATTCCAAAGATGTGACTGCTGAATGATGTTTCTTTTTTGAGTGGCAGGAGCGGCGTCCTCTGGCTGGTATTCTGACCTTCATCCAAGCTGTGTCAGCATTGGTGGGTGAGGTCATGGCGTACGGTAAACTGTAGGCGTATATAACTATATATACTATATCATATAATGATCAGTCTCATTCCCATGTTACCCTGTTAAACCTTCTGCTAGCCACACTTGTCCAGTCCCAGGTGCAGTGAACGTCTTCCTTTCACTCGAACAATAGCGGCACTTTTTTTTACAGGGCTGGTTTACTGTCCCAGCACCCAACCTTCCTCTTTTCGCAGCACGGGCTTAGGACCGGCCATGGCAGAGTTAAAAAAAATGGAAAGCTAACAAATTGAAGATATTTTCCCAATTCCAACGCTGTGACTGCTGAATGATGTTTCTTTTTTGAGCGGCAGGAGCGGCGTCCTCTGGCTGGTATTCTGACCTTCATCCAAGCTGTGTCAGCATTGGTGGGTGAGATCATGGCGTACGGTAAACTGTAGGCGTATATAACTATATATACTATATCATATAATGATCAGTCTCATTCCCATGTTACCCTGTTAAACCTTCTGCTAGCCACACTTGTCCAGTCCCAGGTGCAGTGAACGTCTTCCTTTCACTCGAAACATAGCGGCACTTTTTTTTACAGGGCAGGTTTAGTGTCCCAGCACCCAACCTTCCTCTTTTCGCAGCACGGGCTTAGGACCGGCCATGGCAGAGTTAAAAAAATGGAAAGCTAACAAATTGAAGATATTTTCCCAATTCCAAAGCTGTGACTGCTGAATGATGTTTCTTTTTTGAGTGGCAGGAGCGACGTCCTCTGGCTGGTATTCTGACCTTCATCCAAGCTGTGTCAGCATTGGTGGGTGAGATCATGGCGTACGGTAAACTGTAGGCGTATATAACTATATATACTATATCATATAATGATCAGTCTCATTCCCATGTTACCCTGTTAAACCTTCTGCTAGCCACACTTGTCCAGTCCCAGGTGCAGTGAACGTCTTCCTTTCACTCGAAACATAGCGGCACTTTTTTTTACAGGGCTGGTTTACTGTCCCAGGACCCAACCTTCCTCTTTTCGCAGCACGGGCTTAGGACCGGCCATGGCAGAGTTAAAAAAATGGAAAGCTAACAAATTGAAGATATTTTCCCAATTCCAACACTGTGACTGCTGAATGATGTTTCTATTTTGAGCGGCAGGAGCGGCGTCCTCTGGCTGGTATTCTGACCTTCATCCAAGCTGTGTCAGCATTGGTGGGTGAGATCATGGTGTATGGTAAACTGTAGGCGTATATAACTATATATACTATATCATATAATGATCAGTCTCATTCCCATGTTACCCTGTTAAACCTTCTGCTAGCCACACTTGTCCAGTCCCAGGTGCAATGAACGTCTTCCTTTCACTCGAAACATAGCGGCAATTTTTTTTACAGGGCTGGTTTACTGTCCCAGCACCCAACCTTCCTCTTTTCGCAGCACGGGCTTAGGACCGGCCATGGCAGAGTTAAAAAAATGTAAAGCTAACAAATTGAAGATATTTTCCCAATTCCAAAGATGTGACTGCTGAATGATGTTTCTTTTTTGAGTGGCAGGAGCGGCGTCCTCTGGCTGGTATTCTGACCTTCATCCAAGCTGTGTCAGCATTGGTGGGTGAGGTCATGGCGTACGGTAAACTGTAGGCGTATATAACTATATATACTATATCATATAATGATCAGTCTCATTCCCATGTTACCCTGTTAAACCTTCTGCTAGCCACACTTGTCCAGTCCCAGGTGCAGTGAACGTCTTCCTTTCACTCGAAACATAGCGGCACTTTTTTTTACAGGGCTGGTTTACTGTCCCAGGACCCAACCTTCCTCTTTTCGCAGCACGGGCTTAGGACCGGCCATGGCAGAGTTAAAAAAATGGAAAGCTAACAAATTGAAGATATTTTCCCAATTCCAACACTGTGACTGCTGAATGATGTTTCTATTTTGAGCGGCAGGAGCGGCGTCCTCTGGCTGGTATTCTGACCTTCATCCAAGCTGTGTCAGCATTGGTGGGTGAGATCATGGTGTATGGTAAACTGTAGGCGTATATAACTATATATACTATATCATATAATGATCAGTCTCATTCCCATGTTACCCTGTTAAACCTTCTGCTAGCCACACTTGTCCAGTCCCAGGTGCAGTGAACGTCTTCCTTTCACTCGAAACATAGCGGCACTTTTTTTTACAGGGCTAGTTTACTGTCCCAGCACCCAACCTTCCTCTTTTCGCAGCACGGGCTTAGGACCGGCCATGGCAGAGTTAAAAAAATGTAAAGCTAACAAATTGAAGATATTTTCCCAATTCCAAAGATGTGACTGCTGAATGATGTTTCTTTTTTGAGTGGCAGGAGCGGCGTCCTCTGGCTGGTATTCTGACCTTCATCCAAGCTGTGTCAGCATTGGTGGGTGAGATCATGGCGTACGGTAAACTGTAGGCGTATATAACTATATATACTATATCATATAATGATCAGTCTCATTCCCATGTTACCCTGTTAAACCTTCTGCTAGCCACACTTGTCCAGTCCCAGGTGCAGTGAACGTCTTCCTTTCACTCGAAACATAGCGGCACTTTTTTTTACAGGGCTGGTTTACTGTCCCAGCACCCAACCTTCCTCTTTTTGCAGCACGGGCTTAGGACCGGCCATGGCAGAGTTAAAAAAATGGAAAGCTAACGAATTGAAGATATTTTCCCAATTCCAACGCTGTGACTGCTGAATGATGTTTCTTTTTTGAGCGGCAGGAGCGGCGTCCTCTGGCTGGTATTCTGACCTTCATCCAAGCTGTGTCAGCATTGGTGGGTGAGATCATGGCGTACAGTAAACTGTAGGCGTATATAACTATATATACTATATCATATAATGATCAGTCTCATTTCCATGTTACCCTGTTAAACCTTCTGCTAGCCACACTTGTCCAGTCCCAGGTGCAGTGAACGTCTTCCTTTCACTCGAAACATAGCGGCACTTTTTTTTACAGGGCTGGTTTACTGTCCCAGCACCCAACCTTCCTCTTTTTGCAGTACGGGCTTAGGACCGGCCATGGCAGAGTTAAAAAAAATGGAAAGCTAACAAATTGAAGATATTTTCCCAATTCCAACGCTGTGACTGCTGAATGATGTTTCTTTTTTGAGCGGCAGGAGCGGCGTCCTCTGGCTGGTATTCTGACCTTCTTCCAAGCTGTGTCAGCATTGGTGGGTGAGATCATGGCGTACGGTAAACTGTAGGCATATATAACTATATATACTATATCATATAATGATCAGTCTCATTCCCATGTTACCCTGTTAAACCTTCTGCTAGCCACACTTGTCCAGTCCCAGGTGCAGTGAACGTCTTCCTTTCACTCGAAACATAGCGGCACTTTTTTTTTCAGGGCTGGTTTACTGTCCCAGCACCCAACCTTCCTCTTTTCGCAGCACGGGCTTAGGACCGGCCATGGCAGAGTTAAAAAAAAATGGAAAGCTAACAAATTGAAGATATTTTCCCAATTCCAACGCTGTGACTGCTGAATGATGTTTCTTTTTTGAGCGGCAGGAGCGGCGTCCTCTGGCTGGTATTCTGACCTTCATCCAAGCTGTGTCAGCATTGGTGGGTGAGATCATGGCGTACGTTAAACTGTAGGCGTATATAACTATATATACTATATCATATAATGATCAGTCTCATTCCCATGTTACCCTGTTAAACCTTCTGCTAGCCACACTTGTCCAGTCCCAGGTGCAGTGAACGTCTTCCTTTCACTCGAAACATAGCGGCACTTTTTTTTACAGGGCTGGTTTACTGTCCCAGCACCCAACCTTCCTCTTTTTGCAGCACGGGCTTAGGACCTGCCATGGCAGAGTTAAAAAAATGGCAAGCTAACAAATTGAAGATATTTTCCCAATTCCAACACTGTGACTGCTGAATAATTTTTTTTTTTTGAGCGGCAGGAGCGGCGTCCTCTGGCTGGTATTCTGACCTTCATCCAAGCTGTGTCAGCATTGGTGGGTGAGATCATGGCGTACGGTAAACTGTAGGCGTATATAACTATATATACTATATCATATAATGATCAGTCTCATTCCCATGTTACCCTGTTAAACCTTTTGCTAGCCACACTTGTCCAGTCCCAGGTGCAGTGAACGTCTTCCTTTCACTCGAAACATAGCGGCATTTTTTTTTACAGGGCTGGTTTACTGTCCCAGCACCCAACCTTCCTCTTTTCGCAGCACGGGCTTAGGACCGGCCATGGCAGAGTTAAAAAAATGGAAAGCTAACAAATTGAAGATATTTTCCCAATTCCAACGCTGTGACTGCTGAATGATGTTTCTATTTTGAGCGGCAGGAGCGGCGTCCTCTGGCTGGTATTCTGACCTTCATCCAAGCTGTGTCAGCATTGGTGGGTGAGATCATGGCGTACGGTAAACTATAGGCGTATATAACTATATATACTATATCATATAATGATCAGTCTCATTCCCATGTTACCCTGTTAAACCTTCTGCTAGCTACAATTGTCCAGTCCCAGGTGCAGTGAACGTCTTCCTGTGTCAGCATTGGTGGGTGAGGTCAACGGCAGTTCAGATTAAACAAAGCAGTTAAGCTCAACGGCACTTCAGCTTAAACAAAGCAGTTTAGGGATCATGTGACCGCCGTGACTTGTCATCATGGCGGTCACATGATCGGGAAAGTTCCTGATTGAAAGAGCGGACCGGGACCTTTCCGTGAGTACCACGCGTGTGCTGGGAGCGTGCAGGGTGCGCGCTCTCAGCACATATGTTTTTTGTTACTTGAACGCAAATGTGTGGCTGCTCGGCGTCTAGGTCCAGACACCCGGAGGCCGCACATTTGTGTGTCGCCAGCGCAAATGGGGTTAAATGAGGCAGTTCACATTAAACAAGGCAGTTCAGCTCAATGGCAGTTCACATTAAACAAGGCAGTTCACATTAAACAAGGCAGTTCACATTAAACAAGGCAGATCACATTAAACAAGGCAGTTCAGCTCAAAAGGCAGTTCAGCTCAACGGCAGTTTAGATTAAAACAAAACAGTTCAGCTCAACAGCAGTTCAGATTAAACAAAGCAATTTAGAATAAACAAAGCCATTCAGATTAAACAAGGCAGTTCACATTAAACATGGCAGTTCACATTAAACATGGCAGTTCACATTAAACATGGCAGTTCAGCTCAGAAGGAGTTCAGATAAAACAATGCAGTTCGGATTAAACAAGGTAGTTCAGCTCAAAGGCAGTTCATATTAAATAAGGCAGTTTAGCTCAACGCAAATTCAGATTAAACAAGGCAGCTCAAATTAAACAAGGCAGTTCAGCTCAAATTAAACAAGGCAGTTCAGCTCAAATCAAACAAGGCAGTTCAGCTCAAATCAAACAAGGCAGTTCAGCTCAAACAAGGCAGTTCAGCTAAAACAAGGCAGTTCAGCTCAAACAAGGCAGTTCAGCTCAAACAAGGCAGTTCAGCTCAAATCAAACAAGGCAGTTCAGCTCAAATCAAACAAGGCAGTTCAGCTCAAATCAAACAAGGCAGTTCAGCTCAAATCAAACAAGGCAGTTCAGCTCAAACAAGGCAGTTCAGCTCAAACAAGGCAGTTCAGCTCAAACAAGGCAGTTCAGCTCAAACAAGGCAGTTCAGCTCAAACAAGGCAGTTCAGCTCAAACAAGGCAGTTCAGCTCAAACAAGGCAGTTCAGCTCAAACAAGGCAGTTCAGCTCAAACAAGGAAGTTCAGCTCAAACAAGGAAGTTCAGCTCAGATTAAACAAGGCAGCTCACATTAAACAAGGCAGTTCACATTAAACAAGGCAGTTCACATTAAACAAGGCAGTTCACATTAAACAAGGCATTTCACATTAAACAAGGCATTTCACATTAAACAAGGCAATTCAGATTAAACAGACCCCACGGCCAGGACCCTGCTGAGCCCCTGCAAGTCTGCCGTGTCCCTACTTGAGAGCTGTGGTTGATCGCTGGTTGTCCCTGTCTGCTGATCGCTGGTCGTCCCTGGATCGCTGAGTACCATGAGGTTCCGTGTCTGCAGATCGCTGGTCATCCGTGTCTGCTGATCGCTGGTCATCCCTGGAAAACCAAGTGCTGTGAGGTTGAGTAGGCATGGCTTATATGTTCTTGCCTTAACAGCCTCAGAGTCCCCACCCCGTCCCCTACGCTGCAGCTGACGGGGAGGAATTTCTGTATGATCATCCAAACACTACCGCTATATAGTTGGCCAATCGCAGATTGAGCCTCAAGAGCTCCGCTTTCACGCCACGCACCTGATTTGCTGACTCTCAAGCGGAGTAGGCATGGCTTATGTTTTCTTGCCTTAACAGCATTGGAGTCCTCGCCCCTCCCCCACACTGTAGCTGATGGGGAGGAATTGTCCAGTCCCAGGTGCAGTGAACGTCTTCCTTTCACTCAAAAGATAGCGACACTTTTTTTTACAGGGCTGGTTTACTGTCCCAGCACCCAACCTTCCTCTTTTCGCAGCACGGGCTTAGGACCGGCCATGGCAGAGTTAAAAAAATGGAAAGCTAACAAATTGAAGATATTTTCCCAATTCCAACGCTGTGACTGCTGAATGATGTTTCTTTTTTGAGCGGCAGGAGCGGCGTCCTCTGGCTGGTATTCTGACCTTCATCCAAGCTGTGTCAGCATTGGTGGGTGAGATCATGGCATACGTTAAACTGTAGGCGTATATAACTATATATACTATATCATATAATGATCAGTCTCATTCCCATGTTACCCTGTTAAACCTTCTGCTAGCCACACTTGTCCAGTCCCAGGTGCAGTGAACATCTTCCTTTCACTCGAAACATAGCGGCACTTTTTTTTACAGGGCTGGTTTACTGTCCCAGCACCCAACCTTCCTCTTTTTGCAGCACGGGCTTAGGACCGGCCATGGCAGAGTTAAAAAAATGGAAAGCTAACAAATTGAAGATATTTTCCCAATTCCAACGCTGTGACTGCTGAATGATTTTTTTTTTTGAGCGGCAGGAGCGGCGTCCTCTGGCTGGTATTCTGACCTTCATCCAAGCTGTGTCAGCATTGGTGGGTGAGATCATGGCGTACGGTAAACTGTAGGCGTATATAACTATATATACTATATCATATAATGATCAGTCTCATTCCCATGTTACCCTGTTAAACCTTCTGCTAGCTACAATTGTCCAGTCCCAGGTGCAGTGAACGTCTTCCTGTGTCAGCATTGGTGGGTGAGGTCAACGGCAGTTCAGATTAAACAAAGCAGTTAAGCTCAACGGCACTTCAGCCTAAACAAAGCAGTTTAGGGATCATGTGACCGCCGTGACTTGTCATCATGGCGGTCACATGATCGGGAAAGTTCCTGATCGAAAGAGCGGACCGGGACCTTTCCGTGAGTACCACGCGTGTGCTGGGAGCGTGCAGGGTGCGCGCTCTCAGCACATATGTTTTTTGTTACTTGAACGCAAATGTGTGGCTGCTCGGCGTCTAGGTCCAGACACCCGGAGGCCGCACATTTGTGTGTCGCCAGCGCAAATGGGGTTAAATGAGGCAGTTCACATTAAACAAGGCAGTTCAGCTCAATGGCAGTTCACATTAAACAAGGCAGTTCACATTAAACAAGGCAGTTCACATTAAACAAGGCAGTTCAGCTCAAAAGGCAGTTCAGCTCAACGGCAGTTTAGATTAAAACAAGACAGTTCAGCTCAACAGCAGTTCAGATTAAACAAAGCCATTCAGATTAAACAAGGCAGTTCACATTAAACAAGGCAGTTCACATTAAACATGGCAGTTCACATTAAACATGGCAGTTCACATTAAACATGGCAGTTCACATTAAACATGGCAGTTCAGCTCAGAAGGAGTTCAGATAAAACAATGCAGTTCGGATTAAACAAGGCAGTTCAGCTCAAAGGCAGTTCATATTAAATAAGGCAGTTTAGCTCAACGCAAATTCAGATTAAACAAGGCAGCTCATATTAAACAAGGCAGTTCAGCTCAAATTAAACAAGGCAGTTCAGCTCAAATTAAACAAGGCAGTTCAGCTCAAACAAGGCAGTTCAGCTCAAATCAAACAAGGCAGTTCAGCTCAAATCAAACAAGACAGTTCAGCTCAAACAAGGCAGTTCAGCTCAAACAAGGCAGTTCAGCTCAAACAAGACAGTTCAGCTCAAACAAGACAGTTCAGCTCAAATTAAACAAGACAGTTCAGCTCAAACAAGGCAGTTCAGCTCAAATCAAACAAGGCAGTTCAGCTCAAATCAAACAAGGCAGTTCAGCTCAAATCAAACAAGACAGTTCAGCTCAAATTAAACAAGGCAGTTCAGCTCAAACAAGGCAGTTCAGCTCAAACAAGGCAGTTCAGCTCAAACAAGGCAGTTCAGCTCAAACAAGGCAGTTCAGCTCAAACAAGGCAGTTCAGCTCAAACAAGGCAGTTCAGCTCAAACAAGGAAGTTCAGCTCAAACAAGGAAGTTCAGCTCAAACAAGGAAGTTCAGCTCACATTAAACAAGGCAGCTCACATTAAACAAGGCAGTTCACATTAAACAAGGCAGTTCACATTAAACAAGGCAGTTCACATTAAACAAGGCAGTTCACATTAAACAAGGCAGTTCACATTAAACAAGGCATTTCACATTAAACAAGGCATTTCACATTAAACAAGGCAGTTCACATTAAACAAGGCAATTCAGATTAAACAGACCCCACGGCCAGGACCCTGCTGAGCCCCTGCAAGTCTGCCGTGTCCCTACCTGAGAGCTGTGGTTGATCGCTGGTTGTCCCTGTCTGCTGATCGCTGGTCATCCCTGGATCGCTGAGTACCATGAGGTTCCCTGTCTGCAGATCGCTGGTCATCCGTGTCTGCTGATCGCTGGTCATCCCTGGAAAACCAAGTGCTGTGAGGTTGAGTAGGCATGGCTTATATGTTCTTGCCTTAACAGCCTCAGAGTCCCCACCCCGTCCCCTACGCTGCAGCTGACGGGGAGGAATTTCTGTATGATCATCCAAACACTACCGCTATATAGTTGGCCAATCGCAGATTGAGCCTCAAGAGCTCCACTTTCACGCCACGCACCTGATTTGCTGACTCTCAAGCGGAGTAGGCATGGCTTATGTTTTCTTGCCTTAACAGCATTGGAGTCCTCGCCCCTCCCCCACGCTGTAGCTGATGGGGAGGAATTGTCCAGTCCCAGGTGCAGTGAACGTCTTCCTTTCACTCGAAAGATAGCGACACTTTTTTTTACAGGGCTGGTTTACTTTCCTAGCACCCAACCTTCCTCTTTTCGCAGCACGGGCTTAGGACCGGCCATGGCAGAGTTAAAAAAATGGAAAGCTAACAAATTGAAGATATTTTCCCAATTCCAACGCTGTGACGGCTGAATAATGTTTCCTTTTGGAGCGGCAGGAGCGGCAGGAGCGGCGTCCTCTGGCTGGTATTCTGACCTTCATCCAAGCTGTGTCAGCATTGGTGGGTGAGATCATGGCGTACGGTAAACTATAGGCGTATATAACTATATATACTATATCATATCATGATAAGTCTCGTTCCCATGTTACCCTGTTAAACCTTCTGCTAGCCACACTTGTCCAGTCCCAGGTGCAGTGAATGTCTTCCTTTCACTCGAAACATAGCGGCACTTTTTTTTTACAGGGCTGGTTTACTGTCCCATCACCCAACCTTCCTCTTTTCGCAGCACGGGCTTAGGACCGGCCATGGCAGAGTTAAAAAAAATGGAAAGCTAACAAATTGAAGATATTTTCCCAATTCCAACGCTGTGACTGCTGAATGATGTTTCTTTTTTGAGTGGCAGGAGCGACGTCCTCTGGCTGGTATTCTGACCTTCATCCAAGCTGTGTCAGCATTGGTGGGTGAGATCACGGCGTACGGTAAACTGTAGGCGTATATAACTACTGTATATATACTATATCATATAATGATCAGTCTCATTCCCATGTTACCCTGTTAAACCTTCTGCTAGCCACACTTGTCCAGTCCCAGGTGCAGTGAACGTCTTCCTTTCACTCGAAACATAGCGGCACTTTTTTTTACAGGGCTGGTTTACTGTCCCAGGACCCAAACTTCCTCTTTTCGCAGCACGGGCTTAGGACCGGCCATGGCAGAGTTAAAAAAATGGAAAGCTAACAAATTGAAGATATTTTCCCAATTCCAACACTGTGACTGCTGAATGATGTTTCTATTTTGAGCGGCAGAAGCGGCGTCCTCTGGCTGGTATTCTGACCTTCATCCAAGCTGTGTCAGCATTGGTGGGTGAGATCATGGCGTACGGTAAACTGTAGGCGTATATAACTATATATACTATATCATATAATGATCAGTCTCATTCCCATGTTACCCTGTTAAACCTTCTGCTAGCCACACTTGTCCAGTCCCAGGTGCAGTGAATGTCTTCCTTTCACTCGAAACATAGCGGCACTTTTTTTTTTACAGGGCTGGTTTACTGTCCCAGCACCCAACCTTCCTCTTTTCGCAGCACGGGCTTAGGACCGGCCATGGCAGAGTTAAAAAAATGGAAAGCTAACAAATTGAAGATATTTTCCCAATTCCAAAGCTGTGACTGCTGAATGATGTTTCTTTTTTGAGTGGCAGGAGCGGCGTCCTCTGGCTGGTATTCTGACCTTCATCCAAGCTGTGTCAGCATTGGTGGGTGAGATCATGGCGTACGGTAAACTGTAGGCGTATATAACTATATATACTATATCATATAATGATCAGTCTCATTCCCATGTTACCCTGTTAAACCTTCTGCTAGCCACACTTGTCCAATCCCAGGTGCAGTGAACGTCTTCCTTTCACTCGAAACATAGCGGCACTTTTTTTTACAGGGCTGGTTTACTGTCCCAGCACCCAACCTTCCTCTTTTCGCAGCACGGGCTTAGGACCGGCCATGGCAGAGTTAAAAAAATGGAAAGCTAACAAATTGAAGATATTTTCCCAATTCCAACGCTGTGACTGCTGAATGATGTTTCTTTTTTGAGCGGCAGGAGCGGCGTCCTCTGGCTGGTATTCTGACCTTCATCCAAGCTGTGTCAGCATTGGTGGGTGAAATCATGGCGTACGGTAAACTGTAGGCGTATATAACTATATATACTATATCATATAATGATCAGTCTCATTCCCATGTTACCCTGTTAAACCTTCTGCTAGCCACACTTGTCCAGTCCCAGGTGCAGTGAACGTCTTCCTTTCACTCGAAACATAGCGGCACTTTTTTTTTACAGGGCTGGTTTACTGTCCCAGCACCCAACCTTCCTCTTTTTGCAGCACGGGCTGAGGACCGGCCATGGCAGAGTTAAAAAAATGGAAAGCTAACAAATTGAAGACATTTTCCCAAGTCCAACGCTGTGACTGCTGAATAATGTTTCTTTTTTGAGTGGCAGGAGCGGCATCCTCTGGCTGGTATTCTGACCTTCATCCAAGCTGTGTCAGCATTGGTGGGTGAGATCATGGCATACGGTAAACTATAGGCGTATATAACTATATATACTATATCATATCATGATAAGTCTCGTTCCCATGTTACCCTGTTAAACCTTCTGCTAGTCACACTTGTCCAGTCCCAGGTGCAGTGAACGTCTTCCTGTGTCAGCATTGGTGGGTGAGGTCAACGGCAGTTCAGATTAAACAAAGCAGTTAATCTCAACGGCACTTCAGCTTAAACAAAGCAGTTTAGGGATCATGTGACCGCCGTGACTTGTCATCATGGCGGTCACATGATCGGTTAAATTCCTGATCGAAAGAGCGGACCGGGACCTTTCCGTGAGTACCACGCGTGTGCTGGGAGCGTGCAGGATGCGCGCTCTCAGCACATATGTTTTTTGTTACTTGAACGCAAATGTGTGGCTGCTCGGCGTCTAGGTCCAGACACCCGGAAGCCGCACATTTGTGTGTCGCCGGCGCAAATGGGGTTAAATGAGGCAGTTCACATTAAACAAGGCAGTTCAGCTCAATGGCAGTTCACATTAAACAAGGCAGTTCATATTAAACAAGGCAGTTCACATTAAACAAGGCAGTTCATTTCAACGGCAGTTTAGATTAAAACAAGGCAGTTCAGCTCAACGGCAGTTTAGATTAAGCTAGGCAGTTCAGCTGAACGGCAGTTCACATTAAACAAGGCTGTTCACATTAAACAAGGCAGTTCACATTAAACAAGGCAGATCACATTAAACAAGGCAGTTCAGCTCAAAAGGCAGTTCAGCTCAACAGCAGTTCAGATTAAACAAAGCAGTTTAGATTAAACAAGGCCATTCAGATTAAACAAGGCAGTTCAGATTAAACAAGGCAGTTCACATTAAACATGGCAGTTCACATTAAACATGGCAGTTCACATTAAACATGGCAGTTCACATTAAACATGGCAGTTCACATTAAACATGGCAGTTCACATTAAACATGGCAGTTCAGCTCAGAAGGAGTTCAGATTAAACAAGGCAGTTCGGATTAAACAAGGCAGTTCAGCTCAAAGGCAGTTCATATTAAATAAGGCAGTTTAGCTCAACACAAATTCATAATAAACAAGGCAGCTCATATTAAACAAGGCAGCTCAAATTAAACAAGGCAGTTCAGCTCAAATTAAACAAGGCAGTTCAGCTCAAACAAGGCAGTTCAGCTCACACAAGGCAGTTAAGCTCAAACAAGGCAGTTCAGCTCAAACAAGGCAGTTCAACTCAAACAAGGCAGTTCAACTCAAACAAGGCAGTTCAACTCAAACAAGGCAGTTCAACTCAAACAAGGCAGTTCAACTCAAACAAGGCAGTTCAACTCAAACAAGGCAGTTCAACTCAAACAAGGCAGTTCAGCTCAAACAAGGCAGTTCAGCTCAAACAAGGCAGTTCAGCTCAAACAAGAAAATTCAGCTCAAACAAGGCAGCTCAGATTAAACAAGGCAGCTCACATTAAACAAGGCAGTTCACATTAAACAAGGCAGTTCACATTAAACAAGGAATTTCACATTAAACAAGGCATTTCACATTAAACAAGGCAATTCAGATTAAACAGACCCCACGGCCAGGACCCTGCTGAGCCCCTGCAAGCCTGCCGTGTCCCTACCTGAGAGCTGTGGCTGATCGCTGGTTGTCCCTGTCTGCTGATCGCTGGTCGTCCCTGGATCGCCGAGTACCATGAGGTTCCATGCCTGCAGATCGCTGGTCATCCGTGTCTGCTGATCGCTGGTCATCCCTGGAAAACCAAGTGCTGTGAGGTTGAGTAGGCATGGCTTATGTTTTCTTGCCTTAACAGCCTCAGAGTCCCCACCCCGTCCCCTATGCTGCAGCTGACGGGGAGGAATTTCTGTATGATCATCCAAACACTACCGCTATATAGTTGGCCAATCGCAGATTGAGCCTCAAGAGCTCCGCTTTCACGCCACGCACCTGATTTGCTGACTCTCAAGCGGAACTTAGATCAGGCCACACCTCTTTTCTGTCACCAATCAGCTTTGAGTAGGCATGGCTTATGTTTTCTTGCCTTAACAGCATTGGAGTCCTCGCCCCTCCCCCACGCTGTAGCTGATGGGGAGGAATTGTCCAGTCCCAGGTGCAGTGAACGTCTTCCTTTCACTCAAAAGATAGCGACACTTTTTTTTACAGGGCTGGTTTACTGTCCCAGCACCCAACCTTCCTCTTTTCGCAGCACGGGCTGAGGACCGGCCATGGCAGAGTTAAAAAAATGGAAAGCTAACAAATTGAAGACATTTTCCCAAGTCCAACGCTGTGACTGCTGAATAATGTTTCTTTTTTGAGCGGCAGGAGCGGCGTCCTCTGGCTGGTATTCTGACCTTCATCCAAGCTGTGTCAGCATTGGTGGGTGAGATCATGGCGTACGGTAAACTATAGGCGTATATAACTATATATACTATATCATATCATGATAAGTCTCGTTCCCATGTTCATAATAAACAAGGCAGTTCAGATCAAAGGCAGTTAAGCTCAATGGCAGTTCACATTAAACTAGGCAGTTCAGATTAAACAAGGTAGTTCAGATTAAACAAGGCAGTTAAGATTAAACAAGGCAGTTCAGCTCAAAAGGCATTTCAGATCAATGGCAAGTAAGATTAAACAAGGCAGTTCAGATTAAACAAAACAGTTAAGCTCAACGGCGGTTCACATTATACAAGGCAGTTCAGATAAAACAAGGCAATTCAGATTAAAGCAAGGCAGTTCAGCTCAACGGCAGATCAGATTAAACAAGGCAGTTCAGCTTAACGGCAGTTCACATTAAACAAGGCAATTTATATTAAGCAAGGCAGTTCAGCTCAACGGCAATTAAGATTAAACAAGGCAGTTCAGCTTAATGGCAATTAAGATCAACGGCAGTTCACATTAAAAACAGCAGTTCACATAAAAAACGGCAGTTCACATTAAACACGGCAGTTCAGCTCAACGGCAGTTCAGCTCAAAGGCAGTTCAGATTAAACATGGCAGTTCAGATCAAAGGCAGTTCAGCTCAATGGCAGTTCAGATTAAACAAAGCAGTTCAGATTAAACAAGGCAGTTCAGATTAAACAAGGCAGTTCAGATTAAACAAGGCAGTTCAGATTAAACACGGCAGTTCAGCTCAAAGGGAGTTCAGATTAAACAAGGCAGTTCAGATTAAACAAGGCAGTTCAGCTCAAAGGCAGTTCAGATTAAACAAGGAAGTTTAGCTCAATGGCAGTTCAGATTAAACAAGGCAGCTCAGGTTAAACAAAGCAGCTCAGATTAAACAAGCCAGCTCAAATTACACAAAGCAGTTCAGCTCAAACAAGGCAGCTCAGATTAAACAAGGCAGTTAAGATCAACGACAGTTCAGATTAAACAAGGCAGTTCAGCTCAACGGTAGTTCACATTAAACAAGGCGGTTCACATTAACCCCTTCCTGCCAGCGCCTCCCGGCCCTTTAAGAGTTTTGGACGCCGGGAAGCAGGGCGGTTGGGGCATGGTTTAGGGATCATGTGACTGCCGTGACTTGTCATCATGGCGGTCACATGATCGGGAAAGTTCCCGATCAAAAGAACGGACCGGGACCTTTCCGTGAGTACCACACGTGTGCTGGGAGCGTGCAGGGTGCGCGCTCTCAGCACATATGTTTTTTGTTACTTGAACGCAAATGTGCGGCCACTCGGCGTCTAGGTCCAGACGCCCGGAGGCCGCACATTTGTGTGTCGCCGGCGCAAATGGGGTTAAATGAGGCAGTTCACATTAAACAAGGCAGTTCAGCTCAACGGCAGTTCACATTAAAAAAGGCAGTTCACATTAAACAAGGCAGTTCACATTAAACAAGGCAGTTCAGCTCAACGGCAGTTTAGATTAAAACAAGGCAGTTCAGCTCAACGGCAGTTTAGATTAAGCTAGGCAGTTCAGCTCAACAGCAGTTCAGATTTAACAAGGTAGTTCACATTAAACAAGGTAGTTCACATTAAACAAGGTAGTTCACATTAAACAAGGCAGTTCACATTAAACAAGGCAGTTCACATTAAACAAGGCAGTTCACATTAAACAAGGCAGTTCAGCTCAACGGCAGTTCAGCTCAACGGCAGTTCAGCTCAACGGCAGTTTAGATTAAAACAAGACAGTTCAGCTCAAAAGCAGTTCAGATTAAACAAAGCAGTTTAGATTAAACAAGGCAGTACACATTAAACAAGGCAATTCACATTAAACAAGGCAGTTCACATTAAACAAGGCAGTTCACATTAAACAAGGCAGTTCACATTAAACATGGCAGTTCACATTAAACATGGCAGTTCACATTAAACATGGCAGTTCACATTAAACATGGCAGTTCACATTAAACATGGCAGTTCACATTAAACATGGCAGTTCACATTAAACATGGCAGTTCAGCTCAGAAGGAGTTCAGATTAATCAAGGCAGTTCAGATTAAACAAGGCAGTTCAGCTCAAAGGCAGTTCATATTAAATAAGGCAGTTTAGCTCAACGCAAATTCAGATTAAACAAGGCAGCTCAGATTAAAAAAGCCAGCTCAAATTAAACAACGCAGTTCAGCTCAAAACAAGGCAGTTCAGCTCAAACAAGGCAGTTCAGCTCAAACAAGGCAGCTCAGCTCAAACATGGCAGTTCACATTAAACATGGCAGTTCACATTAAACATGGCAGTTCACATTAAACATGGCAGTTCACATTAAACATGGCAGTTCACATTAAACATGGCAGTTCAGCTCAGAAGCAGTTCGGATTAAACAAGGCAGTTCAGCTCAAAGGCAGTTCATATTAACCGTTTCAATACCGTGCAATTTTACACCCTCCTGCCCAGGCCATTTTTCAGGTTTCAGCGCTCTCACACTTTGAATGACAATTGCGCGGTCATACAACATTGTACCCAAACTAAAATTTTATCATTTTCTTCACACAACTAGAGCTTTCTTTTGGTGGTATTTAATCACCGCTGGGGTTTTTATTTTTTGCTAAATTAACAAAAAAAGACCACAAATTTTGAAAAAAAAAAACACATTTTTCTTTGTTTCTGTTATAAACGTTTACAAATAAATAATTGTTCTTCATAAATTTAGGCCGAGATGTATTCTGCTACATGTCTTTGGTGAAAATAACCCAAATTAGGATGTATTTTTTAGTTTGTAGGAAAGTTATAGAGTTCACAAACTATGGTATAGATCTGAATATTGATCAATCCTGAAGTACTGACGGCCAATCTAATTTCTTGAGGTCCAAAAATATCAGAATAGTACAGATATCCCCAAATGACCCCTTTTTGCAGAGTAGACAGTCCGACGTACTTCATAAGAGGCATGGCGAGTTTTTTGAAGTTGTATTTTTTTTTCATAATTTTTCGGAAAATGAAAAAATTAAAAAAATTATTTTCACTATTTTTTTTTTTACATACTGTCACCAGTGCAGTACAGCGTCATCATATAACTGGCATGGCGGTGAACAGGGACACTGACTGGTGACAGTATGAAAAAAAAAAATTTATTACATTTTTTTTTATTTTTTTTAAGATTTTTTTTTCATATTTTACTATGACCAAAGTAGTACAATGTTACCATAGTAACATTGTACTACTTTGGGGAAGTGATCAGTATTTTTTTTTTTTTTTACACAATTTGCTTATAGCAAAGAATGACTTTGCTATAAGCAAGCATTTGCCTGAATGAAATCAATTCATTCAGCTTTTTTTTTTTTTTTTTTGTGCTTAGCTGTGATTTGGTCACAGCTAATCACATGACATGTGCATGTGATTAGCTGTGACCATTCACAGCTAGGCACTAGTATACAATGGATGGCATCATGAATGAAGCCATCCATTGTATACAACTGTCATGTGACCTGCTGTGATTGGTCACAGCAGGTCACATGGTACCAGCAACGGGAGCCGGTACTCGGATCTGTCATCGGCCGTGTCCCAGGTGCACGGCCGGTGACAGATCGCACTGCTGCGCCGCTCTGCATTAGCGCAAACGGCGCATGTGCGGGAGCACGCCAAATGGCGTGTACCCGGAACGGAGAGGCACATCTGAAGCCGCCAAACGGCCATTGGCCGGGCAGATAATGGTTAAATAAGGCAGTTTAGCTCAACGCAAATTCAGATTAAACAAGGCAGCTCAAATTAAACAAGGCAGCTCAGCTCAAACAAGGCAGCTCAGCTCAAACAAGGCAGCTCAGCTCAAACAAGGCAGCTCAGCTCAAACAAGGCAGCTCAGCTCAAACAAGGCAGCTCAGCTCAAACAAGGCAGTTCAGCTCAAACAAGGAAGTTCAGCTCAGATTAAACAAGGCAGTTCACATTTAACAAGGCAGTTCACATTTAACAAGGCAGTTCACATTTAACAAGGCAGTTCACATTTAACAAGGCAGTTCACATTAAACAATGCAGTTCACATTAAACAAGGCAGTTCACATTAAACAAGGCAATTCAGATTAAACAGACCCCCACGGCCAAGACCCTGCAAGCCTGCCGTGTCCCTACCTGAGAGCCGTGGTTGATCGCTGGTGTTCCGTCTGCTGATCACTGGTCGTCCCTGGAACGCCGAGTGCCGTGAGGTTCCCTGTCTGCTGATCGCTGGTCATCCCTGGAACGCCGAGTGCTGTGAGGTTGAGTAGGCGTGGCTTATGTTTTCTTGCCTTAACAGCCTCAGAATCCCCACCCCGTCCCCTACGCTGCAGCTGACGGGGAGGAATTTCTGTATGATCATCCAAACACTACCGCTATATAGTTGGCCAATCGCAGATTGAGCCTCAAGAGCTCCGCTTTCACACCACGCACCTGATTTGCTGCCTCTCAAGCAGAACTTAGATCAGGCCCCGCCTCTTTTCTGTCACCAATCAGCTTTGAGTAGGCGTGGCTTATGTTTTCTTGCCTTAACAGCATTGGAGTCCTCGCCCCTCCCCCACGCTGTAGCTGACGGGGAGGAATTGTCCAGTCCCAGGTGCAGTGAACGTCTTCCTTTTACTCGAAATATAGTGGCACTTTTTTTTACAGGGCTGGTTTACTGTCCTAGCACCCAACCTTCCTCTTTTCGCAGCACGGGCTTAGGACCGGCCATGGCAGAGTTAAAAAAATTGAAAGCTAACAAATTGAAGATATTTTCCCAATTCCAAAGCTGTGACTGCTGAATGATGTTTCTTTTTTGAGTGGCAGGAGCGGCGTCCTCTTGCTAGCATTCTGACCTTCATCCAAGCTGTTTCAGCATTGGTGGGTGAGGTCAACGGCAGTTCAGATTAAACAAAGCAGTTAAGCTCAATGGCAGTTCAGATTAAACAAGGCAGTTCAGATTAAACAAGGCAGTTCAGATTAAACAAGGCAGTTTAGCTCAAAATCGGGAGTGGCCGCAACATCCAGAGATCCCAGCGGTGTCCCCTGCATTTTAGAGGGGGGCTCAGGGCTGTATTGCCCCCCTCTGTAGCGGCTGACGTTTGCGGCCTGCTGTGGCCGCATAATCCGGGGCGCCGGTGCCTCGGACCCCACACTGCTACCATCCGGACAGTGGGTGACTGTCCGGAGAGCATTAAAGGCACCGTCTGCATCCTCTGAGACTGAAGGTACGCTTCGGGATTTATTGTCCCTCCCTGAGGCAGCGGACGTCTGGTGCAGCCTACTCCTCCGACCCGGATTCCTTTCATCCCAGCCACAGTGAGTACAGGAGGCAGGGGGTGTGGAGGAACTGGCCACCACGTTCCCCTCCAGTGATCCGGGATCCGGGGCCCCCATTGGATATCCTGGACGCCATCCCCCTCTGTGTTCGCAGCCCCTGATGGGCTTGGGGGCTTGCGGTGGCTGTTGCGCTGCAGTCGGTGGGGTGCTGGGACTACCCATTTCTGTTCTGGAGGACCCTGGGGCCAGCGTAAGGGGATCCCTGTCACACTGGGGTCTCCCATCCTGTCAGGAATGGACTTGCCAATAATGGTGGGACTCACCTGCCTTGTGGGCTGCAGTACCAGGGCTGGCCAGCGGGTGCTTTCAGCAATCAGAGACTCACCCCTGCAATCAGCCAAACACCTGAAGCTGACTGCAGGGGTTGTATTTAAGGAATGGCCAGACTCACAGTCAGGGCCTTGGTGTGTGTTTTTCCATGGGCCCCTGTACCTTGTATCCTGTATTCCTGTTCCTGGCTGACTTGTTGCCGACCCTGCCTGATCCTGACCTCTGCTGACTTCTCCTGCTTGATCCCTGGCTTGTGATCCTGACCATTCTCTGCCTGACCCTCTGTACCGCGCTGCCCGTGAGTTACTGTACCCAGCTTGTGACCCCGACCACTCTCCCGCCTGTTCCTGGTACTTCGTTTGCCCGTTTGCTACTGACCCGGCCTGCCTGACTACTCTTTGTATTGTATGTATTGTTATCGGTGGGTGGTTTGGTTTGTTTGCACTGTGTTTATGTTTAGTTTTGCACTGCGTTTTGTATTGTTAGTCTTAATAAATTATATTGTTTATACCATATCTGAAGCCTGCGTTTCCCTGTGTCAGTCCACACACCTCTGGTCATACCCGGGGCCCTGACATTACACCAAGGCCAATCCTGACCAGAAGTGGTTGCACAAGGAAGCCATCTTGGCTTATTGTTGCTGGGAAGGATGGATCTTGATGAGGTGGTGTATTTATCTCTGCTAGTGTTTGATGACAAAGACTATGCTTATCAGACTCTGAAGGAGTATCCCAGGGATCAACTACTAGAGTGTATAAGGATCGCTCATTGCCTAGTAGATCAGGGCACAGAGTTTTCTGAGGTGCAGCCATTGATCCAGGTTTGTGCTGAGTTGGCTCGGCCCTGTACCCCTGAAAGCAGGAATGACTTTTTTCCCCCATTTAGTGTGGATCAAGTGGAATCACTAGTATGGTTGTTGGAGGATGATCCAGATTGCTTCCATGAGCATTATGCAGCTTGTCCATCACATGTGCTTATGGATTGCATAAACGCAGTGCAGTCTTTGGTCAGACAGGCTATGTGTAAGCTGAGTTTTGTTCAACCAGTACTGCAGACATGGACAGATTTGTTGCACCCAGCCTCAGTCAGCTTGCAACATCATTCCTTTGCTCAAGGCACTCTTCCTGCATCCCTGACAGCACCCCCAGTGACGGCCCAGTATACTCTGCTAACTACCACATACCAGCCCCCTGCTCCCACTCGCTGCACCTATCCTTTCTTTAACCCTGTAAAGAAGTCCTCTGTAGCAACTGCTCCCTCCTCTGTTCCATCCTCCAGCTCTTCTCTGTCTTCAGCTGCTCCATTCGTTTACAGACCTGCGTTTACTTACAGTGCTCCAGTAACTAAAACCAGAAAAAAGCGAAAATTCTTTCCAACCTGTACCATCCTGCCAGTATCCAAAACGGTCAGCCTGCCGTCTGAAAACCTGCCTTCCGTGGTTCAGCCTGGTGCCTCGGCACCCGCAATTCAGCCTGATGTCTCTACCCAGCCGATGCCCGCTGTCGTGCCTGATGACCCGATGCCAGCTGTCGAGCCAGATGACCTGATGCCTGGTGACCCGATGCCCGCTGTCGAGCCAGACGATCCAATGCCTGATGACTCGGTGCCCACTGTCTTGCCAGATGACTCGGTGCCCGCTGTCTTGCCAGATGACTCGGTGCCCGCTATCTTACTTGATGACCCGATGCCCGCTGTCTTGCCAGATGACTCGGTGCCCACTGCCTTGCCAGATGACTCGGTGCCCGCTGTCGAGCCAGATGACCTGATGCCTGGTGACCCGATGCCCGCTGTCGTGCCTGATGACTCGGTGCCCACTGCCTTGCCAGATTATTATTATACAGTATTTATAAAGCGCCAATAGTTCGCTCAGCGCTGTACATTACAAAGATGACTCAGTGCCTGCCTTGATTTTCGCTTATTGCAAAATTGTATCAAGGCAGAAATTCATCCGATGACATGGTCGGACCATGCACCTATTTCACTAAGTATTGAAGAGACTTTAAAGTTTTCTCCTGTTTTTTTATGGTGTAATGATGTCTCTATGTTCTGCAATTCTACTTTCAAATCTTCTCTTACTGAAGCTTTACAGGAATACTTTGATATCAATTCTGCTTCTGATGTTAATGTATTTAATGTGTGCTGAGCTCATAAGGCGTATTGTAGAGGTTTGCTTCTAAAGTTAGCTTCCAGAGCAAAGCGTGAGAGGAATCAAATCTTTTCTGATACAATCGATAAGATAGCTAGGCTAGAACATAAGCATAAGAAATCTTTATCCCCCAATGTCCTACGAGAACTTCAAGAAATTAGACTTGAGCTTAGGACCCTCTTATCTTGGGGACAAGGCCAAAATTTGAAGAAAGCTAAAGCTACCTTTTACACTCAAGGGAACAAGGCGGGTAAATTGTTGGCGAGATATTTGGCTGTTAGACAATCCAAATTAGCTTCTATTATAGACCCAATATCAAACAGCAACACATATCATCCTAATAGCATAGCGGCGGCATTCTGCTCTAATTACTCCCAGTTGTATAACCTTAAAGATGACCCGCATACTAAACAACCTACACCAGAGCTAATAAATCAATTCTTTGAAAACGTTTCACTGCCTACGTTAGATCGCCATACTTTAGAGGGGCTCAATGAACCTATTCTAGAAAGTCAAATAATCGCAGCTATTAAAGCTTTACCAAAAGGGATTTCCCCGGGGGCTGATGGTTTTACTGCCGAGTACTATAAGGAATTTCAATCCACTTTAGTACCCCACCTTAAAATGATCTTTGATGAAGCGATATCTAAGTCCACTTTCCCATCAGAGATGTTAAAGGCTATCATTGTCACTTTGCCAAAACCGGGGAAAACTCCAGACCGCCCTCAAAATTTTAGACCTATTTCTTTATTGAACACGGACCTTAAAATGTACGCTAAAATTATAGAAACTCGTCTTTTAAAAATCACTCCTCTGCTAATTAAAGCAGACCAAGTGGGCTTCGTTAATGGACATCAAGCATGAGATGGAACGCGCAGAATTCTCAACCTGATGCATTTGACTGAATCGAGAGGATCTCAGGCTGTGTTTTTGGCATTGGATGCCGAAAAAGCTTTCGATAGAGTACATTGGCAATACTTAGATGCTACATTATCTAAATTTGGTATCAGTGGCTTTATAAAATCGGCTATTATGGCTTTATATACGGTCCCTACTGCGCAAGTATTTATGTCTAATGCATTATCTGCACCCTTCAGTATCACTAATGGAACAAGACAGGGGTGTCCCTTATCTCCTATTATTTTTTCATTGGTGATGGAACCATTAGCGTCCGCAATTAGAAATAACCCATGAATCCCAGGCATCCCAATAGCAAATACCTCCCACAAAATTGGACTATTTGCAGATGATGTTATTCTTATGGTTACTGATCCGGTGAATTCCCTTACAGAAATCTCTGTTTCCTTAGAGACCTTCAGTGCGGTTTCTTACTACAAACTTAATATCACCAAATCTTGTGCCCTTCCAATATCTGTTTCCAGGGGACCTTTGAAATACCTTAAAGATAAATTTCCCTATAATTGGACTCATAAGAAATTGGACTATTTAGGTATCTGTATATCAGCCCCGACCTCCAATACATTTAAAGATAATTCTGAAAAACTATATCAATCTATTTTAGTGGAGCTACAGAGACTTGAAAAATTTGAATCATCATGGATAGGCAGAATAGCTGCCTTTTTAAGATGTTGATCTTTCCTAAAATATTATACTATTTTCAAACTATTCCAATTATTATACCTTCTGCTTATTTCCGTAAATTGGAGGTGGCACTTAAAAGATACACCTGGAAAGGGAAAAAACCACGGATTCCATTTTTGTCCCTTACTAAACATGGGTCTAAAGGAGGGTTAGGCCTCCCGCTGCTTTCTACATATTATTATGCAACTATCCTTGACCAAATATCAGCTTGGCTAACCCCATCTGATAAGCTGTGGGTACAAATAGAGCAAAGTGTAGTTCCTAATAAAGATCTTCGGGCACTATTGCTGGCTAGGTCAATCACATCCAATCTTATACCTACACTCCTCCCGTCTATTCATGCCACACTTAAAGCATGGATGGCGGGTCTTCATAAGTTAAACTCCTATCCAAAATTGCATGTGGACATCCCACTGAGGGCATACGAACTCTTTATTCCCAACCTTAATACTTACCCTTTAACTGAATTAGGATATAGCACTTTTGCTGAGATAGCTGATACCACACCTAGTAAAGGTCTATATCAAGTTTTACAAATCGGAGGTTTCCACAGTATACATCCGAAGACATGGCTTGAGATAGATTCGAAACAATGGCAGGTGTTAACTAACCCTATCAAAATTAAAAAAATGTATCTCATGGTTTTATAAACTTTAACATTATGAGACTGATAGTTCCATTCTGGGTTGTGTGAGTAGATGGGAGAGGGACCTCCAAAGTTCTTTCACCCAGACGAAGGGGATGTGGCCCTGTGCAATACTCTACGCATTAGAAAATGTACAAATCACTGGGATTGTTCTTTTAAAACTTTGTATCTTGGCTACCTTACCCCATATAAATTGGCTAAAATGTATCCAGACGTGTCGTCATTGTGCTGGAGGAATTGTGGTAGGGAAGGTAATTTACTTCACATTATGTGGGAATGTCCATGCCTACTTAACTTTTGGCAAGCAGTTTCTCTTATCTCACAGATTTCTGGCTCGATAACCACTCTGGCACCGCATCTGGCTTTGCTTAATCTCACCCTAAACCTATTTCCTGCCCAATTTAGAACAATAATTGGCCATATTCTTATTGCATCCAGAATGGCTGTTGCGGCTGCATGGAAATCAACAAAGATTCCCTCTATGTCCGACATAATTCAAAGAGTACAGTTACAGTTGTGGCCAAAATTATTCAACCCCCACTGAAATTGAGTGTTTTGGCCAGTTTGACATTGCTTTTGATCATTCAGTCATCTTGCTTACATTTACATTAAAGAGGCACTTGTAGGTCAGACAAATATAACATAACAGTTATAATGAAATAACCACAAATGTCTTTTCTGTGCTCACAGCATTATCAGTTTTATTCAACCCCCAAGTGACATTCAATCTTAGTACTTAGTACAGCATCCTTTTACAGTTATAACAGCTTTTAAACGTGAAGCATAGCTTGACACAAGTGTCTTGCAGCGATCTACGGGTATCTTCGCCCATTCTTCATGGGCAAAGGCCTCCAGTTCAGTCACATTCTTAGGCTTGCGCACTGCAACTGCTTTCTTTAAGTCCCACCAGAGGTTCTCAATCGGATTTAAGTCTGGTGACTGCGATGGCCACTCCAAAATGTTCCAGCCTTTCCTCTGCAACCATGCTCTAGTGGACTTGGAGGTATGCTTGGGATCATTGTCCTGTTGAAAGGTCCAACGTCTCCCAAGCCTCAGGTGTGTGACGGACTGCATCACGTTTCCATCCAATATCTCCTGGTACTGAAGAGAATTCATGGTACCTTGCACACGCTGAAGCTTCCCTGTACCTGCAGAAGCAAAACAGCCCCAAAGCATGATTGACCCTCCACCATGCTTCACAGTAGGCAAGGTGTTCTTTTCATCATAGGCCTTGTTCTTCCTCCTCCAAACATAGCGTTGATCCATGGGCCCAAACAGTTCTAATTTTGTTTCATCAGTCCACAGAACACTATCCCACAACTTTTGTGGTTTGTCCACATGGCTTTTGGCATACTGCAGTCGACTCTTCTTATTCTTTGGAGACAGCAAGGGGGTACGCCTGGGAGTTCTGGCACGGAGGCCTTCATTACGCAGTGTGCGTCTTATTGTCTGGGCTGAAACTTCTGTACCCACATCTGACAAATCTTTTCTCAGTTCCTCAGCAGTCACACGGGGACTTCTCTCCACTCTACGCTTCAGGTAGCGCACAGCAGTCGAAGTCAGCATCTTCTTTCTGCCACGACCAGGTAGCGTTTCAACAGTGCCCTTTGCCTTGAATTTGCGAATGATGCTTCCTAAGGTGTCTCTTGGTATGTTTAACATCTTTGCAATCTTCTTATAGCCATTGCCCTTCCTGTGAAGAGAAATCACCTCTTCTCTTGTCTTCCTGGACCATTCTCTTGCCTTCACCATGTTTGTAACCACACCAGTAAATGTCTAGAAGGAGCTGAGTATCACAGTCATTTTAAAGCTGCCTAATTGGTGCTTATTATGCTTGATTGCTGCTCGGTGACATCCACAGGTGTTTTCAATACCTGATGGAAAGCACCTGTATGAACCTCTGTTCTTCAGAGTGGTAGTCTTTAAGGGGTTGAATAATTGTGGCAATGAAGAAACCACATAAGAACCATTTACTACTGTATTACATAAACAATTGATGTCATTTTAGTTGCATTTGGGTAGTTACAACGTCCTTGTAGGATTTGATTCTGAATACAATTCCAAATGTACACTATAGTCCCTAAACCCCTTTACAGCATTGGGGGTTGAATAATTTTGGCCACAACTGTACATTATGTATGTGAAAAGGCTGTGGCCTTTAATACCCAGCAAATGGAGAAATTTGATTGGAAATGGGCTAGTTGGAATTATGAATCATAATATGAACATATGCTCTTGAAGATGATACTAGTAGCTCTGGTTTTTGTGCGGATGATTTGGTGCTCTGATTTGTTTCTCTCTTTTTCTTCCCTTACCCCTTATGTTTCCCTTGCCTCCCCTGATCCCCTCTTAAAATATATATATATTGTAACAGGGTTAGCTCGGCAGCGGGTGTGTGTGACCCCCTGGATGGGTGCACAACACAAAAAAAAATAGGCACAGCACAACAATAGTGGAGGTGAAAACAAACAGGTGCAATTTATTTACAATATTTACAGAAAAAATGATAAACAAAAAGAAACATCAAAATAAATCCTGGCCAACTTGGCTACTTACTGCAACAACAGCTTCTCCCTAGCTACCCACTAGGTACAGCCTGCTGCTATACCTAGTTGCTAGTACTTGGAGGCTAGCCACACAGGCTTTGGTCTCTCTGCACACAGGTAACAGGTCAGCTCCCCAGACAGTTCAGGCACAGATCTGGTTCCAGGGTGGAGCAACTCCCTAAGCACTCTGGGAGGTTTTATAGAGGTGTTTAATGAGCCCACTACCTTCAGCTGGGCTCATTACCTCAGTGCTGAAGGACTCAGCACTTCCCTCTAGTGGTACAAATCCCCATAAAGCCTGAACCTTGGACAAATATATCGTCCATCCAGGACGCAACCAGGTGATTTCACCTGCCTACTGTCACATACCCCCCCCCTCTTGTTTCAACCTTGGGGTTGTAACACCAGTAGCCAGGCAGGCATGTACCCGGGATAAAGCATCCACATTTCCCATCTGAACACCAGGGCGATGCTTCACCGTGAAGGTAAATTCCTGTAGGGCCAGAAACCACCTATTTACCCTTCTATTGGTCTCCTTATTTTGAGCCATCCATTTCAAGGGAGCGTGATCTGTGATCAGGTCAAAATGTCTGCCCAGCAGATAGTACCGAAGGGAATCTAGGGCCCACTTCACCGCTAAACACTCCTTCTCAATCGTGGCGTAATTTTCCTCGTGAGACTTTAGCTTTCGGCTGAGATAGATTACTGGGTGCTCCTCCCCCTGCCAAACCTGGGACAGCACTGCTCCTAAGCCAACATTGGATGCATCCGTCTGGACCACAAAGTCTTTTGAGAAGTCTGGGGAGTATAGGACTGGCTGGCTA
This sequence comes from Staurois parvus, assembly GCF_062004578.1. NCBI lineage: Eukaryota > Metazoa > Chordata > Amphibia > Anura > Ranidae > Staurois > Staurois parvus. The sequence continues at coordinate 2,096,530 of NW_028318929.1, forward strand.
CATAAGGCCCTTTTTAAAGACTGGAAGGCTGCTTCAGCATCAGGGGACCACTTAACCATGACAGGCTCCTTCCCTTTTGTCAGGTTGGTTAGGGGTACTGCCATAGAAGCAAAATGGGGAATGAATCGCCGATAGTAGCCAGCAATTCCTAGAAAAGCCCGTACCTGCTTTTTGTTATTTGGGCGTGGCCAATTCTGTATTGCTTCCACTTTGTTTATCTGAGGTTTTATTACCCCTCTCCCAATAGTGTACCCCAGGTACCTGGCCTCCTCCTGTCCAATCGTACACTTCTTTGGGTTGGCCGTAAACCCAGCTTTCCGTATTGAGTCTAGCACAGCCTGAACTTTTGGCAAATGTGAGGCCCAGTCTGCGCTATGGATAATCACATCGTCCAAGTACGCTGCAGCATACTTCTGATGGGGACGAAGAATCTGATCCATTTTTCGCTGAAAGGTGGCCGGTGCATTCTGTAACCCGAACGGCATTCTTTTATACTGGAATGACCCTTCTGGGGTTACAAATGCAGTCTTCTCCTTTGCCGACTTAGCTAGGGGAATTTGCCAATAACCTTTTGTCAAGTCTAGCGTTGTCATGTACCGGGCTGCTCCCAGTCGGTCGATTAGTTCATCTATCCTTGGCATGGGGTAGGTGTCAAATTTTGTAACTTTATTCAACTGTCGAAAGTCGTTACAAAATCGCCAGCTCCCATCTGGTTTGGGCACCAACACTATGGGGCTGGACCAGTCACTTTGGGACTCCTCTATCACCCCCAAATCTAGCATTCTCTGTACTTCCCCACGTATTGCCTCCCGTCGAGCCTCTGGGATTCTATAGGGTTTCAGTTTTACTCTTTCACCCGGTGGGGTGATAATGTCATGCTCCACCCCCGAGGTTTGTCCCGGCAGCTCAGAAAAAACATCTGTGTTGCGGAGCACAAACTCTTTAGCCTCCTGTTTTTGAACTGTAGACAGCGTGACTGCTATTCCAACCTCCGGAACCAAGCAGTTAGATGGCGCTGGTGACAAACCCTCAGCAACTAGGGATTCCCTGTCCCTCCAGGCCTTTAGCAGATTAATGTGGTAGATCTGCTCCGGTTTCCGCCTTCCTGGTTGTCTGACCCTGTAATTCACTTCACTCACTTTCTCAATCACCTCGTAGGGGCCATGCCATTTGGCCAGGAATTTGCTTTCAACCGTAGGGATTAGCACTAGCACTCTATCTCCTTCAGCAAATGACCTGGTCCGGGCCCCCCGATTGTACACCCTCTGCTGCGCTAACTGTGCTTGGGACAAATGTTCCTTTACGATAGGCATGACCTGGGCCATTCTATCTTGCATTTGGGCGACGTGCTCAATCACACTCCGGTGGGGAGAACTCTCACTTTCCCAAGTTTCCTTGGCGATATCTAACAGCCCCCTTGGGTGTCTCCCATAGAGCAACTCAAATGGTGAAAACCCTGTGGAGGACTGGGGTACCTCCCGGATGGCAAACATCAAATAGGGTACTAAATAATCCCAACCCTTTCCATCCTTATCTACCACCTTCCTTAGCATTTGTTTCAGGGTTTTGTTGAACCTTTCCACCAACCTGTCAGTTTGGGGATGATACACAGAGGTGCGCAACTGTTTGACCTTGAACAGTTTGCACAGCTCTTTCATCACCCGGGACATAAAGGGGGTTCCCTGATCCGTCAGCAGTTCCTTTGAAATACCCACTCGGCTGAAAACGAGGAATAGCTCCTTAGCTATTGTCTTGGCAGAGGTATTTCGGAGTGGAATTGCTTCTGGATAGCGGGTGGCATAGTCGAGTATGACCAACAGGTACTGATGCCCCCTAGCGGATTTCACCAGCGGACCTACCAAATCCATGGCAATCCTTTCAAAGGGGACCTCAATGATGGGAAGAGGTACCAGTGGACTACGGAAATGGGGCATAGGGGCCGACTTCTGACACACAGGGCAAGAGGAACAGTAATTTTCCACCTCCTTAATGACCCCAGGCCAATAGAACCGCTGCAGTACTCTTTCCCGTGTTTTCTCCGCCCCCAAATGACCCCCAAGGATGTGTCCATGGGCCAACTCCAACACCAACTTCCTGTAAGGTCTGGGCACCACCAGTTGCTCAATGGTTTCTTCTGCCCCTTGAGCAACTCGATAGAGTAGGTCCCTTTCCACAAGGAAGTATGGATAAGCAGCAGTTTTCTCAGGACTCACTAGTTGACCATCTACTTTTACTACATTTTCCCGGGCTTTTATCAGTGTGGGGTCTTTCAGCTGTTCGGTTGCAAAATTTTCCCTATGCACCTCTAAGTCCGAGAACTCCACAACCGGCAGATTTTCATCTGAGGAGGCGGGCTCCTCCTCAGTTCCTTGGGTCTCCCCAGCTAGTACCGACAAGGGGAACTTGGGAGAGACCTCACCACACTCAGACGCTTTCTGGGATTCACCTTCCTGGTCTGCAGGGGAGACAGTGGGGGGGGTCAGAACAATCCCAGAGTTCCCAGAATTTTGGAAAATCCCTCCCCACAATGGCATCATGTGGTAAATGAGGTACCAATCCTACCTGATGAGACAGGTTACCTTTGGGGGTCTCAAAAAACACAGTAGCCACGGGATACTCCCTAGTGTCCCCATGCACACAAATCACCGCCACCTTTTTATGCCCAGAGACCTTTGTAGCAACCATCTCCTCTCTTATCAAGGTTACCAGGCTACCTGAATCCAGCAACCCCACAATATTATTTCCATTAACAGTCATTTTGCACAAATGTTTCTCAGTGCCCGGGCTGGCCGTGCATACCACTGTCGCAAACAGCGACTGACGTCTATTGCTCAGAAAGTCACACTGCATAGGCTCATCCACCACTGGGCAATTAGCTGCAATGTGTCCCTCTTGCCGGCAGCGGTAACAGACAATTTTTTTCACCGCTTCTTGCAGCCTTGGCCTTCCTGGCCGCTCTTGCCAGACATTGGGTAATACTCCCACCCTCTCACTCTCTCCACCCTCACCCCTTGTAGTCATCTTACCCGCCGCTGGGGATGGTCTGGTCTTAGGGTGGAAAGTCTGTGAGTCTCTGGAAGAGGAGGTCAGGTTCTCAGTAGCCAAGTATCTCTCCACTAGATCCACCAGCTTGTCTGCAGTTTCTGGGTCTCCATGGCTGACCCACTTTTGAATAGTATTAGGCAGAGACCTTAGGAACCGATCCATGACGACACGTTCCACAATTTTTGGGGCGGTCAAAGTCTCTGGCTGCAGCCACTTCCTGCTCAGGTGAATGAGATCATACATCTGTGACCTGGGAGGTTTCCCAAGCCGAAAAGTCCAATTATGTACCCGCTGAGCACGGACAGCGAGGGTAACACCCAACCGGGCCAAAATTTCCACTTTTAGCACATCATAGTTTTTGGCTTGGTCCGGCTCTAGGTCATAGTAAGCTTTTTGCGACTCTCCAGTTAATAATGGGGCCATCAATCCAGCCCACTGTTCTTTAGGCCACTTTTCCCTTTCAGCAGTCCTTTCAAAGGTGGTTAGAAACACCTCCGGATCATCCTCTCCCATCATTTTTGGCAATAAACGGCCCACAGAAAATGATGGTGTTTTACCAGAATCAGCCTCAGTCTGCTGCCTCTGCTGGAGCTGCTTCAAAACAGCCTCCATTTGTTGCTGGTGTTTCTGGTCCTGTTGCACCAGCAATTCCCTATGGCGGACCTCTGCTTGTTCCAAGGCCCTCTGCTGGGCTGCAATGCTCTGCTGGAAACTTGCATTTGCCTGTTGTTGATTGGCATTTGCCAGAGCCAACTGTCTGATTATCTCCTCCATGCTGGCCTTTAGTTACCACAACTGCCCGCCGTCCTCCACCATAAGTAACAGGGTTTGCTCGGCAGCGGGTGTGTGTGACCCCCTGGATGGGTGCACAACACAAAAAAAAATAGGCACAGCACAACAATAGTGGAGGTGAAAACAAACAGGTGCAATTTATTTACAATATTTACAGAAAAAATGATAAACAAAAAGAAACATCAAAATAAATCCTGGCCAACTTGGCTACTTACTGCAACAACAGCTTCTCCCTAGCTACCCACTAGGTACAGCCTGCTGCTTTACCTAGTTGCTAGTACTTGGAGGCTAGCCACACAGGCTTTGGTCTCTCTGCACACAGGTAACAGGTCAGCTCCCCAGACAGTTCAGGCACAGATCTGGTTCCAGGGTGGAGCAACTCCCTAAGCACTCTGGGAGGTTTTATAGAGGTGTTTAATGAGCCCACTACCTTCAGCTGGGCTCATTACCTCAGTGCTGAAGGACTCAGCACTTCCCTCTAGTGGTACAAATCCCCATAAAGCCTGAACCTTGGACAAATATATCGTCCATCCAGGACGCAACCAGGTGATTTCACCTGCCTACTGTCACATAATATATATATATATATATATATATATATTTTATCTCTTCTCTTCTTACTATCAAAACCTGGAGGTTGTGCTTTCTGTTGCCTGTCCTTCAGGGATGAGAGTGATGGAATTCAGTGTATTATGCAGCTTATATGTGCCTTACGTAAAATCTTATTATTCTATATAATTGGGAGTCAAATATGCTAATATTGTATATCTTATTTCTGAGACATTGTGAGGCCATTGGGCCTGTATATGATTGATTTCATAGATAACAATGCACTTAAGATATGGCATTTGGATAAACCTGTATTTGTTTTCCAATTTATCTCTCATTATTCTGCTGTACTTGAAATCCCAATAAAAAAGATTTGAAAGAAATTGCCATGTGAAGGAAGGTAGGGTGAACATTTTACCCCCTCTCCATTTCTTTACATGCCCCCCTGCTCTTGTCATGCACAGTCTGATATTTATTGTCCTTAACATAAATGAAGCATATCAAATGAAATCCATTCATTCTATTTATTATTACCACTACTATGCAAAATGGGTAAAGCTGTATATAAGAAACAAAAAGAGGGCACACAGGCCTGGCGCATTACCTTAAAAATGGGATTTATTCATAAATTGTAAAATACTCACAAGAGAAATGTAAAATCAGATCAAAATGAGAAGCATGTCGCAAGGGATGCAGAGTGGTTCAGGAACCCCTCTGGGTGGTCTGGTGGGGGACTGTGAACCTCTGGATAGCTGGTGGCTGACGCCTTTCGAGGTTGTACCTCTTCCTCAAAGCCAGTGTGTCACAGTCCCCCACCAGACCACCCAGTTCAGCTATACGGCAGTTGAGATTTAACAAGGCAGTTCAGCTCAACGGCAGTTCAGATTAAAACAAGGTAGTTTAGCTCAACGGCAGTTTAGATTAAGCAAAGCAGTTCAGATTAAACAAGGCAGTTCAGATCAAAGGCCGTTCAGCTCAAACAAGGCCGTTCAGCTCAAACAAGGCCGTTCAGCTCAAACAAGGCCGTTCAGCTCAAACAAGGCCGTTCAGCTCAAACAAGGCCGTTCAGCTCAAACAAGGCCGTTCAGCTCAAACAAGGCCGTTCAGCTCAAAAGGCAGATCAGATTAAAGAAGACAGTTAAACTCAATGGCAGTTCAGATTAAACAAGGCAGTTCAGCTCAAAAGGCAGATCAGATCAATGGCAGTTCAGATTAAACAAGGCAGTTCAGCTCAAAAGGCAGATCTGATATATGGCAGTTCAGATTAAACAAGGCAGTTCAGCTCAAAGGGCAGATAAGAAAAATGGCAGGTCAGGTTAAACAAGGCAGTTCAGATTAAACAAGACAGTTCAGCTCAACGGAAGTTTAGATTAAACAAGGCAGTTAAGATCAAAGTCAGCTCAACGGCAGTTCAGATTAAACAAGGCAGTTCAGATCAAACAAGGCAGTTCAGATCAAACAAGGCAGTTCAGATCAACAGCAGATCAGATTAAACACGGCAGATCAACTCAACGGCAGTTCAGCTCAAACAAGGCAGTTCAGATTAAACAAAGCAGTTTAGCTCAACGGCAGTTCAAATTATCAGTGTGCCTGGATGATCAGTGTAGCCCCAGCAGTGCCACCTGCCAGTGTCCATCAGTGCCTTATGTCAGTGCCTTGTGCCAGTGTCCATGAGTGCACAGCAGTGCACATCAATGCCACATATCAGTGCCCATCTGAGCTGCCTTTCAGTGTCACCCATCAGTGCTAGTCAGTGCCACCTATCAATGCCAATCAGTACCACCAGCATCAGTGCTGCCTATCAGTGTGCATCAGTGATGCCTATCAATGGAAAATATAGAAAATATAGAAAAAATAAAAACCCAGAGGTGAATAAATACCACCAAAATAAAGCTCTATCTGTCACAAAAAAATGATAAAAATTTCATAAGGGTACATTGTTGTTTTACCGCGCAATTGTCATTCAAAGTGCAACAGCGCTGAAAGCTGGAAATTGGCCTGGGCAGGAAGGGGGTATAAGTGCCCTGTAGGCTAGCGGTTAACCAATACACGCCCAGCCAATAGCCAAAAGGTGGCCGGCAAAATGTATTGGATTTCCGGGTTGGACACCAAATGGCGTCCTCCCGCACATGCGCACTTTTTGCACTTGCAGAGCGGGGCAGCGGCGCGATCTGTCATCGGCCGTCTACCTCGGACACAGCCGATGACAGATCTGAGTATCGGCCCCGTTGCCGATACCATGTGACCTGCTGTGACCAATCACAACAGGTCACGTGACAGTTGTATACAATGGATGGCTTCATTCATGCCATCCATTGTATACTACTGTCTAGCTGTGAATGGTAACAGCGATCACATGCACATGTCATGTGATTACCTGTGGCCAAATCACAGCTAAGCACAAAAAAAAAAAAACCCTGAATGAATCGATGTCATTCAGGTAAAATCTTTGCTATAAGCAAATTGTGTAAAAAAAAAAAATACTGATCACTTCCCCAAAGTAGACTTTAGACATAGTGAAATATGAAAAAGAAATCTTAAAAAAAGAAAAAAAATGTACCGTATTTTCCGGCGTATAAGACGACCCCCTACTTTTCCTGCTAAAATATAGGGTTTGAGCTATACTCGCCGTATAAGACTACCCCTCTTCCAACACACACCAAATAAAAATGAAAAAACATCAGATTTGATTTCAATATGGTATCCTATTTCAGTATGGTATTCCAATGAAGGGGTGCTATTCCTCCCACTGACACCAATGATGAGGCACTACTCCTCCCACTGACACCAATGATGGGGCACTATTTCATCCACTGATACCAATGATGGGGCACTATTCCTCCCACTGATACCAATGATGGGACACTATTCCTCCCACTGACACCAATGATGGTGCCCCATCATTAGTGTCAGTGTGTGAGGAATAGTGCCCCATCATTAGTCAGTGGGAGGAATAGTGCCCCATCATTGGTGTCAGTGGGAAGAATCGTGTCCCATCATTGGTGTCAGTGGGAGGAATAGTGTCCCATCATTGGTGTCAGTGGGAGGAATAGTGCTCCATCATTGGTGTCAGTGGGAGGAATAGTGGCCCATCATTGGTATCAGTGGGAGGAATAGCGCCCCATCATTGGTATCAGTGGGAGGAATAGCACCTCATCATTGGTGTCAGTGGGAGGAATAGTGCCCCATCATTGGTGTCAGTGGGAGGAATAGCGCCCCATCATTGGTATCAGTGGCAGGAATTGCGCCCCATCATTGGTGTCAGTGGGAGGAATTGCGCCCCATCATTGGTGTCAGTGGGGAGAATAGTGCCCCATCATTGGTGTCAGTGGGGAGGAGGAATAGTGCCCCATCATTGGTATCAGTGGGGAGAACAGTGCCTCATCGGGGAGGAACAGTGCCTCATCGTTGGTGTCAGTGGGAGAGGAACAGTGCCTCATCGCTGGTGTCAGTGTGGAGGAGGAATAGTGCCCCATCGTTAGTCAGTGGGGGAGAGGAGCGGCTGCTCCTTCTTCCAGTTCGGCCGCTCGATTTTCGCGGGGCCGCTCGGCTCCGCCTCCTCGCCGGTGATTGGCCGCCTGTGTGCCTTTCCAGTGCTGGCGCCCAATCACCGGTGAGGAGGCGGAGTCGAGCGGCCGCGTGACCATCGAGCTGCCTAACTGAAATAAGGAGCAGCCGCGCTTCCTGGACCGGATCGTCGTGGGACCGGAGCCAGGTAAGGTACAGCAGCCCCTCCGCCCACCCCTGTACTTAGTGTCCGTTGGAGGAGGAGGGGGGGCGGCGCCGCGCTGCCCCGCGAAAAAGTGCCACCCTGACACCGGCTCGCACCGGCGTATAAGACGACCCCCGACTTTTCAGAAGATTTTCAGGGGTTGAAAAGTCGTCTTATACGCCGGAAAATACGGTAATAAAAAATTAAAAATATTAAACATTTTTTTAAAAAAATAAAAAATATATTTTTTTTTTTTCATACTGTCACCAGTCAGTGTCCCTAATCACCGCCATGCCAGTTATATGAAGACGCTGTACTGCACTGGTGACAGTATGTAAAAAAAAAATAGTGAAAACAATTTTTTGCATTTTTTCATTTTCCAAAAAATTATGACAAAAAAAATACAAGTTCAAAAAACTCGCCATGCCTCTTATGAAGTATGTCGGACTGTCTGCTCTGCAAAAAGGGGTCATTTGGGGGATATCTGTACTGTTCTGACATTCTTGGACCTCAAGAAATTAGATTGGGTTATTTTCACCAAAGACATGTAGCAGAATACATCTCGGCCTAAATTTATGAAGAACAATTATTTATTTGCAAACTTTTATAACAGAAACAAAGAAAAACATGGGTTTTTTTCAAAATTTTTGGTCTTTTTTTGATAATTTAGCAATAAATAAAAACCTCGGCAGTGATTAAATACCACCAAAAGAAAGCTCTAGTTGTGTGAAGAAAATGATAAAATTTTAGTTTGGGTACAGTGTTGTATGACCGCACAATTGTCATTCAAAGTGTGAGAGCGCTGAGACCTGAAAACTGGCATAGGCAGGAAGGGGGAAAATTGCCCAGTATTCAAATGGTTAAACAAGGCAGTTCAAATTAAACCGACCCCACAGCCAAGACCCTGCAAGCCTGCCGTGTCCCTACCTGAGAGCCGTGGTCATCCCTGTCTGCTGATCGCTGGTCGTCCCTGTCTGCTGATCGCTGGTCGTCCCTGGAACGCCGAGTGCCATGAGGTTGAGTAGGCATGGCCTGTGTTTTCTTGCCTTAACAGCCATGGAGTCCCCGCCCCCTCCTCCACGCTGCAGCTGACAGGGAGGAATTTCTGTATGATCATCCAAACACAACTGCCCTGTAGTTGGCCAATCGCAGACTGAGCCTCAAGAGCTCAGCTTTCGCACCACACACCTGATTGGCTGCATCTCAAGCCGAACTTAGATCAAGCCACACCCCCTTTTCCTGCCGCCTATCAGCTTTGAGTAGGCATGGCCTATGTTTTCTTACCTTAACAGCCATGGAGTCCCCGCCCCCTCCTCCACACTGCAGCTTACAGGGAGGAATTTCTGTGTGATCATCCAAACACAACTGCCCTGTAGTTAGCCAATCGCAGACTGAGCCTCAAAAGCTCAGCTTTCGCACCACGCACCTGATTGGTTGCATCTCAAGCCGAACTTAGATCAAGCCCCACCCCCTTTTCCTGCCGCCTATCAGCATTGAGTAGGCATGGCCTATGTTTTCTTACCTTAACAGCCTCGGAGTCTCCGCCCCCTCCTCCACGCTGCAACTGACAGGGAGGAATTTCTGTTTGATCACCCAAACACAATCGCCCTGTAGTTGGCCAATCGCAGACTGAGCCTCAAAAGCTCAGCTTTCGCACCACACACCTGATTGGTTGCATCTCAAGCCGAACTTAGATCAAGCCCCACCCCCTTTTCCTGCCGCCTATCAGCTTTGAGTAGGCATGGGCTATATTTTCTTACCTTAACAGCCATGGAGTCCCCGCCCCCTCCTCCACACTGCAGCTGACAGGGAGGAATTTCTGTATAATCATCCAAACACAACCGCCCTGTAGTTGACCAATCGCAGACTGAGCCTCAAAAGCTCAGCTTTCGCACCACGCACCTGATTGGTTGCATCTGAAGCCGAACTTAGATCAAGCCCCGCCCCTTTTTCCTGCTGCATATCAGCTTTCAGTAGGTGTGGCACTTCCCATGAGGCATTGCTCCTCACACATTCACGTTCTCAAGACACTTTCTGACACGTATGGACAGTACTGAACTGTACGTGTGCTGCACTGTATGGTGACATGTATGGACGGTGTACTGAGCTGTACGTGTGCTGCACTGTGTATAGTGACATGAATGGACAGTGTACTGAGCTGTACATGTGCTGCACTGTGTATAGTGACATGTATGGACGGTGTACTGAGCTGTACGTGTGCTGCACTGTGTATAGTGACATGCATGGACAGTGTACTGAGCTGTATGTGTGCTGCACTGTGTATAGTGACATGCATGGACAGTGTACTGAGCTGTACGTGTGCTGCACTGTGTATAGTGCACAGTGTCAGAATGCCCGCTGCAGTCCCGCTATATCATGTGACCTCCATTCCACTTTTTTTTTTTTCTTAAACGAACTGTAATGTAACAAACAACCAATGGCTGCAGGCTGGAGCTCGACAGGAAACGTTACATTAAAGTTTATTTAAAAAACGTTTGAGTGGAGGTCACATGTTTCCTGTCGAATGGAGCTCCAGTTTGCAGCCATTTTTTTTACATTAAAGTTCATTTAAAGGAGTGGAGGTCACATGTTTCCTGTGGAAAGTGGAGCTCCAGTATGCAGCCAGACCCCCTTGTCTAATATTCGGCTATTGGACAGCGCCGGTGCAGACATTGCCAGCTATTGGTTATTATCCTGTGTCGTTGAAGGGGCGGGAGTGATGTTTGGTCACATGATCGGGCTGTCCTGCAATGGAGGGGCGATGGTGCGGGGTGTGTGCTGCTTGCCGTGCCGTGTAGCAGGTTACCTAACGCTGGAGGATGGGGTCACCGTGTGATTGTACAGTCCGCTCCCCAACCACCGTGTGTGGAGGGGTGTGCCGGCCTAGTGTACATTGCATTGGATGTGTGTGGTGTGTTGATGATTGGAGCCATGTTGTGATCAGCTGTGATTGGACGCAACTGGTCGCATGGTAAAAGCATCTGTGATTGGCCCATTCCTTAGTCATGTGATCAGCTGTGTCCAAAGGACACAGCGATCACAGATCGTGCACGCGGGGTGTGGTTCTGGGAGAACGTCCATGGATGCCCTCCCAGAACTAGCCAACCACATTGTAGATGGCTTTTGGCTATAGCATGGTTGGGAACTGGTTATGGAAACGAAACCACTTGCCCTTCGGAAGATTTATCCCCAACCCCCCCCAATCCTGCCCAGGCCATTGTTTGCTATACGGTGCTGCGCTACTTCAAATGACAGTTGTGCGGTCATGCAACACTGCATACAAATGGAATTTATATCCTTTTTTTCACACACCGCTTTCTTTTGGTGGTATTTGATCATCGCTGGGTTTATTTTTTTATAACTGAACAATGACCAAAATTAAAAAAGAAGGTTTTTGCTATAAAACATCCCATAAAAAAATTGGGGGAAAAAATTCTTAATTTAGGCCAAAATATATTCTGCTACATGTCTTTAGTTAACAAAAATCCCAATAAGCGTATATTGATTGGTTTGCATGAAAGTTATAGTGTCTACAAATGGTAATATATATATCTTGGAGTATTAATTAACCTCTTCCTTACCACGGTATAGCCGAAAGACGGCTACAGCACGGTTGTCTAGTTCTGGGACGACGCCCATGGATGTCATTCCAGAACACGTCCCCATACGGACACAGCTGATCATGTGATAAGGTAAACGGCCAATCACAGCAGCCTTTTAGCATGTGATCAGCTGCGTCCAATGACACAGTAGATCACCAGGTAAATACAGTTGTCGATTTTCGGCTGCACTTTCCTCACATTGTCACAGCATGAGGAAAGTACTGCCGATAACCGGAAAGTGATCGGCACTGATGATCAGGGCCCATCAGTGACACCCAGCAGTGATCTAGCAGTGCCACCCACCTGTGCCCTGCAGTGCCGCCTATCAGTGTAGCCTGTCAATGCCGTCTCTCAGTGCCTCCTATCAGTGCCACCTCATTATCGCACATCAGTGAAGGAGAACAATTACCTGTTTGCAATATTTTATAATAGAAACAAAGAAAAACTTTTTTTTCAATCTTTTTGCTCTCTTTTTGTTTATAGCGCAAAAAATAAAAACACCCAGCGGTGATTAAATGCCACCAAAAGAAAGTTCTATTTGTGTGAACAAAATGATAATTTCATATGGGTACAGTGTTGCATGACCGCAAAATTGTCAAAGTGTGACAACGCCGCAAGCTGAAAATTGGCCTGGGCAGGAAGGGGGCATAAGTGCCCAGTAGACAAGTGGTTAATTTTTTATACTAGTAATGGCGGCAATCAGCGACTTTGGTGGGCATTCTGGCACTGGGTGAGAACCAACTGCCACTGACATCTCCAGTGACACTAATACAGAAACCAATGCTAATAAAAAGCACTAATACACTGGGCAGGAAGGGGTTAACATCTGGGCGATCAAAGGGTTAGCTGTGTACTGTTTTGTGATTACTGTGTGTTGTTTTATTAGGGGCCGTGCTGGTTTTTATCTCCCTGCTTTGATTGGGACTGCCTGTTTGCTGGATGGGGACTGTCTCTGTGCTGGATTTTGGGGATGTCTCTGCTGGATTGGGCCATCTCTTTGTGGGATTGTAATGAAATTGCCATGTGAAGGAAGGTAGGGTGAACATTTTACCCCCTCTCCATTCCTTTACATGCCCCCGCTCTTGTCATACACAGACTGATATTTATTGTCCTTTACATAGATGAAGCATACCAAATGAAATCCATTCATTCTAATTATTATTACCACTACTATGCACAATGGGTAAAGCTGTATATAAGAAACAAAAAGAGGGCGCACAGGCCTGGCGCATTACCTTAAACATGGGATTTATTTATAAATTGTAAAATACTCACAAGAGAAATGTAAAATCAGATTAAAATGAAAAACATGTCGCAGGGGATGCAGAGTGGTTCAGGAACCCCTCTGGGTGGTCTGGTGGGGGACTGTGAACCTCTGGATAGATGGTGGCTGACGCCTTTCGAGGTTGTGCCTCTTCCTCAGAGCCAGTGTGTCACAGTCCCCCACCAGACCACCCAGTTCAGCTATACGGCAGTTGAGATTAAACAAGGCAGTTCAGCTCAACGGCAGTTCAGCTCAACGGCAGTTCAAATTAAGCAAAGCAGTTCAGTTCAACGGAAGTTCAGATTAGGCAAGGCAGTTCAGATTAAACAAGGCAGTTCAGCTCAACGGCAGTTCAGACCAAAGGCAGTTAAACTCAACGACAGTTCAGATTAAACAAAGCAGTTCAGATTAAACAAGGCAGATAAACTCAACGACAGTTCAGATTAAACAAAGCAGTTCAGATCAACAGCCGTTCACCTCAAACAAGGCCGTTCAGATCAATGGCAGTTCAGCTCAAAGGGATTTCAGCTCAAACAAGGCAGTTCACATTAAACAGGGCAGTTCAGCTCGAACAAGGCAGTTCAGCTCGAACAAGGCAGTTCAGCTCGAACAAGGCAGTTCAGCTCGAACAAGGCAGTTCAGCTCGAACAAGGCAGTTCAGATTAACCACTAGCCTACAGGGCACTTATACCCCCTTCCTGTCAGGCCAATTTCCAGCTTCCAGCGCTGTCGCACTTTGAATGACAATTGCGCGGTCATGCAACACTTTACCCATATGAAATTTTTATCATTTTTTTGTGACAGAGCTTTCTTTTGGTGGTATTTAATCACCTCAGAGTTTTTTTATTTTTTCTTAAACAAACCAAAAACCACTGAAAATTTTGAAAAAAAAAATTTTTTTCTTAGTTTTTGTTAAAAAGTTTTGTAAATAAGTGATTTTTCTCCTTCACTGATGTGCGCTAATGAGGCTGCACTGTTGGACACTGATAGGTGGCACTGATGGGCATTGACAGGCATCACTGATGGGCACTGAAAGGCAGCACTGATACATGGCACTGTTAGGCGGCACTGACTGGCAGCACTGATAGGTGGCACTGATTGGCATTGATAGGTGGCACTGACTGGCACTGATGGATGACACTGAAAGGCAGGTCATATGGGCACTGATATGTGGCATTGATGTGGCACTGATAGGCACTGGCATGTGGCACTGATCGACACAGACAGCTGGCACTGCTGGGGCTACACTGATCATCAGTGCCTTGATGAGCAGTGTACATATCCCCTCCGTGGAAAGCCGATTATCGGCTCTCCTCTCCTCTCAAGCTGTCAGCGTGACAGCTCGAGAGGAGAGAAATGCCGATAACAGCCATTTCTGTGTTTACATGTGATCAGCTGTGATTGGACACAGCTGATCACATGATCGAGCCGACATCTTCGGCTCTTTCCATGATCGGTGATCCACTGTGTCCGAGGCTCCCTGAGCCACGCATGTGCGGTGAGAATGGGAGGACGTCATATGACGTCCTCTCAGAAAGAGAGAACCACATTGGACTATATGGCGGGCGGGAGTTGGTTAAACAAGGCAGTTTAGCTCAACGGCAGTTCAGCTCAATGGCAGTTCACATAAAACACGGCAGTTCACATCAAACACGGCAGTTCACATTAACCACCGCCCGCCCGCCATAGAGTAATATGACGGGCTCAAGGTGGTTCTCTTGTTCTGGGAGGACTTCATATGACGTCCTCCCATTCTCACTGCGCATGCACGGCTAAGGGAGCGTGCAGTGCGGCGATCGGCGGTGCGATGTGTCCCTCGGATCACCAATCACGGAAAGAGCTGGAGATGTCGGCTCAGTCATGTGATCAGCTGTGTCCAATCACAGCTGATCACATGTAAACAGGGAAATGCCGGTTATCGGCATTTCTCTCCTGTCGAGCTGTCACGCTGACAGCTCGAGAGGAGAGGACAGCCGGTAATCGGCTTTCCGCGGAGGGCACATGTACACTGATCATCAGGGCACTGATGATCAATGTGCCCTGATGATCAGTGCCACCTGTCAGTGTCCATCAGTGTCTTATGTCAGTGTCTCGTACCAGTGTAACATCAATGCCACATATCAGTGCCCATCTGAGCTGCCTTTCAGTGTCACCCATCAGTGCCAGTCAGTGCCGCCTGTAGCTGGCCAGCTAAGACCAGTCCTAGGTTGTTAATATGGTTCACATATATGTGTATACCAAACCTGCCAATAACCTCAGTACAGTGTATATGTGCATATGTTAAAGCCAAAAGCAGAATCATTGCTGTGATTTATGTCTTTGATTGTTATATGACATTTATATATTCATTGTGTTAGCAGAAGCAGAAAAGGAAAATATGCCTTTAAGAGTTAGTTAAAGATGAGCCAATCACAGACAGCCTCACACTGTACAGAGCCTTAACCAATCCCAGCCAGTTTCACATCTATGCCTGTGTAAAACTCCCTGCTAGGATTTTCTAGAGACACATGCTCACCAGACAGAAGAGGAAACAGACAGTTCCAATCAGAAAAGCTTTATGGAGACAGAGAAGGCCAAATATGTATTTAATGCACTTGTGTGTTCCTCTGTTGTTTAGTAATGCAGGTAGATCTGTATGTAAAAACTGTTGTATGTGTTTACTTGTAGTTCCACCGAACTTACGAATTAAACGAATCAAGTCACTGTAGAGTAATCATAATCCAATTGAATCTATCGAATCTATCGAGATAAGCTATTGAATCAACCCAATGTAATACAAATTAAACCATTGTAATATGAAAGAAACAAGCCATTGTAAGCAGTTATATGAAGAAGATTGAAGTTATTAACCACTTCCTGTCCGGACACTTTTACCCCTTCCTGTCCAGGGCAATTTTTAGCTTTCAGCGCTATCACACTTTGAATGACAATTGCGCGGTCATGCAATACTGTACCCATATGAATTTTTTACCATTTTTTTGAGACAGATAAAGCTTTATTTTGGTGGTATTTATTCACCGCTGGGATTTTTATTTTTTTTACTATGTAAATGAAAATGTCCAAAAATTTTGAAAAAAAGTGTTTTTTTTAAAGAAAATTTTGCAAATAAATAATATTTCATCATAAATCTTGGCCAAAATTTATTCCATTATTTTTTTAGTAAAAAAAAAAATCCAAATTAGTTTATAACCAAAAATTATAATTTTTAAACATTTTTTTTAACATTTTATTTTTTTTATATTATTATTTTTTATTTTTTTTTTTACATACTGTCACCCTAGCAGTACAGTGTCACCATGGTGACACTGTACTACTTGTGGGGGGTGATGAAGATTTTTTTTTTTTTTTTTACACTGATTGCTTTTATACCCATATAGGATGTAAAAGCAAACATTTCTCTCTCTCTCTGTCTGTCTGCATTCTTGCAGTCATTGAGAATTACTGAGTGAGCTGTGAGTGGTCACAGCTTGTCACATGGTACAAGGCTGTTGTGAATAGCCTTGTACCATGTGACCTCTGTGATCATTCACAGATTTCACACAGAGTAAGCAATGATGTCACAAGTGACATCTTGCTTACTACTTTGCATGTGATCACTGATTCGCCAATCAGTGATCACATGATCGGGACCTCATACAGAGGTCCCGTCCGACGATCGGTGTTTCACTGTGTCCGGAGGACACAGCGGGCACCGGATCGCGGTGGTGCGTGCTCCCAGGGAGCGCGCACAGCTAGAAAAGGCGGGTGCCGTTTATGAACGGCAACCCGACCCTGGACTGCCACCGCCCTGCCGTTTATAAACAGCAGGCAGACGGCAAGAGGTTAAAGAAGTTAACTAAAGTATTCGGTGTGCTCTTTAAACCTATTGCATCCATAGAGCGGCATTGGAGGAATTACAAAGTAAAGTCAGTCTACTCAAACAAAGAAACAGCAATTGCATAATTTTTCTAATGCCACAGCGCACTAGGCACCAAAGGGTGCTGCGCCTGCCACACCGCCTATCAGTGTGCATGAGTGCCACCTATCAGTGCCAGTCTGTGCCGCCTATCAGTGCCGCATATCAGTGCTGCCTATCAGTGCCCATCAGTGATGCCTGTCAATGCCCATCAGTGCCACCTACCAGTGCCTCCTCATCAGTGCAGCCTATCAGTGCAGCCTCATTAGCACACATCAGTGAAGGAGAAAAATCACTTATTTACAATATTTTATAACAAAAACTAAGAAAAAACATTTTTTTCAAAATTTTCAGTGGTTTTTGGTTTAAGAAAAAATAAAAAACCCAGAGGTGATTACATACCACCAAAATAAAGCTCTATCTGTCACAAAGAAAAATGATGAAAATTTCATATGGGTACAATGTTGCATGACTGCGCAATTGTCAAAGTGCGACAGCGCTGAAAGCTGGAAATTGGCCTGGGCAGGAAGGGGGTATAAGTGCCCTGTAGGCTAGTGGTTCAACAAGGCAGTTCACATTAAACAAGGCAATTCAGATTAAACAGACCCTTATCAAAAAAGGGCGACTCGGCTTCCGTAAGTTCCCACCCCTTCCTGTAGTGACTATTCGCTTTCTTCTCTCTAAGCGGCCGCACGCATTGATGTAGGAAGACATGAAAGTGGGCGCGATTTGTTTTCTTACACAGAGCTCACCCAAACCCAACCGCCCTGTAGTTGGCCAATCGCAAACTGAGCCTCGAGCTCAGCTTTCACGCTATGCACCTGATTGGCTGCCTCTCAAGCCGAACTTAGATCAAGCCCTGCCCCCTTTTCTGCCCCATATCAGCTTTGAGTAGGCGTGGCACTTCCCATGAGGCATTGCTCCTCACACATTCACATGTTTTCAGACACTTTCTGACATGTATGGACAGTACTGAACTGTACGTGTGCTGCACTGTGTATAGTGACATGCATGGACAGTGTACTGAGCTGTACGTGTGCTTCACTGTGTATAGTGACATGCTTGGACAGTTTACTGACCTGCACTGTGTATAGTGACATGCATGGACAGTGTACTGAGCTGTACGTGTGCTGCACTTTGTATAGTGACATGCATGGACAGTGTACTGAACTGTACGTGTGCTGCACTGTGTATAGTGACATGCATGGACAGTGTACTGAGCTGTACGTGTGCTGCACTGTGTATAGTGACATGCATGGACAGTGTACTGAGCTGTACATGTGCTGCATTGTGTATAGTGACATGCATGGACAGTGTACTGAGCTGTACGTGTGCTGCACTGTGTATAGTGACATGTATGGACAGTGTACTGAGCTGTACGTGTGCTGCATTGTGTATAGTGACATGCATGGAAAGTGTACTGAGCTGTACGTGTGCTGCACTGTGTATAGTGACATGTATGGACAGTGTACTGACCTGCACTGTGTATAGTGACATACATGGACAGTGTACCAAGCTGTACGTGTGCTGCACTGTGTATAGTGACATGCATGGACAGTGTACTGAGCTGTACGTTTGCTGCACTGTGTATAGTGACATGCATGGACAGTGTACGGACCTGCACTGTGTATAGTGACATGCATGGACAGTGTACTGAGCTGTACGTGTGCTGCACTGTGTATAGTGCACAGTGTCAGAATGTCCGCCGCAGTCCCGCTATAAGTCGCTGATCGCCGCCATTACTAGTTTAGAAAACCATTAAAAATCCAGTACATATCCCGCCATCTGTAGACACTATAACTTTCATGTAAACCAATTCATTTACACGTATTGGGATAATTTTTAGCAAAGACATGTCGCAGAATACATTTTGGCCTAAATTTATGATGAAATTAGATTTTTACTGTACATGTTTTATAGCAAAAAGTCAAAAATATCATTTGTTTTTCAAAATTGTCGGTCTTTTTTGTTTATAGTGCAAAATTTAGAAAACACACAGGTGATCAAATACAACCAAAAGAAAGCTGTATTTGTGGGGAAAAAAAGGACACAGCGTTGCATGACCGCGCAATTGTCAGTCAAAGTAACACAACACTGTATCACAAAAAATGACCTGGTCAGGAGGGGGGGGGGGTAAATCTCTGGAGGACAAGTGGGTGAGATCAGTGCAGCCTGAGTTTGATAGAAAGCCATTCCCCAGCCCTGGAGAGCCTCTACTACAGGAATAAAGTGACAGCACAGTCATCCCGCCATCATCTGCACGATTTCTAGTGCTGCAGACACACACAAGTCAATTGGCAGAAGATCGATCCTGTGGAAGATCTGCACATACACGTCACATCCTGTCCCCATCGCCCACAGATTGCAGATCATGACCGGGAACATCCATTCTGGCCCAGTGATTCCTCCCATTAGAACCGCCTTCGCTGAACGGCGGACTGGATCCGATCCTACTGACAGCCCAGTCCGAATCGCTAGTTTTCACCTTCTGCAGGGAGAACCATACAGGGCGGATCGGTCCCAGGCCTTTTCCCACCTCCTCAATCTCCTCCTTTATACACCCATAGACTAGATTAATCCCGCCATCCGTAGCTCCGCCTACTTGTGGAGACTTCTTGCAAGTTTATTGGTTCATCGGCCTGACAATCCGTAGCGTGTTGATCCGAGCAGCGCTGGAAACCGACTGAACGCTTCAGAGCCCTGAAAGACACTGATTGGCTGGAGCTCGATAGGAAACGTTACATTAAAGTTAATTTAAAAAAAGTTCGAGTGGAGGTCACATGTTTCCTGTCGAATGGAGCTCCAGTTTGCAGCCATTTTTGAACATTGAAGTTAATTAAAGAAGTGGAGTGGAGGTCACATGTTTCCTGTGGAAAGTGGAGCTCCAGTATGCAGCCAGACCCCCTTGTCTAATATTCGGCTATTGGACAGCGGCGGTGCAGACATTGCCAGCTATTGGTTATTATCCTGTGTCGTTGAAGGGGCGGGAGTGATGTTTGGTCACATGATCGGGCTGTCCTGCAGTGGAGGGGCGATGGTGCGGGGTGTGCTGCTTGCCGTGCCGTGTAGCAGGTTACCTAACGCTGGAGGATGGGGTCACCGTGTGATTGTACAGTCCGCTCCCCAACCACCGTGTGTGGAGGGGTGTGCCGGCCTAGTGTACATTGCATTGGATGTGTGTGGTGTGTTGATGATTGGAGCCATGTTGCTTTCCCAGGATTCCTCTGTAGCACACGGACTAGGACAACGTCTTTCTGTTCGTTTCCTGTCCCCATACACAAAGCATCATTCAGCGTGCCGCTGCCATATTTCTGGCTTTAACCACTTGCCTGCCGGGCGCTTTACCCCCTCCCCCTTACCAATGTTCAACTTTTAGCGCCCTCATACTTTGACAATTGTGCGGTCATGCAACACTGGACCCAAACTACTTTTTTATCATTTTTTTTAGACCGAGCTTTCTTTTGGTGGTATTTATTCACCACTGGGGGTTTTATTTTTTGAAAAACTAAAAAAGACCACAAATTTTGAGGGGAAAAATCGTTTTTCTTAGTTTCTAATAAAATGTTTTGTAAACAAGTAATTTTTCTCCTTCACTGATGGGCACTGTTAGGTGGCACTGATTCAACTGTTGGGCACTATTGGCTGCACTGCTGGGGCTACACTAATCACCAGGACACGGATTATCAGTGCCCTGATGATCAGTGTAGATGTTCCCCTGCGACATGCCGCATACCAGCTCTCCTCATGCGCTGTCAGCGGAAGGAGAGGACTACTGATAACCACCATTTCCTATTTACCCGGTGATCAGCTGTGATTGGACGCAACTGGTCACATGGTAAAAGCAACTGTGATTGGCCCATTCCTTAGTCATGTGATCAGCTGTGTCCAAAGGACACAGCGATCACAGATCGTGCACGCGGGGTGTTGTTCTGGGTGGACCTCCATGGATGCCCTCCCAGAACTACCCAATTGCGCTGTAGCTGTTTTTTGGCTATAGCATGGTTGGTAACTGGTTAATATCATGCCCAGCTTTCCCTTCTATGGAAACAAAACCACGTGCCCTTCGGAAGATTTACCCCTAACCCCTCACCCAATCCTGCCCAGGCCATTGTTTGCTATATGGCGCTGCAATACTTTCATATGGGTACAGTGTTGCATGACCGCAAAATTGTCAAAGTGTGACAACGCTGCAAGCTGAAAATTGGCCTGGGCAGGAAGGGGCCATAAGTGCCCAGTAGACAAGTGGTTAATTTTTTATACTAGTAATGGCGGTAATCAGCAACTTTGGTGGGCATTCTGGCACTGGGTGAGAACCAACTGCCACTGACATTTCCAATGACACTAATACAGAAACCAATGCTAATAAAAAGCACTAATACACTGGGCAGGAAGGGGTTAATATCCGGGCGATCAAAGGGTTAGCTGTGTACTGTTTTGTGCTTACTGTGTGTTGTTTTATTAGGGGCCGTGCTGGTTTTTATCTCCATGCTTTGATTGGGACTGCCTGTTTGCTGGATGGGGACTGTCTCTGTGCTGGATTTTGGGGATTTCTCTGCTGGATTGGGCCATCTCTTTGCGGGATTGTAATTAAATTGCCATGTGAAGGAAGGTAGGGTGAACATTAGGGTGGCCAAATCACAGCTAAGCACAAAAAAAAAACCCTGAATGAATCGATGTCATTCAGGTAAATGCTTGCTTATAGCAAAGTAATTCTTTGCTATAAGCAAATTGTGTAAAAAAATAAAAATAAAAAAATACTGATCACTTCCCCAAAGTAGTACAATGTTACTAAAGTAACATTGTACTACTTTAGTCATAGTGAAATATATAAAAAAAAATGTTAAAAAAAAGAAAACAAAATTAATAAAAAATAATAAATAAAATAAAAAAAAATATATATTTTTTTTGATACTGTCACCACTCAGTGTCCCTGATCACCGCCATGCCAGTTATATGATGACGCTGTACTGCACTGGTGACAGTATGTAAAAAAAAAATAGTGAAACTGGAAATTGGCCTGGGCAGAAAGGGGGTATAAGTGCCCTGTAGGCTAGCGGTTTACCAATACACGCCTGGCCAATAGCCAAAAGGCGGCCGGCAAAATCTATTGGATTTCCGGGTTGGACGCCAAATGGCGTCCTCCCGCACATGCGCACTTTTCGTACTTGCAGAGCCGGACAGCGGCGCGATCTGTCACCGGCCGTGTACCTCAGACACGGTCGATGACAGATCTGAGTATCGGCCCCGTTGCCGGTACCGTGTGACCTGCTGTGACCAATCACAGCAGGTCACGTGACAGTTGTATACAATGGATGGCTTCATTCATGCCATCCATTGTATACTACTGTCTAGCTGTGAATGGTCACAGCGATCACATGCACATGTCATGTGATTAGCTGTGGCCAAATCACAGCTAAGCACAAAAAAAAAAAAACCCTGAATGAATTGATGTCATTCAGGTAAACTCTCTGCTATAAGCAAATTGTGTAAAAAAAAAAAAAAATACTGATCACTTCCCCAAAGTAGTACAATGTTACTATAGTAACATTGTACTACTTTGGACATAGTGAAATATGAAAAAAAATCTTAAAAAAAGAAAAAAAAATTAATATAAAATTAAAAATAATAAAAGTGTTTTTAAAAAATTAAAAAAAAGATATAAGTATTTTTTTTCATACTGTCACCAGTCAGTGTCTCTAATCAGCAGTTATATGAAGACGCTGTACTGCACTGGTGACAGTATGTAAAAAAATAAGTGAAAATAATTTTTTGCATTTTTTCATTTTCCGAAAAATTATGACAAAAAAAATACAACCTCAAAAAACTCGCCATGCCTCTTATGAAGTACGTCGGACTGTCTGCTCTGCAAAAAGGGGTCATTTGGGGGATATCTGTACTGTTCTGACATTCTTGGACCTCAAGAAATTAGATTGCCGTCAGTACTTCAGGATTGATCAATATTCAGATCTATACCATAGTTTGTGAACTCTATAACTTTCCTACAAACTAAAAAATACATCCTAATTTGGGATATTTTCACCAAAGACATGTAGCAGAATACATCTCAGCCTAAATTTATGAAGAACAATTATTTATTTGCAAACTTTTATAACAGAAACAAAGAAAAAACGTGTTTTTTTTCAAAATTTTTGGTCTTTTTTTGATAATTTAGCAAAAAATAAAAACCTTGGCGGTGATTAAATACCACCAAAAGAAAGCTCTAAGTGTGCGAAAAAAATGATAAAATTTTAGTTTGGGTACAGTGTTGTATGACCGCACAATTGTCATTCAAAGTGTGAGAGCGCTGAAACCTGAAAACTGGCCTGGGCAGGAAGGGGGAAAATTGCCCGGTATTCAAATGGTTAAACAAGGCAGTTCACATTAAACCGACCCCACAGCCAAGACCCTGCAAGCCTGCCGTGTCCCTACCTGAGAGCCGTGGTCGTCCCTGTCTGCTAATCGCTGGTCGTCCCTGCCATGAGGTTGAGTAGGTGTGGCCTGTGTATTCTTGCCTTAACAGCCTCGGAGTCCCCGCCCCCTCCTCCACGCTGCAACTGACGGGCAGGAATTTCTGTGTGATCATCCAAACACAACCGCCCTGTAGTTGGCCAATCGCAGACTGAGCCTCGAGCTCAGCTTTCGCACCACACACCTGATTGGCTGCATCTCAAGCCAAAGTTAGATCAAGCCCGCCCCCTTTCCCTGCCGCCTATCAGCATTGAGTAGGCATGGCCTATGTTTTCTTACCTTAACAGCCTCGGAGTCTCCGCCCCCTCCTCCACGCTGCAACTGACAGGGAGGAATTTCTGTTTGATCACCCAAACACAACCGCCCTGTAGTTGGCCAATCGCAGACTGAGCCTCAAAAGCTCGGCTTTCGCACCACGCACCTGATTGGTTGCATCTCAAGCCGAACATAGATCAAGCCCCACCCCCTTTTCCTGCCGCCTATCAGCTTTGAGTAGGCATGGGCTATATTTTCTTACCATAACCTCCTCGGAGTCCCTGCCCCCTCCTCCACGCTGCAGCTGACAGAGAGGAATTTCTGTATAATCATCCAAACACAACCGCCCTGTAGTTGGCCAATCGCAGACTGAGCCTCAAAAGCTCAGCTTTCGCACCACACACCTGATTGGTTGCATCTCAAGCCGAACTTAGATCAAGCCCCACCCCCTTTTCTTGCCGCCTATCATCATTGAGTAGGCATGGGCTATATTTTCTTATCTTAACAGCCTCGGAGTCCCCGCCCCCTCCTCCACACTACAGCTGACAGGGAGGAATTTCTGTGTGATCATCCAAACACAACCGCCCTGTAGTTGGCCAATCGCAGACTGAGCCTCAAGAGCTCAGCTTTCGCACCACACACCTGATTGGCTGCATCTCAAGCCAAAGTTAGATCAAGCCCCGCCCCCTTTTCCTGCCGCCTATCAGCATTGAGTAGGCATGGCCTATGTTTTCTTACCTTAACAGCCTCGGAGTCTCCGCCCCCTCCTCCACGCTGCAACTGACAGGGAGGAATTTCTGTTTGATCACCCAAACACAACCGCCCTGTAGTTGGCCAATCGCAGACTGAGCCTCAAAAGCTCAGCTTTCGCACCACGCACCTGATTGGTTGCATCTCAAGCCGAACTTAGATCAAGCCCCACCCCCTTTTCCTGCCGCCTATCAGCTTTGAGTAGGCATGGGCTATATTTTCTTACCTTAACAGCCATGGAGTCCCAGCCCCCTCCTCCACGCTGCAGCTTACAGGGAGGAATTTCTGTGTGATCATCCAAACACAACTGCCCTGTAGTTGGCCAATCGCAGACTGAGCCTCGAGCTCAGCTTTCGCACCACACACCTGATTGGTTGCATCTCAAGCCAAAGTTAGATCAAGCCCCGCCCCCTTTTCCTGCCGCCTATCAGCATTGAGTAGGCATGGCCTATGTTTTCTTACCTTAACAGCCTCGGAGTCTCTGCCCCCTCCTCCACGCTGCAACTGACAGGGAGGAATTTCTGTTTGATCACCCAAACACAACCGCCCTGTAGTTGGCCAATCGCAGACTGAGCCTCAAAAGCTCAGCTTTCGCACCACACACCTGATTGGCTGCATCTCAAGCCAAAGTTAGATCAAGCACCGCCCCCTTTTCCTGCCGCCTATCAGCTAGAGTAGGCATGGGCTATATTTTCTTACCTTAACAGCCATGGAGTCCCCGCCCCCTCCTCCACGCTGCAGCTGACAGGGAGGAATTTCTGTATAATCATCCAAACACAACCGCCCTGTAGTTGACCAATCGCAGACTGAGCCTCAAAAGCTCAGCTTTCGCACCACGCACCTGATTGGTTGCATCTCAAGCCAAACTTAGATCAAGCCCCGCCCCCTTTTCCTGCTGCATATCAGCTTTCAGTAGGTGTGGCACTTCCCATGAGGCATTGCTCCTCACACATTCACGTTCTCAAGACACTTTCTGACACGTATGGACAGTACTGAACTGTACGTGTGCTGCACTGTATGGTGACATGTATGGACGGTGTACTGAGCTGTACGTGTGCTGCACTGTATGGTGACATGTATGGACGGTGTACTGAGCTGTACGTGTGCTGCACTGTGTATAGTGACATGAATGGACAGTGTACTGAGCTGTACGTGTGCTGCACTGTGTATAGTGACATGCATGGACGGTGTACTGAGCTGTACGTGTGCTGCACTGTGTATAGTGACATGCATGGACAGTGTACTGAGCTGTATGTGTGCTGCACTGTGTATAGTGACATGCATGGACAGTGTACTGAGCTGTACGTGTGCTGCACTGTGTATAGTGACATGCATGGACAGTGTACTGAGCTGTACGTGTGCTGCACTGTGTATAGTGCACAGTGTCAGAATGCCCGCTGCAGTCCCGCTATATCATGTGACCTCCACTCCACTTTTTTTTTTTTTTTTAAACGAACTGTAATGTAACAAACAACCAATGGCTGCAGGCTGGAGCTCGACAGGAAACGTTACATTAAAGTTTATTTAAAAAACGTTTGAGTGGAGGTCACATGTTTCCTGTCGAATGGAGCTCCAGTTTGCAGCCATTTTTTTTACATTAAAGTTCATTTAAAGGAGTGGAGGTCACATGTTTCCTGTGGAAAGTGGAGCTCCAGTATGCAGCCAGACCCCCTTGTCTAATATTCGGCTATTGGACAGCGCCGGTGCAGACATTGCCAGCTATTGGTTATTATCCTGTGTCGTTGAAGGGGCGGGAGTGATGTTTGGTCACATGATCGGGCTGTCCTGCAATGGAGGGGCGATGGTGCGGGGTGTGTGCTGCTTGCCGTGCCGTGTAGCAGGTTACCTAACGCTGGAGGATGGGGTCACCGTGTGATTGTACAGTCCGCTCCCCAACCACCGTGTGTGGAGGGGTGTGCCGGCCTAGTGTACATTGCATTGGATGTGTGTGGTGTGTTGATGATTGGAGCCATGTTGCTTTCCCAGGATTCCTCTGTAGCACACGGACTAGGACAACATCTTTCTGTTAGTTTCGTGTCCCCGTTCACAAAGCATCATTCAGCGTGGCGCTTCCCTATTTCCTGGCTTTAACCACTTGCCTGCCGGGCGCTTTACCCCCTCCCCCTTACCAATGTTCAGCTTTCAGTGCCCTCATACTTTGACAATTGTGCGGTCATGCAACACTGGACCCAAACTACTTTTTTATCATTTTTTTTAGACCAAGCTTTCTTTTGGTGGTATTTATTCACCACTGGGGGTTTTATTTTTTGATAAACTAAAAAGGAGCACAAATTTTGAGGGGAAAAATAGTTTTTCTTAGTTTCTATCAAAATGTTTTGTAAACAAGTAATTTTTCTCCTTCACTGATGGGCACTGTTAGGTGGCACTGATTCAACTGTTGGGCACTATTGGCTGCACTGATGGGGCTACACTAATCACCAGGACACGGATTATCAGTGCCCTGATGATCAGTGTAGATGTTCCCCTGCGACATGCCGCATACCAGCTCTCCTCATGCGCTGTCAGCGGAAGGGGAGGACTACTGATAACCACCATTTCCTATTTACCCGGTGATCAGCTGTGATTGGACGCAACTGGTCGCATGGTAAAAGCATCTGTGATTGGCCCATTCCTTAGTCATGTGATCAGCTGTGTCCAAAGGACACAGCGATCACAGATCGTGCGTGCGGGCTGTGGTTCTGGGAGAACGTCCATGGATGCCCTCCCAGAACTAGCCAACCGCATTGTAGATGGCTTTTGGCTATAGCATGGTTGGGAACTGGTTATGGAAACGAAACCACTTGGCCTTCGGAAGATTTATCCCCAACCCCCACCCCCAATCCTGCCCAGGCCATTGTTTGCTATACGGCGCTGCGCTACTTTAAATGACAGTTGTGCGGTCATGCAACACTGCATACAAATGGAATTTATATCCTTTTTTTCACACACCGCTTTCTTTTGGTGGTATTTGATCATCGCTGGGTTTATTTTTTTATAACTGAACAATGACCAAAATTAAAAAAGAAGGTTTTTGCTATAAAACATATCCCATAAAAAAATTGGGGGAAAAAATTCTTAATTTAGGTCAAAATATATTCTGCTACATGTCTTTGGTTAACAAAAATCCCAATAAGCGTATATTGATTGGTTTGCATGAAAGTTATAGCGGCTACAAATGGTGATATATATATCTTGGAGTATTAATTAACCTCTTCCTTACCACGGTATAGCCGAAAGACGGCTACAGCACGGTTGTCTAGTTCTGGGACGACGCCCATGGATGTCATTCCAGAACACGCCCCCATACGGACACAGCTGATCATGTGATAAGGTAAACGGCCAATCACAGCAGCCTTTTAGCATGTGATCAGCTGCGTCCAATGACACAGTAGATCACCAGGTAAATACAGTTGTCGATTTTCGGCTGCACTTTCCTCACATTGTCACAACATGAGGAAAGTACTGCCGATAACCGGAAAGTGATCGGCACTGATGATCAGGGCCCATCAATGACACCCACCTGTGCCCTGCAGTGCCGCCTATCAGTGTAGCCTGTCAATGCCGCCTCTCAGTGCCTCCTATCAGTGCCACCTCATTATCGCACATCAGTGAAGGAGAAAAATTACCTGTTTGCAATATTTTATAATAGAAACAAAGAAAAACTTTTTTTTCAATCTTTTTGCTCTCTTTTTGTTCATAGCGCAAAAAATAAAAACACCCAGCTGTGATTAAATGCCACCAAAAGAAAGTTCTATTTGTGTGAAAAAAATGATAATTTCAAATGGGTACAGTGTTGCATGACCGCAAAATTGTCAAAGTGTGACAACGCCGCAAGCTGAAAATTGGCCTGGGCAGGAAGGGGGCATAAGTGCCCAGTAGACAAGTGGTTAATTTTTTATACTAGTAATGGCGGCAATCAGCGGCTTTGGTGGGCATTCTGGCACTGGGTGAGAACCAACTGCCACTGACATCTCCAGTGACACTAATACAGAAACCAATGCTAATAAAAAGCACTAATACACTGGGCAGGAAGGGGTTAACATCTGGGCGATCAAAGGGTTAGCTGTGTACTGTTTTGTGATTACTGTGTGTTGTTTTATTAGGGGCCGTGCTGGTTTTTATCTCCCTGCTTTGATTGGGACTGCCTGTTTGCTGGATGGGGACTGTCTCTGTGCTGGATTTTGGGGATGTCTCTGCTGGATTGGGCCATCTCTTTGCGGGATTGTAATGAAATTGCCATGTGAAGGAAGGCAGGCTGAACATTTTACCCCCTCTCCATTCCTTTTCATGCCCCCGCTCTTGTCATACACAAACTGATATTTATTGTCCTTTACATAGATGAATCATACCAAATGAAATCCATTGATTCTAATTATTATTACCACTACTATGCACAATGGGTAAAGCTGTATATAAGAAACAAAAAGAGGGCGCACAGGCCTGGTGCATTACCTTTAAAATGGGATTTATTTATAAATTGTAAAATACTCACAAGAGAAATGTAAAATCAGATTAAAATGAAAAACATGTCGCAGGGGATGCAGAGTGGTTCAGGAACCCCTCTGGGTGGTCTGGTGGGGGACTGTGAACCTCTGGATAGATGGTGGCTGACGCCTTTCGAGGTTGTACCTCTTCCTCAGAGCCAGTGTGTCACAGTCCCCCACCAGACCACCCAGTTCAGCTATATGGCAGTTGAGATTAAACAAGGCAGTTCAGCTCAACGGCAGTTCAGCTCAACGGCACTGACTGGCACTTATAGGTTGCACTGACTGGCAGCACTGATAGGTGGCACTGATTGGCATTGATAGGTGGCACTGACTGGCACTGATGGATGACACTGAAAGGCAGGTCATATGGGCACTGATATGTGGCATTGATGTGGCACTGATAGGCACTGGCATGTGGCACTGATCGACACAGACAGCTGGCACTGCTGGGGCTACACTGATCATCAGTGCCTTGATGAGCAGTGTACATGTCCCCTCCGTGGAAAGCCGATTATCGGCTCTCCTCTCCTCTCAAGCTGTCAGCGTGACAGCTCGAGAGGAGAGAAATGCCGATAACCGCCATTTCTGTGTTTACATGTGATCAGCTGTGATTGGACACAGCTGATCACATGATCGAGCCGACATCTTCGGCTCTTTCCATGATCGGTGATCCACTGTGTCCGAGGCTCCCTGAGCCACGCATGTGCGGTGAGAATGGGAGGACGTCATATGACGTCCTCTCAGAAAGAGAGAACCACCTTGCACCCATCATTGGACTATATGGCGGGCGGGAGTTGGTTAAACAAGGCAGTTTAGCTCAACGGCAGTTCAGCTCAATGGCAGTTCACATAAAACACGGCAGTTCACAGTAACCACCGCCCGCCCGCCATAGCGTAATATGACGGGCTCAAGGTGGTTCTCTTGTTCTGGGAGGACTTCATATGACGTCCTCCATTCTCACTGCGCATGCGCGGCTAAGGGAGCGTGCAGTGCGGCGATCGGCGGTGCGATGTGTCCCTCGGATCACCAATCACGGAAAGAGCTGGAGATGTCGGCTCAGTCATGTGATCAGCTGTGTCCAATCACAGCTGATCACATGTAAACAGGGAAATGCCGGTTATCGGCATTTCTCTCCTGTCGAGCTGTCACGCTGACAGCTCGAGAGGAGAGGACAGCCGGTAATCGGCTTTCCGCGGAGGGCACATGTACACTGATCATCAGGGCACTGATGATCAGTGTGCCCTGATGATCAGTGCCACCTGTCAGTGTCCATCAGTGCCTTATGTCAGTGTCTCGTACCAGTGTAACATCAATGCCACATATCAGTGCCCATCTGAGCTGCCTTTCAGTGTCACCCATCAGTGCCAGTCAGTGCCGCCTGTAGCTGGCCAGCTAAGACCAGTCCTAGGTTGTTAATATGGTTCACATATATGTGTATACCAAACCTGCCAATAACCTCAGTACAGTGTATATGTGCATATGTTAAAGCCAAAAGCAGAATCATTGCTGTGATTTATGTCTTTGATTGTTATATGACATTTATATATTCATTGTGTTAGCAGAAGCAGAAAAGGAAAATATGCCTTTAAGGGTTAAAGATGAGCCAATCACAGACAGCCTCACACTGTACAGAGCCTTAACCAATCCCAGCCAGTTTCACATCTATGCCTGTGTAAAACTCCCTGCTAGGATTTTCTAGAGACACATGCTCACCAGACAGAAGAGGAAACAGACAGTTCCAATCAGAAAAGCTTTATGGAGACAGAGAAGGCCAAATAGGTATTTAATGCACTTGTGTGTTCCTCTGTTGTTTAGTAATGCAGGTAGATCTGTATGTAAAAACTGTTGTATGTGTTTACTTGTAGTTCCACCAAACTTACGAATTAAACGAATCAAGTCACTGTAGAGTAATCATAATCCAATTGAATCTATCGAATCTATCGAGATAAGCTATTGAATCAACCCAATGTAATACAAATGAAACCATTGTAATATGAAAGAAACAAGCCATTGTAAGCAGTTATATGAAGAAGATTGAAGTTATTAAAGAAGTTAACTAAAGTATTCGGTGTGCTCTTTAAACCTACTGCATCCATAGAGCGGCATTGGAGGAATTACAGAGTAAAGTCAGTCTACTCAAACAAAGAAACAGCAATTGCATAATTTTTCTAATGCCACAGCGCACTAGGCACCAAAGGGTGCTGCGCCTGCCACAGCGCCTATCAGTGTGCATGAGTGCCACCTATCAGTGCCAGTCTGTGCCGCCTATCAGTGCCGCATATCAGTGCTGCCTATCAGTGCCCATCAGTGATGCCTGTCAATGCCCATCAGTGCCACCTACCAGTGCCTCCTCATCAGTGCAGCCTCATTAGCACACATCAGTGAAAGAGAAAAATCACTTAGTTTTTGTTATAAAATATTGTAAATAAGAAAAAACTTTTTTTTTCAAAATTTTCAGTGGTTTTTGGTTTAAGAAAAAATAAAAAACCCAGAGGTGATTACATACCACCAAAATAAAGCTCTATTTGTCACAAAGAAAAATGATGAAAATTTCATATGGGTACAATGTTGCATGACTGCGCAATTGTCAAAGTGCGACAGCGCTGAAAGCTGGAAATTGGCCTGGGCAGGAAGGGGGTATAAGTGCCCTGTAGGCTAGTGGTTCAACAAGGCAGTTCACATTAAACAAGGCAATTCAGATTAAACAGACCCTTATCAAAAAAGGGCGACTCGGCTTCCGTAAGTTCCCGCCCCTTCCTGTAGTGACTATTCGCTTTCTTCTCTCTAAGCGGCCGCACGCATTGATGTAGGAAGACATGAAAGTGGGCGCGATTTGTTTTCTTACACAGAGCTCACCCAAACCCAACCGCCCTGTAGTTGGCCAATCGCAAACTGAGCCTCGAGCTCAGCTTTCACGCTACGCACCTGATTGGCTGCCTCTCAAGCCGAACTTAGATCAAGCCCTGCCCCCTTTTCTGCCCCATATCAGCTTTGAGTAGGCGTGGCACTTCCCATGAGGCATTGCTCCTCACACATTCACATGTTTTCAGACACTTTCTGACATGTATGGACAGTACTGAACTGTACGTGTGCTGCACTGTGTATAGTGACATGCATGGACAGTTTACTGAGCTGTACGTGTGCTGCACTGTGTATAGTGACATGCTTGGACAGTTTACTGACCTGCACTGTGTATAGTGACATGCATGGACAGTGTACTGAGCTGTACATGTGCTGCACTGTGTATAGTGACATGCATGGACAGTGTACTGTGCTGTACGTGTGCTGGACTGTGTATATTGACATGCATGGACAGTGTACTGAGCTGTACGTGTGCTGCACTGTGTATAGTGACATGCATGGACAGTGTACTGAGCTGTACGTGTGCTGCACTGTGTATAGTGACATGCATAGACAGTGTACTGACCTGCACTGTGTATAGTGACATGCATGGACAGTGTACTGAGCTGTACGTGTGCTGCACTTTGTATAGTGACATGCATGGACAGTGTACTGAACTGTACGTGTGCTGCACTGTGTATAGTGACATGCATGGACAGTGTACTGAGCTGTACGTGTGCTGCACTGTGTATAGTGACATGCATGGACAGTGTACTGAGCTGTACGTGTGCTGCATTGTGTATAGTGACATGCATGGACAGTGTACTGAGCTGTACGTGTGCTGCACTGTGTATAGTGACATGCATGGACAGTGTACTGAGCTGTACGTGTGCTGCATTGTGTATAGTGACATGCATGGAAAGTGTACTGAGCTGTATGTGTGCTGCACTGTGTATAGTGACATGTATGGACAGTGTACTGACCTGCACTGTGTATAGTGACATACATGGACAGTGTACCAAGCTGTACGTGTGCTGCACTGTGTATAGTGACATGCATGGACAGTGTACTGAGCTGTACGTGTGCTGCACTGTGTATAGTGACATGCATGGACAGTGTACTGAGCTGTACGTGTGCTGCACTGTGTATAGTGACATGCATGGACAGTGTACGGACCTGCACTGTCTATAGTGACATGTACAGCTCAGTGTACTGAGCTGTACGTGTGCTGCACTGTGTATAGTGCACAGTGTCAGAATGTCCGCCGCAGTCCCGCTATAAGTCGCTGATCGCCGCCATTACTAGTTTATAAAACCATTACTAATCCAGTACATATCCCACCATTCGTAGACAGTATAACTTTCATGTAAACCAATTCATTTACACGTATTGGGATAATTTTTAGCAAAGACATGTCGCAGAATACATTTTGGCCTATATTTATGATGAAATTAGATTTTTACTGTACATGTTTTATAGCAAAAAGTCAAAAATATCATTTGTTTTTCAAAATTGTCGGTCTTTTTTGTTTTCTAGTGCAAAATTTAGAAAACACACAGGTGATCAAATACAACCAAAAGAAAGCTGTATTTGTGGGGAAAAAAAGGACACAGCGTTGCATGACCGCGCAATTGTCAGTCAAAATAACACAACACTGTATCACAAAAAATGGCCTGGTCAGGAAGGGGGGGGGGGTAAATCTATGGAGGACAAGTGGGTGAGATCAGTGCAGCCTGAGTTTGATAGAAAGCCATTCCCCAGCCCTGGAGAGCCTCTACTACAGGAATAAAGTGACAGCACAGTCATCCCGCCATCATCTGCACGATTTCTAATGCTGCGAACACACACAAGTCAATTGGCAGAAGATCGATCCTGTGGAAGATCTGCACATACACGTCACATCCTGTCCCCATCGCCCACAGATTGCAGATCATGACCGGGAACATCCATTCTGGCCCAGTGATTCCTCCCATTAGAACCGCCTTCGCTGAACGGCGGACTGGATCCGATCCTATTGACAGCTCAGTCCGAATCGCTAGTTTTCACCTTCTGCAGGGAGAACCATACAGGGCGGATCGGTCCCAGTCCTTTTCCCACCTCCTCAATCTCCTCCTTTATACACCCATAGACTAGATTAATCCCGCCATCCGTATCTCCGCCTACTTGTGGAGACTTCTTGCAAGTTTATTGGTTCATCGGCCTGACAATCCGTAGCGTGTTGATCCGAGCAGCGCTGGGAACCGACTCAACGCTTCAGAGCCCTGAAAGACACTGATTGGCTGGAGCTCGATAGGAAACGTTACATTAAAGTTAATTTAAAAAACGTTCGAGTGGAGGTCACATGTTTCCTGTCGAATGGAGCTCCAGTTTGCAGCCATTTTTGAACATTGAAGTTAATTAAAGAAGTGGAGTGGAGGTCACATGTTTCCTGTGGAAAGTGGAGCTCCAGTATGCAGCCAGACCCCCTTGTCTAATATTCGGCTATTGGACAGCGGCGGTGCAGACATTGCCAGCTATTGGTTATTATCCTGTGTCGTTGAAGGGGCGGGAGTGATGTTTGGTCACATGATCGGGCTGTCCTGCAGTGGAGGGGCGATGGTGCGGGGTGTGCTGCTTGCCGTGCCGTGTAGCAGGTTACCTAACGCTGGAGGATGGGGTCACCGTGTGATTGTACAGTCCGCTCCCCAACCACCGTGTGTGGAGGGGTGTGCCGGCCTAGTGTACATTGAATTGGATGTGTGTGGTGTGTTGATGATTGGAGCCATGTTGCTTTCCCAGGATTCCTCTGTAGCACACGGACTAGGACAACATCTTTCTGTTAGTTTCCTGTCCCCATTCACAACTGTTGGGGATTGAACTGTTGGGCACTATTGGCTGCACTGCTGGGGCTACACTAATCACCAGGACACGGATTATCAGTGCCCTGATGATCAGTGTAGATGTTCCCCTGCGACATGCCGCATACCAGCTCTCCTCATGCGCTGTCAGCGGAAGGAGAGGACTACTGATAACCACCATTTCCTATTTACCCGGTGATCAGCTGTGATTGGACGCAACTGGTCACATGGTAAAAGCATCTGTGATTGGCCCATTCCTTAGTCATGTGATCAGCTGTGTCCAAAGGACACAGCGATCACAGATCGTGCACGCGGGGTGTTGTTCTGGGTGGACCTCCATGGATGCCCTCCCAGAACTACCCAATTGCGCTGTAGCTGTTTTTTGGCTATAGCATGGTTGGTAACTGGTTAATATCATGCCCAGCTTTCCCTTCTATGGAAACAAAACCACGTGCCCTTCGGAAGATTTACCCCTAACCCCTCACCCAATCCTGCCCAGGCCATTGTTTGCTATATGGCGCTGCAATACTTTCATATGGGTACAGTGTTGCATGACCGCAAAATTGTCAAAGTGTGACAACGCTGCAAGCTGAAAATTGGCCTGGGCAGGAAGGGGCCATAAGTGCCCAGTAGACAAGTGGTTAATTTTTTATACTAGTAATGGTGGTAATCAGCGACTTTGGTGGGCATTCTGGCACTGGGTGAGAACCAACTGCCACTGACATTTCCAATGACACTAATACAGAAACCAATGCTAATAAAAAGCACTAATACACTGGGCGGGAAGGGGTTAATATCCGGGCGATCAAAGGGTTAGCTGTGTACTGTTTTGTGCTTACTGTGTGTTGTTTTATTAGGGGCCGTGCTGGTTTTTATCTCCATGCTTTGATTGGGACTGCCTGTTTGCTGGATGGGGACTGTCTCTGTGCTGGATTTTGGAGATGTCTCTGCTGGATTGGGCCATCTCTTTGCGGGATTGTAATGAAATTGCCATGTGAAGGAAGGTAGGGTGAACATTAGGGTGGCCAAATCACAGCTAAGCACAAAAAAAAAACCCTGAATGAATCGATGTCATTCAGGTAAATGCTTGCTTATAGCAAAGTAATTCTTTGCTATAAGCAAATTGTGTAAAAAAATAAAAATAAAAAAATACTGATCACTTCCCCAAAGTAGTACAATGTTACTAAAGTAACATTGTACTACTTTAGTCATAGTGAAATATATAAAAAAAAATGTTAAAAAAAAGAAAACAAAATTAATAAAAAATAATAAATAAAAAAAAATATATATATTTTTTTTTTGATACTGTCACCACTCAGTGTCCCTGATCACCGCCATGCCAGTTATATGATGACGCTGTACTGCACTGGTGACAGTATGTAAAAAAAAAATAGTGAAACTGGAAATTGGCCTGGGCAGAAAGGGGGTATAAGTGCCCTGTAGGCTAGCGGTTTACCAATACACGCCTGGCCAATAGCCAAAAGGCGGCCGGCAAAATCTATTGGATTTCCGGGTTGGACGCCAAATGGCGTCCTCCCGCACATGCGCACTTTTCGTACTTGCAGAGCCGGACAGCGGCACGATCTGTCACCGGCCGTGTACCTCAGACACGGTCGATGACAGATCTGAGTATCGGCCCCGTTGCCGGTACCGTGTGACCTGCTGTGACCAATCACAGCAGGTCACGTGACAGTTGTATACAATGGATGGCTTCATTCATGCCATCCATTGTATAGTACTGTCTAGCTGTGAATGGTCACAGCGATCACATGCACATGTCATGTGATTAGCTATGGCCAAATCACAGCTAAGCACAAAAAAAAAAAAAAAAAAAAACCCTGAATGAATTGATGTCATTCAGGTAAACTCTTTGCTATAAGCAAATTGTGTAAAAAAAAAAAAAAAAATACTGATCACTTCCCCAAAGTAGTACAATGTTACTATAGTAACATTGTACTACTTTGGACATTGTGAAATATGAAAAAAAAATCTTAAAAAAAGAAAAAAAAATTAATATAAAATTAAAAATAATAAAAGTGTTTTTAAAAAATTAAAA
The DNA here is from genome assembly GCF_062004578.1 of Staurois parvus. NCBI lineage: Eukaryota > Metazoa > Chordata > Amphibia > Anura > Ranidae > Staurois > Staurois parvus. The sequence continues at coordinate 2,133,083 of NW_028318929.1, forward strand.
AAAAGATATAAGTATTTTTTTTCATACTGTCACCAGTCAGTGTCTCTAATCAGCAGTTATATGAAGACGCTGTACTGCACTGGTGACAGTATGTAAAAAAATAAGTGAAAATAATTTTTTGCATTTTTTCATTTTCCGAAAAATTATGACAAAAAAAATACAACTTCAAAAAACTCGCCATGCCTCTTATGAAGTACGTCGGACTGTCTGCTCTGCAAAAAGGGGTCATTTGGGGGATATCTGTACTGTTCTGACATTCTTGGACCTCAAGAAATTAGATTGCCGTCAGTACTTCAGGATTGATCAATATTCAGATCTATACCATAGTTTGTGAACTCTATAACTTTCCTACAAACTAAAAAATACATCCTAATTTGGGATATTTTCACCAAAGACATGTAGCAGAATACATCTCAGCCTAAATTTATGAAGAACAATTATTTATTTGCAAACTTTTATAACAGAAACAAAGAAAAAACGTGTTTTTTTTCAAAATTTTTGGTCTTTTTTTGATAATTTAGCAAAAAATAAAAACCTTGGCGGTGATTAAATACCACCAAAAGAAAGCTCTAAGTGTGCGAAAAAAATGATAAAATTTTAGTTTGGGTACAGTGTTGTATGACCGCGCAATTGTCATTCAAAGTGTGAGAGCGCTGAAACCTGAAAACTGGCCTGGGCAGGAAGGGGGAAAATTGCCCGGTATTCAAATGGTTAAACAAGGCAGTTCACATTAAACCGACCCCACAGCCAAGACCCTGCAAGCCTGCCGTGTCCCTACCTGAGAGCCGTGGTCGTCCCTGTCTGCTAATCGCTGGTCGTCCGTGCCATGAGGTTGAGTAGGTGTGGCCTGTGTATTCTTGCCTTAACAGCCTCGGAGTCCCCGCCCCCTCCTCCACGCTGCAACTGACGGGCAGGAATTTCTGTGTGATCATCCAAACACAACCGCCCTGTAGTTGGCCAATCGCAGACTGAGCCTCGAGCTCAGCTTTCGCACCACACACCTGATTGGCTGCATCTCAAGCCAAAGTTAGATCAAGCCCCGCCCCCTTTCCCTGCCGCCTATCAGCATTGAGTAGGCATGGCCTATGTTTTCTTACCTTAACAGCCATGGAGTCCCCGCCCCCTCCTCCACACTGCAGCTGACAGGGAGGAATTTCTGTGTGATCACCCAAACACAACCGCCCTGTAGTTGGCCAATCGCAGACTGAGCCTCAAAAGCTCAGCTTTCGCACCACGCACCTGATTGGTTGCATCTCAAGCCGAACTTAGATCAAGCCCCACCCCCTTTTCCTGCCGCCTATCAGCTTTGAGTAGGCATGGGCTATATTTTCTTACCATAACATCCTCGGAGTCCCCGCCCCCTCCTCCAGGCTGCAGCTGACAGGGAGGAATTTCTGTATAATCATCCAAACACAACCGCCCTGTAGTTGGCCAATCGCAGACTGAGCCTCAAAAGCTCAGCTTTCGCACCACACACCTGATTGGTTGCATCTCAAGCCGAACTTAGATCAAGCCCCGCCCCCTTTTCTTGCCGCCTATCATCATTGAGTAGGCATGGGCTATATTTTCTTACCTTAACAGCCTCGGAGTCCCCGCCCCCTCCTCCACACTACAGCTGACAGGGAGGAATTTCTGTGTGATCATCCAAACACAACCGCCCTGTAGTTGGCCAATCGCAGACTGAGCCTCAAGAGCTCAGCTTTCGCACCACACACCTGATTGGCTGCATCTCAAGCCAAAGTTAGATCAAGCCCCGCCCTTTTTTCCTGCCGCCTATCAGCATTGAGTAGGCATGGCCTATGTTTTCTTACCTTAACAGCCTCGGAGTCTCCGCCCCCTCCTCCACGCTGCAACTGACAGGGAGGAATTTCTGTTTGATCACCCAAACACAACCGCCCTGTAGTTGGCCAATCGCAGACTGAGCCTCAAAAGCTCAGCTTTCGCACCACGCACCTGATTGGTTGCATCTCAAGCCGAACTTAGATCAAGCCCCACCCCCTTTTCCTGCCGCCTATCAGCTTTGAGTAGGCATGGGCTATATTTTCTTACCTTAACAGCCATGGAGTCCCCGCCCCCTCCTCCACGCTGCAGCTTACAGGGAGGAATTTCTGTGTGATCATCCAAACACAACTGCCCTGTAGTTGGCCAATCGCAGACTGAGCCTCGAGCTCAGCTTTCGCACCACACACCTGATTGGTTGCATCTCAAGCCAAAGTTAGATCAAGCCCCGCCCCCTTTTCCTGCCGCCTATCAGCTTTGAGTAGGCATGGGCTATATTTTCTTACCTTAACAGCCATGGAGTCTCCGCCCCCTCCTCCACGCTGCAGCTGACAGGGAGGAATTTCTGTATAATCATCCAAACACAACCGCCCTGTAGTTGACCAATCGCAGACTGAGCCTCAAAAGCTCAGCTTTCGCACCACGCACCTGATTGGTTGCATCTCAAGCCGAACTTAGATCAAGCCCCGCCCCCTTTTCCTGCTGCATATCAGCTTTCATTAGGTGTGGCACTTCCCATGAGGCATTGCTCCTCACACATTCACGTTCTCAAGACACTTTCTGACACGTATGGACAGTACTGAACTGTACGTGTGCTGCACTGTATGGTGACATGTATGGACGGTGTACTGAGCTGTACGTGTGCTGCACTGTATGGTGACATGTATGGACGGTGTACTGAGCTGTACGTGTGCTGCACTGTGTATAGTGACATGAATGGACAGTGTACTGAGCTGCACGTGTGCTGCACTGTGTATAGTGACATGTATGGACGGTGTACTGAGCTGTACGTGTGCTGCACTGTGTATAGTGACATGCATGGACAGTGTACTGAGCTGTATGTGTGCTGCACTGTGTATAGTGACATGCATGGACAGTGTACTGAGCTGTACGTGTGCTGCACTGTGTATAGTGACATGCATGGACAGTGTACTGAGCTGTACGTGTGCTGCACTGTGTATAGTGCACAGTGTCAGAATGCCCGCTGCAGTCCCGCTATATCATGTGACCTCCACTCCACTTTTTTTTTTTTTTTTTAAACGAACTGTAATGTAACAAACAACCAATGGCTGCAGGCTGGAGCTCGACAGGAAACGTTACATTAAAGTTTATTTAAAAAACGTTTGAGTGGAGGTCACATGTTTCCTGTCGAATGGAGCTCCAGTTTGCAGCCATTTTTTTTACATTAAAGTTCATTTAAAGGAGTGGAGGTCACATGTTTCCTGTGGAAAGTGGAGCTCCAGTATGCAGCCAGACCCCCTTGTCTAATATTCGGCTATTGGACAGCGCCGGTGCAGACATTGCCAGCTATTGGTTATTATCCTGTGTCGTTGAAGGGGCGGGAGTGATGTTTGGTCACATGATCGGGCTATCCTGCGATGGTGCGGGGTGTGTGCTGCTTGCCGTGCCGTGTAGCAGGTTACCTAACGCTGGAGGATGGGGTCACCGTGTGATTGTACAGTCCGCTCCCCAACCACCGTGTGTGGAGGGGTGTGCCGGCCTAGTGTACATTGCATTGGATGTGTGTGGTGTGTTGATGATTGGAGCCATGTTGCTTTCCCAGGATTCCTCTGTAGCACACGGACTAGGACAACATCTTTCTGTTAGTTTCGTGTCCCCATTCACAAAGCATCATTCAGCGTGGCGCTTCCCTATTTCCTGGCTTTAACCACTTGCCTGCCGGGCGCTTTACCCCCTCCCCCTTACCAATGTTCAGCTTTCAGTGCCCTCATACTTTGACAATTGTGCGGTCATGCAACACTGGACCCAAACTACTTTTTTATCATTTTTTTTAGACCGAGCTTTCTTTTGGTGGTATTTATTCACCACTGGGGGTTTTATTTTTTGATAAACTAAAAAGGAGCACAAATTTTGAGGGGAAAAATAGTTTTTCTTAGTTTCTATTAAAATGTTTTGTAAACAAGTAATTTTTCTCCTTCACTGATGGGCACTGTTAGGTGGCACTGATTCAACTGTTGGGCACTATTGGCTGCACTGATGGGGCTACACTAATCACCAGGACACGGATTATCAGTGCCCTGATGATCAGTGTAGATGTTCCCCTGCGACATGCCGCATACCAGCTCTCCTCATGCGCTGTCAGCGGAAGGGGAGGACTACTGATAACCACCATTTCCTATTTACCCGGTGATCAGCTGTGATTGGACGCAACTGGTCGCATGGTAAAAGCATCTGTGATTGGCCCATTCCTTAGTCATGTGATCAGCTGTGTCCAAAGGACACAGCGATCACAGATCGTGCGTGCGGGCTGTGGTTCTGGGAGAACGTCCATGGATGCCCTCCCAGAACTAGCCAACCGCATTGTAGATGGCTTTTGGCTATAGCATGGTTGGGAACTGGTTATGGAAACGAAACCACTTGCCCTTCGGAAGATTTATCCCCAACCCCCCCCCCCCCCACCCCCAATCCTGCCCAGGCCATTGTTTGCTATACGGCGCTGCGCTACTTTAAATGACAGTTGTGCGGTCATGCAACACTGCATACAAATGGAATTTATATCCTTTTTTTCACACACCGCTTTCTTTTGGTGGTATTTGATCATCGCTGGGTTTATTTTTTTATAACTGAACAATGACCAAAATTAAAAAAGAAGGTTTTTGCTATAAAACATATCCCATAAAAAAATTGGGGGAAAAAATTCTTAATTTAGGTCAAAATATATTCTGCTACATGTCTTTGGTTAACAAAAATCCCAATAAGCGTATATTGATTGGTTTGCATGAAAGTTATAGTGTCTACAAATGGTGATATATATATCTTGGAGTATTAATTAACCTCTTCCTTACCACGGTATAGCCGAAAGACGGCTACAGCACGGTTGTCTAGTTCTGGGACGACGCCCATGGATGTCATTCCAGAACACGCCCCCATACTGACACAGCTGATCATGTGATAAGGTAAACGGCCAATCACAGCAGCCTTTTAGCATGTGATCAGCTGCGTCCAATGACACAGTAGATCACCAGGTAAATACAGTTGTCGATTTTCGGCTGCACTTTCCTCACATTGTCACAGCATGAGGAAAGTACTGCCGATAACCGGAAAGTGATCGGCACTGATGATCAGGGCCCATCAATGACACCCAGCAGTGACCTAGCAGTGCCACCCACCTGTGCCCTGCAGTGCCGCCTCTCAGTGCATCCTATCAGTGCCACCTCATTATCACACATCAGTGAAGGAGAAAAATTACCTGTTTGCAGTATTTTATAATAGAAACAAAGAAAAACTTTTTTTTCAATCTTTTTGCTCTCTTTTTGTTTATAGCGCAAAAAATAAAAACACCCAGCTGTGATTAAATGCCACCAAAAGAAAGTTCTATTTGTGTGAAAAAAATGATAATTTCAAATGGGTACAGTGTTGCATGACCGCAAAATTGTCAAAGTGTGACAACGCCGCAAGCTGAAAATTGGCCTGGGCAGGAAGGGGGCATAAGTGCCCAGTAGACAAGTGGTTAATTTTTTATACTAGTAATGGCGGCAATCAGCGGCTTTGGTGGGCATTCTAGCACTGGGTGAGAACCAACTGCCACTCACATCTCCAGTGACACTAATACAGAAACTAATGCTAATAAAAAGCACTAATACACTGGGCAGGAAGGGGTTAACATCTGGGCGATCAAAGGGTTAGCTGTGTACTGTTTTGTGATTACTGTGTGTTGTTTTATTAGGGGCCGTGCTGGTTTTTATCTCCCTGCTTTGATTGGGACTGCCTGTTTGCTGGATGGGGACTGTCTCTGTGCTGGATTTTGGGGATGTCTCTGCTGGATTGGGCCATCTCTTTGCGGGATTGTAATGAAATTGCCATGTGAAGGAAGGCAGGCTGAACATTTTACCCCCTCTCCATTCCTTTTCATGCCCCCGCTCTTGTCATACACAAACTGATATTTATTGTCCTTAACATAGATGAAGCATACCAAATGAAATCCATTGATTCTAATTATTATTACCACTACTATGCACAATGGGTAAAGCTGTATATAAGAAACAAAAAGAGGGCGCACAGGCCTGGTGCATTACCTTTAAAATGGGATTTATTTATAAATTGTAAAATACTCACAGGAGAAATGTAAAATCAGATTAAAATGAAAAACATGTCGCAGGGGATGCAGAGTGGTTCAGGAACCCCTCTGGGTGGTCTGGTGGGGGACTGTGAACCTCTGGATAGATGGTGGCTGACGCCTTTCGAGGTTGTACCTCTTCCTCAGAGCCAGTGTGTCACAGTCCCCCACCAGACCACCCAGTTCAGCTATACGGCAGTTGAGATTAAACAAGGCAGTTCAGCTCAACGGAAGTTCAGCTCAACGGCACTGACTGGCACTTATAGGTTGCACTGACTGGCAGCACTGATAGGTGGCACTGATTGGCATTGATAGGTGGCACTGACTGGCACTGATGGATGACACTGAAAGGCAGGTCATATGGGCACTGATATGTGGCATTGATGTGGCACTGATAGGCACTGGCATGTGGCACTGATCGACACAGACAGCTGGCACTGCTGGGGCTACACTGATCATCAGTGCCTTGATGAGCAGTGTACATGTCCCCTCCGTGGAAAGCCGATTATCGGCTCTCCTCTCCTCTCAAGCTGTCAGCGTGACAGCTCGAGAGGAGAGAAATGCCGATAACCGCCATTTCTGTGTTTACATGTGATCAGCTGTGATTGGACACAGCTGATCACATGATCGAGCCGACATCTTCGGCTCTTTCCATGATCGGTGATCCACTGTGTCCGAGGCTCCCTGAGCCACGCATGTGCGGTGAGAATGGGAGGACGTCATATGACGTCCTCTCAGAGAGAACCACCTTGCACCCATCATTGGACTATATGGCGGGCGGTAGTTGGTTAAACAAGGCAGTTTAGCTCAACGGCAGTTCAGCTCAATGGCAGTTCACATAAAACACGGCAGTTCACATCAAACACCGCCCGCCCGCCATAGAGTAATATGATGGGCTCAAGGTGGTTCTCTTGTTCTGGGAGGACTTCATATGACGTCCTCCCATTCTCACTGCGCATGCACGGCTAAGGGAGCGTGCAGTGCGGCGATCGGCGGTGCGATGTGTCCCTCGGATCACCAATCACGGAAAGAGCTGGAGATGTCGGCTCAGTCATGTGATCAGCTGTGTCCAATCACAGCTGATCACATGTAAACAGGGAAATGCCGGTTATCGGCATTTCTCTCCTGTCGAGCTGTCACGCTGACAGCTCGAGAGGAGAGGACAGCCGGTAATCGGCTTTCCGCGGAGGGCACATGTACACTGATCATCAGGGCACTGATGATCAGTGTGCCCTGATGATCAGTGCCACCTGTCAGTGTCCATCAGTGCCTTATGTCAGTGTCTCGTACCAGTGTAACATCAATGCCACATATCAGTGCCCATCTGAGCTGCCTTTCAGTGTCACCCATCAGTGCCAGTCAGTGCCGCCTGTAGCTGGCCAGCTAAGACCAGTCCTAGGTTGTTAATATGGTTCACATATATGTGTATACCAAACCTGCCAATAACCTCAGTACAGTGTATATGTGCATATGTTAAAGTCAAAAGCAGAATCATTGCTGTGATTTATGTCTTTGATTGTTATATGACATTTATATATTCATTGTGTTAGCAGAAGCAGAAAAGGAAAATATGCCTTTAAGAGTTAGTTAAAGATGAGCCAATCACAGACAGCCTCACACTGTACAGAGCCTTAACCAATCCCAGCCAGTTTCACATCTATGCCTGTGTAAAACTCCCTGCTAGGATTTTCTAGAGACACATGCTCACCAGACAGAAGAGGAAACAGACAGTTCCAATCAGAAAAGCTTTATGGAGACAGAGAAGGCCAAATAGGTATTTAATGCACTTGTGTGTTCCTCTGTTGTTTAGTAATGCAGGTAGATCTGTATGTAAAAACTGTTGTATGTGTTTACTTGTAGTTCCACCGAACTTACGAATTAAACGAATCAAGTCACTGTAGAGTAATCATAATCCAATTGAATCTATCGAATCTATCGAGATAAGCTATTGAATCAACCCAATGTAATACAAATTAAACCATTGTAATATGAAAGAAACAAGCCATTGTAAGCAGTTATATGAAGAAGATTGAAGTTATTAACCACTTCCTGTCCGGACACTTTTACCCCTTCCTGTCCAGGGCAATTTTTAGCTTTCAGCGCTATCACACTTTGAATGACAATTGCGCGGTCATGCAATACTGTACCCATATGAATTTTTTACCATTTTTTTGAGACAGATAAAGCTTTATTTTGGTGGTATTTATTCACCGCTGGGATTTTTATTTTTTTTACTATGTAAATGAAAATGTCCAAAAATTTTGAAAAAAAGTGTTTTTTTTTAAGAAAATTTTGCAAATAAATAATATTTCATCATAAATCTTGGCCAAAATTTATTCCATTATTTTTTTAGTAAAAAAAAAAATCCAAATTAGTTTATAACCAAAAATTATAATTTTTAAACATTTTTTTTAACATTTTATTTTTTTTATATTATTATTTTTTATTTTTTTTTTTACATACTGTCACCCTAGCAGTACAGTGTCACCATGGTGACACTGTACTACTTGTGGGGGGTGATGAAGATTTTTTTTTTTTTTTTTTACACTGATTGCTTTTATACCCATATAGGATGTAAAAGCAATCATTTCTCTCTCTCTCTGTCTGCATTCTTGCAGTCATTGAGAATTACTGAGTGAGCTGTGAGTGGTCACAGCTTGTCACATGGTACAAGGCTGTTGTGAATAGCCTTGTACCATGTGACCTCTGTGATCATTCACAGATTTCACACAGAGTAAGCAATGATGTCACAAGTGACATCTTGCTTACTACTTTGCATGTGATCACTGATTCGCCAATCAGTGATCACATGATCGGGACCTCATACAGAGGTCCCGTCCGACGATCGGTGTTTCACTGTGTCCGGAGGACACAGCGGGCACCGGATCGCGGTGGTGCGCGCTCCCAGGGAGCGCGCACAGCTAGAAAAGGCGGGTGCCGTTTATGAACGGCAACCCGCCCCTGGACTGCCACCGCCCTTCCGTTTATAAACAGCAGGCGGACGGCAAGAGGTTAAAGAAGTTAACTAAAGTATTCGGTGTGCTCTTTAAACCTATTGCATCCATAGAGCGGCATTGGAGGAATTACAAAGTAAAGTCAGTCTACTCAAACAAAGAAACAGCAATTGCATAATTTTTCTAATGCCACAGCGCACTAGGCACCAAAGGGTGCTGCGCCTGCCACACCGCCTATCAGTGTGCATGAGTGCCACCTATCAGTGCCAGTCTGTGCCGCCTATCAGTGCCGCATATCAGTGCTGCCTATCAGTGCCCATCAGTGATGCCTGTCAATGCCCATCAGTGCCACCTACCAGTGCCTCCTCATCAGTGCAGCCTATCAGTGCAGCCTCATTAGCACACATCAGTGAAGGAGAAAAATCACTTATTTACAATATTTTATAACAAAAACTAAGAAAAAACATTTTTTTCAAAATTTTCAGTGGTTTTTGGTTTAAGAAAAAATAAAAAACCCAGAGGTGATTACATACCACCAAAATAAAGCTCTATCTGTCACAAAGAAAAATGATGAAAATTTCATATGGGTACAATGTTGCATGACTGCGCAATTGTCAAAGTGCGACAGCGCTGAAAGCTGGAAATTGGCCTGGGCAGGAAGGGGGTATAAGTGCCCTGTAGGCTAGTGGTTCAACAAGGCAGTCCACATTAAACAAGGCAATTCAGATTAAACAGACCCTTATCAAAAAAGGGCGACTCGGCTTCCGTAAGTTCCCGCCCCTTCCTGTAGTGACTATTCGCTTTCTTCTCTCTAAGCGGCCGCACGCATTGATGTAGGAAGACATGAAAGTGGGCGCGATTTGTTTTCTTACACAGAGCTCACCCAAACCCAACCGCCCTGTAGTTGGCCAATCGCAAACTGAGCCTCGAGCTCAGCTTTCACGCTACGCACCTGATTGGCTGCCTCTCAAGCCGAACTTAGATCAAGCCCTGCCCCCTTTTCTGCCCCATATCAGCTTTGAGTAGGCGTGGCACTTCCCATGAGGCATTGCTCCTCACACATTCACATGTTTTCAGACACTTTCTGACATGTATGGACAGTACTGAACTGTACGTGTGCTGCACTGTGTATAGTGACATGCATGGACAGTGTACTGAGCTGTACGTGTGCTTCACTGTGTATAGTGACATGCTTGGACAGTTTACTGACCTGCACTGTGTATAGTGACATGCATGGACAGTGTACTGAGCTGTACGTGTGCTGCACTGTGTATAGTGACATGCATGGACAGTGTACTGAACTGTACGTGTGCTGCACTGTGTATAGTGACATGCATGGACAGTGTACTGAGCTGTACGTGTGCTGCACTGTGTATAGTGACATGCATGGACAGTGTACTGAGCTGTACGTGTGCTGCATTGTGTATAGTGACATGCATGGACAGTGTACTGAGCTGTACGTGTGCTGCACTGTGTATAGTGACATGTATGGACAGTGTACTGAGCTGTACGTGTGCTGCATTGTGTATAGTGACATGCATGGAAAGTGTACTGAGCTGTACGTGTGCTGCACTGTGTATAGTGACATGTATGGACAGTGTACTGACCTGCACTGTGTATAGTGACATACATGGACAGTGTACCAAGCTGTACGTGTGCTGCACTGTGTATAGTGACATGCATGGACAGTGTACTGAGCTGTACGTGTGCTGCACTGTGTATAGTGACATGCATGGACAGTGTACGGACCTGCACTGTGTATAGTGACATGCATGGACAGTGTACTGAGCTGTACGTGTGCTGCACTGTGTATAGTGCACAGTGTCAGAATGTCCGCCGCAGTCCCGCTATAAGTCGCTGATCGCCGCCATTACTAGTTTAGAAAACCATTACTAATCCAGTACATATCCCGCCATCTGTAGACACTATAACTTTCATGTAAATCAATTCATTTACACGTATTGGGATAATTTTTAGCAAAGACATGTCGCAGAATACATTTTGGCCTAAATTTATGATGAAATTAGATTTTTACTGTACATGTTTTATAGCAAAAAGTCAAAAATATCATTTGTTTTTCAAAATTGTCCGTCTTTTTTGTTTATAGTGCAAAATTTAGAAAACACACAGGTGATCAAATACAACCAAAAGAAAGCTGTATTTGTGGGGAAAAAAAGGACACAGCGTTGCATGACCGCGCAATTGTCAGTCAAAGTAACACAACACTGTATCACAAAAAATGGCCTGGTCAGGAAGGGGGGGGGGGGGGGTAAATCTCTGGAGGACAAGTGGGTGAGATCAGTGCAGCCTGAGTTTGATAGAAAGCCATTCTCCAGCCCTGGAGAGCCTCTACTACAGGAATAAAGTGACAGCACAGTCATCCCGCCATCATCTGCACGATTTCTAGTGCTGCAGACACACACAAGTCAATTGGCAGAAGATCGATCCTGTGGAAGATCTGCACATACACGTCACATCCTGTCCCCATCGCCCACAGATTGCAGATCATGACCGGGAACATCCATTCTGGCCCAGTGATTCCTCCCATTAGAACCGCCTTCGCTGAACGGCGGACTGGATCCGATCCTACTGACAGCCCAGTCCGAATCGCTAGTTTTCACCTTCTGCAGGGAGAACCATACAGGGCGGATCGGTCCCAGTCCTTTTCCCACCTCCTCAATCTCCTCCTTTATACACCCATAGACTAGATTAATCCCGCCATCCGTAGCTCCGCCTACTTGTGGAGACTTCTTGCAAGTTTATTGGTTCATCGGCCTGACAATCCGTAGCGTGTTGATCCGAGCAGCGCTGGAAACCGACTGAACGCTTCAGAGCCCTGAAAGACACTGATTGGCTGGAGCTCGATAGGAAACGTTACATTAAAATTAATTTAAAAAAAGTTCGAGTGGAGGTCACATGTTTCCTGTCGAATGGAGCTCCAGTTTGCAGCCATTTTTGAACATTGAAGTTAATTAAAGAAGTGGAGTGGAGGTCACATGTTTCCTGTGGAAAGTGGAGCTCCAGTATGCAGCCAGACCCCCTTGTCTAATATTCGGCTATTAGACAGCGGCGGTGCAGACATTGCCAGCTATTGGTTATTATCCTGTGTCGTTGAAGGGGCGGGAGTGATGTTTGGTCACATGATCGGGCTGTCCTGCAGTGGAGGGGCGATGGTGCGGGGTGTGCTGCTTGCCGTGCCGTGTAGCAGGTTACCTAACGCTGGAGGATGGGGTCACCGTGTGATTGTACAGTCCGCTCCCCAACCACCGTGTGTGGAGGGGTGTGCCGGCCTAGTGTACATTGCATTGGATGTGTGTGGTGTGTTGATGATTGGAGCCATGTTGCTTTCCCAGGATTCCTCTGTAGCACACGGACTAGGACAACGTCTTTCTGTTCGTTTCCTGTCCCCATACACAAAGCATCATTCAGCGTGCCGCTGCCATATTTCTGGCTTTAACCACTTGCCTGCCGGGCGCTTTACCCCCTCCCCCTTACCAATGTTCAGCTTTCAGCGCCCTCATACTTTGACAATTGTGCGGTCATGCAACACTGGACCCAAACTACTTTTTTATCATTTTTTTTAGACCGAGCTTTCTTTTGGTGGTATTTATTCACCACTGGGGGTTTTATTTTTTGATAAACTAAAAAAGACCACAAATTTTTAGGGGAAAAATCGTTTTTCTTAGTTTCTAATAAAATGTTTTGTAAACAAGTAATTTTTCTCCTTCACTGATGGGCACTGTTAGGTGGCACTGATTCAACTGTTGGGCACTATTGGCTGCACTGCTGGGGCTACACTAATCACCAGGACACGGATTATCAGTGCCCTGATGATCAGTGTAGATGTTCCCCTGCGACATGCCGCATACCAGCTCTCCTCATGCGCTGTCAGCGGAAGGAGAGGACTACTGATAACCACCATTTCCTATTTACCCGGTGATCAGCTGTGATTGGACGCAACTGGTCACATGGTAAAAGCATCTGTGATTGGCCCATTCCTTAGTCATGTGATCAGCTGTGTCCAAAGGACACAGCGATCACAGATCGTGCACGCGGGGTGTTGTTCTGGGTGGACCTCCATGGATGCCCTCCCAGAACTACCCAATTGCGCTGTAGCTGTTTTTTGGCTATAGCATGGTTGGTAACTGGTTAATATCATGCCCAGCTTTCCCTTCTATGGAAACAAAACCACGTGCCCTTCGGAAGATTTACCCCTAACCCCTCACCCAATCCTGCCCAGGCCATTGTTTGCTATATGGCGCTGCAATACTTTCATATGGGTACAGTGTTGCATGACCGCAAAATTGTCAAAGTGTGACAACGCTGCAAGCTGAAAATTGGCCTGGGCAGGAAGGGGCCATAAGTGCCCAGTAGACAAGTGGTTAATTTTTTATACTAGTAATGGCGGTAATCAGCGACTTTGGTGGGCATTCTGGCACTGGGTGAGAACCAACTGCCACTGACATTTCCAATGACACTAATACAGAAACCAATGCTAATAAAAAGCACTAATACACTGGGCGGGAAGGGGTTAATATCCGGGCGATCAAAGGGTTAGCTGTGTACTGTTTTGTGCTTACTGTGTGTTGTTTTATTAGGGGCCGTGCTGGTTTTTATCTCCATGCTTTGATTGGGACTGCCTGTTTGCTGGATGGGGACTGTCTCTGTGCTGGATTTTGGGGATGTCTCTGCTGGATTGGGCCATCTCTTTGCGGGATTGTAATGAAATTGCCATGTGAAGGAAGGTAGGGTGAACATTAGGGTGGCCAAATCACAGCTAAGCACAAAAAAAAAACCCTGAATGAATCGATGTCATTCAGGTAAATGCTTGCTTATAGCAAAGTAATTCTTTGCTATAAGCAAATTGTGTAAAAAAATAAAAATAAAAAAATACTGATCACTTCCCCAAAGTAGTACAATGTTACTAAAGTAACATTGTACTACTTTAGTCATAGTGAAATATATAAAAAAAAATGTTAAAAAAAAGAAAACAAAATTAATAAAAAATAATAAATAAAAAAAAATATATATATTTTTTTTTTGATACTGTCACCACTCAGTGTCCCTGATCACCGCCATGCCAGTTATATGATGACGCTGTACTGCACTGGTGACAGTATGTAAAAAAAAAATAGTGAAACTGGAAATTGGCCTGGGCAGAAAGGGAGTATAAGTGCCCTGTAGGCTAGCGGTTTACCAATACACGCCTGGCCAATAGCCAAAAGGCGGCCGGCAAAATCTATTGGATTTCCGGGTTGGACGCCAAATGGCGTCCTCCCGCACATGCGCACTTTTCGTACTTGCAGAGCCGGACAGCGGCACGATCTGTCACCGGCCGTGTACCTCAGACACGGTCGATGACAGATCTGAGTATCGGCCCCGTTGCCGGTACCGTGTGACCTGCTGTGACCAATCACAGCAGGTCACGTGACAGTTGTATACAATGGATGGCTTCATTCATGCCATCCATTGTATACTACTGTCTAGCTGTGAATGGTCACAGCGATCACATGCACATGTCATGTGATTAGCTGTGGCCAAATCACAGCTAAGCACAAAAAAAAAAAAAAAAAAAAACCCTGAATGAATTGATGTCATTCAGGTAAACTCTTTGCTATAAGCAAATTGTGTAAAAAAAAAAAAAAAATACTGATCACTTCCCCAAAGTAGTACAATGTTACTATAGTAACATTGTACTACTTTGGACATTGTGAAATATGAAAAAAAAATCTTAAAAAAAGAAAAAAAAATTAATATAAAATGATTAGCTGTGGCCAAATCACAGCTAAGCACAAAAAAAAAAAAAAAAAAAAAACCCTGAATGAATTGATGTCATTCAGGTAAACTCTTTGCTATAAGCAAATTGTGTAAAAAAAAAAAAAAAAATACTGATCACTTCCCCAAAGTAGTACAATGTTACTATAGTAACATTGTACTACTTTGGACATTGTGAAATATGAAAAAAAAATCTTAAAAAAAGAAAAAAAAATTAATATAAAATTAAAAATAATAAGTGTTTTTAAAAAATTAAAAAAAAGATATAAGTATTTTTTTTCATACTGTCACCAGTCAGTGTCTCTAATCAGCAGTTATATGAAGACGCTGTACTGCACTGGTGACAGTATGTAAAAAAATAAGTGAAAATAATTTTTTGCATTTTTTCATTTTCCGAAAAATTATGACAAAAAAAATACAACCTCAAAAAACTCGCCATGCCTCTTATGAAGTACGTCGGACTGTCTGCTCTGCAAAAAGGGGTCATTTGGGGGATATCTGTACTGTTCTGACATTCTTGGACCTCAAGAAATTAGATTGCCGTCAGTACTTCAGGATTGATCAATATTCAGATCTATACCATAGTTTGTGAACTCTATAACTTTCCTACAAACTAAAAAATACATCCTAATTTGGGATATTTTCACCAAAGACATGTAGCAGAATACATCTCAGCCTAAATTTATGAAGAACAATTATTTATTTGCAAACTTTTATAACAGAAACAAAGAAAAAACGTGTTTTTTTTCAAAATTTTGGTCTTTTTTTGATAATTTAGCAAAAAATAAAAACCTTGGCGGTGATTAAATACCACCAAAAGAAAGCTCTAAGTGTGCAAAAAAAATTATAAAATTTTAGTTTGGGTACAGTGTTGTATGACCGCGCAATTGTCATTCAAAGTGTGAGAGCGCTGAAACCTGAAAACTGGCCTGGGCAGGAAGGGGGAAAATTGCCCGGTATTCAAATGGTTAAACAAGGCAGTTCACATTAAACCGACCCCACAGCCAAGACCCTGCAAGCCTGCCGTGTCCCTACCTGAGAGCCGTGGTCGTCCCTGTCTGCTAATCGCTGGTCGTCCGTGCCATGAGGTTGAGTAGGTGTGGCCTGTGTATTCTTGCCTTAACAGCCTCGGAGTCCCCGCCCCCTCCTCCACGCTGCAACTGACGGGCAGGAATTTCTGTGTGATCATCCAAACACAACCGCCCTGTAGTTGGCCAATCGCAGACTGAGCCTCGAGCTCAGCTTTCGCACCACACACCTGATTGGCTGCATCTCAAGCCAAAGTTAGATCAAGCCCCGCCCCCTTTCCCTGTCGCCTATCAGCATTGAGTAGGCATGGCCTATGTTTTCTTACCTTAACAGCCTCGGAGTCTCCGCCCCCTCCTCCACGCTGCAACTGACAGGGAGGAATTTCTGTTTGATCACCCAAACACAACCGCCCTGTAGTTGGCCAATCGCAGACTGAGCCTCAAAAGCTCAGCTTTCGCACCACGCACCTGATTGGTTGCATCTCAAGCCGAACATAGATCAAGCCCCACCCCCTTTTCCTGCCGCCTATCAGCTTTGAGTAGGCATGGGCTATATTTTCTTACCTTAACAGCCATGGAGTCCCCGCCCCCTCCTCCACACTGCAGCTGACAGGGAGGAATTTCTGTGTGATCACCCAAACACAACCGCCCTGTAGTTGGCCAATCGCAGACTGAGCCTCAAAAGCTCAGCTTTCGCACCACGCACCTGATTGGTTGCATCTCAAGCCGAACTTAGATCAAGCCCCACCCCCTTTTCCTGCCGCCTATCAGCTTTGAGTAGGCATGGGCTATATTTTCTTACCATAACATCCTCGGAGTCCCCGCCCCCTCCTCCACACTACAGCTGACAGGGAGGAATTTCTGTGTGATCATCCAAACACAACCGCCCTGTAGTTGGCCAATCGCAGACTGAGCCTCAAGAGCTCAGCTTTCGCACCACACACCTGATTGGCTGCATCTCAAGCCAAAGTTAGATCAAGCCCCGCCCCCTTTTCCTGCCGCCTATCAGCATTGAGTAGGCATGGCCTATGTTTTCTTACCTTAACAGCCTCGAAGTCTCCGCCCCCTCCTCCACGCTGCAACTGACAGGGAGGAATTTCTGTTTGATCACCCAAACACAACCGCCCTGTAGTTGGCCAATCGCAGACTGAGCCTCAAAAGCTCAGCTTTCGCACCACGCACCTGATTGGTTGCATCTCAAGCCGAACTTAGATCAAGCCCCACCCCCTTTTCCTGCCGCCTATCAGCTTTGAGTAGGCCTGGGCTATATTTTCTTACCTTAACAGCCATGGAGTCCCCGCCCCCTCCTCCACGCTGCAGCTTACAGGGAGGAATTTCTGTGTGATCATCCAAACACAACTGCCCTGTAGTTGGCCAATCGCAGACTGAGCCTCGAGCTCAGCTTTCGCACCACACACCTGATTGGTTGCATCTCAAGCCAAAGTTAGATCAAGCCCCGCCCCCTTTTCCTGCCGCCTATCAGCTTTGAGTAGGCATGGGCTATATTTTCTTACCTTAACAGCCATGGAGTCTCCGCCCCCTCCTCCACGCTGCAGTTGACAGGGAGGAATTTCTGTATAATCATCCAAACACAACCGCCCTGTAGTTGACCAATCGCAGACTGAGCCTCAAAAGCTCAGCTTTCGCACCACGCACCTGATTGGTTGCATCTCAAGCCGAACTTAGATCAAGCCCCGCCCCCTTTTCCTGCTGCATATCAGCTTTCAGTAGGTGTGGCACTTCCCATGAGGCATTGCTCCTCACACATTCACGTTCTCAAGACACTTTCTGACACGTATGGACAGTACTGAACTGTACGTGTGCTGCACTGTATGGTGACATGTATGGACGGTGTACTGAGCTGTACGTGTGCTGCACTGTGTATAGTGACATGAATGGACAGTGTACTGAGCTGTACGTGTGCTGCACTGTGTATAGTGACATGTATGGACGGTGTACTGAGCTGTACGTGTGCTGCACTGTGTATAGTGACATGCATGGACAGTGTACTGAGCTGTACGTGTGCTGCACTGTGTATAGTGACATGCATGGACAGTGTACTGAGCTGTACGTGTGCTGCACTGTGTATAGTGCACAGTGTCAGAATGCCCGCTGCAGTCCCGCTATATCATGTGACCTCCACTTCACTTTTTTTTTTTTTTTTAAACGAACTGTAATGTAACAAACAACCAATGGCTGCAGGCTGGAGCTCGACAGGAAACGTTACATTAAAGTTTATTTAAAAAACGTTTGAGTGGAGGTCACATGTTTCCTGTCGAATGGAGCTCCAGTTTGCAGCCATTTTTTTTACATTAAAGTTCATTTAAAGGAGTGGAGGTCACATGTTTCCTGTGGAAAGTGGAGCTCCAGTATGCAGCCAGACCCCCTTGTCTAATATTCGGCTATTGGACAGCGCCGGTGCAGACATTGCCAGCTATTAGTTATTATCCTGTGTCGTTGAAGGGGCGGGAGTGATGTTTGGTCACATGATCGGGCTATCCTGCGATGGTGCGGGGTGTGTGCTGCTTGCCGTGCCGTGTAGCAGGTTACCTAACGCTGGAGGATGGGGTCACCGTGTGATTGTACAGTCCGCTCCCCAACCACCGTGTGTGGAGGGGTGTGCCGGCCTAGTGTACATTGCATTGGATGTGTGTGGTGTGTTGATGATTGGAGCCATGTTGCTTTCCCAGGATTCCTCTGTAGCACACGGACTAGGACAACATCTTTCTGTTCGTTTCCTGTCCCCATTCACAAAGCATCATTCAGCGTGGCGCTTCCCTATTTCCTGGCTTTAACCACTTGCCTGCCGGGCACTTTACCCCCTCCCCCTTACCAATGTTCAGCTTTCAGTGCCCTCATACTTTGACAATTGTGCGGTCATGCAACACTGGACCCAAACTACTTTTTTATCATTTTTTTTAGACCGAGCTTTCTTTTGGTGGTATTTATTCACCACTGGGGGTTTTATTTTTTGATAAACTAAAAAGGAGCACAAATTTTGAGGGGAAAAATAGTTTTTCTTAGTTTCTATTAAAATGTTTTGTAAACAAGTAATTTTTCTCCTTCACTGATGGGCACTGTTAGGTGGCACTGATTCAACTGTTGGGCACTATTGGCTGCACTGATGGGGCTATACTAATCACCAGGACACGGATTATCAGTGCCCTGATGATCAGTGTAGATGTTCCCCTGCGACATGCCGCATACCAGCTCTCCTCATGCGCTGTCAGCGGAAGGGGAGGACTACTGATAACCACCATTTCCTATTTACCCGGTGATCAGCTGTGATTGGACGCAACTGGTCGCATGGTAAAAGCATCTGTGATTGGCCCATTCCTTAGTCATGTGATCAGCTGTGTCCAAAGGACACAGCGATCACAGATCGTGCGTGCGGGCTGTGGTTCTGGGAGAACGTCCATGGATGCCCTCCCAGAACTAGCCAACCGCATTGTAGATGGCTTTTGGCTATAGCATGGTTGGGAACTGGTTATGGAAACGAAACCACTTGCCCTTCGGAAGATTTATCCCCAACCCCCCCCCCCCCCACCCCCAATCCTGCCCAGGCCATTGTTTGCTATACGGCGCTGCGCTACTTTAAATGACAGTTGTGCGGTCATGCAACACTGCATACAAATGGAATTTATATCCTTTTTTTCACACACCGCTTTCTTTTGGTGGTATTTGATCATCGCTGGGTTTATTTTTTTATAACTGAACAATGACCAAAATTAAAAAAGAAGGTTTTTGCTATAAAACATATCCCATAAAAAAATTGGGGGAAAAAATTCTTAATTTAGGTCAAAATATATTCTGCTACATGTCTTTGGTTAACAAAAATCCCAATAAGCGTATATTGATTGGTTTGCATGAAAGTTATAGTGTCTACAAATGGTGATATATATATCTTGGAGTATTAATTAACCTCTTCCTTACCACGGTATAGCCGAAAGACGGCTACAGCACGGTTGTCTAGTTCTGGGACGACGCCCATGGATGTCATTCCAGAACACGCCCCCATACTGACACAGCTGATCATGTGATAAGGTAAACGGCCAATCACAGCAGCCTTTTAGCATGTGATCAGCTGCGTCCAATGACACAGTAGATCACCAGGTAAATACAGTTGTCGATTTTCGGCTGCACTTTCCTCACATTGTCACAGCATGAGGAAAGTACTGCCGATAACCGGAAAGTGATCGGCACTGATGATCAGGGCCCATCAATGACACCCAGCAGTGACCTAGCAGTGCCACCCACCTGTGCCCTGCAGTGCCGCCTCTCAGTGCATCCTATCAGTGCCACCTCATTATCACACATCAGTGAAGGAGAAAAATTACCTGTTTGCAGTATTTTATAATAGAAACAAAGAAAAACTTTTTTTTCAATCTTTTTGCTCTCTTTTTGTTTATAGCGCAAAAAATAAAAACACCCAGCTGTGATTAAATGCCACCAAAAGAAAGTTCTATTTGTGTGAAAAAAATGATAATTTCAAATGGGTACAGTGTTGCATGACCGCAAAATTGTCAAAGTGTGACAACGCCGCAAGCTGAAAATTGGCCTGGGCAGGAAGGGGGCATAAGTGCCCAGTAGACAAGTGGTTAATTTTTTATACTAGTAATGGCGGCAATCAGCGGCTTTGGTGGGCATTCTAGCACTGGGTGAGAACCAACTGCCACTCACATCTCCAGTGACACTAATACAGAAACTAATGCTAATAAAAAGCACTAATACACTGGGCAGGAAGGGGTTAACATCTGGGCGATCAAAGGGTTAGCTGTGTACTGTTTTGTGATTACTGTGTGTTGTTTTATTAGGGGCCGTGCTGGTTTTTATCTCCCTGCTTTGATTGGGACTGCCTGTTTGCTGGATGGGGACTGTCTCTGTGCTGGATTTTGGGGATGTCTCTGCTGGATTGGGCCATCTCTTTGCGGGATTGTAATGAAATTGCCATGTGAAGGAAGGCAGGCTGAACATTTTACCCCCTCTCCATTCCTTTTCATGCCCCCGCTCTTGTCATACACAAACTGATATTTATTGTCCTTAACATAGATGAAGCATACCAAATGAAATCCATTGATTCTAATTATTATTACCACTACTATGCACAATGGGTAAAGCTGTATATAAGAAACAAAAAGAGGGCGCACAGGCCTGGTGCATTACCTTTAAAATGGGATTTATTTATAAATTGTAAAATACTCACAGGAGAAATGTAAAATCAGATTAAAATGAAAAACATGTCGCAGGGGATGCAGAGTGGTTCAGGAACCCCTCTGGGTGGTCTGGTGGGGGACTGTGAACCTCTGGATAGATGGTGGCTGACGCCTTTCGAGGTTGTACCTCTTCCTCAGAGCCAGTGTGTCACAGTCCCCCACCAGACCACCCAGTTCAGCTATACGGCAGTTGAGATTAAACAAGGCAGTTCAGCTCAACGGAAGTTCAGCTCAACGGCACTGACTGGCACTTATAGGTTGCACTGACTGGCAGCACTGATAGGTGGCACTGATTGGCATTGATAGGTGGCACTGACTGGCACTGATGGATGACACTGAAAGGCAGGTCATATGGGCACTGATATGTGGCATTGATGTGGCACTGATAGGCACTGGCATGTGGCACTGATCGACACAGACAGCTGGCACTGCTGGGGCTACACTGATCATCAGTGCCTTGATGAGCAGTGTACATGTCCCCTCCGTGGAAAGCCGATTATCGGCTCTCCTCTCCTCTCAAGCTGTCAGCGTGACAGCTCGAGAGGAGAGAAATGCCGATAACCGCCATTTCTGTGTTTACATGTGATCAGCTGTGATTGGACACAGCTGATCACATGATCGAGCCGACATCTTCGGCTCTTTCCATGATCGGTGATCCACTGTGTCCGAGGCTCCCTGAGCCACGCATGTGCGGTGAGAATGGGAGGACGTCATATGACGTCCTCTCAGAGAGAACCACCTTGCACCCATCATTGGACTATATGGCGGGCGGTAGTTGGTTAAACAAGGCAGTTTAGCTCAACGGCAGTTCAGCTCAATGGCAGTTCACATAAAACACGGCAGTTCACATCAAACACCGCCCGCCCGCCATAGAGTAATATGATGGGCTCAAGGTGGTTCTCTTGTTCTGGGAGGACTTCATATGACGTCCTCCCATTCTCACTGCGCATGCACGGCTAAGGGAGCGTGCAGTGCGGCGATCGGCGGTGCGATGTGTCCCTCGGATCACCAATCACGGAAAGAGCTGGAGATGTCGGCTCAGTCATGTGATCAGCTGTGTCCAATCACAGCTGATCACATGTAAACAGGGAAATGCCGGTTATCGGCATTTCTCTCCTGTCGAGCTGTCACGCTGACAGCTCGAGAGGAGAGGACAGCCGGTAATCGGCTTTCCGCGGAGGGCACATGTACACTGATCATCAGGGCACTGATGATCAGTGTGCCCTGATGATCAGTGCCACCTGTCAGTGTCCATCAGTGCCTTATGTCAGTGTCTCGTACCAGTGTAACATCAATGCCACATATCAGTGCCCATCTGAGCTGCCTTTCAGTGTCACCCATCAGTGCCAGTCAGTGCCGCCTGTAGCTGGCCAGCTAAGACCAGTCCTAGGTTGTTAATATGGTTCACATATATGTGTATACCAAACCTGCCAATAACCTCAGTACAGTGTATATGTGCATATGTTAAAGTCAAAAGCAGAATCATTGCTGTGATTTATGTCTTTGATTGTTATATGACATTTATATATTCATTGTGTTAGCAGAAGCAGAAAAGGAAAATATGCCTTTAAGAGTTAGTTAAAGATGAGCCAATCACAGACAGCCTCACACTGTACAGAGCCTTAACCAATCCCAGCCAGTTTCACATCTATGCCTGTGTAAAACTCCCTGCTAGGATTTTCTAGAGACACATGCTCACCAGACAGAAGAGGAAACAGACAGTTCCAATCAGAAAAGCTTTATGGAGACAGAGAAGGCCAAATAGGTATTTAATGCACTTGTGTGTTCCTCTGTTGTTTAGTAATGCAGGTAGATCTGTATGTAAAAACTGTTGTATGTGTTTACTTGTAGTTCCACCGAACTTACGAATTAAACGAATCAAGTCACTGTAGAGTAATCATAATCCAATTGAATCTATCGAATCTATCGAGATAAGCTATTGAATCAACCCAATGTAATACAAATTAAACCATTGTAATATGAAAGAAACAAGCCATTGTAAGCAGTTATATGAAGAAGATTGAAGTTATTAACCACTTCCTGTCCGGACACTTTTACCCCTTCCTGTCCAGGGCAATTTTTAGCTTTCAGCGCTATCACACTTTGAATGACAATTGCGCGGTCATGCAATACTGTACCCATATGAATTTTTTACCATTTTTTTGAGACAGATAAAGCTTTATTTTGGTGGTATTTATTCACCGCTGGGATTTTTATTTTTTTTACTATGTAAATGAAAATGTCCAAAAATTTTGAAAAAAAGTGTTTTTTTTTAAGAAAATTTTGCAAATAAATAATATTTCATCATAAATCTTGGCCAAAATTTATTCCATTATTTTTTTAGTAAAAAAAAAAAATCCAAATTAGTTTATAACCAAAAATTATAATTTTTAAACATTTTTTTTAACATTTTATTTTTTTTATATTATTATTTTTTATTTTTTTTTTTACATACTGTCACCCTAGCAGTACAGTGTCACCATGGTGACACTGTACTACTTGTGGGGGGTGATGAAGATTTTTTTTTTTTTTTTTTACACTGATTGCTTTTATACCCATATAGGATGTAAAAGCAATCATTTCTCTCTCTCTCTGTCTGCATTCTTGCAGTCATTGAGAATTACTGAGTGAGCTGTGAGTGGTCACAGCTTGTCACATGGTACAAGGCTGTTGTGAATAGCCTTGTACCATGTGACCTCTGTGATCATTCACAGATTTCACACAGAGTAAGCAATGATGTCACAAGTGACATCTTGCTTACTACTTTGCATGTGATCACTGATTCGCCAATCAGTGATCACATGATCGGGACCTCATACAGAGGTCCCGTCCGACGATCGGTGTTTCACTGTGTCCGGAGGACACAGCGGCACCGGATCGCGGTGGTGCGCGCTCCCAGGGAGCGCGCACAGCTAGAAAAGGCGGGTGCCGTTTATGAACGGCAACCCGCCCCTGGACTGCCACCGCCCTTCCGTTTATAAACAGCAGGCGGACGGCAAGAGGTTAAAGAAGTTAACTAAAGTATTCGGTGTGCTCTTTAAACCTATTGCATCCATAGAGCGGCATTGGAGGAATTACAAAGTAAAGTCAGTCTACTCAAACAAAGAAACAGCAATTGCATAATTTTTCTAATGCCACAGCGCACTAGGCACCAAAGGGTGCTGCGCCTGCCACACCGCCTATCAGTGTGCATGAGTGCCACCTATCAGTGCCAGTCTGTGCCGCCTATCAGTGCCGCATATCAGTGCTGCCTATCAGTGCCCATCAGTGATGCCTGTCAATGCCCATCAGTGCCACCTACCAGTGCCTCCTCATCAGTGCAGCCTATCAGTGCAGCCTCATTAGCACACATCAGTGAAGGAGAAAAATCACTTATTTACAATATTTTATAACAAAAACTAAGAAAAAACATTTTTTTCAAAATTTTCAGTGGTTTTTGGTTTAAGAAAAAATAAAAAACCCAGAGGTGATTACATACCACCAAAATAAAGCTCTATCTGTCACAAAGAAAAATGATGAAAATTTCATATGGGTACAATGTTGCATGACTGCGCAATTGTCAAAGTGCGACAGCGCTGAAAGCTGGAAATTGGCCTGGGCAGGAAGGGGGTATAAGTGCCCTGTAGGCTAGTGGTTCAACAAGGCAGTCCACATTAAACAAGGCAATTCAGATTAAACAGACCCTTATCAAAAAAGGGCGACTCGGCTTCCGTAAGTTCCCGCCCCTTCCTGTAGTGACTATTCGCTTTCTTCTCTCTAAGCGGCCGCACGCATTGATGTAGGAAGACATGAAAGTGGGCGCGATTTGTTTTCTTACACAGAGCTCACCCAAACCCAACCGCCCTGTAGTTGGCCAATCGCAAACTGAGCCTCGAGCTCAGCTTTCACGCTACGCACCTGATTGGCTGCCTCTCAAGCCGAACTTAGATCAAGCCCTGCCCCCTTTTCTGCCCCATATCAGCTTTGAGTAGGCGTGGCACTTCCCATGAGGCATTGCTCCTCACACATTCACATGTTTTCAGACACTTTCTGACATGTATGGACAGTACTGAACTGTACGTGTGCTGCACTGTGTATAGTGACATGCATGGACAGTGTACTGAGCTGTACGTGTGCTTCACTGTGTATAGTGACATGCTTGGACAGTTTACTGACCTGCACTGTGTATAGTGACATGCATGGACAGTGTACTGAGCTGTACGTGTGCTGCACTGTGTATAGTGACATGCATGGACAGTGTACTGAACTGTACGTGTGCTGCACTGTGTATAGTGACATGCATGGACAGTGTACTGAGCTGTACGTGTGCTGCACTGTGTATAGTGACATGCATGGACAGTGTACTGAGCTGTACGTGTGCTGCATTGTGTATAGTGACATGCATGGACAGTGTACTGAGCTGTACGTGTGCTGCACTGTGTATAGTGACATGTATGGACAGTGTACTGAGCTGTACGTGTGCTGCATTGTGTATAGTGACATGCATGGAAAGTGTACTGAGCTGTACGTGTGCTGCACTGTGTATAGTGACATGTATGGACAGTGTACTGACCTGCACTGTGTATAGTGACATACATGGACAGTGTACCAAGCTGTACGTGTGCTGCACTGTGTATAGTGACATGCATGGACAGTGTACTGAGCTGTACGTGTGCTGCACTGTGTATAGTGACATGCATGGACAGTGTACGGACCTGCACTGTGTATAGTGACATGCATGGACAGTGTACTGAGCTGTACGTGTGCTGCACTGTGTATAGTGCACAGTGTCAGAATGTCCGCCGCAGTCCCGCTATAAGTCGCTGATCGCCGCCATTACTAGTTTAGAAAACCATTACTAATCCAGTACATATCCCGCCATCTGTAGACACTATAACTTTCATGTAAATCAATTCATTTACACGTATTGGGATAATTTTTAGCAAAGACATGTCGCAGAATACATTTTGGCCTAAATTTATGATGAAATTAGATTTTTACTGTACATGTTTTATAGCAAAAAGTCAAAAATATCATTTGTTTTTCAAAATTGTCCGTCTTTTTTGTTTATAGTGCAAAATTTAGAAAACACACAGGTGATCAAATACAACCAAAAGAAAGCTGTATTTGTGGGGAAAAAAAGGACACAGCGTTGCATGACCGCGCAATTGTCAGTCAAAGTAACACAACACTGTATCACAAAAAATGGCCTGGTCAGGAAGGGGGGGGGGGGGGGTAAATCTCTGGAGGACAAGTGGGTGAGATCAGTGCAGCCTGAGTTTGATAGAAAGCCATTCTCCAGCCCTGGAGAGCCTCTACTACAGGAATAAAGTGACAGCACAGTCATCCCGCCATCATCTGCACGATTTCTAGTGCTGCAGACACACACAAGTCAATTGGCAGAAGATCGATCCTGTGGAAGATCTGCACATACACGTCACATCCTGTCCCCATCGCCCACAGATTGCAGATCATGACCGGGAACATCCATTCTGGCCCAGTGATTCCTCCCATTAGAACCGCCTTCGCTGAACGGCGGACTGGATCCGATCCTACTGACAGCCCAGTCCGAATCGCTAGTTTTCACCTTCTGCAGGGAGAACCATACAGGGCGGATCGGTCCCAGTCCTTTTCCCACCTCCTCAATCTCCTCCTTTATACACCCATAGACTAGATTAATCCCGCCATCCGTAGCTCCGCCTACTTGTGGAGACTTCTTGCAAGTTTATTGGTTCATCGGCCTGACAATCCGTAGCGTGTTGATCCGAGCAGCGCTGGAAACCGACTGAACGCTTCAGAGCCCTGAAAGACACTGATTGGCTGGAGCTCGATAGGAAACGTTACATTAAAATTAATTTAAAAAAAGTTCGAGTGGAGGTCACATGTTTCCTGTCGAATGGAGCTCCAGTTTGCAGCCATTTTTGAACATTGAAGTTAATTAAAGAAGTGGAGTGGAGGTCACATGTTTCCTGTGGAAAGTGGAGCTCCAGTATGCAGCCAGACCCCCTTGTCTAATATTCGGCTATTAGACAGCGGCGGTGCAGACATTGCCAGCTATTGGTTATTATCCTGTGTCGTTGAAGGGGCGGGAGTGATGTTTGGTCACATGATCGGGCTGTCCTGCAGTGGAGGGGCGATGGTGCGGGGTGTGCTGCTTGCCGTGCCGTGTAGCAGGTTACCTAACGCTGGAGGATGGGGTCACCGTGTGATTGTACAGTCCGCTCCCCAACCACCGTGTGTGGAGGGGTGTGCCGGCCTAGTGTACATTGCATTGGATGTGTGTGGTGTGTTGATGATTGGAGCCATGTTGCTTTCCCAGGATTCCTCTGTAGCACACGGACTAGGACAACGTCTTTCTGTTCGTTTCCTGTCCCCATACACAAAGCATCATTCAGCGTGCCGCTGCCATATTTCTGGCTTTAACCACTTGCCTGCCGGGCGCTTTACCCCCTCCCCCTTACCAATGTTCAGCTTTCAGCGCCCTCATACTTTGACAATTGTGCGGTCATGCAACACTGGACCCAAACTACTTTTTTATCATTTTTTTTAGACCGAGCTTTCTTTTGGTGGTATTTATTCACCACTGGGGGTTTTATTTTTTGATAAACTAAAAAAGACCACAAATTTTTAGGGGAAAAATCGTTTTTCTTAGTTTCTAATAAAATGTTTTGTAAACAAGTAATTTTTCTCCTTCACTGATGGGCACTGTTAGGTGGCACTGATTCAACTGTTGGGCACTATTGGCTGCACTGCTGGGGCTACACTAATCACCAGGACACGGATTATCAGTGCCCTGATGATCAGTGTAGATGTTCCCCTGCGACATGCCGCATACCAGCTCTCCTCATGCGCTGTCAGCGGAAGGAGAGGACTACTGATAACCACCATTTCCTATTTACCCGGTGATCAGCTGTGATTGGACGCAACTGGTCACATGGTAAAAGCATCTGTGATTGGCCCATTCCTTAGTCATGTGATCAGCTGTGTCCAAAGGACACAGCGATCACAGATCGTGCACGCGGGGTGTTGTTCTGGGTGGACCTCCATGGATGCCCTCCCAGAACTACCCAATTGCGCTGTAGCTGTTTTTTGGCTATAGCATGGTTGGTAACTGGTTAATATCATGCCCAGCTTTCCCTTCTATGGAAACAAAACCACGTGCCCTTCGGAAGATTTACCCCTAACCCCTCACCCAATCCTGCCCAGGCCATTGTTTGCTATATGGCGCTGCAATACTTTCATATGGGTACAGTGTTGCATGACCGCAAAATTGTCAAAGTGTGACAACGCTGCAAGCTGAAAATTGGCCTGGGCAGGAAGGGGCCATAAGTGCCCAGTAGACAAGTGGTTAATTTTTTATACTAGTAATGGCGGTAATC
Source organism: Staurois parvus (assembly GCF_062004578.1). NCBI lineage: Eukaryota > Metazoa > Chordata > Amphibia > Anura > Ranidae > Staurois > Staurois parvus. The sequence continues at coordinate 2,161,487 of NW_028318929.1, forward strand.
AGCGACTTTGGTGGGCATTCTGGCACTGGGTGAGAACCAACTGCCACTGACATTTCCAATGACACTAATACAGAAACCAATGCTAATAAAAAGCACTAATACACTGGGCGGGAAGGGGTTAATATCCGGGCGATCAAAGGGTTAGCTGTGTACTGTTTTGTGCTTACTGTGTGTTGTTTTATTAGGGGCCGTGCTGGTTTTTATCTCCATGCTTTGATTGGGACTGCCTGTTTGCTGGATGGGGACTGTCTCTGTGCTGGATTTTGGGGATGTCTCTGCTGGATTGGGCCATCTCTTTGCGGGATTGTAATGAAATTGCCATGTGAAGGAAGGTAGGGTGAACATTAGGGTGGCCAAATCACAGCTAAGCACAAAAAAAAAACCCTGAATGAATCGATGTCATTCAGGTAAATGCTTGCTTATAGCAAAGTAATTCTTTGCTATAAGCAAATTGTGTAAAAAAATAAAAATAAAAAAATACTGATCACTTCCCCAAAGTAGTACAATGTTACTAAAGTAACATTGTACTACTTTAGTCATAGTGAAATATATAAAAAAAAATGTTAAAAAAAAGAAAACAAAATTAATAAAAAATAATAAATAAAAAAAAATATATATATTTTTTTTTTGATACTGTCACCACTCAGTGTCCCTGATCACCGCCATGCCAGTTATATGATGACGCTGTACTGCACTGGTGACAGTATGTAAAAAAAAAATAGTGAAACTGGAAATTGGCCTGGGCAGAAAGGGAGTATAAGTGCCCTGTAGGCTAGCGGTTTACCAATACACGCCTGGCCAATAGCCAAAAGGCGGCCGGCAAAATCTATTGGATTTCCGGGTTGGACGCCAAATGGCGTCCTCCCGCACATGCGCACTTTTCGTACTTGCAGAGCCGGACAGCGGCACGATCTGTCACCGGCCGTGTACCTCAGACACGGTCGATGACAGATCTGAGTATCGGCCCCGTTGCCGGTACCGTGTGACCTGCTGTGACCAATCACAGCAGGTCACGTGACAGTTGTATACAATGGATGGCTTCATTCATGCCATCCATTGTATACTACTGTCTAGCTGTGAATGGTCACAGCGATCACATGCACATGTCATGTGATTAGCTGTGGCCAAATCACAGCTAAGCACAAAAAAAAAAAAAAAAAAAAAACCCTGAATGAATTGATGTCATTCAGGTAAACTCTTTGCTATAAGCAAATTGTGTAAAAAAAAAAAAAAAAATACTGATCACTTCCCCAAAGTAGTACAATGTTACTATAGTAACATTGTACTACTTTGGACATTGTGAAATATGAAAAAAAAATCTTAAAAAAAGAAAAAAAAATTAATATAAAATTAAAAATAATAAGTGTTTTTAAAAAATTAAAAAAAAGATATAAGTATTTTTTTTCATACTGTCACCAGTCAGTGTCTCTAATCAGCAGTTATATGAAGACGCTGTACTGCACTGGTGACAGTATGTAAAAAAATAAGTGAAAATAATTTTTTGCATTTTTTCATTTTCCGAAAAATTATGACAAAAAAAATACAACCTCAAAAAACTCGCCATGCCTCTTATGAAGTACGTCGGACTGTCTGCTCTGCAAAAAGGGGTCATTTGGGGGATATCTGTACTGTTCTGACATTCTTGGACCTCAAGAAATTAGATTGCCGTCAGTACTTCAGGATTGATCAATATTCAGATCTATACCATAGTTTGTGAACTCTATAACTTTCCTACAAACTAAAAAATACATCCTAATTTGGGATATTTTCACCAAAGACATGTAGCAGAATACATCTCAGCCTAAATTTATGAAGAACAATTATTTATTTGCAAACTTTTATAACAGAAACAAAGAAAAAACGTGTTTTTTTTCAAAATTTTGGTCTTTTTTTGATAATTTAGCAAAAAATAAAAACCTTGGCGGTGATTAAATACCACCAAAAGAAAGCTCTAAGTGTGCAAAAAAAATTATAAAATTTTAGTTTGGGTACAGTGTTGTATGACCGCGCAATTGTCATTCAAAGTGTGAGAGCGCTGAAACCTGAAAACTGGCCTGGGCAGGAAGGGGGAAAATTGCCCGGTATTCAAATGGTTAAACAAGGCAGTTCACATTAAACCGACCCCACAGCCAAGACCCTGCAAGCCTGCCGTGTCCCTACCTGAGAGCCGTGGTCGTCCCTGTCTGCTAATCGCTGGTCGTCCGTGCCATGAGGTTGAGTAGGTGTGGCCTGTGTATTCTTGCCTTAACAGCCTCGGAGTCCCCGCCCCCTCCTCCACGCTGCAACTGACGGGCAGGAATTTCTGTGTGATCATCCAAACACAACCGCCCTGTAGTTGGCCAATCGCAGACTGAGCCTCGAGCTCAGCTTTCGCACCACACACCTGATTGGCTGCATCTCAAGCCAAAGTTAGATCAAGCCCCGCCCCCTTTCCCTGTCGCCTATCAGCATTGAGTAGGCATGGCCTATGTTTTCTTACCTTAACAGCCTCGGAGTCTCCGCCCCCTCCTCCACGCTGCAACTGACAGGGAGGAATTTCTGTTTGATCACCCAAACACAACCGCCCTGTAGTTGGCCAATCGCAGACTGAGCCTCAAAAGCTCAGCTTTCGCACCACGCACCTGATTGGTTGCATCTCAAGCCGAACATAGATCAAGCCCCACCCCCTTTTCCTGCCGCCTATCAGCTTTGAGTAGGCATGGGCTATATTTTCTTACCTTAACAGCCATGGAGTCCCCGCCCCCTCCTCCACACTGCAGCTGACAGGGAGGAATTTCTGTGTGATCACCCAAACACAACCGCCCTGTAGTTGGCCAATCGCAGACTGAGCCTCAAAAGCTCAGCTTTCGCACCACGCACCTGATTGGTTGCATCTCAAGCCGAACTTAGATCAAGCCCCACCCCCTTTTCCTGCCGCCTATCAGCTTTGAGTAGGCATGGGCTATATTTTCTTACCATAACATCCTCGGAGTCCCCGCCCCCTCCTCCACACTACAGCTGACAGGGAGGAATTTCTGTGTGATCATCCAAACACAACCGCCCTGTAGTTGGCCAATCGCAGACTGAGCCTCAAGAGCTCAGCTTTCGCACCACACACCTGATTGGCTGCATCTCAAGCCAAAGTTAGATCAAGCCCCGCCCCCTTTTCCTGCCGCCTATCAGCATTGAGTAGGCATGGCCTATGTTTTCTTACCTTAACAGCCTCGAAGTCTCCGCCCCCTCCTCCACGCTGCAACTGACAGGGAGGAATTTCTGTTTGATCACCCAAACACAACCGCCCTGTAGTTGGCCAATCGCAGACTGAGCCTCAAAAGCTCAGCTTTCGCACCACGCACCTGATTGGTTGCATCTCAAGCCGAACTTAGATCAAGCCCCACCCCCTTTTCCTGCCGCCTATCAGCTTTGAGTAGGCCTGGGCTATATTTTCTTACCTTAACAGCCATGGAGTCCCCGCCCCCTCCTCCACGCTGCAGCTTACAGGGAGGAATTTCTGTGTGATCATCCAAACACAACTGCCCTGTAGTTGGCCAATCGCAGACTGAGCCTCGAGCTCAGCTTTCGCACCACACACCTGATTGGTTGCATCTCAAGCCAAAGTTAGATCAAGCCCCGCCCCCTTTTCCTGCCGCCTATCAGCTTTGAGTAGGCATGGGCTATATTTTCTTACCTTAACAGCCATGGAGTCTCCGCCCCCTCCTCCACGCTGCAGTTGACAGGGAGGAATTTCTGTATAATCATCCAAACACAACCGCCCTGTAGTTGACCAATCGCAGACTGAGCCTCAAAAGCTCAGCTTTCGCACCACGCACCTGATTGGTTGCATCTCAAGCCGAACTTAGATCAAGCCCCGCCCCCTTTTCCTGCTGCATATCAGCTTTCAGTAGGTGTGGCACTTCCCATGAGGCATTGCTCCTCACACATTCACGTTCTCAAGACACTTTCTGACACGTATGGACAGTACTGAACTGTACGTGTGCTGCACTGTATGGTGACATGTATGGACGGTGTACTGAGCTGTACGTGTGCTGCACTGTGTATAGTGACATGAATGGACAGTGTACTGAGCTGTACGTGTGCTGCACTGTGTATAGTGACATGTATGGACGGTGTACTGAGCTGTACGTGTGCTGCACTGTGTATAGTGACATGCATGGACAGTGTACTGAGCTGTACGTGTGCTGCACTGTGTATAGTGACATGCATGGACAGTGTACTGAGCTGTACGTGTGCTGCACTGTGTATAGTGCACAGTGTCAGAATGCCCGCTGCAGTCCCGCTATATCATGTGACCTCCACTTCACTTTTTTTTTTTTTTTTAAACGAACTGTAATGTAACAAACAACCAATGGCTGCAGGCTGGAGCTCGACAGGAAACGTTACATTAAAGTTTATTTAAAAAACGTTTGAGTGGAGGTCACATGTTTCCTGTCGAATGGAGCTCCAGTTTGCAGCCATTTTTTTTACATTAAAGTTCATTTAAAGGAGTGGAGGTCACATGTTTCATGTGGAAAGTGGAGCTCCAGTATGCAGCCAGACCCCCTTGTCTAATATTCGGCTATTGGACAGCGCCGGTGCAGACATTGCCAGCTATTAGTTATTATCCTGTGTCGTTGAAGGGGCGGGAGTGATGTTTGGTCACATGATCGGGCTATCCTGCGATGGTGCGGGGTGTGTGCTGCTTGCCGTGCCGTGTAGCAGGTTACCTAACGCTGGAGGATGGGGTCACCGTGTGATTGTACAGTCCGCTCCCCAACCACCGTGTGTGGAGGGGTGTGCCGGCCTAGTGTACATTGCATTGGATGTGTGTGGTGTGTTGATGATTGGAGCCATGTTGCTTTCCCAGGATTCCTCTGTAGCACACGGACTAGGACAACATCTTTCTGTTCGTTTCCTGTCCCCATTCACAAAGCATCATTCAGCGTGGCGCTTCCCTATTTCCTGGCTTTAACCACTTGCCTGCCGGGCACTTTACCCCCTCCCCCTTACCAATGTTCAGCTTTCAGTGCCCTCATACTTTGACAATTGTGCGGTCATGCAACACTGGACCCAAACTACTTTTTTATCATTTTTTTTAGACCGAGCTTTCTTTTGGTGGTATTTATTCACCACTGGGGGTTTTATTTTTTGATAAACTAAAAAGGAGCACAAATTTTGAGGGGAAAAATAGTTTTTCTTAGTTTCTATTAAAATGTTTTGTAAACAAGTAATTTTTCTCCTTCACTGATGGGCACTGTTAGGTGGCACTGATTCAACTGTTGGGCACTATTGGCTGCACTGATGGGGCTATACTAATCACCAGGACACGGATTATCAGTGCCCTGATGATCAGTGTAGATGTTCCCCTGCGACATGCCGCATACCAGCTCTCCTCATGCGCTGTCAGCGGAAGGGGAGGACTACTGATAACCACCATTTCCTATTTACCCGGTGATCAGCTGTGATTGGACGCAACTGGTCGCATGGTAAAAGCATCTGTGATTGGCCCATTCCTTAGTCATGTGATCAGCTGTGTCCAAAGGACACAGCGATCACAGATCGTGCGTGCGGGCTGTGGTTCTGGGAGAACGTCCATGGATGCCCTCCCAGAACTAGCCAACCGCATTGTAGATGGCTTTTGGCTATAGCATGGTTGGGAACTGGTTATGGAAACGAAACCACTTGCCCTTCGGAAGATTTATCCCCAACCCCCCCCCCCCCCCCACCCCCAATCCTGCCCAGGCCATTGTTTGCTATACGGCGCTGCGCTACTTTAAATGACAGTTGTGCGGTCATGCAACACTGCATACAAATGGAATTTATATCCTTTTTTTCACACACCGCTTTCTTTTGGTGGTATTTGATCATCGCTGGGTTTATTTTTTTATAACTGAACAATGACCAAAATTAAAAAAGAAGGTTTTTGCTATAAAACATATCCCATAAAAAAATTGGGGGAAAAAATTCTTAATTTAGGTCAAAATATATTCTGCTACATGTCTTTGGTTAACAAAAATCCCAATAAGCGTATATTGATTGGTTTGCATGAAAGTTATAGTGTCTACAAATGGTGATATATATATCTTGGAGTATTAATTAACCTCTTCCTTACCACGGTATAGCCGAAAGACGGCTACAGCACGGTTGTCTAGTTCTGGGACGACGCCCATGGATGTCATTCCAGAACACGCCCCCATACTGACACAGCTGATCATGTGATAAGGTAAACGGCCAATCACAGCAGCCTTTTAGCATGTGATCAGCTGCGTCCAATGACACAGTAGATCACCAGGTAAATACAGTTGTCGATTTTCGGCTGCACTTTCCTCACATTGTCACAGCATGAGGAAAGTACTGCCGATAACCGGAAAGTGATCGGCACTGATGATCAGGGCCCATCAATGACACCCAGCAGTGACCTAGCAGTGCCACCCACCTGTGCCCTGCAGTGCCGCCTCTCAGTGCATCCTATCAGTGCCACCTCATTATCACACATCAGTGAAGGAGAAAAATTACCTGTTTGCAGTATTTTATAATAGAAACAAAGAAAAACTTTTTTTTCAATCTTTTTGCTCTCTTTTTGTTTATAGCGCAAAAAATAAAAACACCCAGCTGTGATTAAATGCCACCAAAAGAAAGTTCTATTTGTGTGAAAAAAATGATAATTTCAAATGGGTACAGTGTTGCATGACCGCAAAATTGTCAAAGTGTGACAACGCCGCAAGCTGAAAATTGGCCTGGGCAGGAAGGGGGCATAAGTGCCCAGTAGACAAGTGGTTAATTTTTTATACTAGTAATGGCGGCAATCAGCGGCTTTGGTGGGCATTCTAGCACTGGGTGAGAACCAACTGCCACTCACATCTCCAGTGACACTAATACAGAAACTAATGCTAATAAAAAGCACTAATACACTGGGCAGGAAGGGGTTAACATCTGGGCGATCAAAGGGTTAGCTGTGTACTGTTTTGTGATTACTGTGTGTTGTTTTATTAGGGGCCGTGCTGGTTTTTATCTCCCTGCTTTGATTGGGACTGCCTGTTTGCTGGATGGGGACTGTCTCTGTGCTGGATTTTGGGGATGTCTCTGCTGGATTGGGCCATCTCTTTGCGGGATTGTAATGAAATTGCCATGTGAAGGAAGGCAGGCTGAACATTTTACCCCCTCTCCATTCCTTTTCATGCCCCCGCTCTTGTCATACACAAACTGATATTTATTGTCCTTAACATAGATGAAGCATACCAAATGAAATCCATTGATTCTAATTATTATTACCACTACTATGCACAATGGGTAAAGCTGTATATAAGAAACAAAAAGAGGGCGCACAGGCCTGGTGCATTACCTTTAAAATGGGATTTATTTATAAATTGTAAAATACTCACAGGAGAAATGTAAAATCAGATTAAAATGAAAAACATGTCGCAGGGGATGCAGAGTGGTTCAGGAACCCCTCTGGGTGGTCTGGTGGGGGACTGTGAACCTCTGGATAGATGGTGGCTGACGCCTTTCGAGGTTGTACCTCTTCCTCAGAGCCAGTGTGTCACAGTCCCCCACCAGACCACCCAGTTCAGCTATACGGCAGTTGAGATTAAACAAGGCAGTTCAGCTCAACGGAAGTTCAGCTCAACGGCACTGACTGGCACTTATAGGTTGCACTGACTGGCAGCACTGATAGGTGGCACTGATTGGCATTGATAGGTGGCACTGACTGGCACTGATGGATGACACTGAAAGGCAGGTCATATGGGCACTGATATGTGGCATTGATGTGGCACTGATAGGCACTGGCATGTGGCACTGATCGACACAGACAGCTGGCACTGCTGGGGCTACACTGATCATCAGTGCCTTGATGAGCAGTGTACATGTCCCCTCCGTGGAAAGCCGATTATCGGCTCTCCTCTCCTCTCAAGCTGTCAGCGTGACAGCTCGAGAGGAGAGAAATGCCGATAACCGCCATTTCTGTGTTTACATGTGATCAGCTGTGATTGGACACAGCTGATCACATGATCGAGCCGACATCTTCGGCTCTTTCCATGATCGGTGATCCACTGTGTCCGAGGCTCCCTGAGCCACGCATGTGCGGTGAGAATGGGAGGACGTCATATGACGTCCTCTCAGAGAGAACCACCTTGCACCCATCATTGGACTATATGGCGGGCGGTAGTTGGTTAAACAAGGCAGTTTAGCTCAACGGCAGTTCAGCTCAATGGCAGTTCACATAAAACACGGCAGTTCACATCAAACACCGCCCGCCCGCCATAGAGTAATATGATGGGCTCAAGGTGGTTCTCTTGTTCTGGGAGGACTTCATATGACGTCCTCCCATTCTCACTGCGCATGCACGGCTAAGGGAGCGTGCAGTGCGGCGATCGGCGGTGCGATGTGTCCCTCGGATCACCAATCACGGAAAGAGCTGGAGATGTCGGCTCAGTCATGTGATCAGCTGTGTCCAATCACAGCTGATCACATGTAAACAGGGAAATGCCGGTTATCGGCATTTCTCTCCTGTCGAGCTGTCACGCTGACAGCTCGAGAGGAGAGGACAGCCGGTAATCGGCTTTCCGCGGAGGGCACATGTACACTGATCATCAGGGCACTGATGATCAGTGTGCCCTGATGATCAGTGCCACCTGTCAGTGTCCATCAGTGCCTTATGTCAGTGTCTCGTACCAGTGTAACATCAATGCCACATATCAGTGCCCATCTGAGCTGCCTTTCAGTGTCACCCATCAGTGCCAGTCAGTGCCGCCTGTAGCTGGCCAGCTAAGACCAGTCCTAGGTTGTTAATATGGTTCACATATATGTGTATACCAAACCTGCCAATAACCTCAGTACAGTGTATATGTGCATATGTTAAAGTCAAAAGCAGAATCATTGCTGTGATTTATGTCTTTGATTGTTATATGACATTTATATATTCATTGTGTTAGCAGAAGCAGAAAAGGAAAATATGCCTTTAAGAGTTAGTTAAAGATGAGCCAATCACAGACAGCCTCACACTGTACAGAGCCTTAACCAATCCCAGCCAGTTTCACATCTATGCCTGTGTAAAACTCCCTGCTAGGATTTTCTAGAGACACATGCTCACCAGACAGAAGAGGAAACAGACAGTTCCAATCAGAAAAGCTTTATGGAGACAGAGAAGGCCAAATAGGTATTTAATGCACTTGTGTGTTCCTCTGTTGTTTAGTAATGCAGGTAGATCTGTATGTAAAAACTGTTGTATGTGTTTACTTGTAGTTCCACCGAACTTACGAATTAAACGAATCAAGTCACTGTAGAGTAATCATAATCCAATTGAATCTATCGAATCTATCGAGATAAGCTATTGAATCAACCCAATGTAATACAAATTAAACCATTGTAATATGAAAGAAACAAGCCATTGTAAGCAGTTATATGAAGAAGATTGAAGTTATTAACCACTTCCTGTCCGGACACTTTTACCCCTTCCTGTCCAGGGCAATTTTTAGCTTTCAGCGCTATCACACTTTGAATGACAATTGCGCGGTCATGCAATACTGTACCCATATGAATTTTTTACCATTTTTTTGAGACAGATAAAGCTTTATTTTGGTGGTATTTATTCACCGCTGGGATTTTAATTTTTTTTACTATGTAAATGAAAATGTCCAAAAATTTTGAAAAAAAGTGTTTTTTTTTAAGAAAATTTTGCAAATAAATAATATTTCATCATAAATCTTGGCCAAAATTTATTCCATTATTTTTTTAGTAAAAAAAAAAAATCCAAATTAGTTTATAACCAAAAATTATAATTTTTAAACATTTTTTTTAACATTTTATTTTTTTTATATTATTATTTTTTATTTTTTTTTTACATACTGTCACCCTAGCAGTACAGTGTCACCATGGTGACACTGTACTACTTGTGGGGGGTGATGAAGATTTTTTTTTTTTTTTTTTACACTGATTGCTTTTATACCCATATAGGATGTAAAAGCAATCATTTCTCTCTCTCTCTGTCTGCATTCTTGCAGTCATTGAGAATTACTGAGTGAGCTGTGAGTGGTCACAGCTTGTCACATGGTACAAGGCTGTTGTGAATAGCCTTGTACCATGTGACCTCTGTGATCATTCACAGATTTCACACAGAGTAAGCAATGATGTCACAAGTGACATCTTGCTTACTACTTTGCATGTGATCACTGATTCGCCAATCAGTGATCACATGATCGGGACCTCATACAGAGGTCCCGTCCGACGATCGGTGTTTCACTGTGTCCGGAGGACACAGCGGCACCGGATCGCGGTGGTGCGCGCTCCCAGGGAGCGCGCACAGCTAGAAAAGGCGGGTGCCGTTTATGAACGGCAACCCGCCCCTGGACTGCCACCGCCCTTCCGTTTATAAACAGCAGGCGGACGGCAAGAGGTTAAAGAAGTTAACTAAAGTATTCGGTGTGCTCTTTAAACCTATTGCATCCATAGAGCGGCATTGGAGGAATTACAAAGTAAAGTCAGTCTACTCAAACAAAGAAACAGCAATTGCATAATTTTTCTAATGCCACAGCGCACTAGGCACCAAAGGGTGCTGCGCCTGCCACACCGCCTATCAGTGTGCATGAGTGCCACCTATCAGTGCCAGTCTGTGCCGCCTATCAGTGCCGCATATCAGTGCTGCCTATCAGTGCCCATCAGTGATGCCTGTCAATGCCCATCAGTGCCACCTACCAGTGCCTCCTCATCAGTGCAGCCTATCAGTGCAGCCTCATTAGCACACATCAGTGAAGGAGAAAAATCACTTATTTACAATATTTTATAACAAAAACTAAGAAAAAACATTTTTTTCAAAATTTTCAGTGGTTTTTGGTTTAAGAAAAAATAAAAAACCCAGAGGTGATTACATACCACCAAAATAAAGCTCTATCTGTCACAAAGAAAAATGATGAAAATTTCATATGGGTACAATGTTGCATGACTGCGCAATTGTCAAAGTGCGACAGCGCTGAAAGCTGGAAATTGGCCTGGGCAGGAAGGGGGTATAAGTGCCCTGTAGGCTAGTGGTTCAACAAGGCAGTCCACATTAAACAAGGCAATTCAGATTAAACAGACCCTTATCAAAAAAGGGCGACTCGGCTTCCGTAAGTTCCCGCCCCTTCCTGTAGTGACTATTCGCTTTCTTCTCTCTAAGCGGCCGCACGCATTGATGTAGGAAGACATGAAAGTGGGCGCGATTTGTTTTCTTACACAGAGCTCACCCAAACCCAACCGCCCTGTAGTTGGCCAATCGCAAACTGAGCCTCGAGCTCAGCTTTCACGCTACGCACCTGATTGGCTGCCTCTCAAGCCGAACTTAGATCAAGCCCTGCCCCCTTTTCTGCCCCATATCAGCTTTGAGTAGGCGTGGCACTTCCCATGAGGCATTGCTCCTCACACATTCACATGTTTTCAGACACTTTCTGACATGTATGGACAGTACTGAACTGTACGTGTGCTGCACTGTGTATAGTGACATGCATGGACAGTGTACTGAGCTGTACGTGTGCTTCACTGTGTATAGTGACATGCTTGGACAGTTTACTGACCTGCACTGTGTATAGTGACATGCATGGACAGTGTACTGAGCTGTACGTGTGCTGCACTGTGTATAGTGACATGCATGGACAGTGTACTGAACTGTACGTGTGCTGCACTGTGTATAGTGACATGCATGGACAGTGTACTGAGCTGTACGTGTGCTGCACTGTGTATAGTGACATGCATGGACAGTGTACTGAGCTGTACGTGTGCTGCATTGTGTATAGTGACATGCATGGACAGTGTACTGAGCTGTACGTGTGCTGCACTGTGTATAGTGACATTTATGGACAGTGTACTGAGCTGTACGTGTGCTGCATTGTGTATAGTGACATGCATGGAAAGTGTACTGAGCTGTACGTGTGCTGCACTGTGTATAGTGACATGTATGGACAGTGTACTGACCTGCACTGTGTATAGTGACATACATGGACAGTGTACCAAGCTGTACGTGTGCTGCACTGTGTATAGTGACATGCATGGACAGTGTACTGAGCTGTACGTGTGCTGCACTGTGTATAGTGACATGCATGGACAGTGTACGGACCTGCACTGTGTATAGTGACATGCATGGACAGTGTACTGAGCTGTACGTGTGCTGCACTGTGTATAGTGCACAGTGTCAGAATGTCCGCCGCAGTCCCGCTATAAGTCGCTGATCGCCGCCATTACTAGTTTAGAAAACCATTACTAATCCAGTACATATCCCGCCATCTGTAGACACTATAACTTTCATGTAAATCAATTCATTTACACGTATTGGGATAATTTTTAGCAAAGACATGTCGCAGAATACATTTTGGCCTAAATTTATGATGAAATTAGATTTTTACTGTACATGTTTTATAGCAAAAAGTCAAAAATATCATTTGTTTTTCAAAATTGTCCGTCTTTTTTGTTTATAGTGCAAAATTTAGAAAACACACAGGTGATCAAATACAACCAAAAGAAAGCTGTATTTGTGGGGAAAAAAAGGACACAGCGTTGCATGACCGCGCAATTGTCAGTCAAAGTAACACAACACTGTATCACAAAAAATGGCCTGGTCAGGAAGGGGGGGGGGGGGGGTAAATCTCTGGAGGACAAGTGGGTGAGATCAGTGCAGCCTGAGTTTGATAGAAAGCCATTCTCCAGCCCTGGAGAGCCTCTACTACAGGAATAAAGTGACAGCACAGTCATCCCGCCATCATCTGCACGATTTCTAGTGCTGCAGACACACACAAGTCAATTGGCAGAAGATCGATCCTGTGGAAGATCTGCACATACACGTCACATCCTGTCCCCATCGCCCACAGATTGCAGATCATGACCGGGAACATCCATTCTGGCCCAGTGATTCCTCCCATTAGAACCGCCTTCGCTGAACGGCGGACTGGATCCGATCCTACTGACAGCCCAGTCCGAATCGCTAGTTTTCACCTTCTGCAGGGAGAACCATACAGGGCGGATCGGTCCCAGTCCTTTTCCCACCTCCTCAATCTCCTCCTTTATACACCCATAGACTAGATTAATCCCGCCATCCGTAGCTCCGCCTACTTGTGGAGACTTCTTGCAAGTTTATTGGTTCATCGGCCTGACAATCCGTAGCGTGTTGATCCGAGCAGCGCTGGAAACCGACTGAACGCTTCAGAGCCCTGAAAGACACTGATTGGCTGGAGCTCGATAGGAAACGTTACATTAAAATTAATTTAAAAAAAGTTCGAGTGGAGGTCACATGTTTCCTGTCGAATGGAGCTCCAGTTTGCAGCCATTTTTGAACATTGAAGTTAATTAAAGAAGTGGAGTGGAGGTCACATGTTTCCTGTGGAAAGTGGAGCTCCAGTATGCAGCCAGACCCCCTTGTCTAATATTCGGCTATTAGACAGCGGCGGTGCAGACATTGCCAGCTATTGGTTATTATCCTGTGTCGTTGAAGGGGCGGGAGTGATGTTTGGTCACATGATCGGGCTGTCCTGCAGTGGAGGGGCGATGGTGCGGGGTGTGCTGCTTGCCGTGCCGTGTAGCAGGTTACCTAACGCTGGAGGATGGGGTCACCGTGTGATTGTACAGTCCGCTCCCCAACCACCGTGTGTGGAGGGGTGTGCCGGCCTAGTGTACATTGCATTGGATGTGTGTGGTGTGTTGATGATTGGAGCCATGTTGCTTTCCCAGGATTCCTCTGTAGCACACGGACTAGGACAACGTCTTTCTGTTCGTTTCCTGTCCCCATACACAAAGCATCATTCAGCGTGCCGCTGCCATATTTCTGGCTTTAACCACTTGCCTGCCGGGCGCTTTACCCCCTCCCCCTTACCAATGTTCAGCTTTCAGCGCCCTCATACTTTGACAATTGTGCGGTCATGCAACACTGGACCCAAACTACTTTTTTATCATTTTTTTTAGACCGAGCTTTCTTTTGGTGGTATTTATTCACCACTGGGGGTTTTATTTTTTGATAAACTAAAAAAGACCACAAATTTTTAGGGGAAAAATCGTTTTTCTTAGTTTCTAATAAAATGTTTTGTAAACAAGTAATTTTTCTCCTTCACTGATGGGCACTGTTAGGTGGCACTGATTCAACTGTTGGGCACTATTGGCTGCACTGCTGGGGCTACACTAATCACCAGGACACGGATTATCAGTGCCCTGATGATCAGTGTAGATGTTCCCCTGCGACATGCCGCATACCAGCTCTCCTCATGCGCTGTCAGCGGAAGGAGAGGACTACTGATAACCACCATTTCCTATTTACCCGGTGATCAGCTGTGATTGGACGCAACTGGTCACATGGTAAAAGCATCTGTGATTGGCCCATTCCTTAGTCATGTGATCAGCTGTGTCCAAAGGACACAGCGATCACAGATCGTGCACGCGGGGTGTTGTTCTGGGTGGACCTCCATGGATGCCCTCCCAGAACTACCCAATTGCGCTGTAGCTGTTTTTTGGCTATAGCATGGTTGGTAACTGGTTAATATCATGCCCAGCTTTCCCTTCTATGGAAACAAAACCACGTGCCCTTCGGAAGATTTACCCCTAACCCCTCACCCAATCCTGCCCAGGCCATTGTTTGCTATATGGCGCTGCAATACTTTCATATGGGTACAGTGTTGCATGACCGCAAAATTGTCAAAGTGTGACAACGCTGCAAGCTGAAAATTGGCCTGGGCAGGAAGGGGCCATAAGTGCCCAGTAGACAAGTGGTTAATTTTTTATACTAGTAATGGCGGTAATCAGCGACTTTGGTGGGCATTCTGGCACTGGGTGAGAACCAACTGCCACTGACATTTCCAATGACACTAATACAGAAACCAATGCTAATAAAAAGCACTAATACACTGGGCGGGAAGGGGTTAATATCCGGGCGATCAAAGGGTTAGCTGTGTACTGTTTTGTGCTTACTGTGTGTTGTTTTATTAGGGGCCGTGCTGGTTTTTATCTCCATGCTTTGATTGGGACTGCCTGTTTGCTGGATGGGGACTGTCTCTGTGCTGGATTTTGGGGATGTCTCTGCTGGATTGGGCCATCTCTTTGCGGGATTGTAATGAAATTGCCATGTGAAGGAAGGTAGGGTGAACATTAGGGTGGCCAAATCACAGCTAAGCACAAAAAAAAAACCCTGAATGAATCGATGTCATTCAGGTAAATGCTTGCTTATAGCAAAGTAATTCTTTGCTATAAGCAAATTGTGTAAAAAAATAAAAATAAAAAAATACTGATCACTTCCCCAAAGTAGTACAATGTTACTAAAGTAACATTGTACTACTTTAGTCATAGTGAAATATATAAAAAAAAATGTTAAAAAAAAGAAAACAAAATTAATAAAAAATAATAAATAAAAAAAAAAATATATATTTTTTTTTTGATACTGTCACCACTCAGTGTCCCTGATCACCGCCATGCCAGTTATATGATGACGCTGTACTGCACTGGTGACAGTATGTAAAAAAAAAATAGTGAAACTGGAAATTGGCCTGGGCAGAAAGGGAGTATAAGTGCCCTGTAGGCTAGCGGTTTACCAATACACGCCTGGCCAATAGCCAAAAGGCGGCCGGCAAAATCTATTGGATTTCCGGGTTGGACGCCAAATGGCGTCCTCCCGCACATGCGCACTTTTCGTACTTGCAGAGCCGGACAGCGGCACGATCTGTCACCGGCCGTGTACCTCAGACACGGTCGATGACAGATCTGAGTATCGGCCCCGTTGCCGGTACCGTGTGACCTGCTGTGACCAATCACAGCAGGTCACGTGACAGTTGTATACAATGGATGGCTTCATTCATGCCATCCATTGTATACTACTGTCTAGCTGTGAATGGTCACAGCGATCACATGCACATGTCATGTGATTAGCTGTGGCCAAATCACAGCTAAGCACAAAAAAAAAAAAAAAAAAAAAACCCTGAATGAATTGATGTCATTCAGGTAAACTCTTTGCTATAAGCAAATTGTGTAAAAAAAAAAAAAAAATACTGATCACTTCCCCAAAGTAGTACAATGTTACTATAGTAACATTGTACTACTTTGGACATTGTGAAATATGAAAAAAAAATCTTAAAAAAAGAAAAAAAAATTAATATAAAATTAAAAATAATAAGTGTTTTTAAAAAATTAAAAAAAAGATATAAGTATTTTTTTTCATACTGTCACCAGTCAGTGTCTCTAATCAGCAGTTATATGAAGACGCTGTACTGCACTGGTGACAGTATGTAAAAAAATAAGTGAAAATAATTTTTTGCATTTTTTCATTTTCCGAAAAATTATGACAAAAAAAATACAACCTCAAAAAACTCGCCATGCCTCTTATGAAGTACGTCGGACTGTCTGCTCTGCAAAAAGGGGTCATTTGGGGGATATCTGTACTGTTCTGACATTCTTGGACCTGAAGAAATTAGATTGCCGTCAGTACTTCAGGATTGATCAATATTCAGATCTATACCATAGTTTGTGAACTCTATAACTTTCCTACAAACTAAAAAATACATCCTAATTTGGGATATTTTCACCAAAGACATGTAGCAGAATACATCTCAGCCTAAATTTATGAAGAACAATTATTTATTTGCAAACTTTTATAACAGAAACAAAGAAAAAACGTGTTTTTTTTCAAAATTTTTGGTCTTTTTTTGATAATTTAGCAAAAAATAAAAACCTTGGCGGTGATTAAATACCACCAAAAGAAAGCTCTAAGTGTGCAAAAAAAATTATAAAATTTTAGTTTGGGTACAGTGTTGTATGACCGCGCAATTGTCATTCAAAGTGTGAGAGCGCTGAAACCTGAAAACTGGCCTGGGCAGGAAGGGGGAAAATTGCCCGGTATTCAAATGGTTAAACAAGGCAGTTCACATTAAACCGACCCCACAGCCAAGACCCTGCAAGCCTGCCGTGTCCCTACCTGAGAGCCGTGGTCGTCCCTGTCTGCTAATCGCTGGTCGTCCGTGCCATGAGGTTGAGTAGGTGTGGCCTGTGTATTCTTGCCTTAACAGCCTCGGAGTCCCCGCCCCCTCCTCCACGCTGCAACTGACGGGCAGGAATTTCTGTGTGATCATCCAAACACAACCGCCCTGTAGTTGGCCAATCGCAGACTGAGCCTCGAGCTCAGCTTTCGCACCACACACCTGATTGGCTGCATCTCAAGCCAAAGTTAGATCAAGCCCCGCCCCCTTTCCCTGTCGCCTATCAGCATTGAGTAGGCATGGCCTATGTTTTCTTACCTTAACAGCCTCGGAGTCTCCGCCCCCTCCTCCACGCTGCAACTGACAGGGAGGAATTTCTGTTTGATCACCCAAACACAACCGCCCTGTAGTTGGCCAATCGCAGACTGAGCCTCAAAAGCTCAGCTTTCGCACCACGCACCTGATTGGTTGCATCTCAAGCCGAACATAGATCAAGCCCCACCCCCTTTTCCTGCCGCCTATCAGCTTTGAGTAGGCATGGGCTATATTTTCTTACCTTAACAGCCATGGAGTCCCCGCCCCCTCCTCCACACTGCAGCTGACAGGGAGGAATTTCTGTGTGATCACCCAAACACAACCGCCCTGTAGTTGGCCAATCGCAGACTGAGCCTCAAAAGCTCAGCTTTCGCACCACGCACCTGATTGGTTGCATCTCAAGCCGAACTTAGATCAAGCCCCACCCCCTTTTCCTGCCGCCTATCAGCTTTGAGTAGGCATGGGCTATATTTTCTTACCATAACATCCTCGGAGTCCCCGCCCCCTCCTCCACGCTGCAGCTGACAGGGAGGAATTTCTGTATAATCATCCAAACACAACCGCCCTGTAGTTGGCCAATCGCAGACTGAGCCTCAAAAGCTCAGCTTTCGCACCACACACCTGATTGGTTGCATCTCAAGCCGAACTTAGATCAAGCCCCGCCCCCTTTTCTTGCCGCCTATCATCATTGAGTAGGCATGGGCTATATTTTCTTACCTTAACAGCCTCGGAGTCCCCGCCCCCTCCTCCACACTACAGCTGACAGGGAGGAATTTCTGTGTGATCATCCAAACACAACCGCCCTGTAGTTGGCCAATCGCAGACTGAGCCTCAAGAGCTCAGCTTTCGCACCACACACCTGATTGGCTGCATCTCAAGCCAAAGTTAGATCAAGCCCCGCCCCCTTTTCCTGCCGCCTATCAGCATTGAGTAGGCATGGCCTATGTTTTCTTACCTTAACAGCCTCGAAGTCTCCGCCCCCTCCTCCACGCTGCAACTGACAGGGAGGAATTTCTGTTTGATCACCCAAACACAACCGCCCTGTAGTTGGCCAATCGCAGACTGAGCCTCAAAAGCTCAGCTTTCGCACCACGCACCTGATTGGTTGCATCTCAAGCCGAACTTAGATCAAGCCCCACCCCCTTTTCCTGCCGCCTATCAGCTTTGAGTAGGCCTGGGCTATATTTTCTTACCTTAACAGCCATGGAGTCCCCGCCCCCTCCTCCACGCTGCAGCTTACAGGGAGGAATTTCTGTGTGATCATCCAAACACAACTGCCCTGTAGTTGGCCAATCGCAGACTGAGCCTCGAGCTCAGCTTTCGCACCACACACCTGATTGGTTGCATCTCAAGCCAAAGTTAGATCAAGCCCCGCCCCCTTTTCCTGCCGCCTATCAGCTTTGAGTAGGCATGGGCTATATTTTCTTACCTTAACAGCCATGGAGTCCCTGCCCCCTCCTCCACGCTGCAGTTGACAGGGAGGAATTTCTGTATAATCATCCAAACACAACCGCCCTGTAGTTGACCAATCGCAGACTGAGCCTCAAAAGCTCAGCTTTCGCACCACGCACCTGATTGGTTGCATCTCAAGCCGAACTTAGATCAAGCCCCGCCCCCTTTTCCTGCTGCATATCAGCTTTCAGTAGGTGTGGCACTTCCCATGAGGCATTGCTCCTCACACATTCACGTTCTCAAGACACTTTCTGACACGTATGGACAGTACTGAACTGTACGTGTGCTGCACTGTATGGTGACATGTATGGACGGTGTACTGAGCTGTACGTGTGCTGCACTGTGTATAGTGACATGAATGGACAGTGTACTGAGCTGTACGTGTGCTGCACTGTGTATAGTGACATGTATGGACGGTGTACTGAGCTGTACGTGTGCTGCACTGTGTATAGTGACATGCATGGACAGTGTACTGAGCTGTACGTGTGCTGCACTGTGTATAGTGACATGCATGGACAGTGTACTGAGCTGTACGTGTGCTGCACTGTGTATAGTGCACAGTGTCAGAATGCCCGCTGCAGTCCCGCTATATCATGTGACCTCCACTTCACTTTTTTTTTTTTTTTTAAACGAACTGTAATGTAACAAACAACCAATGGCTGCAGGCTGGAGCTCGACAGGAAACGTTACATTAAAGTTTATTTAAAAAACGTTTGAGTGGAGGTCACATGTTTCCTGTCGAATGGAGCTCCAGTTTGCAGCCATTTTTTTTACATTAAAGTTCATTTAAAGGAGTGGAGGTCACATGTTTCCTGTGGAAAGTGGAGCTCCAGTATGCAGCCAGACCCCCTTGTCTAATATTCGGCTATTGGACAGCGCCGGTGCAGACATTGCCAGCTATTAGTTATTATCCTGTGTCGTTGAAGGGGCGGGAGTGATGTTTGGTCACATGATCGGGCTATCCTGCGATGGTGCGGGGTGTGTGCTGCTTGCCGTGCCGTGTAGCAGGTTACCTAACGCTGGAGGATGGGGTCACCGTGTGATTGTACAGTCCGCTCCCCAACCACCGTGTGTGGAGGGGTGTGCCGGCCTAGTGTACATTGCATTGGATGTGTGTGGTGTGTTGATGATTGGAGCCATGTTGCTTTCCCAGGATTCCTCTGTAGCACACGGACTAGGACAACATCTTTCTGTTCGTTTCCTGTCCCCATTCACAAAGCATCATTCAGCGTGGCGCTTCCCTATTTCCTGGCTTTAACCACTTGCCTGCCGGGCACTTTACCCCCTCCCCCTTACCAATGTTCAGCTTTCAGTGCCCTCATACTTTGACAATTGTGCGGTCATGCAACACTGGACCCAAACTACTTTTTTATCATTTTTTTTAGACCGAGCTTTCTTTTGGTGGTATTTATTCACCACTGGGGGTTTTATTTTTTGATAAACTAAAAAGGAGCACAAATTTTGAGGGGAAAAATAGTTTTTCTTAGTTTCTATTAAAATGTTTTGTAAACAAGTAATTTTTCTCCTTCACTGATGGGCACTGTTAGGTGGCACTGATTCAACTGTTGGGCACTATTGGCTGCACTGATGGGGCTATACTAATCACCAGGACACGGATTATCAGTGCCCTGATGATCAGTGTAGATGTTCCCCTGCGACATGCCGCATACCAGCTCTCCTCATGCGCTGTCAGCGGAAGGGGAGGACTACTGATAACCACCATTTCCTATTTACCCGGTGATCAGCTGTGATTGGACGCAACTGGTCGCATGGTAAAAGCATCTGTGATTGGCCCATTCCTTAGTCATGTGATCAGCTGTGTCCAAAGGACACAGCGATCACAGATCGTGCGTGCGGGCTGTGGTTCTGGGAGAACGTCCATGGATGCCCTCCCAGAACTAGCCAACCGCATTGTAGATGGCTTTTGGCTATAGCATGGTTGGGAACTGGTTATGGAAACGAAACCACTTGCCCTTCGGAAGATTTATCCCCAACCCCCCCCCCCCCCCCACCCCCAATCCTGCCCAGGCCATTGTTTGCTATACGGCGCTGCGCTACTTTAAATGACAGTTGTGCGGTCATGCAACACTGCATACAAATGGAATTTATATCCTTTTTTTCACACACCGCTTTCTTTTGGTGGTATTTGATCATCGCTGGGTTTATTTTTTTATAACTGAACAATGACCAAAATTAAAAAAGAAGGTTTTTGCTATAAAACATATCCCATAAAAAAATTGGGGGAAAAAATTCTTAATTTAGGTCAAAATATATTCTGCTACATGTCTTTGGTTAACAAAAATCCCAATAAGCGTATATTGATTGGTTTGCATGAAAGTTATAGTGTCTACAAATGGTGATATATATATCTTGGAGTATTAATTAACCTCTTCCTTACCACGGTATAGCCGAAAGACGGCTACAGCACGGTTGTCTAGTTCTGGGACGACGCCCATGGATGTCATTCCAGAACACGCCCCCATACGGACACAGCTGATCATGTGATAAGGTAAACGGCCAATCACAGCAGCCTTTTAGCATGTGATCAGCTGCGTCCAATGACACAGTAGATCACCAGGTAAATACAGTTGTCGATTTTCGGCTGCACTTTCCTCACATTGTCACAGCATGAGGAAAGTACTGCCGATAACCGGAAAGTGATCGGCACTGATGATCAGGGCCCATCAATGACACCCAGCAGTGACCTAGCAGTGCCACCCACCTGTGCCCTGCAGTGCCGCCTCTCAGTGCATCCTATCAGTGCCACCTCATTATCACACATCAGTGAAGGAGAAAAATTACCTGTTTGCAATATTTTATAATAGAAACAAAGAAAAACTTTTTTTTCAATCTTTTTGCTCTCTTTTTGTTTATAGCGCAAAAAATAAAAACACCCAGCTGTGATTAAATGCCACCAAAAGAAAGTTCTATTTGTGTGAAAAAAATGATAATTTCAAATGGGTACAGTGTTGCATGACCGCAAAATTGTCAAAGTGTGACAACGCCGCAAGCTGAAAATTGGCCTGGGCAGGAAGGGGGCATAAGTGCCCAGTAGACAAGTGGTTAATTTTTTATACTAGTAATAGCGGCAATCAGCGGCTTTGGTGGGCATTCTAGCACTGGGTGAGAACCAACTGCCACTCACATCTCCAGTGACACTAATACAGAAACTAATGCTAATAAAAAGCACTAATACACTGGGCAGGAAGGGGTTAACATCTGGGCGATCAAAGGGTTAGCTGTGTACTGTTTTGTGATTACTGTGTGTTGTTTTATTAGGGGCCGTGCTGGTTTTTATCTCCCTGCTTTGATTGGGACTGCCTGTTTGCTGGATGGGGACTGTCTCTGTGCTGGATTTTGGGGATGTCTCTGCTGGATTGGGCCATCTCTTTGCGGGATTGTAATGAAATTGCCATGTGAAGGAAGGCAGGCTGAACATTTTACCCCCTCTCCATTCCTTTTCATGCCCCCGCTCTTGTCATATACAAACTGATATTTATTGTCCTTAACATAGATGAAGCATACCAAATGAAATCCATTGATTCTAATTATTATTACCACTACTATGCACAATGGGTAAAGCTGTATATAAGAAACAAAAAGAGGGCGCACAGGCCTGGTGCATTACCTTTAAAATGGGATTTATTTATAAATTGTAAAATACTCACAGGAGAAATGTAAAATCAGATTAAAATGAAAAACATGTCGCAGGGGATGCAGAGTGGTTCAGGAACCCCTCTGGGTGGTCTGGTGGGGGACTGTGAACCTCTGGATAGATGGTGGCTGACGCCTTTCGAGGTTGTACCTCTTCCTCAGAGCCAGTGTGTCACAGTCCCCCACCAGACCACCCAGTTCAGCTATACGGCAGTTGAGATTAAACAAGGCAGTTCAGCTCAACGGAAGTTCAGCTCAACGGCACTGACTGGCACTTATAGGTTGCACTGACTGGCAGCACTGATAGGTGGCACTGATTGGCATTGATAGGTGGCACTGACTGGCACTGATGGATGACACTGAAAGGCAGGTCATATGGGCACTGATATGTGGCATTGATGTGGCACTGATAGGCACTGGCATGTGGCACTGATCGACACAGACAGCTGGCACTGCTGGGGCTACACTGATCATCAGTGCCTTGATGAGCAGTGTACATGTCCCCTCCGTGGAAAGCCGATTATCGGCTCTCCTCTCCTCTCAAGCTGTCAGCGTGACAGCTCGAGAGGAGATAAATGCCGATAACCGCCATTTCTGTGTTTACATGTGATCAGCTGTGATTGGACACAGCTGATCACATGATCGAGCCGACATCTTCGGCTCTTTCCATGATCGGTGATCCACTGTGTCCGAGGCTCCCTGAGCCACGCATGTGCGGTGAGAATGGGAGGACGTCATATGACGTCCTCTCAGAGAGAACCACCTTGCACCCATCATTGGACTATATGGCGGGCGGTAGTTGGTTAAACAAGGCAGTTTAGCTCAACGGCAGTTTAGCTCAATGGCAGTTCACATAAAACACGGCAGTTCACATCAAACACGGCAGTTCACATCAAACACCGCCCGCCCGCCATAGAGTAATATGATGGGCTCAAGGTGGTTCTCTTGTTCTGGGAGGACTTCATATGACGTCCTCCCATTCTCACTGCGCATGCACGGCTAAGGGAGCGTGCAGTGCGGCGATCGGCGGTGCGATGTGTCCCTCGGATCACCAATCACGGAAAGAGCTGGAGATGTCGGCTCAGTCATGTGATCAGCTGTGTCCAATCACAGCTGATCACATGTAAACAGGGAAATGCCGGTTATCGGCATTTCTCTCCTGTCGAGCTGTCACGCTGACAGCTCGAGAGGAGAGGACAGCCGGTAATCGGCTTTCCGCGGAGGGCACATGTACACTGATCATCAGGGCACTGATGATCAGTGTGCCCTGATGATCAGTGCCACCTGTCAGTGTCCATCAGTGCCTTATGTCAGTGTCTCGTACCAGTGTAACATCAATGCCACATATCAGTGCCCATCTGAGCTGCCTTTCAGTGTCACCCATCAGTGCCAGTCAGTGCCGCCTGTAGCTGGCCAGCTAAGACCAGTCCTAGGTTGTTAATATGGTTCACATATATGTGTATACCAAACCTGCCAATAACCTCAGTACAGTATATATGTGCATATGTTAAAGCCAAAAGCAGAATCATTGCTGTGATTTATGTCTTTGATTGTTATATGACATTTATATATTCAGTGTGTTAGCAGAAGCAGAAAAGGAAAATATGCCTTTAAGAGTTAGTTAAAGATGAGCCAATCACAGACAGCCTCACACTGTACAGAGCCTTAACCAATCCCAGCCAGTTTCACATCTATGCCTGTGTAAAACTCCCTGCTAGGATTTTCTAGAGACACATGCTCACCAGACAGAAGAGGAAACAGACAGTTCCAATCAGAAAAGCTTTATGGAGACAGAGAAGGCCAAATAGGTATTTAATGCACTTGTGTGTTCCTCTGTTGTTTAGTAATGCAGGTAGATCTGTATGTAAAAACTGTTGTATGTGTTTACTTGTAGTTCCACCGAACTTACGAATTAAACGAATCAAGTCACTGTAGAGTAATCATAATCCAATTGAATCTATCGAATCTATCGAGATAAGCTATTGAATCAACCCAATGTAATACAAATTAAACCATTGTAATATGAAAGAAACAAGCCATTGTAAGCAGTTATATGAAGAAGATTGAAGTTATTAACCAGTTCCTGTCCGGACACTTTAACCCCTTCCTGTCCAGGGCAATTTTTAGCTTTCAGCGCTATCACACTTTGAATGACAATTGCGCGGTCATGCAATACTGTACCCATATGAATTTTTTACCATTTTTTTGAGACAGATAAAGCTTTATTTTGGTGGTATTTATTCACCGCTGGGATTTTTATTTTTTTTACTATGTAAATGAAAATGTCCAAAAATTTTGAAAAAAAGTGTTTTTTTTTAAGAAAATTTTGCAAATAAATAATATTTCATCATAAATCTTGGCCAAAATTTATTCCATTATTTTTTTAGTAAACAAAAAAAATCCAAATTAGTTTATAACCAAAAATTATAATTTTTAAACATTTTTTTTAACATTTTATTTTTTTTATATTATTATTTTTTATTTTTTTTTTACATACTGTCACCCTAGAAGTACAGTGTCACCATGGTGACACTGTACTACTTGTGGGGGGTGATGAAGATTTTTTTTTTTTTTTTTACACTGATTGCTTTTATACCCATATAGGATGTAAAAGCAATCATTTCTCTCTCTCTCTGTCTGCATTCTTGCAGTCATTGAGAATTACTGAGTGAGCTGTGAGTGGTCACAGCTTGTCACATGGTACAAGGCTGTTGTGAATAGCCTTGTACCATGTGACCTCTGTGATCATTCACAGATTTCACACAGAGTAAGCAATGATGTCACAAGTGACATCTTGCTTACTACTTTGCATGTGATCACTGATTCGCCAATCAGTGATCACATGATCGGGACCTCATACAGAGGTCCCGTCCGACGATCAGTGTTTCACTGTGTCCGGAGGACACAGCGGGCACCGGATCGCGGTGGTGCGCGCTCCCAGGGAGCGCGCACAGCTAGAAAAGGCAAGTGCCGTTTATGAACGGCAACCCGCCCCTGGACTGCCACCGCCCTTCCGTTTATAAACAGCAGGCGGACGGCAAGAGGTTAAAGAAGTTAACTAAAGTATTCGGTGTGCTCTTTAAACCTATTGCATCCATAGAGCGGCATTGGAGGAATTACAAAGTAAAGTCAGTCTACTCAAACAAAGAAACAGCAATTGCATAATTTTTCTAATGCCACAGCGCACTAGGCACCAAAGGGTGCTGCGCCTGCCACACCGCCTATCAGTGTGCATGAGTGCCACCTATCAGTGCCAGTCTGTGCCGCCTCTCAGTGCCGCATATCAGTGCTGCCTATCAGTGCCCATCAGTGATGCCTGTCAATGCCCATCAGTGCCACCTACCAGTGCCTCCTCATCAGTGCAGCCTATCAGTGCAGCCTCATTAGCACACATCAGTGAAGGAGAAAAATCACTTATTTACAATATTTTATAACAAAAACTAAGAAAAAACATTTTTTTCAAAATTTTCAGTGGTTTTTGGTTTAAGAAAAAATAAAAAACCCAGAGGTGATTACATACCACCAAAATAAAGCTCTATCTGTCACAAAGAAAAATGATGAAAATTTCATATGGGTACAATGTTGCATGACTGCGCAATTGTCAAAGTGCGACAGCGCTGAAAGCTGGAAATTGGCCTGGGCAGGAAGGGGGTATAAGTGCCCTGTAGGCTAGTGGTTCAACAAGGCAGTCCACATTAAACAAGGCAATTCAGATTAAACAGACCCTTATCAAAAAAGGGCGACTCGGCTTCCGTAAGTTCCCGCCCCTTCCTGTAGTGACTATTCGCTTTCTTCTCTCTAAGCGGCCGCACGCATTGATGTAGGACGACATGAAAGTGGGCGCGATTTGTTTTCTTACACAGAGCTCACCCAAACCCAACCGCCCTGTAGTTGGCCAATCGCAAACTGAGCCTCGAGCTCAGCTTTCACGCTACGCACCTGATTGGCTGCCTCTCAAGCCGAACTTAGATCAAGCCCTGCCCCCTTTTCTGCCCCATATCAGCTTTGAGTACGCGTGGCACTTCCCATGAGGCATTGCTCCTCACACATTCACATGTTTTCAGACACTTTCTGACATGTATGGACAGTACTGAACTGTACGTGTGCTGCACTGTGTATAGTGACATGCATGGACAGTGTACTGAGCTGTACGTGTGCTTCACTGTGTATAGTGACATGCTTGGACAGTTTACTGACCTGCACTGTGTATAGTGACATGCATGGACAGTGTACTGAGCTGTACGTGTGCTGCACTTTGTATAGTGACATGCATGGACAGTGTACTGAACTGTACGTGTGCTGCACTGTGTATAGTGACATGCATGGACAGTGTACTGAGCTGTACGTGTGCTGCACTGTGTATAGTGACATGCATGGACAGTGTACTGAGCTGTACGTGTGCTGCATTGTGTATAGTGACATGCATGGACAGTGTACTGAGCTGTACGTGTGCTGCACTGTGTATAGTGACATGTATGGACAGTGTACTGAGCTGTACGTGTGCTGCATTGTGTATAGTGACATGCATGGAAAGTGTACTGAGCTGTACGTGTGCTGCACTGTGTATAGTGACATGTATGGACAGTGTACTGACCTGCACTGTGTATAGTGACATACATGGACAGTGTACCAAGCTGTACGTGTGCTGCACTGTGTATAGTGACATGCATGGACAGTGTACTGAGCTGTACGTGTGCTGCACTGTGTATAGTGACATGCATGGACAGTGTACGGACCTGCACTGTGTATAGTGACATGCATGGACAGTGTACTGAGCTGTACGTGTGCTGCACTGTGTATAGTGCACAGTGTCAGAATGTCCGCCGCAGTCCCGCTATAAGTCGCTGATCGCCGCCATTACTAGTTTAGAAAACCATTACTAATCCAGTACATATCCCGCCATCTGTAGACACTATAACTTTCATGTAAACCAATTCATTTACACGTATTGGGATAATTTTTAGCAAAGACATGTCGCAGAATACATTTTGGCCTAAATTTATGATGAAATTAGATTTTTACTGTACATGTTTTATAGCAAAAAGTCAAAAATATCATTTGTTTTTCAAAATTGTCCGTCTTTTTTGTTTATAGTGCAAAATTTAGAAAACACACAGGTGATCAAATACAACCAAAAGAAAGCTGTATTTGTGGGGGAAAAAAAGGACACAGCGTTGCATGACCGCGCAATTGTCAGTCAAAGTAACACAACACTGTATCACAAAAAATGTCCTGGTCAGGAAGGGGGGGGGGGGGGGGTAAATCTCTGGAGGACAAGTGGGTGAGATCAGTGCAGCCTGAGTTTGATAGAAAGCCATTCCCCAGCCCTGGAGAGCCTCTACTACAGGAATAAAGTGACAGCACAGTCATCCCGCCATCATCTGCACGATTTCTAATGCTGCGGACACACACAAGTCAATTGGCAGAAGATCGATCCTGTGGAAGATCTGCACATACACGTCACATCCTGTCCCCATCTCCCACAGATTGCAGATCATGACCGGGAACATCCATTCTGGCCCAGTGATTCCTCCCATTAGAACCGCCTTCGCTGAACGGCGGACTGGATCCGATCCTACTGACA
Organism: Staurois parvus; assembly: GCF_062004578.1. Taxonomy (NCBI): domain Eukaryota; kingdom Metazoa; phylum Chordata; class Amphibia; order Anura; family Ranidae; genus Staurois; species Staurois parvus. The sequence goes on from NW_028318929.1 coordinate 2,189,378, forward strand.
GCCCAGTCCGAATCGCTAGTTTTCACCTTCTGCAGGGAGAACCATACAGGGCGGATCGGTCCCAGTCCTTTTCCCACCTCCTCAATCTCCTCCTTTATACACCCATAGACTAGATTAATCCCGCCATCTGTAGCTCCGCCTACTTGTGGAGACTTCTTGCAAGTTTATTGGTTCATCGGCCTGACAATCCGTAGCGTGTTGATCCGAGCAGCGCTGGAAACCGACTGAACGCTTCAGAGCCCTGAAAGACACTGATTGGCTAAAGCTCGATAGGAAACGTTACATTAAAGTTAATTTAAAAAAAGTTCGAGTGGAGGTCACATGTTTCCTGTCGAATGGAGCTCCAGTTTGCAGCCATTTTTGAACATTGAAGTTAATTAAAGAAGTGGAGTGGAGGTCACATGTTTCCTGTGGAAAGTGGAGCTCCAGTATGCAGCCAGACCCCCTTGTCTAATATTCGGCTATTGGACAGCGGCGGTGCAGACATTGCCAGCTATTGGTTATTATCCTGTGTCGTTGAAGGGGCGGGAGTGATGTTTGGTCACATGATCGGGCTGTCCTGCAGTGGAGGGGCGATGGTGCGGGGTGTGCTGCTTGCCGTGCCGTGTAGCAGGTTACCTAACGCTGGAGGATGGGGTCACCGTGTGATTGTACAGTCCGCTCCCCAACCACCGTGTGTGGAGGGGTGTGCCGGCCTAGTGTACATTGCATTGGATGTGTGTGGTGTGTTGATGATTGGAGCCATGTTGCTTTCCCAGGATTCCTCTGTAGCACACGGACTAGGACAACGTCTTTCTGTTTGTTTCCTGTCCCCATACACAAAGCATCATTCAGCGTGCCGCTGCCATATTTCTGGCTTTAACCACTTGCCTGCCGGGCGCTTTACCCCCTCCCCCTTACCAATGTTCAGCTTTCAGCGCCCTCATACTTTGACAATTGTGCGGTCATGCAACACTGGACCCAAACTACTTTTTTATCATTTTTTTTAGACCGAGCTTTCTTTTGGTGGTATTTATTCACCACTGGGGGTTTTATTTTTTGATAAACTAAAAAAGACCACAAATTTTGAGGGAAAAAATCGTTTTTCTTACTTTCTAATAAAATGTTTTGTAAACAAGTAATTTTTCTCCTTCACTGATGGGCACTGTTAGGTGGCACTGATTCAACTGTTGGGCACTATTGGCTGCACTGCTGGGGCTACACTAATCACCAGGACACGGATTATCAGTGCCCTGATGATCAGTGTAGATGTTCCCCTGCGACATGCCGCATACCAGCTCTCCTCATGCGCTGTCAGCGGAAGGGGAGGACTACTGATAACCACCATTTCCTATTTACCCGGTGATCAGCTGTGATTGGACGCAACTGGTCACATGGTAAAAGCATCTGTGATTGGCCCATTCCTTAGTCATGTGATCAGCTGTGTCCAAAGGACACAGCGATCACAGATCGTGCACGCGGGGTGTTGTTCTGGGTGGACCTCCATGGATGCCCTCCCAGAACTACCCAACAGCGCTGTAGCTGTTTTTTGGCTATAGCATGGTTGGTAACTGGTTAATATCATGCCCAGCTTTCCCTTCTATGGAAACAAAACCACGTGCCCTTCGGAAGATTTACCCCCAACCCCTCACCCAATCCTGCCCAGGCCATTGTTTGCTATATGGCGCTGCAATACTTTCATATGGGTACAGTGTTGCATGACCGCAAAATTGTCAAAGTGTGACAACGCTGCAAGCTGAAAATTGGCCTGGGCAGAAAGGGGCCATAAGTGCCCAGTAGACAAGTGGTTAATTTTTTATACTAGTAATGGCGGTAATCAGCGACTTTGGTGGGCATTCTGGCACTGGGTGAGAACCAACTGCCACTGACATTTCCAATGACACTAATACAGAAACCAATGCTAATAAAAAGCACTAATACACTGGGCAGGAAGGGGTTAATATCCGGACGATCAAAGGGTTAGCTGTGTACTGTTTTGTGCTTACTGTGTATTGTTTTATTAGGGGCCGTGCTGCTTTTTATCTCCATGCTTTGATTGGGACTGCCTGTTTGCTGGATGGGGACTGTCTCTGTGCTGGATTTTGGGGATGTCTCTGCTGGATTGGGCCATCTCTTTGCGGGATTGTAATGAAATTGCCATGTGAAGGAAGGTAGGGTGAACATTAGGGTGGCCAAATCACAGCTAACCACAAAAAAAAAACCCTGAATGAATCAATGTCATTCAGGTAAATGCTTGCTTATAGCAAAGTAATTCTTTGCTATAAGCAAATTGTGTAAAAAAAATAAAAATAAAAAAATACTGATCACTTCCCCAAAGTAGTACAATGTTACTAAAGTAACATTGTACTACTTTAGTCATAGTGAAATATATAAAAAAAAATGTTAACAAAAAGAAAACAAAATTAATAAAAAATAATAAATAAAGTAAAAAAATATATATATATTTTTTTGATACTGTCACCACTCAGTGTCCCTGATCACCGCCATGCCAGTTATATGATGACGCTGTACTGCACTGGTGACAGTATGTAAAAAAAAAATAGTGAAACTGGAAATTGGCCTGGGCAGAAAGGGGGTATAAGTGCCCTGTAGGCTAGCGGTTTACCAATACACGCCTGGCCAATAGCCAAAAGGCAGCCGGCAAAATCTATTGGATTTCCGGGTTGGACGCCAAATGGCTTCCTCCCGCACATGCACACTTTTCGTACTTACAGAGCCGGACAGCGGCGCGATCTGTCACCGGCCGTGTACCTCGGACACGGTCGATGACAGATCTGAGTATCGGCCCTGTTGCCGGTACCGTGTGACCTGCTGTGACCAATCACAGCAGGTCACGTGACAGTTGTATACAATGGATGGCTTCATTCATGCCATCCATTGTATACTACTGTCTAGCTGTGAATGGTCACAGCGATCACATGCACATGTCATGTGATTAGCTGTGGCCAAATCACAGCTAAGCACAAAAAAAAAAAAAAAAAACCCTGAATGAATTGATGTCATTCAGGTAAACTCTTTGCTATAAGCAAATTGTGTAAAAAAGAAAAAAAAATACTGATCACTTCCCCAAAGTAGTACAATGTTACTATAGTAACATTGTACTACTTTGGACATAGTGAAATATGAAAAACAAATCTTAAAAAAAGAAAAAAAATTAATAAAAAATTAAAAATAATAAAAGTGTTTTTAAAAAATTAAAAAAAATATATAAGTATTTTTTTTCATACTGTCACCAGTCAGTGTCCCTAATCAGCAGTTATATGAAGACGCTGTACTGCACTGGTGACAGTATGTAAAAAAATAAGTGAAAATAATTTTTTGCATTTTTTCATTTTCCGAAAAATTATGACAAAAAAAATACAACTTCAAAAAACTCGCCATGCCTCTTATGAAGTACGTCGGACTGTCTGCTCTGCAAAAAGGGGTCATTTGGGGGATATCTGTACTGTTCTGACATTCTTGGACCTCAAGAAATTAGATTGCCGTCAGTACTTCAGGATTGATCAATATTCAGATCTATACCATAGTTTGTGAACTCTATAACTTTCCTACAAACTAAAAAATACATCCTAATTTGGGATATTTTCACCAAAGACATGTAGCAGAATACATCTCAGCCTAAATTTATGAAGAACAATTATTTATTTGCAAACTTTTATAACAGAAACAAAGAAAAAACGTGTTTTTTTTCAAAATTTTTGGTCTTTTTTTGATAATTTAGCAAAAAATAAAAACCTTGGCGGTGATTAAATACCACCAAAAGAAAGCTCTAAGTGTGCGAAAAAAATGATAAAATTTTAGTTTGGGTACAGTGTTGTATGACCGCACAATTGTCATTCAAAGTGTGAGAGCGCTGAAACCTGAAAACTTTTCACGTTCTCAAGCCACTTTCTGACACGTATGGACAGTACTGAACTGTACGTGTGCTGCACTGTATGGTGACATGTATGGACGGTGTACTGAGCTGTACGTGTGCTGCACTGTGTATAGTGACATGAATGGATGGTGTACTGAGCTGTACGTGTGCTGCACTGTGTATAGTGACATGTATGGACGGTGTACTGAGCTGTACGTGTGCTGCACTGTGTATAGTGACATGCATGGACAGTGTACTGAGCTGTATGTGTGCTGCACTGTGTATAGTGACATGCATGGACAGTGTACTGAGCTGTACGTGTGCTGCACTGTGTATAGTGACATGCATGGACAGTGTACTGAGCTGTACGTGTGCTGCACTGTGTATAGTGCACAGTGTCAGAATGCCCGCTGCAGTCCCGCTATATCATGTGACCTCCACTCCACTCCACTTTTTTTTTTTTTTTTTTAAACGAACTGTAATGTAACAAACAACCAATGGCTGCAGGCTGGAGCTCGACAGGAAACGTTACATTAAAGTTTATTTAAAAAACGTTTGAGTGGAGGTCACATGTTTCCTGTCGAATGGAGCTCCAGTTTGCAGCCATTTTTTTTACATTAAAGTTCATTTAAAGGAGTGGAGGTCACATGTTTCCTGTGGAAAGTGGAGCTCCAGTATGCAGCCAGACCCCCTTGCGGTGCAGACATTGCCAGCTATTGGTTATTATCCTGTGTCGTTGAAGGGGCGGGAGTGATGTTTGGTCACATGATCGGGCTGTCCTGCAATGGAGGGGCGATGGTGCGGGGTGTGTGCTGCTTGCCGTGCCGTGTAGCAGGTTACCTAACGCTGGAGGATGGGGTCACCGTGTGATTGTACAGTCCGCTCCCCAACCACCATGTGTGGAGGGGTGTGCCGGCCTAGTGTACATTGCATTGGATGTGTGTGGTGTGTTGATGATTGGAGCCATGTTGCTTTCCCAGGATTCCTCTGTAGCACACGGACTAGGACAACGTCTTTCTGTTAGTTTCGTGTCCCCATTCACAAAGCATCATTCAGCGTGCCGCTTCCCTATTTCCTGGCTTTAACCACTTGCCTGCCGGGCGCTTTACCCCCTCCCCCTTACCAATGTTCAGCTTTCAGCGCCCTCATACTTTGACAATTGTGCGGTCATGCAACACTGGACCCAAACTACTTTTTTATCATTTTTTTTAGACCGAGCTTTCTTTTGGTGGTATTTATTCACCACTGGGGGTTTTATTTTTTGATAAACTAAAAAGGAGCACAAATTTTGAGGGGAAAAATAGTTTTTCTTAGTTTCTATTAAAATGTTTTGTAAACAAGTAATTTTTCTCCTTCACTGATGGGCACTGTTAGGTGGCACTGATTCAACTGTTGGGCACTATTGGCTGCACTGATGGGGCTACACTAATCACCAGGACACGGATTATCAGTGCCCTGATGATCAGTGTAGATGTTCCCCTGCGACATGCCGCATACCAGCTCTCCTCATGCGCTGTCAGCGGATGGAGAGGACTACTGATAACCACCATTTCCTATTTACCCGGTGATCAGCTGGGATTGGACGCAACTGGTCGCATGGTAAAAGCATCTGTGATTGGCCCATTCCTTAGTCATGTGATCAGCTGTGTCCAAAGGACACAGCGATCACAGATCGTGCGTGCGGGCTGTGGTTCTGGGAGAACGTCCATGGATGCCCTCCCAGAACTAGCCAACCGCATTGTAGATGGGTTTTGGCTATAGCATGGTTGGGAACTGGTTATGGAAACGAAACCACTTGGCCTTCGGAAGATTTATCCCCAACCCCCACCCCCAATCCTGCCCAGGCCATTGTTTGCTATACGGCGCTGCGCTACTTCAAATGACAGTTGTGCGGTCATGCAACACTGCATACAAATGGAATTTATATCCTTTTTTTCACACACCGCTTTCTTTTGGTGGTATTTGATCATCGCTGGGTTTATTTTTTTAGAACTGAACAATGACCAAAATTAAAAAAGAAGGTTTTTGCTATAAAACATATCCCATAAAAAAATTGGGGGAAAAAATTCTTAATTTAGGCCAAAATATATTCTGCTACATGTCTTTGGTTAACAAAAATCCCAATAAGCGTATATTGATTGGTTTGCATGAAAGTTATAGTGTCTACAAATGGTGATATATATATCTTGGAGTATTAATTAACCTCTTCCTTACCACGGTATAGCCAAAAGACGGCTACAGCACGGTTGTCTAGTTCTGGGACGACGCCCATGGATGTCATTCCAGAACACACCCCCATACGGACACAGCTGATCATGTGATAAGGTAAACGGCCAATCACAGCAGCCTTTTAGCATGTGATCAGCTGCGTCCAATGACACAGTAGATCACCAGGTAAATACAGTTGTCGATTTTCGGCTGCACTTTCCTCACCTTGTCACAACATGAGGAAAGTACTGCCGATAACCGGAAAGTGATCGGCACTCATGATCAGGGCCCATCAATGACACCCAGCAGTGACCTAGCAGTGCCACCCACCTGTGCCCTGCAGTGCCGCCTATCAGTGTAGCCTGTCAATGCCGCCTCTCAGTGCCTCCTATCAGTGCCACCTCATTATCGCACATCAGTGAAGGAGAAAAATTACTTGTTTGCAATATTTTATAATAGAAACAAAGAAAAACTTTTTTTTAACCAGCAGGCGGACGGCAAGAGGTTAAAGAAGTTAACTAAAGTATTCGGTGTGCTCTTTAAACCTATTGCATCCATAGAGCGGCATTGGAGGAATTACAGAGTAAAGTCAGTCTACTCAAACAAAGAAACAGCAATTGCATAATTTTTCTAATGCCACAGCACACTAGGCACCAAAGGGTGCTGCGCCTGCCACACCGCCTATCAGTGTGCATGAGTGCCACCTATCAGTGCCAGTCTGTGCCGCCTATCAGTGCCGCATATCAGTGCTGCCTATCAGTGCCCATCAGTGATGCCTGTCAATGCCCATCAGTGCCACCTACCAGTGCCTCCTCATCAGTGCAGCCTATCAGTGCCCATCAGTGCAGCCTCATTAGCATACATCAGTGAAGGAGAAAAATCACTTATTTACAATATTTTATAACAAAAACTAAGAAAAAACTTTTTTTTTCAAAATTTTCAGTGGTTTTTGGTTTAAGAAAAAATAAAAAACCCAGAGGTGATTACATACCACCAAAATAAAGCTCTATCTGTCACAAAGAAAAATTATGAAAATTTCATATGGGTACAATGTTGCATGACTGCGCAATTGTCAAAATGCGACAGCGCTGAAAGCTGGAAATTGGCCTGGGCAGGAAGGGGGTATAAGTGCCCTGTAGGCTAGTGGTTCAACAAGGCAGTTCACATTAAACAGACCCTTATCAAAAAAGGGCGACTCGGCTTCCGTACGTTCCCGCCCCTTCCTGTAGTGACTATTCGCTTTCTTCTCTCTAAGCGGCCGCACGCATTGATGTAGGAAGACATGAAAGTGGGCGCGATTTGTTTTCTTACACAGAGCTCACCCAAACCCAACCGCCCTGTAGTTGGCCAATCGCAAACTGAGCCTCGAGCTCAGCTTTCACGCTACGCACCTGATTGGCTGCCTCTCAAGCCGAACTTAGATCAAGCCCTGCCCCCTTTTCTGCCCCATATCAGCTTTGAGTAGGCGTGGCACTTCCCATGAGGCATTGCTCCTCACACATTCACGTTTTCAGACACTTTCTGACATGTATGGACAGTACTGAACTGTACGTGTGCTGCACTGTGTATAGTGACATACATGGACAGTGTACCAAGCTGTACGTGTGCTGCACTGTGTATAGTGACATGCATGGACAGTGTACTGAGCTGTACGTGTGCTTCACTGTGTATAGTGACATGCTTGGACAGTTTACTGACCTGCACTGTGTATAGTGACATGCATGGACAGTGTACTGAGCTGTACGTGTGCTGCACTGTGTATAGTGACATGCATGGACAGTGTACTGTGCTGTACGTGTGCTGGACTGTGTATATTGACATGCATGGACAGTGTACTGAGCTGTACGTGTGCTGCACTGTGTATAGTGACATGCATGGACAGTGTACTGAGCTGTACGTGTGCTGCACTGTGTATAGTGACATGCATGGACAGTGTACTGACCTGCACTGTGTATAGTGACATGCATGGACGGTGTACTGAGCTGTACGTGTGCTGCACTGTGTATAGTGACATGAATGGACGGTGTACTGAGCTGTACGTGTGCTGCACTGTGTATAGTGACATGCATGGACGGTGTACTGAGCTGTACGTGTGCTGCACTGTGTATAGTGACATGCATGGACGGTGTACTGAGCTGTACGTGTGCTGCACTGTGTATAGTGACATGTATGGACGGTGTACTGAGCTGTACGTGTGCTGCACTGTGTATAGTGACATGAATGGACGGTGTACTGAGCTGTACGTGTGCTGCACTGTGTATAGTGACATGCATGGACAGTGTACTGAGCTGTACGTGTGCTGCATTGTGTATAGTGACATGCATGGACAGTGTACTGACCTGCACTGTGTATAGTGACATGCATGGACAGTGTACTGAGCTGTACGTGTGCTGCACTTTGTATAGTGACATGCATGGACAGTGTACTGAACTGTACGTGTGCTGCACTTTGTATAGTGACATGCATGGACAGTGTACTGAACTGTACGTGTGCTGCACTGTGTATAGTGACATGCATGGACAGTGTACTGAGCTGTACGTGTGCTGCACTGTGTATAGTGACATGCATGGACAGTGTACTGAGCTGTACGTGTGCTGCATTGTGTATAGTGACATGCATGGACAGTGTACTGAGCTGTACGTGTGCTGCATTGTGTATAGTGACATGCATGGAAAGTGTACTGAGCTGTACGTGTGCTGCACTGTGTATAGTGACATGTATGGAGAGTGTACTGACCTGCACTGTGTATAGTGACATACATGGACAGTGTACCAAGCTGTACGTGTGCTGCACTGTGTATAGTGACATGCATGGACAGTGTACGGACCTGCACTGTGTATAGTGACATGCATGGACAGTGTACTGAGCTGTACGTGTGCTGCACTCTGTATAGTGCACAGTGTCAGAATGTCCGCCGCAGTCCCGCTATAAGTCGCTGATCGCCGCCATTACTAGTTTATAAAACCATTAAAAATCCAGTACATATCCCGCCATCTGTAGACACTATAACTTTCATGTAAACCAATTCATTTACACGTATTGGGATATTTTTTAGCAAAGACATGTCGCAGAATACATTTTGGCCTAAATTTATGATGAAATTAGATTTTTACTGTACATGTTTTATAGCAAAAAGTCAAAAATATCATTTGTTTTTCAAAATTGTCGGTCTTTTTTGTTTATAGTGCAAAATTTAGAAAACTCACAGGTGATCAAATACAACCAAAAGAAAGCTGTATTTGTGGGGGAAAAAAGGACACAGCGTTGCATGACCGCGCAATTGTCAGTCAAAGTAACACAACACTGTATCACAAAAAATGGCCTGGTCAGGAAGGGGGGGGGGGGTAAATCTCTGGAGGACAAGTGGGTGAGATCAGTGCAGCCTGAGTTTGATAGAAAGCCATTCCCCAGCCCTGGAGAGCCTCTACTACAGGAATAAAGTGACAGCACAGTCATCCCGCCATCATCTGCACGATTTCTAGTGCTGCAGACACACACAAGTCAATTGGCAGAATATCGATCCTGTGGAAGATCTGCACATACACGTCACATCCTGTCCCCATCGCCCACAGATTGCAGATCATGACCGGTAACATCCATTCTGGCCCAGTGATTCCTCCCATTAGAACCGCCTTCGCTGAACGGCGGACTGGATCCGATCCTATTGACAGCCCAGTCCGAATCGCTAGTTTTCACCTTCTGCAGGGAGAACCATACAGGGCGGATCGGTCCCAGTCCTTTTCCCACCTCCTCAATCTCCTCCTTCATACACCCATAGACTAGATCAGTGATGGCGAACCTTTTTGAGCCCGAGTGCCCAAACTGCAACCCAAAACCAACTTATTTCTTTCAAAGTGCCAACACTGCAATGAAACCTGAATATCGGGCTTTTGGTTTAGAAAAAACAACTCGTACAGTAGTGCAAACTAATTAACAGCTTTTGTCTTAAAAGAAAAACACAATAACAGAGCTTTCAGTTATACAGGAGATGACCAGAGACTGCGGACACAGTACAGGAGATGACCAGAGACTGCGGACACAGTGCAGGGGATGACCAGAGACTGCGGACACAGTGCAGGGGATGACCAGAGACTGCGGACAGTACTTGAGATGACCAGAGACTGCGGACACAGTACAGGAGATGACCAGAGACTGCGGACAGTACAGGGATGACCAGAGACTGCGAACAGTACAGGAGATGACCAGAGACTGCGGAAAGCACAGGGATGACCAGAGACTGCGGACAGTACAGATGACTGCTGACCTTTGGGGAGGGAGGGGGAGCGGGTACCTGAATTTGACAGGTACCCGCTCTTACTTCCGCAGAGTTTTTTTTTTATCTTACCTGTTCCTTTATCCAGCCGCGCGCTGTCTTCCCGGCTTCTGTAGTGTGGGCGCTCGTCGGACAGCCGGATGCCCAGTGTGCATGCGCGAGAAGCGCTGCGCTTTGTGATTGGTCCGGCGGCTTCTGGGACCTGTCATGTGTCCCAGGTACCGCCTTACCATTCACAAAGAGCACTGCTTCTTGCGCATGCGCACTTGGGACCCGGCTGTCACGCACACTACAGAAGCCGGGAAGACAGCGCGCCGCTGGATAGAGGGACAGGTACGGTCCCACTGCAGAGCTGAGCGGCCGGCCCGGTATTCTGACACGGCGGCGGTGGAAATACCGGACCGGCCGCTCTATATTCGCTCCATAAGACGCACTGACATTTTCCCCCCTTTTTTGGGGGAAAAAAAGTGCATCTTATGGAGCGAAAAATACGGTATTCTCCTGGCGTGCCCACAGATAAGGCTCGGCGTGCCGGCTGTGGCACGCGTGCCACGGGTTCGCCATCACTGGACTAGATTAATCCCGCCATCCGTAGCTCCGCCTACTTGTGGAGACTTCTTGCAAGTTTATTGGTTCATCGGCCTGACAATCCGTAGCGTGTTGATCCGAGCAGCGCTGGGAACCGACTGAACGCTTCAGAGCCCTGAAAGACACTGATTGGCTGGAGCTCGATAGGAAACGTTACATTAAAGTTAATTTAAAAAAAGTTCGAGTGGAGGTCACATGTTTCCTGTCGAATGGAGCTCCAGTTTGCAGCCATTTTTGAACATTGAAGTTAATTAAAGAAGTGGAGTGGAGGTCACATGTTTCCTGTGGAAAGTGGAGCTCCAGTATGCAGCCAGACCCCCTTGTCTAATATTCGGCTATTGGACAGCGGCGGTGGAGACATTGTCAGCTATTGGTTATTATCCTCTGTCGTTGAAGGGGCGGGAGTGATGTTTGGTCACATGATCGGGCTGTCCTGCAGTGGAGGGGCGATGGTGCGGGGTGTGTGCTGCTTGCCGTGCCGTGTAGCAGGTTACCTAACGCTGGAGGATGGGGTCACCGTGTGATTGTACAGTCCGCTCCCCAACCACCGTGTGTGGAGGGGTGTGCCGGCCTAGTGTACATTGCATTGGATGTGTGTGGTGTGTTGATGATTGGAGCCATGTTGCTTTCCCAGGATTCCTCTGTAGCACACGGACTAGGACAACGTCTTTCTGTTCGTTTCCTGTCCCCATACACAAAGCATTATTCAGCGTGCCGCTTCCATATTTCTGGCTTTAACCACTTGCCTGCCGGGCGCTTTACCCCCTCCCCCTTACCAATGTTCAGCTTTCAGCGCCCTCATACTTTGACAATTGTGCGGTCATGCAACACTGGACCCAAACTACTAGACCCAAGCATTATTCAGCGTGCCGCTTCCATATTTCTGGCTTTAACCACTTGCCTGCCGGGCGCTTTACCCCCTCCCCCTTACCAATGTTCAGCTTTCAGCGCCCTCATACTTTGACAATTGTGCGGTCATGCAACACTGGACCCAAACTACTTTTTCATCATTTTTTTTAGACCGAGCTTTCTTTTGGTGGTATTTATTCACCACTGGGGGTTTTATTTTTTGATAAACTAAAAAAGAGCACAAATTTTGACGGGAAAAATCGTTTTTCTTAGTTTCTAATAAAATGTTTTGTAAACAAGTAATTTTTCTCCTTCACTGATGGGCACTGTTAGGTGGCACTGATTCAACTGTTGGGCACTATTGGCTGCACTGCTGGGGCTACACTAATCACCAGGACACGGATTATCAGTGCCCTGATGATCAGTGTAGATGTTCCCCTGCGACATGCCGCATACCAGCTCTCCTCATGCGCTGTCAGCGGAAGGAGAGGACTACTGATAACCACCATTTCCTATTTACCCGGTGATCAGCTGTGATTGGACGCAACTGGTCGCATGGTAAAAGCATCTGTGAATGGCCCATTCCTTAGTCATGTGATCAGCTGTGTCCAAAGGACACAGCGATCACAGATCGTGCACGCGGGGTGTTGTTCTGGGTGGACCTCCATGGATGCCCTCCCAGAACTACCCAACCGCGCTGTAGCTGTTTTTTGGCTATAGCATGGTTGGTAACTGGTTAATATCATGCCCAGCTTTCCCTTCTATGGAAACAAAACCACATGCCCTTCGGAATATTTACCCCCAACCCCTCACCCAATCCTGCCCAGGCCATTGTTTGCTATATGGCGCTGCAATACTTTCATATGGGTACAGTGTTGCATGACCGCAAAATTGTCAAAGTGTGACAACGCTGCAAGCGTTGGCCTGGGCAGGAAGGGGCCATAAGTGCCCAGTAGACAAGTGGTTAATTTTTTATACTAGTAATGGCGGTAATCAGCGACTTTGGTGGGCATTCTGGCACTGGGTGAGAACCAACTGCCACTGACATTTCCAATGACACTAATACAGAAACCAATGCTAATAAAAAGCACTAATACACTGGGCAGGAAGGGGTTAATATCCGGGCGATCAAAGGGTTAGCTGTGTACTGTTTTGTGCTTACTATGTGTTGTTTTATTAGGGGCCGTGCTGGTTTTTATCTCCATGCTTTGATTGGGACTGCCTGTTTGCTGGATGGGGACTGTCTCTGTGCTGGATTTTGGGGATGTCTCTGCTGGATTGGGCCATCTCTTTGCGGGATTGTAATGAAATTGCCATGTGAAGGAAGGTAGGGTGAACATTAGGGTGGCCAAATCACAGCTAAGCACAAAAAAAAAACCCTGAATGAATCGATGTCATTCAGGTAAATGCTTGCTTATAGCAAAGTAATTCTTTGCTATAAGCAAATTGTGTAAAAAAATAAAAATAAAAAAATACTGATCACTTCCCCAAAGTAGTACAATGTTACTAAAGTAACATTGTACTACTTTAGTCATAGTGAAATATATAAAAAAAAATGTTAAAAAAAAGAAAACAAAATTAATAAAAAATAATAAATAAAATAAAAAAAAATTTATATTTTTTTTGATACTGTCACCACTCAGTGTCCCTGATCACCGCCATGCCAGTTATATGATGACGCTGTACTGCACTGGTGACAGTATGTAAAAAAAAAATAGTGAAACTGGAAATTGGCCTGGGCAGAAAGGGGGTATAAGTGCCCTGTAGGCTAGCGGTTTACCAATACACGCCTGGCCAATAGCCAAAAGGCGGCCGGCAAAATCTATTGGATTTCCGGGTTGGATGCCGAATGGCATCCTCCCGCACATGCGCACTTTTCGTACTTGCAGAGCCGGACAGCGGCGCGATCTGTCACCGGCCGTGTACCTCGGACACGGTCGATGACAGATCTGAGTATCTGCCCCGTTGCCGGTACCGTGTGACCTTCTGTGACCAATCACAGCAGGTCACGTGACAGTTGTATACAATGGATGGCTTCATTTATGCCATTCATTGTATACTACTGTCTAGCTGTGAATGGTCACAACGATCACATGCACATGTCATGTGATTAGCTGTGGCCAAATCACAGCTAAGCACAAAAAAAAAAAAAAAAAAAAAAAACCCTGAATGAATTGATGTCATTCAGGTAAACTCTTTGCTATAAGCAAATTGTGTTAAAAAAAAAAAAAAAAAATACTGATCACTTCCCCAACTTTGGACATAGTGAAATATAAAAATAAATCTTAAAAAAAGAAAAAACATTACTAAAAAATTAAAAATAATAAAAGTGTTTTTAAAAAATTTAAAAAAAGATATAAGTATTTTTTTTCATACTGTCACCAGTCAGTGTCCCTAATCAGCAGTTATATGAAGATGCTGTACTGCACTGGTGACAGTATGTAAAAAAATAAGTGAAAATAATTTTTTGCATTTTTTCATTTTCCGAAAAATTATGACAAAAAAAATACAACTTCAAAAAACTCGCCATGCCTCTTATGAAGTACGTCAGACTGTCTGCTCTGCAAAAAGGGGTCATTTGGGGGATATCTGTACTGTTCTGACATTCTTGGACCTCAAGAAATTAGATTGCCGTCAGTACTTCAGGATTGATCAATATTCAGATCTATACCATAGTTTGTGAACTCTATAACTTTCCTGCAAACTAAAAAATACATCCTAATTTGGGTTATTTTCACCAAAGACATGTAGCAGAATACATCTCAGCCTAAATTTATGAAGAACAATTATTTATTTGCAAACTTTTATAACAGAAACAAAGAAAAACGTGTTTTTTTTTTAAATTTTTGGTCTTTTTTTGATAATTTAGCAAAAAATAAAAACCTCGGCGGTGATTAAATACCACCAAAAGAAAGCTCTAGTTGTGCGAAGAAAATGATAAAGTTTTAGTTTGGGTACAATGTTGTATGACCGCGCAATTGTCATTCAAAGTGTGAGAGCGCTGAAACCTGAAAACTGGCCTGGGCAGGAAGGGGGAAAATTGCCCGGTATTCAAATGGTTAAACAAGGCACTTCACATTAAACCGACCCCACAGCCAAGACCCTGCAAGCCTGCCGTGTCCCTACCTCAGAGCCGTGGTCGTCCCTGTCTGCTGATCGCTGGTCGTCCATGCCATGAGGTTGAGTAGGTGTGGCCTGTGTTTTCTTGCCTTAACAGCCTCGGAGTCCCCGCCCCCTCCTCCACGCTGCAGCTGACAGGGAGGAATTTCTGTGTGATCATCCAAACACAACCGCCCTGTAGTTGGCCAATCGCAGACTGAGCCTCAAGAGCTCAGCTTTCGCACCACACACCTGATTGGCTGCATCTCAAGCCAAAGTTAGATCAAGCCCCGCCCCCTTTCCCTGCCGCCTATCAGCATTGAGTAGGCATGGCCTATGTTTTCTTACCTTAACAGCCTCGGAGTCTCCGCCCCCTCCTCCACGCTGCAGCTGACAGGGAGGAATTTCTGTGTGATCACCCAAACACAACCGCCCTGTAGTTGGCCAATCGCAGACTGAGCCTCAAAAGCTCAGCTTTCGCACCACGCACCTGATTGGTTGCATCTCAAGCCGAACTTAGATCAAGCCCCACCCCCTTTCCTGCCACCTATCAGCTTTGAGTAGGCATGGGCTATATTTTCTTACCTTAACAGCCTCGGAGTCCCCGCCCCCTCCTCCACGCTGCAGCTGACAGGGAGGAATTTCTGTATAATCATCCAAACACAACCGCCCTGTAGTTGGCCAATCACAGACTGAGCCTCAAAAGCTCAGCTTTCGCACCACGCACCTGATTGGTTGCATCTCAAGCCGAACTTAAATCAAGCCCCGCCCCCTTTTCCTGCCGCCTATCAGCATTGAGTAGGCATGGCTTATGTTTTCTTACCTTAACAGCCATGGAGTCCCCGCCCCCTCCTCCACACTGCAGCTGACAGGGAGGAATTTCTGTGTGATCATCCAAACACAACTGCCCTGTAGTTGGCCAATCGCAGACTGAGCCTC
Organism: Staurois parvus; assembly: GCF_062004578.1. NCBI lineage: Eukaryota > Metazoa > Chordata > Amphibia > Anura > Ranidae > Staurois > Staurois parvus. Next base: position 2,205,190 of record NW_028318929.1, read on the forward strand.
AAGAGCTCAGCTTTCGCACCACACACCTGATTGGCTGCATCTCAAGCCAAAGTTAGATCAAGCCCCGCCCCCTTTTCCTGCCGCCTATCAGCATTGAGTAGGCATGGCCTATGTTTTCTTACCTTAACAGCCTCGGAGTCTCCGCCCCCTCCTCCACACTGCAACTGACAGGGAGGAATTTCTGTTTGATCACCCATACACAACCGCCCTGTAGTTGGCCAATCGCAGACTGAGCCTCAAAAGCTCAGCTTTCGCACCACGCACCTGATTGGTTGCATCTCAAGCCGAACATAGATCAAGCCCCACCCCCTTTTCCTGCCGCCTATCAGCTTTGAGTAGGCATGGGCTATATTTTCTTACCTTAACAGCCATGGAGTCCCCGCCCCCTCCTCCACACTGCAGCTGACAGGGAGGAATTTCTGTATAATCATCCAAACACAACCGCCCTGTAGTTGGCCAATCGCAGACTGAGCCTCAAAAGCTCAGCTTTCGCACCACGCACCTGATTGGTTGCATCTCAAGCCGAACTTAGATCAAGCCCCACCCCCTTTTTCTGCCGCCTATCAGCATTGAGTAGGCATGGGCTATATTTTTTTACCTTAACAGCCATGGAGTCCCCGCCCCCTCCTCCACACTACAGCTGACAGGGAGGAATTTCTGTGTGATCATCCAAACACAACTGCCCTGTAGTTGGCCAATCGCAGACTGAGCCTTAAGAGCTCAGCTTTCGCACCAAACACCTGATTGGCTGCATCTCAAGCCAAAGTTAGATCAAGCCCCACCCCCTTTTCCTGCCGATTATCAGCATTGAGTAGGCATGGCCTATGTTTTCTTACCTTAACAGCCATGGAGTCCCCTCCCCCTCCTCCACGCTGCAGCTGACAGGGAGGAATTTCTGTTTGATCACCCAAACACAACCGCCCTGTAGTTGGCCAATCGCAGACTGAGCCTCAAAAGCTCAGCTTTCGCACCACGCACCTGATTGGTTGCATCTCAAGCCGAACTTAGATCAAGCCCCACCCTCTTTTCCTGCCGCCTATCAGCTTTGAGTAGGCATGGGCTATATTTTCTTACCTTAACAACCATGGAGTCCCCGCCCCCTCCTCCACACTGCAGCTGACAGGGAGGAATTTCTGTATAATCATCCAAACACAACTGCCCTGTAGTTGGCCAATCGCAGACTGAGCCTCAAGAGCTCAGCTTTCGCACCATGCACCTGATTGGCTGCATCTCAAGCCGAACTTAGATCAAGCCCCGCCCCCTTTTCCTGCTGCATATCAGCTTTCAGTAGGTGTGGCACTTCCCATGAGGCATTGCTCCTCACACATTCACAGTCTCAAGACACTTTCTGACACGTATGGACAGTACTGAACTGTACGTGTGCTGCACTGTATGGTGACATGTATGGACGGTGTACTGAGCTGTACGTGTGCTGCTCTGTGTAAAGTGACATGTATGGACGGTGTACTGAGCTGTACGTGTGCTGCTCTGTGTATAGTGACATGTATGGACGGTGTACTGAGCTGTACGTGTGCTGCTCTGTGTATAGTGACATGTATGGACGGTGTACTGAGCTGTACGTGTGCTGCACTGTGTATAGTGACATGCATGGACGGTGTACTGAGCTGTACGTGTGCTGCACTGTGTATAGTGACATGCATGGACGGTGTACTGAGCTGTACGTGTGCTGCACTGTGTATAGTGACATGCATGGACGGTGTACTGAGCTGTACGTGTGCTGCACTGTGTATAGTGACATGAATGGACGGTGTACTGAGCTGTACGTGTGCTGCACTGTGTATAGTGACATGCATGGACGGTGTACTGAGCTGTACGTGTGCTGCACTGTGTATAGTGACATGCATGGACGGTGTACTGAGCTGTACGTGTGCTGCACTGTGTATAGTGACATGCATGGACGGTGTACTGAGCTGTACGTGTGCTGCACTGTCTATAGTGACATGCATGGACGGTGTACTGAGCTGTACGTGTGCTGCACTGTGTATAGTGACATGCATGGACGGTGTACTGAGCTGTACGTGTGCTGCACTGTGTATAGTGACATGAATGGACGGTGTACTGAGCTGTACGTGTGCTGCACTGTGTATAGTGACATGCATGGACAGTGTACTGAGCTGTAGGTGTGCTGCACTGTGTATAGTGACATGCATGGACAGTGTACTGAGCTGTACGTGTGCTGCACTGTGTATAGTGACATGCATGGACAGTGTACTGAGCTGTACGTGTGCTGCACTGTGTATAGTGCACAGTGTCAGAATGCCCGCTGCAGTCCCGCTATATCATGTGACCTCCACTCCACTTTTTTTTTTTTTTTTTTTAAACAAACTGTAATGTAACAAACAACCAATGGCTGCAGGCTGGAGCTCGACAGGAAACGTTACATTAAAGTTTATTTAAAAAACGTTTGAGTGGAGGTCACATGTTTCCTGTCGAATGGAGCTCCAGTTTGCAGCCATTTTTTTTACATTAAAGTTCATTTAAAGGAGTGGAGGTCACATGTTTCCTGTGGAAAGTGGAGCTCCAGTATGCAGCCAGACCCCCTTGTCTAATATTCGGCTATTGGACAGCGGCGGTGCAGACATTGCCAGCTATTGGTTATTATCCTGTGTCGTTGAAGGGGCGGGAGTGATGTTTGGTCACATGATCGGGCTGTCCTGCAATGGAGGGGCGATGATTCGGGGTGTGTGCTGCTTGCCGTGCCGTGTAGCAGGTTACCTAACGCTGGAGGATGGGGTCACCGTGTGATTGTACAGTCCGCTCCCCAACCACCGTGTGTGGAGGGGTGTGCCGGCCTAGTGTACATTGCATTGGATGTGTGTGGTGTGTTGATGATTGGAGCCATGTTGCTTTCCCAGGATTCCTCTGTAGCACACGGACTAGGACAACATCTTTCTGTTAGTTTTGTGTCCCCATTCACAAAGCATCATTCAGCGTTCCGCTTCCCTATTTCCTGGCTTTAACCACTTGCCTGCCGGGCGCTTTACCCCCTCCCCCTTACCAATGTTCAGCTTTCAGAGCCCTCATACTTTGACAATTGTGCGGTCATGCAACACTGGACCCAAACTACTTTTTTATCATTTTTTTTAGACCGAGCTTTCTTTTGGTGGTATTTATTCACCACTGGGAGTTTTATTTTTTGATAAACTAAAAAGGAGCACAAATTTTGAGGGGAAAAATAGTTTTTCTTAGTTTCTATTAAAATGTTTTGTAAACAAGTAATTTTTCTCCTTCACTGATGGGCACTGTTAGGTGGCACTGATTCAACTGTTGGGCACTATTGGCTGCACTGATGGGGCTACACTAATCACCAGGACACGGATTATCAGTGCCCTGATGATCAGTGTAGATGTTCCCCTGCGACATGCCGCATACCAGCTCTCCTCATGCGCTGTCAGCGGAAGGGGAGGACTACTGATAACCACCATTTCCTATTTACACGGTGATCAGCTGTGATTGGACGCAACTGGTCGCATGGTAAAAGCATCTGTGATTGGCCCATTCCTTAGTCATGTGATCAGCTGTGTCCAAAGGACACAGCGATCACAGATCGTGCGTGCGGGGTGTTGTTCTGGGTGGACCTCCATGGATGCCCTCCCAGAACTAGCCAACCGCATTGTAGATGGCTTTTGGCTATAGCATGGTTGGGAACTGGTTATGGAAACGAAACCACTTGCCCTTCGGAAGATTTATCCCCAACCCCCCCCCCCCCCCCACCCCCAATCCTGCCCAGGCCATTGTTTGCTATACGGCGCTGCGCTACTTCAAATGACAGTTGTGCGGTCATGCAACAATGCATACAAATGGAATTTATATCCTTTTTTTCACACACAGCTTTCTTTTGGTGGTATTTGATCATCGCTGGGTTTATTTTTTTATAACTGAACAATGACCAAAATTAAAAAAGTAGGTTTTTGCTATAAAACATATCCCATAAAAAAATTGGGGAAAAAATTCTTAATTTAGGCCAAAATATATTCTGCTACATGTCTTTGGTTAACAAAAATCCCAATAAGTGTATATTGATTGGTTTGCATGAAAGTTATAGTGTCTACAAATGGTGATATATATATCTTGGAGTATTAATTAACCTCTTCCTTACCACGGTATAGCCGAAAGACGGCTACAGCGCGGTTGTCTAGTTCTGGGACGACGCCCATGGATGTCATTCCAGAACACGCCCCCATACGGACACAGCTGATCATGTGATAAGGTAAACGGCCAATCACAGCAGCCTTTTAGCATGTGATCAGCTGCGTCCAATGACACAGTAGATCACCAGGTAAATACAGTTGTCGATTTTCGGCTGCACTTTCCTCACCTTGTCACAGCATGAGGAAAGTACTGCCGATAACCGGAAAGTGATCGGCACTGATGATCAGGGCCCATCAATGACACCCAGCAGTGACCTAGCAGTGCCACCCACCTGTGCCCTGCAGTGCCGCCTATCAGTGTAGCCTGTCAATGCCACCTCTCAGTGCCTCCTATCAGTGCCACCTCATTATCGCACATCAGTGAAGGAGAAAAATTACCTGTTTGCAATATTTTATAATAGAAACAAAGAAAAACTTTTTTTTCAATCTTTTTGCTCTCTTTTTGTTTATAGCGCAAAAAATAAAAACACCCAGCTGTGATTAAATGCCACCAAAAGAAAGTTCTATTTGTGTGAAAAAAATGATAATTTCATATGGGTACAGTGTTGCATGACCGCAAAATTGTCAAAGTGTGACAACGCCGCAAGCTGAAAATTGGCCTGGGCAGGAAGGGGGCATAAGTGCCCAGTAGACAAGTGGTTAATTTTTTATACTAGTAATGGCGGCAATCAGCGACTTTGGTGGGCATTCTGGCACTGGGTGAGAACCAACTGCCACTCACATCTCCAGTGACACTAATACAGAAACCAATGCTAATAAAAAGCACTAATACACTGGGCAGGAAGGGGTTAACATCTGGGCGATCAAAGGGTTAGCTGTGTACTGTTTTGTGATTACTGTGTGTTGTTTTATTAGGGGCCGTGCTGGTTTTTATCTCCCTGCTTTGATTGGGACTGCCTGTTTGCTGGATGGGGACTGTCTCTGTGCTGGATTTTGGGGATGTCTCTGCTGGACTGGGCCATCTCTTTGCGGGATTGTAATGAAATTGCCATGTGAAGGAAGGCAGGCTGAACATTTTACCCCCTCTCCATTCCTTTTCATGCCCCCCGCTCACAAGAGAAATGTAAAATCAGATCAAAATGAGAAACATGTCGCAAGGGATGCAGAGTGGTTCAGGAACCCCTATGGGTGGTCTGGTGGGGGACTGTGAACCTCTGGATAGCTGGTGGCTGAAGCCTTTCGAGGTTGTACCTCTTCCTCAGAGCCAGTGTGTCACAGTCCCCCACCAGACCACCCAGTTCAGCTATACGGCAGTTGAGATTAAACAAGGCAGTTCAGCTCAACGGCAGTTCAGCTCAACGGCAGTTCAGATTAAGCAAAGCAGTTCAGTTCAACGGCAGTTCAGATTAGGCAAGGCAGTTCAGCTCAACGGCAGTTCAGATTAAGCAAGGCAGTTCAGATTAAACAAGGCAGTTCAGCTCAACGGCAGTTCAGACCAAAGGCAGTTAAACTCAACGACAGTTCAGATTAAACAAAGCAGTTCAGATTAAACAAGGCAGTTAAACTCAACGTAAGTTAAGCTCAAACAAGGCAGTTAAGCTCAAACAAGGCAGTTAAGCTCAAACAAGGCAGTTTAGATTAAACAAGGCAGTTTAGATTAAACAAGGCAGTTCAGCTCAAACAAGGCAGTTCAGATTAAACAAGGCAGTTCAACTCAACGGCAGTTCAGATTAAACAAGGCAGTTTGGATTAAACAAGGCAGTTCAGCTCAAACAAGGCAGTTCAGCTCGTTTCTCAGTTTCCAGGCAGAAAGAACAGTAAAAATGCAGGCAGGGCACAGGACAAAGCACTCGGGACAAAATGTATGTGAAATGGTTTGATACAGTAATGTTTTACTATGTGATTTTAGTGAATGTCACTTTTTGTCATTTTCAAATTTCCCGCCAGTTCCGTCCCCTGTACGTCCCGACGCTCGAAGGTTACGGAACTCAGATGACAGATGCCGGCATCCGGCGGAGGAGATGGCCGGGGACACTGCAGGAGGGACATCGCAGGAAAGCAGGACAAGGTAAGTGATCGAGGGATCCCGGAGCAGTGCCGCATGGTAAGCCCGAGTGTAGCTCAGGGTTACCGCTTCTGGTGCTGAATCTTTACCCCAAGCTACACTCGGGAATACCGCCAGGGGGGGTTAAACATGGCAGTTCAGATTAAACAAGGCAGTTCAGCTCAAGGGCAGTTCAGATTAAACAATGCAGTTCAGATTAAACAAGGCAGTTAAGCTGAAGGGAAGTTCAGATTAAACAAGGCAGTTCAGATCAACGGCCGTTCACCTCAAACAAGGCCGTTCACCTCAAGCAAGGCTGTTCAGATCAATGGCAGTTCAGATTAAACATGGCAGTTCAGCTCAAAGGGATTTCAGCTCAAACAAGGCAGTTCACATTAAACAGGGCAGTTCAGCTCAAACAAGGCTGTTCAGCTCAAACAAGGCAGTTCAGCTCAAACAAGGCAGTTCAACTCAAACAAGGCAGTTATGCTCAACGGCAATTCAGATTAAACAAGGCAGTTCAGATTGAACAAGGCAGTTCAGATTAACCACTAGCCTACAGGGCACTTATACCCCCTTCCTGCCAGGCCAATTTCCAGCTTCCAGCGCTGTCGCACTTTGAATGACAATTGCGCAGTCATGCAACACTTTACCCATATGAAATTTTTATCATTTTTTTGTGACAGAGCTTTCTTTTGGTGGTATTTAATCACCTCAGAGTTTTTTTATTTTTTCTTAAACAAACCAAAAACCACTGAAAATTTTGAAAAAAAAATGTTTTTTCTTAGTTTTTGTTAAAAAATGTTGTAAATAAGTGATTTTTCTCCTTCACTGATGTGCGCTAATGAGGCTGCACTGATGGACACTGATAGGTGGCACTGATGGGCATTGACAGGCATCACTGATAGGCACTGAAAGGCAGCACTGATACATGGCACTGTTAGGCGGCACTGACTGGCACTTATAGGTTGCACTGACTGGCAGCACTGATAGGTGGTACTGATTGGCATTGATAGGTGGCACTGACTGGCACTGATGGATGACACTGAAAGGCAGGTCATATGGGCACTGATATGTGGCATTGATGTGGCACTGATAGGCACTGGCATGTGGCACTGATCGACACAGACAGCTGGCACTGCTGGGGCTACACTGATCATCAGTACCTTGATGAGCAGTGTACATGTCCCCTCCGTGGAAAGCCGATTATCGGCTCTCCTCTCCTCTCAAGCTGTCAGCGTGACAGCTCGAGAGGAGAGAAATGCCGATAACCGCCATTTCTGTGTTTACATGTGATCAGCTGTGATTGGACACAGCTGATCACATGATCGAGCCAACATCTTCGGCTCTTTCCGTGATCGGTGATCCACTGTGTCCGAGGCTCCCTGAGCCACGCATGCGCGGTGAGAATTGGAGGACGTCATATGATGTCCTCTCAGAAAGAGAGAACCACCTTGCACCCATCATTGGACTATATGGCGGGCGGGAGTTGGTTAAACAAGGCAGTTCAGCTCAAAGGCAGTTCATATTAAACAAGGCAGTTTAGCTCAACGGCAGTTCAGCTCAATGGCAGTTCACATAAAACACGGCAGTTCACATCAAACACGGCAGTTCACATGGGGGGACTTCATATGACGTCCTCCCATTCTCACTGCGCATGCGCGGCTAAGGGAGCGTGCAGTGCAGCGATCGGCGGTGCGATGTGTCCCTCGGATCACCAATCACGGAAAGAGCTGAAGATGTCGGCTCGGTCATGTGATCAGCTGTGTCCAATCACAGCTAATCACATGTAAACAGGGAAATGCCGGTTATCGGCATTTCTCTCCTGTCAAGCTGTCACGCTGACAGCTCGAGAGGAGAGGACAGCCGGTAATCGGCTTTCCGCGGAGGGGACATGTACACTGATCATCAGGGCACTGATGATCAGTGTGCCCTGATGATCAGTGCCACCTGTCAGTGTCCATCAGTGCCTTATGTCAGTGCCTTGTACCAGTGTCACATCAATGCCACATATCAGTGCCCATCTGAGCTGCCTTTCAGTGTCACGTATCAGTGCCAGTCAGTGCCGCCTATCAGTGCCGCCTATCAGTGCGCGTCAGTGCCGCCTATCAGTGCTGCCTATCAGTGCCCATCAGTGATGCCTGTCAATGCCCATCAGTGCCACCTACCAGTGCCTCCTCATCAGTGCAGCCTATCAGTGCCCATCAGTGCAGCCTCATTAGCGCACATCAGTGAAGGAGAAAAATCACTTATTTACAAAATTTTGTAACAAAAACTAAGAAAAAACATTTTTTTTCAAAATTTTCAGTGGTTTTTGGTTTAAGAAAAAATAAAAAACCCAGAGGTGATTAAATACCACCAAAATAAAGCTCTATCTGTCACAAAAAAAATGATGAAAATTTCATATGGGTACAATGTTGCATGACCGCGCAATTGTCATTCAAAGTGCGACAGCGCTGAAAGCTGGAAATTGGCCTGGGCAGGAAGGGGGTATAAGTGCCCTGTAGGCTAGCGGTTCAACAAGGCAGTTCACATTAAACAAGGCCATTCAGATTAAACAGACCCCACAACCAAGCCCATGCAAGCCTGCCGTGTCCCTACCTGAGAGCCGTCGGGGTCCCTGTATGTTGATCGCTGGTCGTCCCTGGAACGCCGAGTGCCGTGAGGTTCCCTGTCTGCTGATCGCTGGTCATCCCTGGAACGCCAAGTGCCGTGAGGTTGAGTAGGCGTGGCCTATGTTTTCTTGCCTGAACAGCCTTGGAGTCCCCGCCCCCTCCCCCACGCTGCAGCTGACGGGGAGGAATTTCGGTATGATCGCCGTCCTCATCGATGAGCAGCGTCGGAGCTGAGAAGGTTTGTGGGTGGGATGCCTGGCGGAGCCCAGGCGACCGCAGCACTCCGCTAGATCCCCCCATGGTTTTCTTATGTACCTTATTAAAAAAGGGCGACTCGGCTTCCGTAAGTTCCCGCCCCTTCCTGTAGTGACTATTCGCTTTCTTCTCTCTAAGCGGCCGCACGCATTGATGTAGGAAGACATGAAAGTGGGCGCGATTTGTTTTCTTACACGGAGCGCACCCAAACCCAACCGCCCTGTAGTTGGCCAATCGCAAATTGAGCCTCGAGCTCAGCTTTCACGCCACGCACCTGATTGGCTGCCTCTCAAGCTGAACTTAGATCAAGCCCCGCCCCCTTTTCAGCCCCATATCAGCTTTGAGTAGGCGTGGCACTTCCCATGAGGCATTGCTCCTCACACATTCACATGTTTTCAGACACTTTCTGACATGTATGGACAGTACTGAGCTGTACGTGTGCTGCACTGTGTATATTGACATGCATGGACGGCGTACTGAGCTGTACGTGTGCTGCACTGTGTATAGTGACATGCATGGACAGTGTACTGAGCTGTACGTGTGCTGCATTGTGTATAGTGCACAGTGTCAGAATGTCCGCCGCAGTCCCGCTATAAGTCGCTGATCGCCGCCATTACTAGTTTAAAAAACCATGTGTGGAGGGGTGTGCCGGCCTAGTGTACATTGCATTGGATGTGTGTGGTGTGTTGATGATTGGAGCCATGTTGCTTTCCCAGGATTCCTCTGTAGCACACGGACTAGGACAACGTCTTTCTGTTAGTTTCGTGTCCCCATTCACAAAGCATCATTCAGCGTGCCGCTTCCCTATTTCCTGGCTTTAACCACTTGCCTGCCGGGCGCTTTACCCCCTCCCCCTTACCAATGTTCAGCTTTCAGCGCCCGCATACTTTCACAATTGTGCGGTCATGCAACACTGGACCCAAACTACTTTTTTATCATTTTTTTTAGACCGAGCTTTCTTTTGGTGGTATTTATTCACCACTGGGGTTTTATTTTTTGATAAACTAAAAAAGACCACACATTTTGAGGGAAAAAAATCGTTTTTCTTATTTCTATTAAAATGTTTTGTAAACAAGTAATTTTTCTCCTTCACTGATGGGCACTGTTAGGTGGCACTGATTCAACTGTTGGGCACTATTGGCTGCACTGATGGGGCTACACTAATCACCAGGACACGGATTATCAGTGCCCTGATGATCAGTGTAGATGTTCCCCTGCGACATGCCGCATACCAGCTCTCCTCATGCGCTGTCAGCGGAAGGGGAGGACTACTGATAACCACCATTTCCTATTTACACGGTGATCAGCTGTGATTGGACGCAACTGGTCGCATGGTAAAAGCATCTGTGATTGGCCCATTCCTTAGTCATGTGATCAGCTGTGTCCAAAGGACACAGCGATCACAGATCGTGCGTGCGGGGTGTTGTTCTGGGTGGACCTCCATGGATGCCCTCCCAGAACTAGCCAACCGCATTGTAGATGGCTTTTGGCTATAGCATGGTTGGGAACTGGTTATGGAAACGAAACCACTTGCCCTTCGGAAGATTTATCCCCAACCCCCCCCCCCCCACCCCCAATCCTGCCCAGGCCATTGTTTGCTATACGGCGCTGCGCTACTTCAAATGACAGTTGTGCGGTCATGCAACAATGCATACAAATGGAATTTATATCCTTTTTTTCACACACCGCTTTCTTTTGGTGGTATTTGATCATCGCTGGGTTTATTTTTTTATAACTGAACAATGACCAAAATTAAAAAAGTAGGTTTTTGCTATAAAACATATCCCATAAAAAAATTGGGGAAAAAATTCTTAATTTAGGCCAAAATATATTCTGCTACATGTCTTTGGTTAACAAAAATCCCAATAAGTGTATATTGATTGGTTTGCATGAAAGTTATAGTGTCTACAAATGGTGATATATATATCTTGGAGTATTAATTAACCTCTTCCTTACCACGGTATAGCCGAAAGACGGCTACAGCGCGGTTGTCTAGTTCTGGGACGACGCCCATGGATGTCATTCCAGAACACGCCCCCATACGGACACAGCTGATCATGTGATAAGGTAAACGGCCAATCACAGCAGCCTTTTAGCATGTGATCAGCTGCGTCCAATGACACAGTAGATCACCAGGTAAATACAGTTGTCGATTTTCGGCTGCACTTTCCTCACCTTGTCACAGCATGAGGAAAGTACTGCCGATAACCGGAAAGTGATCGGCACTGATGATCAGGGCCCATCAATGACACCCAGCAGTGACCTAGCAGTGCCACCCACCTGTGCCCTGCAGTGCCGCCTATCAGTGTAGCCTGTCAATGCCACCTCTCAGTGCCTCCTATCAGTGCCACCTCATTATCGCACATCAGTGAAGGAGAAAAATTACCTGTTTGCAATATTTTATAATAGAAACAAAGAAAAACTTTTTTTTCAATCTTTTTGCTCTCTTTTTGTTTATAGCGCAAAAAATAAAAACACCCAGCTGTGATTAAATGCCACCAAAAGAAAGTTCTATTTGTGTGAAAAAAATGATAATTTCATATGGGTACAGTGTTGCATGACCGCAAAATTGTCAAAGTGTGACAACGCCGCAAGCTGAAAATTGGCCTGGGCAGGAAGGGGGCATAAGTGCCCAGTAGACAAGTGGTTAATTTTTTATACTAGTAATGGCGGCAATCAGCGACTTTGGTGGGCATTCTGGCACTGGGTGAGAACCAACTGCCACTCACATCTCCAGTGACACTAATACAGAAACCAATGCTAATAAAAAGCACTAATACACTGGGCAGGAAGGGGTTAACATCTGGGCGATCAAAGGGTTAGCTGTGTACTGTTTTGTGATTACTGTGTGTTGTTTTATTAGGGGCCGTGCTGGTTTTTATCTCCCTGCTTTGATTGGGACTGCCTGTTTGCTGGATGGGGACTGTCTCTGTGCTGGATTTTGGGGATGTCTCTGCTGGACTGGGCCATCTCTTTGCGGGATTGTAATGAAATTGCCATGTGAAGGAAGGCAGGCTGAACATTTTACCCCCTCTCCATTCCTTTTCATGCCCCCCGCTCACAAGAGAAATGTAAAATCAGATCAAAATGAGAAACATGTCGCAAGGGATGCAGAGTGGTTCAGGAACCCCTATGGGTGGTCTGGTGGGGGACTGTGAACCTCTGGATAGCTGGTGGCTGAAGCCTTTCGAGGTTGTACCTCTTCCTCAGAGCCAGTGTGTCACAGTCCCCCACCAGACCACCCAGTTCAGCTATACGGCAGTTGAGATTAAACAAGGCAGTTCAGCTCAACGGCAGTTCAGCTCAACGGCAGTTCAGATTAAGCAAAGCAGTTCAGTTCAACGGCAGTTCAGATTAGGCAAGGCAGTTCAGCTCAACGGCAGTTCAGATTAAGCAAGGCAGTTCAGATTAAACAAGGCAGTTCAGCTCAACGGCAGTTCAGACCAAAGGCAGTTAAACTCAACGACAGTTCAGATTAAACAAAGCAGTTCAGATTAAACAAGGCAGTTAAACTCAACGTAAGTTAAGCTCAAACAAGGCAGTTAAGCTCAAACAAGGCAGTTAAGCTCAAACAAGGCAGTTTAGATTAAACAAGGCAGTTTAGATTAAACAAGGCAGTTCAGCTCAAACAAGGCAGTTCAGATTAAACAAGGCAGTTCAACTCAACGGCAGTTCAGATTAAACAAGGCAGTTTGGATTAAACAAGGCAGTTCAGCTCAAACAAGGCAGTTCAGCTCGTTTCTCAGTTTCCAGGCAGAAAGAACAGTAAAAATGCAGGCAGGGCACAGGACAAAGCACTCGGGACAAAATGTATGTGAAATGGTTTGATACAGTAATGTTTTACTATGTGATTTTAGTGAATGTCACTTTTTGTCATTTTCAAATTTCCCGCCAGTTCCGTCCCCTGTACGTCCCGACGCTCGAAGGTTACGGAACTCAGATGACAGATGCCGGCATCCGGCGGAGGAGATGGCCGGGGACACTGCAGGAGGGACATCGCAGGAAAGCAGGACAAGGTAAGTGATCGAGGGATCCCGGAGCAGTGCCGCATGGTAAGCCCGAGTGTAGCTCAGGGTTACCGCTTCTGGTGCTGAATCTTTACCCCAAGCTACACTCGGGAATACCGCCAGGGGGGGTTAAACATGGCAGTTCAGATTAAACAAGGCAGTTCAGCTCAAGGGCAGTTCAGATTAAACAATGCAGTTCAGATTAAACAAGGCAGTTAAGCTGAAGGGTAGTTCAGATTAAACAAGGCAGTTCAGATCAACGGCCGTTCACCTCAAACAAGGCCGTTCACCTCAAGCAAGGCTGTTCAGATCAATGGCAGTTCAGATTAAACATGGCAGTTCAGCTCAAAGGGATTTCAGCTCAAACAAGGCAGTTCACATTAAACAGGGCAGTTCAGCTCAAACAAGGCAGTTCAGCTCAAACAAGGCAGTTCAGCTCAAACAAGGCAGTTCAACTCAAACAAGGCAGTTATGCTCAACGGCAATTCAGATTAAACAAGGCAGTTCAGATTGAACAAGGCAGTTCAGATTAACCACTAGCCTACAGGGCACTTATACCCCCTTCCTGCCAGGCCAATTTCCAGCTTCCAGCGCTGTCGCACTTTGAATGACAATTGCGCAGTCATGCAACACTTTACCCATATGAAATTTTTATCATTTTTTTGTGACAGAGCTTTCTTTTGGTGGTATTTAATCACCTCAGAGTTTTTTTATTTTTTCTTAAACAAACCAAAAACCACTGAAAATTTTGAAAAAAAAATGTTTTTTCTTAGTTTTTGTTAAAAAATGTTGTAAATAAGTGATTTTTCTCCTTCACTGATGTGCGCTAATGAGGCTGCACTGATGGACACTGATAGGTGGCACTGATGGGCATTGACAGGCATCACTGATAGGCACTGAAAGGCAGCACTGATACATGGCACTGTTAGGCGGCACTGACTGGCACTTATAGGTTGCACTGACTGGCAGCACTGATAGGTGGTACTGATTGGCATTGATAGGTGGCACTGACTGGCACTGATGGATGACACTGAAAGGCAGGTCATATGGGCACTGATATGTGGCATTGATGTGGCACTGATAGGCACTGGCATGTGGCACTGATCGACACAGACAGCTGGCACTGCTGGGGCTACACTGATCATCAGTACCTTGATGAGCAGTGTACATGTCCCCTCCGTGGAAAGCCGATTATCGGCTCTCCTCTCCTCTCAAGCTGTCAGCGTGACAGCTCGAGAGGAGAGAAATGCCGATAACCGCCATTTCTGTGTTTACATGTGATCAGCTGTGATTGGACACAGCTGATCACATGATCGAGCCAACATCTTCGGCTCTTTCCGTGATCGGTGATCCACTGTGTCCGAGGCTCCCTGAGCCACGCATGCGCGGTGAGAATTGGAGGACGTCATATGACGTCCTCTCAGAAAGAGAGAACCACCTTGCACCCATCATTGGACTATATGGCGGGCGGGAGTTGGTTAAACAAGGCAGTTCAGCTCAAAGGCAGTTCATATTAAACAAGGCAGTTTAGCTCAACGGCAGTTCAGCTCAATGGCAGTTCACATAAAACACGGCAGTTCACATCAAACACGGCAGTTCACATGGGGGGACTTCATATGACGTCCTCCCATTCTCACTGCGCATGCGCGGCTAAGGGAGCGTGCAGTGCAGCGATCGGCGGTGCGATGTGTCCCTCGGATCACCAATCACGGAAAGAGCTGAAGATGTCGGCTCGGTCATGTGATCAGCTGTGTCCAATCACAGCTAATCACATGTAAACAGGGAAATGCCGGTTATCGGCATTTCTCTCCTGTCAAGCTGTCACGCTGACAGCTCGAGAGGAGAGGACAGCCGGTAATCGGCTTTCCGCGGAGGGGACATGTACACTGATCATCAGGGCACTGATGATCAGTGTGCCCTGATGATCAGTGCCACCTGTCAGTGTCCATCAGTGCCTTATGTCAGTGCCTTGTACCAGTGTCACATCAATGCCACATATCAGTGCCCATCTGAGCTGCCTTTCAGTGTCACGTATCAGTGCCAGTCAGTGCCGCCTATCAGTGCCGCCTATCAGTGCGCGTCAGTGCCGCCTATCAGTGCTGCCTATCAGTGCCCATCAGTGATGCCTGTCAATGCCCATCAGTGCCACCTACCAGTGCCTCCTCATCAGTGCAGCCTATCAGTGCCCATCAGTGCAGCCTCATTAGCGCACATCAGTGAAGGAGAAAAATCACTTATTTACAAAATTTTGTAACAAAAACTAAGAAAAAACATTTTTTTTCAAAATTTTCAGTGGTTTTTGGTTTAAGAAAAAATAAAAAACCCAGAGGTGATTAAATACCACCAAAATAAAGCTCTATCTGTCACAAAAAAAATGATGAAAATTTCATATGGGTACAATGTTGCATGACCGCGCAATTGTCATTCAAAGTGCGACAGCGCTGAAAGCTGGAAATTGGCCTGGGCAGGAAGGGGGTATAAGTGCCCTGTAGGCTAGCGGTTCAACAAGGCAGTTCACATTAAACAAGGCCATTCAGATTAAACAGACCCCACAACCAAGCCCATGCAAGCCTGCCGTGTCCCTACCTGAGAGCCGTCGGGGTCCCTGTATGTTGATCGCTGGTCGTCCCTGGAACGCCGAGTGCCGTGAGGTTCCCTGTCTGCTGATCGCTGGTCATCCCTGGAACGCCAAGTGCCGTGAGGTTGAGTAGGCGTGGCCTATGTTTTCTTGCCTGAACAGCCTTGGAGTCCCCGCCCCCTCCCCCACGCTGCAGCTGACGGGGAGGAATTTCGGTATGATCGCCGTCCTCATCGATGAGCAGCGTCGGAGCTGAGAAGGTTTGTGGGTGGGATGCCTGGCGGAGCCCAGGCGACCGCAGCACTCCGCTAGATCCCCCCATGGTTTTCTTATGTACCTTATTAAAAAAGGGCGACTCGGCTTCCGTAAGTTCCCGCCCCTTCCTGTAGTGACTATTCGCTTTCTTCTCTCTAAGCGGCCGCACGCATTGATGTAGGAAGACATGAAAGTGGGCGCGATTTGTTTTCTTACACGGAGCGCACCCAAACCCAACCGCCCTGTAGTTGGCCAATCGCAAATTGAGCCTCGAGCTCAGCTTTCACGCCACGCACCTGATTGGCTGCCTCTCAAGCTGAACTTAGATCAAGCCCCGCCCCCTTTTCAGCCCCATATCAGCTTTGAGTAGGCGTGGCACTTCCCATGAGGCATTGCTCCTCACACATTCACATGTTTTCAGACACTTTCTGACATGTATGGACAGTACTGAGCTGTACGTGTGCTGCACTGTGTATATTGACATGCATGGACGGCGTACTGAGCTGTACGTGTGCTGCACTGTGTATAGTGACATGCATGGACAGTGTACTGAGCTGTACGTGTGCTGCATTGTGTATAGTGCACAGTGTCAGAATGTCCGCCGCAGTCCCGCTATAAGTCGCTGATCGCCGCCATTACTAGTTTAAAAAACCATGTGTGGAGGGGTGTGCCGGCCTAGTGTACATTGCATTGGATGTGTGTGGTGTGTTGATGATTGGAGCCATGTTGCTTTCCCAGGATTCCTCTGTAGCACACGGACTAGGACAACGTCTTTCTGTTAGTTTCGTGTCCCCATTCACAAAGCATCATTCAGCGTGCCGCTTCCCTATTTCCTGGCTTTAACCACTTGCCTGCCGGGCGCTTTACCCCCTCCCCCTTACCAATGTTCAGCTTTCAGCGCCCGCATACTTTCACAATTGTGCGGTCATGCAACACTGGACCCAAACTACTTTTTTATCATTTTTTTTAGACCGAGCTTTCTTTTGGTGGTATTTATTCACCACTGGGGTTTTATTTTTTGATAAACTAAAAAAGACCACACATTTTGAGGGAAAAAAATCGTTTTTCTTATTTCTATTAAAATGTTTTGTAAACAAGTAATTTTTCTCCTTCACTGATGGGCACTGTTAGGTGGCACTGATTCAACTGTTGGGCACTATTGGCTGCACTGATGGGGCTACACTAATCACCAGGACACGGATTATCAGTGCCCTGATGATCAGTGTAGATGTTCCCCTGCGACATGCCGCATACCAGCTCTCCTCATGCGCTGTCAGCGGAAGGGGAGGACTACTGATAACCACCATTTCCTATTTACACGGTGATCAGCTGTGATTGGACGCAACTGGTCGCATGGTAAAAGCATCTGTGATTGGCCCATTCCTTAGTCATGTGATCAGCTGTGTCCAAAGGACACAGCGATCACAGATCGTGCGTGCGGGGTGTTGTTCTGGGTGGACCTCCATGGATGCCCTCCCAGAACTAGCCAACCGCATTGTAGATGGCTTTTGGCTATAGCATGGTTGGGAACTGGTTATGGAAACGAAACCACTTGCCCTTCGGAAGATTTATCCCCAACCCCCCCCCCCCACCCCCAATCCTGCCCAGGCCATTGTTTGCTATACGGCGCTGCGCTACTTCAAATGACAGTTGTGCGGTCATGCAACAATGCATACAAATGGAATTTATATCCTTTTTTTCACACACCGCTTTCTTTTGGTGGTATTTGATCATCGCTGGGTTTATTTTTTTATAACTGAACAATGACCAAAATTAAAAAAGTAGGTTTTTGCTATAAAACATATCCCATAAAAAAATTGGGGAAAAAATTCTTAATTTAGGCCAAAATATATTCTGCTACATGTCTTTGGTTAACAAAAATCCCAATAAGTGTATATTGATTGGTTTGCATGAAAGTTATAGTGTCTACAAATGGTGATATATATATCTTGGAGTATTAATTAACCTCTTCCTTACCACGGTATAGCCGAAAGACGGCTACAGCGCGGTTGTCTAGTTCTGGGACGACGCCCATGGATGTCATTCCAGAACACGCCCCCATACGGACACAGCTGATCATGTGATAAGGTAAACGGCCAATCACAGCAGCCTTTTAGCATGTGATCAGCTGCGTCCAATGACACAGTAGATCACCAGGTAAATACAGTTGTCGATTTTCGGCTGCACTTTCCTCACCTTGTCACAGCATGAGGAAAGTACTGCCGATAACCGGAAAGTGATCGGCACTGATGATCAGGGCCCATCAATGACACCCAGCAGTGACCTAGCAGTGCCACCCACCTGTGCCCTGCAGTGCCGCCTATCAGTGTAGCCTGTCAATGCCACCTCTCAGTGCCTCCTATCAGTGCCACCTCATTATCGCACATCAGTGAAGGAGAAAAATTACCTGTTTGCAATATTTTATAATAGAAACAAAGAAAAACTTTTTTTTCAATCTTTTTGCTCTCTTTTTGTTTATAGCGCAAAAAATAAAAACACCCAGCTGTGATTAAATGCCACCAAAAGAAAGTTCTATTTGTGTGAAAAAAATGATAATTTCATATGGGTACAGTGTTGCATGACCGCAAAATTGTCAAAGTGTGACAACGCCGCAAGCTGAAAATTGGCCTGGGCAGGAAGGGGGCATAAGTGCCCAGTAGACAAGTGGTTAATTTTTTATACTAGTAATGGCGGCAATCAGCGACTTTGGTGGGCATTCTGGCACTGGGTGAGAACCAACTGCCACTCACATCTCCAGTGACACTAATACAGAAACCAATGCTAATAAAAAGCACTAATACACTGGGCAGGAAGGGGTTAACATCTGGGCGATCAAAGGGTTAGCTGTGTACTGTTTTGTGATTACTGTGTGTTGTTTTATTAGGGGCCGTGCTGGTTTTTATCTCCCTGCTTTGATTGGGACTGCCTGTTTGCTGGATGGGGACTGTCTCTGTGCTGGATTTTGGGGATGTCTCTGCTGGACTGGGCCATCTCTTTGCGGGATTGTAATGAAATTGCCATGTGAAGGAAGGCAGGCTGAACATTTTACCCCCTCTCCATTCCTTTTCATGCCCCCCGCTCACAAGAGAAATGTAAAATCAGATCAAAATGAGAAACATGTCGCAAGGGATGCAGAGTGGTTCAGGAACCCCTATGGGTGGTCTGGTGGGGGACTGTGAACCTCTGGATAGCTGGTGGCTGAAGCCTTTCGAGGTTGTACCTCTTCCTCAGAGCCAGTGTGTCACAGTCCCCCACCAGACCACCCAGTTCAGCTATACGGCAGTTGAGATTAAACAAGGCAGTTCAGCTCAACGGCAGTTCAGCTCAACGGCAGTTCAGATTAAGCAAAGCAGTTCAGTTCAACGGCAGTTCAGATTAGGCAAGGCAGTTCAGCTCAACGGCAGTTCAGATTAAGCAAGGCAGTTCAGATTAAACAAGGCAGTTCAGCTCAACGGCAGTTCAGACCAAAGGCAGTTAAACTCAACGACAGTTCAGATTAAACAAAGCAGTTCAGATTAAACAAGGCAGTTAAACTCAACGTAAGTTAAGCTCAAACAAGGCAGTTAAGCTCAAACAAGGCAGTTAAGCTCAAACAAGGCAGTTTAGATTAAACAAGGCAGTTCAGCTCAAACAAGGCAGTTCAGATTAAACAAGGCAGTTCAACTCAACGGCAGTTCAGATTAAACAAGGCAGTTTGGATTAAACAAGGCAGTTCAGCTCAAACAAGGCAGTTCAGCTCGTTTCTCAGTTTCCAGGCAGAAAGAACAGTAAAAATGCAGGCAGGGCACAGGACAAAGCACTCGGGACAAAATGTATGTGAAATGGTTTGATACAGTAATGTTTTACTATGTGATTTTAGTGAATGTCACTTTTTGTCATTTTCAAATTTCCCGCCAGTTCCGTCCCCTGTACGTCCCGACGCTCGAAGGTTACGGAACTCAGATGACAGATGCCGGCATCCGGCGGAGGAGATGGCCGGGGACACTGCAGGAGGGACATCGCAGGAAAGCAGGACAAGGTAAGTGATCGAGGGATCCCGGAGCAGTGCCGCATGGTAAGCCCGAGTGTAGCTCAGGGTTACCGCTTCTGGTGCTGAATCTTTACCCCAAGCTACACTCGGGAATACCGCCAGGGGGGTTAAACATGGCAGTTCAGATTAAACAAGGCAGTTCAGCTCAAGGGCAGTTCAGATTAAACAATGCAGTTCAGATTAAACAAGGCAGTTAAGCTGAAGGGTAGTTCAGATTAAACAAGGCAGTTCAGATCAACGGCCGTTCACCTCAAACAAGGCCGATCACCTCAAGCAAGGCTGTTCAGATCAATGGCAGTTCAGATTAAACATGGCAGTTCAGCTCAAAGGGATTTCAGCTCAAACAAGGCAGTTCACATTAACCGTTTCAATACCGTGCAATTTTACACCTTCCTGCCCAGGCCATTTTTCAGGTTTCAGCGCTCTCACACTTTGAATGACAATTGCGCAGTCATACAACATTGTACCCAAACTAAAATTTTATCATTTTCTTCACACAACTAGAGCTTTCTTTTGGTGGTATTTAATCACCGCTGGGGTTTTTATTTTTTGCTAAATTAACAAAAAAAGACCAAAAATTTTGAAAAAAAAACACATTTTTCTTTGTTTCTGTTATAAAAGTTTACAAATAAATAATTGTTCTTCATAAATTTAGGCCGAGATGTATTCTGCTACATGTCTTTGGTGAAAATAACCCAAATTAGGATGTATTATTTAGTTTGTAGGAAAGTTATAGAGTTCACAAACTATGGTATAGATCTGAATATTGATCAATCCTGAAGTACTGACAGCCAATCTAATTTCTTGAGGTCCAAGAATGTCAGAATAGTACAGATATCCCCAAATGACCCCTTTTTGCTGAGTAGACAGTCGGACGTACTTCATAAGAGGCATGGCGAGTTTTTTGAAGTTGTATTTTTTTGTCATAATTTTTCCGAAAATGAAAAAATAAAAAATATTATTTTCACTATTTTTTTTTTTACATACTGTCACCAGTGCAGTACAGCGTCATCATATAACTGGCATGGCGGTGAACAGGGACACTGACTGGTGACAGTATGAAAAAAAAAAAAAATTATATTTTTTTTTAATTTTTTTTTATTTTTTTATTATATTTAATTTTTTATTACATTTTTTTTTTATTTTTTTTAAGATTTTTTTTCATATTTTACTATGACCAAAATAGTACAATGTTACCATAGTAACATTGTACTACTTTGGGGAAGTGATCAGTATTTTTTTTTTTTTTTTTTTTTTACACAATTTGCTTATAGCAAAGAATTACTTTGCTATAAGCAAGCATTTAGCTGAATGAAATCGATTCATTCAGCTTTTTTTTTTTTTTTTTTTTTTTGTGCTTAGCTGTGATTTGGTCACAGCTAATCACATGACATGTGCATGTGATTAGCTGTGACCATTCACAGCTAGGCACTAGTATACAATGGATGGCATCATGAATGAAGCCATCCATTGTATACAACTGTCATGTGACCTGCTGTGATTGGTCGCGGCAGGTCACATGGTACCGGCAACGGGAGCCGGTACTCGGATCTGTCATCGGCCGTGTCCGAGGTGCACGGGCGGTGACAGATCCCGCTGCTGCGCCGCTCTGCAATAGCGCAAACGGCGCATGTGCGGGAGCACGCCAAATGGCGTGGACCCGGAAAGCTGCAGCGCTTTTCAAGCCGCCAAACGGCTATTGGCCGGGCGGCTAATGGTTAAACAGGGCAGTTCAGCTCAAACAAGGCAGTTCAGCTCAAACAAGGCAGTTCAGCTCAAACAAGGCAGTTCAACTCAAACAAGGCAGTTATGCTCAACGGCAATTCAGATTAAACAAGGCAGTTCAGATTGAACAAGGCAGTTCAGATTAACCACTAGCCTACAGGGCACTTATACCCCCTTCCTGCCAGGCCAATTTCCAGCTTCCAGCGCTGTCGCACTTTGAATGACAATTGCGCAGTCATGCAACACTTTACCCATATGAAATTTTTATCATTTTTTTGTGACAGAGCTTTCTTTTGGTGGTATTTAATCACCTCAGAGTTTTTTTATTTTTTCTTAAACAAACCAAAAACCACTGAAAATTTTGAAAAAAAAATGTTTTTTCTTAGTTTTTGTTAAAAAATGTTGTAAATAAGTGATTTTTCTCCTTCACTGATGTGCGCTAATGAGGCTGCACTGATGGACACTGATAGGTGGCACTGATGGGCATTGACAGGCATCACTGATAGGCACTGAAAGGCAGCACTGATACATGGCACTGTTAGGCGGCACTGACTGGCACTTATAGGTTGCACTGACTGGCAGCACTGATAGGTGGTACTGATTGGCATTGATAGGTGGCACTGACTGGCACTGATGGATGACACTGAAAGGCAGGTCATATGGGCACTGATATGTGGCATTGATGTGGCACTGATAGGCACTGGCATGTGGCACTGATCGACACAGACAGCTGGCACTGCTGGGGCTACACTGATCATCAGTACCTTGATGAGCAGTGTACATGTCCCCTCCGTGGAAAGCCGATTATCGGCTCTCCTCTCCTCTCAAGCTGTCAGCGTGACAGCTCGAGAGGAGAGAAATGCCGATAACCGCCATTTCTGTGTTTACATGTGATCAGCTGTGATTGGACACAGCTGATCACATGATCGAGCCAACATCTTCGGCTCTTTCCGTGATCGGTGATCCACTGTGTCCGAGGCTCCCTGAGCCACGCATGCGCGGTGAGAATTGGAGGACGTCATATGACGTCCTCTCAGAAAGAGAGAACCACCTTGCACCCATCATTGGACTATATGGCGGGCGGGAGTTGGTTAAACAAGGCAGTTCAGCTCAAAGGCAGTTCATATTAAACAAGGCAGTTTAGCTCAACGGCAGTTCAGCTCAATGGCAGTTCACATAAAACACGGCAGTTCACATCAAACACGGCAGTTCACATGGGGGGACTTCATATGACGTCCTCCCATTCTCACTGCGCATGCGCGGCTAAGGGAGCGTGCAGTGCAGCGATCGGCGGTGCGATGTGTCCCTCGGATCACCAATCACGGAAAGAGCTGAAGATGTCGGCTCGGTCATGTGATCAGCTGTGTCCAATCACAGCTAATCACATGTAAACAGGGAAATGCCGGTTATCGGCATTTCTCTCCTGTCAAGCTGTCACGCTGACAGCTCGAGAGGAGAGGACAGCCGGTAATCGGCTTTCCGCGGAGGGGACATGTACACTGATCATCAGGGCACTGATGATCAGTGTGCCCTGATGATCAGTGCCACCTGTCAGTGTCCATCAGTGCCTTATGTCAGTGCCTTGTACCAGTGTCACATCAATGCCACATATCAGTGCCCATCTGAGCTGCCTTTCAGTGTCACGTATCAGTGCCAGTCAGTGCCGCCTATCAGTGCGCGTCAGTGCCGCCTATCAGTGCTGCCTATCAGTGCCCATCAGTGATGCCTGTCAATGCCCATCAGTGCCACCTACCAGTGCCTCCTCATCAGTGCAGCCTATCAGTGCCCATCAGTGCAGCCTCATTAGCGCACATCAGTGAAGGAGAAAAATCACTTATTTACAAAATTTTGTAACAAAAACTAAGAAAAAACATTTTTTTTCAAAATTTTCAGTGGTTTTTGGTTTAAGAAAAAATAAAAAACCCAGAGGTGATTAAATACCACCAAAATAAAGCTCTATCTGTCACAAAAAAAATGATGAAAATTTCATATGGGTACAATGTTGCATGACCGCGCAATTGTCATTCAAAGTGCGACAGCGCTGAAAGCTGGAAATTGGCCTGGGCAGGAAGGGGGTATAAGTGCCCTGTAGGCTAGCGGTTCAACAAGGCAGTTCACATTAAACAAGGCCATTCAGATTAAACAGACCCCACAACCAAGCCCATGCAAGCCTGCCGTGTCCCTACCTGAGAGCCGTCGGGGTCCCTGTATGTTGATCGCTGGTCGTCCCTGGAACGCCGAGTGCCGTGAGGTTCCCTGTCTGCTGATCGCTGGTCATCCCTGGAACGCCAAGTGCCGTGAGGTTGAGTAGGCGTGGCCTATGTTTTCTTGCCTGAACAGCCTTGGAGTCCCCGCCCCCTCCCCCACGCTGCAGCTGACGGGGAGGAATTTCGGTATGATCGCCGTCCTCATCGATGAGCAGCGTCGGAGCTGAGAAGGTTTGTGGGTGGGATGCCTGGCGGAGCCCAGGCGACCGCAGCACTCCGCTAGATCCCCCCATGGTTTTCTTATGTACCTTATTAAAAAAGGGCGACTCGGCTTCCGTAAGTTCCCGCCCCTTCCTGTAGTGACTATTCGCTTTCTTCTCTCTAAGCGGCCGCACGCATTGATGTAGGAAGACATGAAAGTGGGCGCGATTTGTTTTCTTACACGGAGCGCACCCAAACCCAACCGCCCTGTAGTTGGCCAATCGCAAATTGAGCCTCGAGCTCAGCTTTCACGCCACGCACCTGATTGGCTGCCTCTCAAGCTGAACTTAGATCAAGCCCCGCCCCCTTTTCAGCCCCATATCAGCTTTGAGTAGGCGTGGCACTTCCCATGAGGCATTGCTCCTCACACATTCACATGTTTTCAGACACTTTCTGACATGTATGGACAGTACTGAGCTGTACGTGTGCTGCACTGTGTATATTGACATGCATGGACGGCGTACTGAGCTGTACGTGTGCTGCACTGTGTATAGTGACATGCATGGACAGTGTACTGAGCTGTACGTGTGCTGCATTGTGTATAGTGCACAGTGTCAGAATGTCCGCCGCAGTCCCGCTATAAGTCGCTGATCGCCGCCATTACTAGTTTAAAAAACCATGTGTGGAGGGGTGTGCCGGCCTAGTGTACATTGCATTGGATGTGTGTGGTGTGTTGATGATTGGAGCCATGTTGCTTTCCCAGGATTCCTCTGTAGCACACGGACTAGGACAACGTCTTTCTGTTAGTTTCGTGTCCCCATTCACAAAGCATCATTCAGCGTGCCGCTTCCCTATTTCCTGGCTTTAACCACTTGCCTGCCGGGCGCTTTACCCCCTCCCCCTTACCAATGTTCAGCTTTCAGCGCCCGCATACTTTCACAATTGTGCGGTCATGCAACACTGGACCCAAACTACTTTTTTATCATTTTTTTTAGACCGAGCTTTCTTTTGGTGGTATTTATTCACCACTGGGGGTTTTATTTTTTGATAAACTAAAAAAGACCACACATTTTGAGGGAAAAAAATCGTTTTTCTTATTTCTATTAAAATGTTTTGTAAACAAGTAATTTTTCTCCTTCACTGATGGGCACTGTTAGGTGGCACTGATTCAACTGTTGGGGACTATTGGCTGCACTGATGGGGCTACACTAATCACCAGGACACGGATTATCAGTGCCCTGATGATCAGTGTAGATGTTCCCCTGCGACATGCCGCATACCAGCTCTCCTCATGCGCTGTCAGCGGAAGGAGAGGACTACTGATAACCACCATTTCCTATTTACCCGGTGATCAGCTGTGATTGGACGCAACTGGTCGCATGGTAAAAGCATCTGTGATTGGCCCATTCCTTAGTCATGTGATCAGCTGTGTCCAAAGGACACAGCGATCACAGATCGTGCGCGCGGGGTGTGGTTCTGGGTGGATGTCCATGGATGCCCTCCCAGAACTACCCAACCGCGCTGTAGCTGTTTTTTGCTATAGCATGGTTGGGAACTGGTTAATATCATGCCCAGCTTTCCCTTCTATGGAAACAAAACCACGTGCCCTTCGGAAGATTTACCCCCAACCCCTCACCCAATCCTGCTCAGGCCATTGTTTGCTATACGGCACTGCAATACTTTCATATGGGTACAGTGTTGCATGACTGCAAAATTGTCAAAGTGTGACAACGCTGCAAGCTGAAAATGGGCCTGGGCAGGAAGTGGGCATAAGT
This sequence comes from Staurois parvus, assembly GCF_062004578.1. Classification (NCBI taxonomy): domain Eukaryota; kingdom Metazoa; phylum Chordata; class Amphibia; order Anura; family Ranidae; genus Staurois; species Staurois parvus. The sequence goes on from NW_028318929.1 coordinate 2,230,994, forward strand.
GCCCAGTAGACAAGTGGTTAATTTTTTATACTAGTAATGGCGGACATCAGCGACTTTGGTGGGCATTCTGGCACTGGGTGAGAACCAACTGCCACTGACATTTCCAATGACACTAATACAGAAACCAATGCTAATAAAAAGCACTAATACACTGGGCAGGAAGGGGTTAATATCCGGGCGATCAAAGGGTTAGCTGTGTACTGTTTTGTGCTTACTATGTGTTGTTTTATTAGGGGCCGTGCTGGTTTTTATCTCCCTGCTTTGATTGGGACTGCCTGTTTGCTGGATGGGGACTGTCTCTGTGCTGGATTTTGGGGATGTCTCTGCTGGATTGGGCCATCTCTTTGCGGGATTGTAATGAAATTGCCATGTGAAGGAAGGTAGGGTGAACATTAGGGTGGCCAAATCACAGCTAAGCACAAAAAAAAAAAAAAACCCTGAATGAATCGATGTCATTCAGGTAAATGCTTGCTTATAGCAAAGTAATTCTTTGCTATAAGCAAATTGTGTAAAAAAATAAAAATAAAAAAATACTGATCACTTCCCCAAATAAGTACAGTGTTACTAAAGTCATAGTGAAATATATAAAAAAAAAAATCTTAAAAAAAAAAGAAAAAAAAAATTAATAAAAAAATATATATATTTTTATTTTTTTTTATACTGTCACCACTCAGTGTCCCTGATTACCGCCATGCCAGTTATATGATGACGCTGTACTGCACTGGTGACAGTATGTAAAAAAAAAAAATAGTGAAACTGGAAATTGGCCTGGGCAGAAAAGGGGTATAGGTGCCCTGTAGGCTAGCGGTTAACCAATACACGCCTGGCCAATAGCCAAAAGGCGGCCGGCAAAATCTATTGGATTTCCGGGTTGGACGCACTTTTCGCACTTGCAGAGCCACGCAGCGGCGTGATCTGTCACCAGCCATTGTATACTACTGTCTAGCTGTGAATGGTCACAGCGATCACATGCACATGTCATGTGATTAGCTGTGGCCAAATCACAGCTAAGCACAAAAAAAAAAAAACCCTGAATGAATCGATGTCATTCAGGTAAATTCCTTGCTATAAGCAAATTGTGTAAAAAAAAAAAAAAATACTGTTCACTTCCCCAAAGTAGTACAATGTACTTTGGAAAAAAAATCTTAAAAAAAGAAAAAAAATTAATAAAAAATTATAAAAAAGATATATATATTTTTTTTCATACTGTCACCAGTCAGTGTCCCTGATCACCGCCATGCCAGTTATATGAAGATGCTGTACTGCACTGGTGACAGTATGTAAAAAAAAAATAGTGAAAATAATTTTTTGCATTTTTTCATTTTCCGAAAAATGACAAAAAAAATACAACTTCAAAAACCTCACCATGTCTCTTATAAAGTACGTCGGACTGTCTACTCTGCAAAAAGGGGTCATTTGGGGGATATCTGTACTGTTCTGACCTTGGACCTCAAGAAATTAGATTGCCGTCAGTACTTCAGGATTGATCAATATTCAGATCTATACCATAGTTTGTGAACTCTATAACTTTCCTACAAACTAAAAAATACATCCTAATTTGGGTTATTTTCACCAAAGACATGTAGTAGAATACATCTCGGCCTAAATTTATGAAGAATAATTATTTATTTGCAAACTTTTATAACAGAAACAAAGAAAAACGTGGGTTTTTTTCAAACTTTTTTTGATAATTTAGCAATAAATAAAAAACTCGGCGGTGATTAAATACCACCAAAAGAAAGCTCTAGTTGTGTGAAGAAAATGATAAAATTTTAGTTTGGGTACAATGTTGTATGACCGCGCAATTGTCATTCAAAGTGTGAGAGCGTTGAAACCTGAAAAATGGCCTGGGCAGGAAGGGGGAAAATTGCCCGGTATTCAAATGGTTAAACAAGGCAGTTCACATTAAACCGACCCCACAGCCAAGACCCTGCAAGCCTGCCGTGTCCCTACCTGAGAGCCGTGGTCGTCCCTGTCTGCTGATCGCTGGTCGTCCCAGGAACGCCGAGTGTCGTGAGGTTGAGTAGGCATGGCCTGTGTTTTCTTGCCTTAACAGCCATGGAGTCCCCGCCCCCTCCTCCACGCTGCAACTGACGGGCAGGAATTTCTCTATGATCATCCAAACACAACTGCCCTGTAGTTGGCCAATCGCAGACTGAGCCTCAAGAGCTCAGCTTTCGCACCACGCACCTGATTGGCTGCATCTCAAGCCAAACGTAGATCAAGCCCCACATCCTTTTCCTGCCGCCTATCAGCTTTGAGTAGGCATGGGCTATGTTTTCTTACCTTAACAGCCATGGAGTCCCCGCCCCCTCCTCCACGCTGCAGCCGACAGGGAGGAATTTCTGTGTGATCACCCAAACACAACCGCCCTGTAGTTGGCCAATCGCAGACTGAGCCTCAAGAGCTCAGCTTTCGCACCACGCACCTGATTGGCTGCATCTCAAGCCAAAGTTAGATTAACCCCTGCCCCCTTTTCCTGCCGCCTTTCAGCTTTGAGTGGGCATGGCCTATGTTTTCTTACCTTAACAGCCTTGGAGTCCCCGCCCCCTCATCCACGCTGCAGCTGACGGGGAGGAATTTCTGTGATCACCCAAACGCAACCGCCCTGTAGTTGGCCAATCGCAGACTGAGCCTCAAGAGCTCAGCTTTCGCACCATGCACCTGATTGACTGCATCTCAAGCCGAACTTAGATCAAGCCCCGCCCCCTTTTCCTGCCGCCTATCAGCTTTGAGTAGGCATGGGCTATGTTTTCTTACCTTAACAGCCATGGAGTCCCCGCCCCCTCCTCCACGCTTCAGCTGATGGGGAGGAATTTCTGTGTGATCATCCAAACACAACCGCCCTGTAGTTGGCCAATCGCAGACTGAGCCTCAAAAGCTCAGCTTTCGCACCACGCACCTGATTGGCTGCCTCTCAAGCCAAAGTTAGATTAACCCCAGCCCCCTTTTCCTGCCGCCTATCAGCTTTGAGTAGGCATGGCCTATGTTTTCTTACCTTAACAGCCTCGGAGTCTCCACCCCCTCCTCCACGCTGCAACTGACAGGGAGGAATTTCTCTATGATCATTCAAACACAACCGCCCTGTAGTTGGCCAATCGCAGACTGAGCCTCAAGAGCTCAGCTTTCGCACCACGCACCTAACTGGCTGCATCTCAAGCCAAACGTAGATCAAGCCCCACCCCCTTTTCCTGCCGCCTATCAGCTTTGAGTAGGCATGGCCTATGTTTTCTTACCTTTACAGCCTTGGAGTCCCCGCCCCCTCCTCCACGCTGCAGCTGACGGAGAGGAATAACTGTGTGATTACCCAAACACAACCGCCCTGTAGTTGGCCAATCGCAGACTGAGCCTCAAGAGCTCAGCTTTCGCACCTTGCACCTGATTGGCTGCCTCTCAAGCCGAAGTAAAATCAAGCCCCACCCCCTTTTCCTGCCGCCTATCAGCTTTGAGTAGGCATGGGCTATGTTTTCTTACCTTAACAGCCATGGAGTCCCCGCCCCCTCCTCCACGCTGCAGCTGACAGGGAGGAATTTCTGTGTGATCACCCAAACACAACCGCCCTGTAGTTGGCCAATCGCAGACTGAGCCTCAAGAGCTCAGCTTTCGCACCACGCACCTGATTGGCTGAATCTCAATCCAAACTTAGATCAAGCCCCACCCCCTTTTCCTGCCGCCTATCAGCTTTGAGTAGGCATGGCCTATGTTTTCTTACCTTAACAGCCATGGAGTCCCCGCCCCCTCCTCCACGCTGCAGCTGACAGGGAGGAATTTCTGTGTGATCACCCAAACACAACCGCCCTGTAGTTGGCCAATCGCAGACTGAGCCTCAAGAGCTCAGCTTTCGCACCACGCACCTGATTGGCTGAATCTCAATCCAAACTTAGATCAAGCCCCACCCCCTTTTTCTGCCGCCTATCAGCTTTGAGTAGGCATGGCCTATGTTTTCTTACCTTAACAGCCTTGGAGTCCACGTCCCCTCCTCCACGCTGCAGCTGACGGGAAGGAATTTCTGTGATCACCCAAACACAACCGCCCTGTAGTTGGCCAATCGCAGACTGAGCCTCAAGAGCTCAGCTTTCGCACCACGCACCTAACTGGCTGCATCTCAAGCCAAACGTAGATCAAGCCCCACCCCCTTTTCCTGCCGCCTATCAGCTTTGAGTAGGCATGGCCTATGTTTTCTTACCTTTACAGCCTTGGAGTCCCCGCCCCCTCCTCCACGCTGCAGCTGACGGAGAGGAATAACTGTGTGATTACCCAAACACAACCGCCCTGTAGTTGGCCAATCGCAGACTGAGCCTCAAGAGCTCAGCTTTCGCACCTTGCACCTGATTGGCTGCCTCTCAAGCCGAAGTAAAATCAAGCCCCACCCCCTTTTCCTGCCGCCTATCAGCTTTGAGTAGGCATGGGCTATGTTTTCTTACCTTAACAGCCATGGAGTCCCCGCCCCCTCCTCCACGCTGCAGCTGACAGGGAGGAATTTCTGTGTGATCACCCAAACACAACCGCCCTGTAGTTGGCCAATCGCAGACTGAGCCTCAAGAGCTCAGCTTTCGCACCACGCACCTGATTGGCTGAATCTCAATCCAAACTTAGATCAAGCCCCACCCCCTTTTCCTGCCGCCTATCAGCTTTGAGTAGGCATGGCCTATGTTTTCTTACCTTAACAGCCATGGAGTCCCCGCCCCCTCCTCCACGCTGCAGCTGACAGGGAGGAATTTCTGTGTGATCACCCAAACACAACCGCCCTGTAGTTGGCCAATCGCAGACTGAGCCTCAAGAGCTCAGCTTTCGCACCACGCACCTGATTGGCTGAATCTCAATCCAAACTTAGATCAAGCCCCACCCCCTTTTTCTGCCGCCTATCAGCTTTGAGTAGGCATGGCCTATGTTTTCTTACCTTAACAGCCTTGGAGTCCACGTCCCCTCCTCCACGCTGCAGCTGACGGGAAGGAATTTCTGTGATCACCCAAACACAACCGCCCTGTAGTTGGCCAATCGCAGACTGAGCCTCAAGAGCTCAGCTTTCGCACCACGCACCTAACTGGCTGCATCTCAAGCCAAACGTAGATCAAGCCCCACCCCCTTTTCCTGCCGCCTATCAGCTTTGAGTAGGCATGGCCTATGTTTTCTTACCTTTACAGCCTTGGAGTCCCCGCCCCCTCCTCCACGCTGCAGCTGACGGAGAGGAATAACTGTGTGATTACCCAAACACAACCGCCCTGTAGTTGGCCAATCGCAGACTGAGCCTCAAGAGCTCAGCTTTCGCACCTTGCACCTGATTGGCTGCCTCTCAAGCCGAAGTAAAATCAAGCCCCACCCCCTTTTCCTGCCGCCTATCAGCTTTGAGTAGGCATGGGCTATGTTTTCTTACCTTAACAGCCATGGAGTCCCCGCCCCCTCCTCCACGCTGCAGCTGACAGGGAGGAATTTCTGTGTGATCACCCAAACACAACCGCCCTGTAGTTGGCCAATCGCAGACTGAGCCTCAAGAGCTCAGCTTTCGCACCACGCACCTGATTGGCTGAATCTCAATCCAAACTTAGATCAAGCCCCACCCCCTTTTCCTGCCGCCTATCAGCTTTGAGTAGGCATGGCCTATGTTTTCTTACCTTAACAGCCATGGAGTCCCCGCCCCCTCCTCCACGCTGCAGCTGACAGGGAGGAATTTCTGTGTGATCACCCAAACACAACCGCCCTGTAGTTGGCCAATCGCAGACTGAGCCTCAAGAGCTCAGCTTTCGCACCACGCACCTGATTGGCTGAATCTCAATCCAAACTTAGATCAAGCCCCACCCCCTTTTTCTGCCGCCTATCAGCTTTGAGTAGGCATGGCCTATGTTTTCTTACCTTAACAGCCTTGGAGTCCACGTCCCCTCCTCCACGCTGCAGCTGACGGGGAGGAATTTCTGTGATCACCCAAACACAACCGCCCTGTAGTTGGCCAATCGCAGACTGAGCCTCAAGAGCTCAGCTTTCGCACCATGCTCCCTGATTGGCTGCATCTCAAGCCGAACTTAGATCAAGCCCCACCCCCTTTTCCTGCCGCCTATCAGCTTTGAGCAGGCATGGGCTATGTTTTCTTACCTTTACAGCCTTGGAGTCCCCACCCCCTCCTCCACACTGCAGCTGACGGGGAGGAATTTCTGTGATCACCCAAACACAACCGCCCTGTAGTTGGCCAATCGCAGACTGAGCCTCAAGAGCTCAGCTTTCGCACCTTGCACCTGATTGGCTGCCTCTCAAGCCGAACTTAGATCAACCCCCGCCCCCTTTTCCTGCTGCCTATCAGCTTTGAGTAAGCATGGCCTATGTTTTCTTACTTTTAAAGCCTTGGAGTCCCCGCCCCCTCCTCCACGCTGCAGCTGACAGGGAGGAATTTCTGTGTGATCACCCAAACACAACCGCCCTGTAGTTGGCCAATCGCAGACTGAGCCTCAAGAGCTCAGCTTTCGCACCATGCACCTGATTGGCTGCCTCTCAAGCCGAACTTAGATCAGGCCCCGCCCCCTTTTCCTGCCTTGTGTGTGGCCTGTTTTCTTATCTTAACAGCCTCGGAGTCCCCTATACACTGTGTATAGTGACATGCATGGACAGTATACGGAGCTGTACGTGTGCTGCACTGTGTATTTTTTTTTAAACGAACTGTAATGTAACAAACAACCAATGGCTGCAGGCTGGAGCTCGACAGGAAATGTTACATTAACCATTTGAGCTCCTGAGGATTTACCCCCTTTAATGACCAGGCCTTTTCTTGCTGTTTGGCGCTGCACTAATTCAAATGATAATTGCGCGGTCATGCAATGCTGTACCCAAACAAAATTTACGTCCTTTTTTTCACACAAATAGAGCTTTCTTTTGATGGTATTTTTTCATCTGTGCGCTTTTTATTTTTTGCGCTATAAACAAAAAAACACAAAAATTTGGAAAAAAACCAATATTTTCTACTTTCAGCTATAAAAAATATATCGTAAACTCAAAGTTAGTCATAAATTTAGGCCAAAATGTATTCTGCTACATGTTTTTGGTACAAAAAATCCCAATAAGTGTATATTGATTGCTTTGTGTGAAAGTTATAGCGTCTACAAACTATGGTATAGATACTGCAATTTATGCCATTTTTTGCTATACAGTGCTGCAGTAATTTAACTGACAATTGTGCAGTCATGCAATGCTGTACATAAATGATATTTATGTCCTTTCTTCACACAAATAAAGCTTTCTTTTGGTGGTATTTGATCACTTGTGTGATTTTTATTTTTGGTGCTATAAAAAAAAGCCTGAAAATTTTGAAAAAAAACCCCAATATTTTTTACATTCGGCTATAAAAAATATATAGAAAACTCAAATTTCATCATAAATTTAGGCCAAAATGTATTCTGCTACATGTTTTTGGTAAAAAATCCCAATAAGTGTATATTGATTGCTTTGTGTGAAAGTTATAGCATCTACAAACTATGGTATACATACTATAATTTACGCCATTTTTTGCTATACAGCGCTGCGCTAGTTTAACTGACAACTGCGCAGTCATGCAAATCTGTACACAAATTAAATTTATGTCCTTTTTTTCACACAAATAGAACTTTCTTTTGGTGGTATTTGATCACCTGTGCAGTTTTTATTTTTGACGCTATAACAAAAAAAGACTAAAAATTTTGAAGAAAAAATTATTTTTTACTTTCGGCTATAAAAAATATATATAGTAAAACTCAAAATGTATCATAAATTTAGGCCAAAATGTATTCTGCTACATGTTTTTGGTAAAAAAATCCCAATAAGTGTATATTGATTGCTTCCTCCTTTTTTTCACACAAATAGAGCTTTCTTTCGGTGGTATTTGATCATCTGTGCGCTTTTTATTTTTCATGCTATAAACATAAAAAGGCCAAAAAATTTTAAGAAAAAACAATATTTTTTACTTTCAGCTATAAAAAATATATAGTAAACTCAAAGTTGGTTATAAATTTAGGCCAAAATGTATTCTGCTACATGTTTTTGGTAAAAAAAATCCCAATGAGTGTATATTGATTGCTTTGTGTGGAAGTTATAGCATCTACAAACTATGGTATACATACTATAATTTATGCCATTTTTTGCTATACAGCGCTGCACTAGTTTAACTGACAATTGCGCGGTCATGCAATGCTGTACATAAATGAAATTTATGTCCTTTTTTCACACAAATAGAGCTTTCTTTTGGTGGTATTTGATCACTTGTGTGCTTTTGATTTTGTGCGCTATAAACAAAAAATCCCAAAATTTTGAAAAAAGAATAATATTTTTTACTTTCGGCTATAAATAATATATAGTAAACTCAAATTTCGTCATAAATCTAGGCCAACATTTATTTTGCTACATGTTTTTGGTAAAAAAAATCCCAATAAAAGTATATTGATTGCTTTGTGTGAATGTTATAGCGTCTATAAGCTATGGTATACATACTATAATTTATGCCATTTTTTGCTATACAGTGCTGCAGTAATTTAACTGACAATTGCGTAGTCATGCAATGCTGTATATAAATGAAATTTATGTCCTTTTTTCACACAAATAGAGCTTTCTTTTGGTGGTATTTGATCACTTGTGTGCTTTTGATTTTTCGTGCTATAAACAAAAAAACCCCCAAATTTTTAAAAATAAATAATATTTTTTACTTTCGGCTATATAAAATATATAGTAAACTCAAAGTTAGTCATAAATTTAGGCCAAAATGTGGAGAGTGCAAAATCTGGTGCAACTTTGCATAGAAACCAATCAGCTACCAAGTTTTTTATTGACAAAGCTTAACTGAACAAGCTGAAGTTAAAAGCTGATTGGCTGCCATACACAGCTGTACCAGATTGGCTGGTAAAGGATTGGCACATTATATATTCTTGCATAATGAGTGAAGTGTGAGGATCATCACAAATTATCGTATTACTATTATTATATCATTTTGGACTTTTTGAATTGATTATTTGTTCACTAATTTTGTGCACCAGTATACATATGTGCAAATAGGAGTGTGTTTGTCACCTTTTTCGCTAAATATTCCCCGTGAGGGAATTCACGTATGACACAACTATTTTATTATTTATGTATTGATTTATCACCTTGGATATATATATGTAGGGGATGTATATAGAGTTTGTGCATTTTAACACGTAATTTGTTAGTATTATTAGCGCTACACTATTTATTTTAATTGACCAGATTCTGAGTGCTTCAGTTTTAGTGAATCTCCCTCAATGTATTTATGAACAAAGCTTATAATCACATGGGGCTCAGAAATCCATGATTTGTTGTAATGCATGCGTTGTAGTAATGTGTGCATATGTACATTACTGCACCACAAGGCAAACGTGTGTTAGCCACAATAGTTGTGAAGAGGCTTCAGTATCTGATTCCAATAGTATATAAAGATTACCCATAAAATAAATGTTTAACATTTAACCCCTTGCCTACAGGGCACTTCTACCCCCTTCCTGCCCAGGCCAATTTCCAGCTTTCAGTGCTGTCACACTTTGAATGACAATTGCGCGGTCATGCAATACTGAACCCATATGAAATTTTTATCATTTTTTTGTGACAGATAGAGCTTTATTTTGGTGGTATTTAATCACCTCTGGCTTTTTTATTTTTTCTTAACCACTTGAGCTCCAGAGGATTTACCCCCCTTAATGACCAGGCCTCTTTTTGCTACTCGGCGCTGCACTAATTCAACTGATAATTGCGCGGTCATGCAATGCTGTACCCAAACGAAATTTACGTCCTTTTTTTCACACAAATAGAGCTTTCTTTCGGTGGTATTTGATCATCTGTGCGCTTTTTATTTTTCATGCTATAAACATAAAAAGGCCAAAAATGTTTAAGAAAAAACAATATTTTTTACTTTCAGCTATAAAAAATATATAGTAAACTCAAAGTTGGTTATAAATTTAGGCCAAAATGTATTCTGCTACATGTTTTTGGTAAAAAAAATCCCAATGAGTGTATATTGATTGCTTTGTGTGGAAGTTATAGCGTCTACAAACTATGGTATACATACTGCAACTTACGCCATTTTTCTGCTATACAGCGCTGCGCTAGTTTAAGGGACAATTGCGTGGTCATGCAATATGGTACATAAATTAAATTTACATCCTTTTTTTCCCCACAAATTCAGCTTTCTTTTGGTGGTATTTGATCGCCTGTGCGGTTTTTATTTTTTGCGCTATAAAAAAAAAGGCTGACAATTTTGAGGAAAAAAAAACAATATTTTGGACTTTTTGCTATAAAACATGTCCAGTAAAAAAAATGCAAAAATCAAATTTAGTCATAAATTTCTGCCAAAATGCACTCTGCGACATGTCTTTGCTAAAAAAAAAAACAATACGTGTAAATTAATTGGTTTACATGAAAGTTATAGCGTTTACAAATGGCGGGAAAGATACTGGGATTTTTAGGGTTTTTTTTATACTAATTATGGCAGTGATCAGCGAATTATGGCGGGACTGCGGCGGACATTTTGACATTGGGGGGTACTGACTTGGGGTCACTGACATCCCCAAAAACACTAATTCAGTGATCAGTCCAAAAAAAAAAACTGACACTGTACTAATGGCAATGGGGAGGAAGGGGTTAACTTTATTTTGCAGGGAAGGGTTATAGGAGTGAGGGGAGTGTTTTACTAGGGGGCGGGGGTGTGTACTGGACGAGACAAGGCTGATCGAGAAAGAGAAACTCTTCTTTCTCAATCAGCTCATCCTCAAGCTGACAGGTAAGTGACAGACAGCACAGCTACTGCAGCTGTGCTGTCTGTCACTGATTGCCGCCGATCACCGTAACATAGCCGCTAACGAGCGGCTGTGACCCGGCGACTGACATCTGCGGCGGTGATCCGCGGGACAGATAGGGCGGCGGCGCACCTCGCGCGCGCCCCCTATTTGTTTACAAAACACAAGTCTTAAAACGTGGTTTTGCCTGCGAGTGCCGCCCTGCCGCTGTATACAGTGGGGATCAAAAGTTTGGGCACCCCAGCTAAAAATGTGTATTAATGTGCATAAAGAAGCCAAGGAAAGATGGAAAAATCTCCAAAAGGCATCAAATTACAGATTAGACATTCTTATAATATGTCAACAAAAGTTAGATTTTATTTCCATCATTTACACTTTCAAAATAACAGAAAACAAAAAAATGGCGTCTGCAAAAGTTTGGGCACCCTGCAGAGTTAATATCTTGTACTACCCCCTTTGGCAAGTATCACAGCTTGTAAACGCTTTTTGTAACCAGCCAAGAGTCTTTCAATTCTTGTTTGAGGTATCTTTGCCCATTCTTCCTTACAAAAGTCTTCCAGTTCTTTGAGATTTCTGGGCTGTCTGTCACGCACTGCTCTTTTAAGGTCTATCCATAGATTTTCAATTATGTTGAGATCAGGAGATTGTGAAGGCCATGGCAAAACCTTCAGTTTACGCCTCTTGATGTAATCCCCCATGGATTTCGAGGTGTGTTTAGGATCATTATCCATTTGTAGAAGCCATCCTCTCTTTAACTTCAGCTTTTTCACAGATGGCATCAAGTTACCATGCAAAATTTGCTGAAATTTTATTGAATCCATTTTTCCTTCTACTCGTGAGATGTTCCCTGTGCCACTGGCTGCAATACAACCCCAAAGCATGATTGATCCAACCCCATGCTTAACAGTTGGACAGAGGTTCTTGTCATTAAATTCTGTGCCCCTTCTTCTTCAAACGTACCTTTGCTCATTCCGGCCAAAAAGTTCAATTTCAACCTCATCGGTCCACAGAACTTGTTTCCAAAATGCATCAGGCTTGTCTATATGTTCATTTGCAAAGTTCAAACGATGATTTTTGTGGTGAGGACGTAGAAGAGGTTTTCTTCTGATGACTCTTCCATGAAGACCGTATTTGTACAAGTATCTCTTTATAGTGGAATAGTGTACCACAACTCCAGTGTCTGCCAGATCTTTCTGGAGGGATCGTGCAGCCAAACGTGGGTTTTGAATAGTTTTTCTCACAATCCTGCGAGCTGTTCTGTCTGATATTTTTCTTGGTCTTCCAGATCTTGCTTTAACTTCCACTGTTCCTGATGACTGCCATTTCTTAATTACATTCCAAACAGAGGATATTGACATCTGAAAACGCTTTGCTATCTTCTTATAGCCTTCTCCAGCTTTGTGAGCGTCAACTATTTTCAGTTTCAGTTTTCTAGACAACTGCTTAGAAGAACCCATGGTGCTGATTGTTGGGGCAAGGTCAGGTGAGTCTGGGCATTTAAAAACTTTGAGATTGACATAACCTGGTCTTCCCAGACAATGATTGAGAACAATCCATGACACTGGCAGGTCTCAGCTTTGCAAAGGGGGCAGTGCATGCTATAAATTCTGCAGGGTGCCCAAACTTTTGCAGACGCCATTTTTTTGTTTTCTGTTATTTTGAAAGTGTAAACGATGGAAATAAAATCTAACTTTTGTTGACATATTATAAGAATGTCTAATCTGTAATTTGATGCCTTTTGGAGATTTTTCCATCTTTCCTTGGCTTCTTTATGCACATTAATACACATTTTTAGCTGGGGTGCCCAAACTTTCGATCCCCACTGTATGTACAGTGGCTGGGTGGCATGTAGTTAAACAAACCAAAAACCACTGAAAATTTTTTTAAAAAAAGCATTTTTTCTTAGTTTTTGTTATACAATTTTGTAAATAAGTGATTTTTCTCCTTCACTGATATGTGCTAATGTGGCTGCAGTGATCGGCACTGATAGGCTGCACTGATGGACACTGATAGGTGGCACTGATGAGGAGGCACTAGTAGGTGGCACTGATGGGCATTGACAGGCATCACTGATGGGCACTGAAAGGCAGCACTATATATGGCACTGATAGGTAGCACTGATAGGCGGCACTGACTGGCACTGATAGGCGGCACTGACTGGCACTGGCTGGCACTGTTAGGCGGCACTGACGGGCACTGATAGGTGCCACTGCTGCACACTGATAGGCGGCACTGATAGGCAGCACTGACTGGCACTAATAGGTGGCACTGATTGGCATTGATAGGTGGCACTGACTGGCACTGATGGGTGACACTGAAAGTCAGCGTGACCGCTCATGAGGAGAGAAATGCCGATAACCGGTATTTCCCTATTTACATGCGATCAGCTGTGATTGGACACAGCTGATCACATGACCGAGCCGACATATTTAGCTCTTTCCATGGATCAGTGATCCGCTGTGTCCGAGGGACACAGCGCACCACCGATCGCCGCGCTGCGTGCTTCCAGAGCCGTGCATGCGCGGTGAGAATGGGAGGATGTCATATGACGTCCTCCAAGAACAAGAGAACCGCCTTGCGCCCATCATTGGACTATATGACAGGCGGGAGGCAGTTAAACAAGGATAACATTTACTGCATGTTCTTCCTTGGGTAACGCCATGAGTGTTACTGTGTTAGGCAAGGTTCACACCTATGCAGGTTGCATTTGAGCTGTTTCTGCACTTTCATTTTTGCAGCGTTTTTTTATTTGTTTTGTGTTTTTTTTTATTTTTTATGTTGCTAGGCAGATTTAAAATGCAACACACATCAAAAACACAATACATGCTTTTCTGCAGCATTTCCATTGAAGTCTATAGAAACAAAATGCAATTTTTGCATTAAAAAAAAAGTCTCTGACCCTTTCTAAAAAACGCACCGGGCGAAAACGCACAGGTGTGAACATGTTCCATAGGAAATCATGTTAAATGGACTGTATTGCGTTTCTGCAAAACGCTGCAGAAAACGCCTAGGTGTGAACCTAGGGTTAAAGACACCCTTCTTTTTTACTACAGTACCTGTTAGGTTGAACACATATCCAGCACTTGGTGGTACAGATTAGAGTATTGTGCATGAGGTGGAGCACCATTTTTTATTTGAAGATACAGTTTAAAGTGAATTTAATGTAAATGTTCTGGTAGGAGTTAAAATGAACTTCTTTTATTATAACAGAAAGCACTATGAAGTTCTCTATTGTTTGCTTCTGAACACATCCTGCTTGGAATTGTGGAATTATATTATGAGAAGCTCCTGGATGAAGAATGTGTAACTACTACTTGATAAACAGCTATTATTGGACCTGGGTTGAGTCCTAAAACTAAAAATTGAGAGCATGCCAGTTTCTTTAAAGGGACTTCATTTAAACAACACGAAGCTGCACAGTGGCTAAATGGTTAGCACATCCACCTGGCAGTACTAGTCGTCGTTGGTTCAAATTCCAGCCACGGCACCACCTGACTGGAGTTTGCATGTTCTTCCTGTGCTTGTGTGGGTTTCCTCCGGGTACTCCGGTTTCCTCCCACACTCCAAAGACATGCTGGTAGGCTAATTGGCTCCTATCTAAATTACCCCTAGTATATGAATGTGAGTTAGGGACCTTAGATTGTAAACTCTTGGAGGGTTGGGGACTGATGTGAATGTACAATATATATGTAAATTGCTGGTGCTATATAATTACCTGTAATAAATAAGCTGAATTTGAATGTTCAGTTATAGATTGAGTTGTAGATGGAGACAGGGGCAGACTGACAACTCATGGGGCCCCTGGGCAATAGGGGATCATGGGGCCCCTGTGTCCTTGCCCAAACTCAAAAAAGCCTATGAAAAAGGTACCAGGGGCATCTCATGGGGCCCCCTACTGACCCCGGGCCCTTGGGCAGTGCCCGAGTTTCCAAATGGTCAGTCCGCCCCCGGATGGAGAATGCTATTGATGCTAACTGATTGGGACTATGTTATTACTAGAGATAATTTTTGGTCACTTTGGATGTTACTACATTCACATTGTTTTTCACATTTTGGGCAGAGCAAATATCGTTTGCTACATAGTAGTTGATACATAAGGTATTCACGTTTGAAATTTACACATTTTTTTTAATTTATATTTAAACACTAGTGCTACACATTGAAAATATTGTTCATTTCTCTGAGTAGGTTTTCTTATTTTTCTTTTTAACTCGGTTGTCCCTTATTATCCTTTCATACATTTCTACAAAACCTGACAATATCAGCTGATGGAGCTCTAATGTTCTCAATAAAATTCTCAATAAAAACTAAGCTAGAGAGAAAAGGAAAAATAAACTATTTGGCTTTTTCTGTTTGTGAATAAAATGCTCTGACTACGTGTACATTAATCCGTAGATCACTTTTCATTTTGCTTTACAACAGATGGCAAGATGAATATCACACAACAGGAGCTCGTGATGGCAAAAGTTGGACAATCAGTGAACATCACTTGTTCCTTTTCCTATAATTCACCCTCATATATTACAAATTGGACTCGAGGCTGCAATCACAGTGTGTCTCTTGATGATCAGACATGCTACAATGGCAGAATTTATTCTTCTGAAGCATATCCTACCTGTATAACAAGTGACTCCGGAACCGTGTACTGTAAAAGGTATTCCACACTGACTATCACCAACGTGACCGAGAATGACTCCGGAATATACTGCTGTCATATAGTGACCGTTCGTGGGCAAACGGGAAAAGGATCTGGAACCAGACTGGAGGTCATACCAAGAACATACATAGAAGGTAACACATTATTATTATTATACAGGATTTATATTGCGCCAACAGTTTGTGCAGCGCTTTACAAAATGAAGGTAGACATTACAATTCAATACAATTTGATACAAGAGGACACAGAGGGCCTGGCTCCTTAGAGCTTACAATCTAGGAGGAAGGGTTGAGTGATACAAAAGGTAATAGCTGTGGGGGGTGAGCTGATGGAGGAAATAAAAGGCAGTTTACTAGGAAGAAGCAGGATAGGCTTCTTTAAGGACTCGTTCACACTTGGCTGTTTTACCAACGCTTGCCAAACGCCCCTATAGCGTTTGGGAAGCGTTGGTCCGGCGTTTGCCGAGCGTTTTTTAACGCTCGGCAAACGCCGCATGCACGATTTAGCAGCGGTTGCTAGGCATTTGCCGAGCATTAAAAACGCCCCACAAACGCCTATAATGCAGTTTGAATGGTGTTACCACTCCACAAACGCCCCGCAAACGCACCGCAAACGCCGGCCGGGCATTTGCGGAGCGGCACCATAGACTAGAATAGGAGGCTTCACCGCCTCCTGACTCAACCAGAGGCATCCATTTTGCCACAACGCAAACGCTCCCGTTAGAACAGCACCAAGTGCTGCAATGTGCAGAATTGGCAGACGCGTTTGGGAAGCGGTAAAAACGCTTCCCAAGTGCCTCTCTGCCGCCTGCACACAACGCTAGTGTGAATGGAGATTAGGAGACAGCCTGACAGATTGGGGTAGGGAGTTCCATAGGATGGGAGAAGCTCGGGAGAAGTGCTGGAGGCAAGCATGGGAACACGGAAACTAGAGAGCAGAAGGTTTTAACACATCATTATTTAGTAATGCTCAGGTGATTCCCTGCTATATACTGTATGTCCCAATATTGGTCCTCCTAGATCTCAGCAGGGACCTGACTGTAAAGAGGCACCTACCTTTATGTGGTGAATGAGTTCAGCATATATTTGCAGATGTTAATAACTGAGACTTTTTGGGGAAGATGTTGGGAGTAGGTTTTAAATAGGATCTCACTGCTCTCCAGCAGGACTGGGTACGCAAAAGTAGTATTAAACCTTTTATACAAAAAAACTGATTGGTAGGACTTTTTAGGTATACATACATTGATAGACATCACTGATGGGCACTGAAAGGCAGTACTTATATATGGTACTGATAGGCGGCGACAGTTTTTGTAGCTGCTGACTTTTATTTTTTGACAGGGTGAGCGGAACTCCGCTTTAAGTACAGTATAGTATAAAAATGTAGATGCAGTGAGAGTTTGTTTTAAAGTTTGCTCTATGTCCTCTAGAAAAAGTTGTTCAAATGATTCTCTCAGCTCTACCTGTTCCCACTCCCAGCAGTGACTCAGCAGCTCAGCTCCCTTTGCTCCACCCCACCTTCCAACTATGAATCATCATATTAGCAGCCCCCTGCTCCCTCCTCCCTGTACAGACCCATCAGCTCCCCCTCAGAGACTAGACTAGACTTTATTTTTAGTTTTCAGCTTGTCAGGTCCTATACTTTTCCCCTTTTCCGATAACAATCTGTGATAATTATATCTGTTCTTTATTTGGCAGATAAAAGCAACTGGACTTGGAATCTGTGGCTGCTGAGGAAGATTGTGTGCCTTGTTTTGCAAGTCGTCATCATCATCCTGTTGGGTGTTACCATTAAGAATATTTAGACTATTTGTATATATTTATTGTGGTCAGGAATAAAAAATACAAACAACAAGAAAATATTTTTCAACACATAAATATAAATGATTGTACGTTAATATTTTATGTTCTTACCTAAAGCCAACAGGTGGAACTTTAGGCTTTTTGCGCACATTTTTCAATATCCCCCCTGTTCTTTTAACAAACGGAGCTCAAAAGCATAAAGATGAATTTCAGGCATGGATATTTTTTTTTTTTTACAGTTATGTAAAGTCTAGCCTGGATCAATGTAACTATGCATATATCATACTCATGGGATCCCCCGGAATGTTGGAAATCACTGTAGCAGGCACTGCCTCGTTATCTAACCTTGAGTGCTCTGGAAACCTTTTGGTATGTATTAAATATCTGTTTGTAAAGCAAAAATTGTGTACATATAGTAACAATGTGTGTGTGTATGTGTATATATATATATATATATATATATATATATACATATATACACACTATATTGCCAAAAGTATTGGGACAGCCGTCCAAATCATGTGATTCAGGTGTTCCAATCACCTCCATGGCCACAGGTGTAAAAAGTCAAGCCCCTAGGCATGCAGACTGCTTCTACAAACATTTGTGAAAGAATGGGTCGCTCTCAGGAGTTCAGTGACTCCAAGCGTGGTACCGTGATAGGTTGCCACCTGTGCAATAAGTCCACCCATGACATTTCCTGGCTACTAAATATTCCACGGTCAACTGTTAGTGGGATTATAACAAAGTGGAAGCAACTGGGAACAACAGCAACTCAGCCACCAAGTGGTAGGCCACGTAAAATGACAGAGCGGGGTCAGTGCATGCTGAAGCGCACAGTGCGGAGAAGTCACCAACTGTCTGCAGAGTCAATAGCTAAAGACCTCTAAACCTGGTGTGGCCTTCAGATTAGCACAACAACAGTGTGTAGAGAGCTTCATAGAATGGGTTTCCATGGCTCAGCAGCTGCATCCAAGCCTTACATCACCAAGTGCAATGCAAAGCGTCGGATGCAGTGGTGTAAAGCACGTTGCCACTGGACTCCAAAGCAGTGGAGACGTGTTCTCTGGAGTGACCAATCATGCTTCTCTGTCTGGCAATCCGATGAACGTGTCTGGGTTTGGTGGTTGCCAAGAGAACGGTACTTTCCTGACTGCATTGTGCAATGTATAAAGTTTGGTGGAGGGGGGATTATGGTGTGGGGTTGTTTTTCAGGGGTTGGCCTTGGCCTCCTAGTTCCAGTGAAGGGAACAGTTTGGAGATGGCCCCTTCATGTTCCAACATGGCTGCACACCAGTGCACAAAGCAAGGTCCATAAAGACATGGTTGAGCTAGTTTGGGGTGGAGGAGCTTGACTGGCCTGCACAGAGTCCTGACCTCAACCTGATAGAACACCTTTGGGATGAATTAGAGTGGAGACAGGCCAGGCCTTCTTGTCTAATATCAGTGCCTGACCTCACAAATGCGCTTCAGAAAGAATGGTCAAGTAAGTGCAATAATAACACTGGCATTGAAGTCAGTGAGCGCAATAACCCCCAGCATTGGTGTCAGTGGTTGCAATAAGAACCCCCAGCATTGTTATCAGTGGATGGATGCAATTATAACCCCCAGTATTGGTGTCAGTGGATGCAATTATAACCCCCAACATTGGTGTTAATGGACACAGTAGTAACCCCCAACATTGGTGTTAATGGACTGGACACAGTAATAACCCCCAGCATTGGTGACAGTGGATGCAATAAAAACCCCCAGCACTGATGTCAGTGGATGCAATAACACCCAGCAATGTCAGTTAATTCAATAACCCCTACCATTGGTGTCAGTGGACAAATAACTGCCAGCATTGGTGTCACTGGATGTAATAATAACCCCCAGCATTGGTGGTCAGAGCAGTGAAACTTAACCACCCCCCATTGGTGAACATGCGGCGCTCTCTATCCTCAGGTCGGGACTTTATTTGTACTTTGGGCGGGGATAACTCCACCCACAGCACAGTCTCTTTTTCAGTGCTGTGTGCGGGAACACAGGATTCTAGTGCCTGGCACCATGTTCCCACTCTGCTATCTATACTGTGCCCAATAGCCCATGGACTGCACACAGAGGGATGGCGGGAGGCATGCGGCCCTTGTGTTGGTCATGAATTTTTATATAGTGCTGTACAACAGGGAGGATATTGTCTCTTCTGTGAATCACTCAGCTGTATTCTCTAAATGGCAATTCAAATTACAGCCTATTGATGGCACAGTAGTCAAAAGACCCAGAAAATGTGGTGTAAACTATATGAACTACCTGTTGGCTGTAGAGGTAAATATAGAATACTCATATGAACTTTTTTGTACCTACCTGTATTAAAAATTGCCCTTTAATTTTTTTGTCCTGAGCATAATACAAAATATAAATAATATATGTATATTATAAATATCGTTTACGCTCTTCTATATTTTCTTTGTTCATCCTAGCTTTTTTCCCTTTCAAAGATTTAACACCATTAGGTAATGTACTAAGAATAAAACAGGACTGTGCTGTGAAAATGTTACTTCTTGTTCCTGGATTTGGCAGAGATCAAAATAAAACTATATACCCATAATACAGAAGTGTTCTTATTTGGAGATGGCTCTGGCTTGAAATTTTGAGAATTCTACAAAGTTAAAGTGGTTGAACTATAGGATATCTTGGGACATTTTAGATCCTATGAAAAAAAATATCCATGAGGCGCTGGCACCTGATGAAGGGGTCTTGCGAGACTCTGAAATATTGCCTTTTCTTAACTATGATATCGTTCGTTAAAACTTTTGGACCCATATTGGTGATCCTCGGTGTGCTGGTGACATTCTCCCTTTTAAATAAGGCAACCCAAATCACTTTGGTGAGAGGTTGATCAGGGACAGGACCCCGCTTGTGATGTACAGCACTGAGTACAGAGAGAGGTTCCAGATGAGCAGGGATAGCTCAGGGAAAGCTCATCAATTGCTATGTATACTCTGGTGATTGGTTTGGAAGCATGGAGTCGGTGCTGGTTGCTGAAATAAATTTTCAGGCATTTCATAAAGTGACACCACCCCAGTAATTGAAGCCATCCTCTGTTCTTTTTTTTTAATTTACATTTTTTATTTTCCATATATAATACATATTTCATCATTATTCTCATACAAAAACCATTTCCATATCATTAATAACATTTCTTACTATCTTTATTCCCATTTACCTCCCCCCCTCTATCTAATTTCCCCCCCTCCCTAAATAAAACCTCCCTCCCCCCATGTAAAACCCACCCACTCTGCATTGTTCTATTACCTCTTTTCCCAGTGAGAATATAGGGTATGTAAATCCTTTCATCTTTCTCACATTGCTACTTCATATATTTCACCATAAATTCTTCCCATTTTCTCCACCTCTTAGAGAACAGCCCCACCCTGTCTTCCTGCATATAACACAATCTCTCCATCTTACAAATTTGATTAGTTCTTTCCACCCAGTCCTCTATCTTCGGCACCTCTGGTCTATGCCAAAACTTAGGTATCAAACCCTTCATCGCATTCAGGTAGCACCATATACCCGAGTCCTTATATTTATTTACTGATAACTCTGTACTATGTAGTAAACATACATCTGGGTCCAGTCCTATCTTTATCCCAGAGATATTCTCAATTAGTTGGACAATTATCTCCCAGAAACCTTGGATCTTCGGGCACTCCCACCATATATGATACAATGTGCCTATTTTTCCACAACCCCTCCAGCACTCTTGTGAATTTTCCCCACATATCTTATACTCAACCTTCGGTGTAATGTGCCATCTCGTTAAACACTTATAATTTACCTCCACCTCTCTCATACTTCCTCTGTTCCTCCATACATCCTCTGTTCTAATAAACTAGTCATTCTCTGAATCATTGTATGCAATGCCAAATACCCGTTTATCAGTTGCACTTAAAAACTATTCAATTTCCACATAAGATGACCTCGGGGCACCATGTGCTGTGTGTAAGTAATTCCTTCCAAAAGGGTACCTAACTTTGGGGTACCTACAGCAGGGCAATGTTAGACTAGGAGATACAGATAGACTTGACTAATAAATTAAAGCTGAACTCCAGATAACACATTTAGGTAGTAACAGCAATAGTTTTTTTTCTTTTGAGATAAAGGTTTTACATACAGTAAATTGATCAAATCTGACCATTGTGATCACCACTGTAAGTGTTAAATGGTTTGCCTCAGCCCTCTAACTGCTACTTTGTCTAGACAGCTTGGTTTGTTAAAAGATGCTGAAAAATAACAGTCTTAATGGCGGGATCAAAAGGTGAAAAGAAAGGGAAGAAAAGCATAGAAAAACTAATGCAGACATCACATCTAAGAACTGGTAATCTGCAATATATTAACTTTTTGCTTTTTGGTTTAGGTGTACTTTAAGGTTACTGCCATTAATGTACTAGATCTATGCATCTTGTTTTATCTCCATTACCACAGCCTGTGGATACCCTTGCAGAAATTTAACCAAACAGGAAGGTGCAGGAATTGTGTTGGTTTTAATAGAGAAAAGGACAATCTCTCACAGTACGGTAAAGGACAATGATCTCCTCTAAAGTGTCCGAGATGTGGCATAGGAGAGAGTTTCTTCTCTGACCACTGCAATAGCTTAGATCCTGCCGGTCCGAGAAGAAACTGGGAGACTCTCTACTAGCACAAAAATCCCTACTCAGTCAACATTACCCTTCACTCTGTTGGAAATTTAATTTTTTATTTTTTTTTTATAGTTCAATCTTTTTTTAATAATTTTCATGTCATAGTGTAAGGAGATTAAAATTATAACAGTTATGTTAATAGTCAACATATTATTAATTATAGGTGTATAATATTTCCAATAGACATGACAAATAAAATAAATAATAAATAAAATAATAAATAATATGACCAAAGATGAAGAATCTCTCTAAAAAGTACAAGGGGCCAAGTAATATCGAAGAGACTAAACTAACTATAGAATGATAACAAAAGTATATAAAGAAGCTAGTATCATGTTTGGTCAAAATTGTAAAAGAATCATCTTAAAAAAAAAAGAACATGAAGGGGAGGGATAAGAAAAACAAGAGTAGGACAAGGGCAGGTAAGGTTTCACCATCTCAGACTTTAAGTATCCATAGATAGGTATGCTATCCAGGGTTGCTGAGTATTAATTTTTAGTATTAGTACAACAGTGGTTCATATAGTGAGCTCGGTGTAGAGTTATTCATCCTGAGGTCATCACAGAGGACAAGGGAGCACTCAGTGGGGTTTATTTACTAAAGCTGGAGAGTGCAAAATCAGACTCCCTTCTGCATAGAAACCAATCAGCTTCCAGGTTTCATTGCCAAAGCTTCATTGAACAAGCTGAGGTTAGAAGCTGATTGGTTTCAATGCAGAAGGGAGTCTGATTTTGGACTCTCCAGCTTTAGTAAATAAACCCCTTTATGTCTGGAGGAAAAGAAATGTAATCTCCAAACACGGAAAGGTTTCTTCACAGTGAGAGCTGTGAAAATGTGGAATAGACTCCCTCAAGAGTATGGTTCTGGCCAGCTCAGTGGATTGCTTCAAAAAAGTCCTGGATTCTTTCCTAGATACACAGAATATAACTGGATACTAACATTTATAGGTAAAGTTGATCCAGGGAATATCCAATTGCCTCTCGGGGGATCAGGAAGGATTTTTTTTTCCCAGAAGGAGCAAATTGGATCATACTTTGCTGGGGTTTTTTTGCCTTCCTCTGGATCAACTGTGGGTATAGCATTATAACTTTTTTTTTCTATGGTTGAACTGGATAGACGTTTGTCTTTTTTCAGCCAGACTAACTATGTTATCAAAATTTGTTTGTTCGTTATGTAAATTGCAGGTCTTTTTATCTTTGATCATGATCCAATTCAATTTATGCTTCATATAACCAAAGGTCACTACTGACTGGTTCCAACAACATGCAATAGTTATTCTTGCAGCCAGGATTATATAGGAAATTAAGTGTATAGTGTGTTTGGAAAGACTCTTCTCAAATTTCTGAAAAAGAGCAATTTCCGGAGATCCAACAAAATGTACATTTGTAATCAAGCAGATAAAGTCAAACACTTTAATCTAGAATCTGTGTCTATTGTAGGGCACTGCCACCAAATATGTACCATAGTACCTTCTCAACCACAGATTCTAAAACATCCAGCAGAGGCTTGTTTCATTGATTCATTCTGGCAATCTTATATGGAACCATACACTATCACAATGGTGTTTTGTAATTAGTTTCCACTAGGGTTGTATAGATATTTTAGAAAGATTTTAGATAATAATAAGCCAATCTTGGAGTGCCCAAGAAATGCCAAGATCTGTTTCCCTGTGTTCCATACAGGGAAATTTGCGAGCAGTTTCAGTCAGATAGTTATATATAATAGAGATGCTGCCCTTTATTGGAGTTTTAGTTCTAAAAAGGATAATGATAAAGGTCGATCAGTCTTGCTAAGTGAATTTTCCAGATATGAAGTGACTTGGTGGTATCGGAATAACTCAGAGGAAGGCAGATGTAATACAGATTTATAATAATCTAGTGAATATTATTCATCTCCAGATAAAAAGTTAACTGTACCTAATAATTCTTTATTTTCCCATCATCGAAAAATGTTAGGACAAACCCGGTATGAAGCCAGGATTATGAAATAAAGGCAATAAAGGTGTATGAGGTGAACTGTTTCTTTTTTATTCGATGTCTGTTCAATATTGATAATGAGTAATTTGTTACAGATTCACATCATAGCTTCAATTGATCCCTTGGAGCAAGAGATGGCCTCCATGTCAACCCAATGTGGAGTCAGACCTAGAATTTTAGTGAGTGCCAATTGGGCTATCTGAGCTGCTTGGTGATAAGCTACTAAACGTATTTATTTATTTCAGGTAATTCTATAGCGCCGTCAATTTACGCAGCGCTTTACATATATATTATACATTCACATCAGTTCCTAACCCTCAAGGGGTGTACAATCTAAGGTCCCTAACTCACATTCATACATACACATACCGTACTAGGGCCAATTTAGACAGGATCCAATTAACCTACCAGCAAGTCCTTGGCGTGTGGGAGGAAACCGGAGTACCCGGAGAAAACCCACGCAGGCACAGGGAGAACATGCAAACTCAAGGCAGGAGGTGCCGTGGCTGGGATTCGAACCAACGGCCCTAGTACTGCCAGGCGGAAGTGCTAACCATTTTAGCCACTGTGCTGCCCTATTAGGGACTCCTATTCCCCCTTGGCTCTTTTGAAGTGTAAATTGTCATCTTATTGGTTCTAGGATGTTTATTTCCCCAAATAAATATTTGTGAATTTTATGACACCATCTTTATCATGGTTATAAGTAAAAAAAGTGACACATGGTAGTTTAATATCAAACCTGCACAAATTTGTATTAGCTTCTAATGGACACATAAAAGGTGTAAAAAGGAAATATATAGTATACATTCATATGTAGATGGTAAGTGCAAAACCACAAGAACTAGATGTAAGAATAAATATACGTTTTTTGGGTTTGACTGCCTGTTATGTTGCTGTTATGTTGCTGTAATGAGTGACCACTATGACTGAGCTGTATCAGCTTTAGACAAAACTAGCAACCCAGACTAAAACCAATATCGTATATTTTTTTCAAACATTCAAACTGAGCTGTTTGTTTGTGGTCTAAGGTGTGATTTCCTGCCATCAGCCCATACAAGGATTACACATAGATTACTTACAAAAGCTAATGGGCAGTGTGTGTTTGAGCTCAGATATCCAAATTATATCCTCACAGTATTTACTACTGTATGCGTCCATGATGCACATTGACATATACTGTATGAGCCAGGGTGGATAAAAATCAATGATTTTTTAAAAAAAATCAAAAAAATCGGATTTTATTTATTTAAATCAGATTTTTTTAATTTAAATCGGATTTTTTCAAATAAACTTATTTTTGAGGAAAATATATTACCATCCAAAGGTTGTTCCATCATGAAATAAAGATTAGTTTTTTAACTATGCAGAATAAGGGTGTATATGTTTATTTTTTTGGCAAATAAATTCCATGAATCCATTCACAATGTCATGCTCTTCCAGAGGTTTTGTAAGATTATTGGGCAGTTTCTCTGCCTACAAGATATTATCACAGATGCTTGGTTTACTTTTGCAGTTCTCAAAACTGAATTTGACTCAGCGGAGATCACATGCCGCTCCTTCACAGCAAAAATGTTATAACATGAACAGAGTTAAGAAAAAGACCTTAATCCTAACTTCTACAAACCTATGAATACAGAATCAACCCCTTCAGTGCTAAGTTTCAAGAAGTTCAGTGAATAGAACAGAAACAATATTTTTCTGATTGTTTGGAGTGGAATAGATCTGCACAAGAAGAAAGTGAAACTAAGTGTGAGGAGGAAGGGGCTGACAGTCTAAGTTTCTTAAAATATATATATTTTGTTTAGCCAAATTAGTTAACAAACATGGATGTTTGTTTAAGCAAATAACATATGCTGGAATGTTATTGTTTCAGTTGAATAAATCTATTTAAATTGTTATTATTAAGGTAATGATTATTATTCTCCTTCCTAAGTACATCAGAAAAGTTGTCCAAATATGAATGATTAACCTATTAAACTGGGGATAAAAAAACTAATATGAAAAGTTGTTATTCTAAAAATCTTCATCTATTTGCATATTAAAGTTATACCAGCAAGAATTAGTCTTTATGTAGAAAACTAGGATTTAAATCAAGCCTTACTGACTAGTGATTTAAATCGTGATTTAAATCAGTTTGATTTAAATCAAATCCACCCTGGTATGAGCATACCACAACTTACCAGAATTTGTTAGGAAATGTGTTTTGCTATACACTGAATACTCCAGGGTACGAATGTACACTAGCTAAGCTCTAGAATTCCTAAAAAAAAAATATCTATATATACAGTATATATCTATATATAAAAAGCCAAAGCAGAATGTGCATATACGACATGCTATTTTGTCCATGGCCTACGCAAGTACACAATTCCATACGCTGGTGATTGGAATACAGGTTTTTACTGGTTTTGTTTCTTTTCATTCCATATGATTGGGTTTTTAATTCAACACAGCATCACCCTATTTAATAAGCTCTATTATCATCCACTTTGCAAAACCAGCATTTACTTTGTTACATGAACAACCTCTACTCCATTAGTCCAAACTGTTTTCTTGTGACAATGGGACAAGAGATGTCACCAGAAACGGGAAAAAAATGGTTGGACTGGAATTATCTACAGGAATGGAGCTATATCTCAATATCTTATACAGTACATTTAAAGTCAACACTTTAAATGCCTGAAAGAGGCAGATCCACAGCCTGAATATTTATATCCCTCAGGGAGGTGGCCAGTAGGTGGCTAAGGAGTGCATAAATAGTCTGGAGCCTGAGACAGCCCTGTTATTATCCAGTCTGAAGGGCTACTGCCCTTTTGGGCAGTGCAGATGAAGTTCTTATAGGAGCTCATCTAAGTTCCATCTAAGCTAGAGGGGAGGGGACTATTTTCTGAGACTAGCTGGAGGTGATCAAGGGATTTCACTGAGGATCTGGTCTGAGCATTCACAGGAAAAATGTCTGTCTGATATCGGAAGGAGGCATCAAAGTGTCAAGGGACATTGTGAGTACAGACCTGAGTGTAGGATCCTAATGACTGTTTTCTGTTACTATCGCTTTGTGCATAAGTGCCAGAGCTTGCATGGATTGGGACATTCCTTTTGGGGTCTCAGTGCTGCACATTCCTTTAGCTGCTTCCAGAGGGACTGTACTAAGTGTTTAGACAAAGTGAAGAGAGTCTTCTGATTATTGCACAGTGTTCTGTGGCACCCCACAGCTCCCTGCACCCTCCCCAGGTTCAATTTACAATAAAGAATCAAAAGATACTCCTAGACTTTTCACGGAGCCAGAAGAGTGACTATCGTGGTGCCCCTGACTACCATTACACTAGTTTGGGTGAGGACCTGGGACAAATCAGTGGCCCCTTTTGGTGGTGAGCACTACACCACATTTTCTACAATTTCTCATTTTCAGGCATTGCGTACATGAACACAGTACAAGAATAAAGAGTTAAAATAAAACATATTCGTATTTGCATAGGGTTTTATCACATGGCATCAGCACTAAAATCACACAATCAAAGTAAATCTAAAAAAGTACAATAAAGTAAACTTTATTGTACTATTCAGACATTTGTTTTGGCTAGTTGGTCAAAGCCCTTTATATAAAAAAAATTACCATTGATATAATATTGCTTACATGTTTTATTGTTTCTCAGTGCTGCTGATCTCCTACAGCCTCCTGCAGCCTGTTGACAGGTGTTAGTGCCCTATACCTGTTGCCCTTGCTGTGGTGATGTAATGGGTGGAAATAATGCCCATTTATATGGCAGCCGTGGGTGGGGCCCAGTGTATGTAGGGTATGGGAGCAGGACACCCTTCATCTACAAGATGTAATGCTGTAAGGAGAGAGAGGAAGAGTGCCCTCTGCAGGAATGAACTACCAGGGTAGTGAGCGATGACACTTGGCAGCAGACCAAGAAACCTTGATCCCCTTGACCCTCACCTAGCAGGGTCCTGTGGCTTGGTTTGAAGTGGCCCCTGCGCTTATGGAGGATTTGCTTTATGTGTAAGGAAGGACCACCCTGTGTGAGTAACATCTTTTGCTAAAGAGACTACAACATTTGGGGAAAATGGTTTTGACTGTTCTTTGGGACTTTGAAGTGTTCTGCACTTGTGTGACCAGTGTATTGAAGGTTATGAGGAGGAGAGTGTTCTGCACTGTGAGCTCCTGTCAATGAGTCATGAACTGTTAACTGAATTACAAAGTGCCTATAACTACAAGAAATGTTGTAGAGAGAAGTTATGCAGTAAAGCAGTTAAAATGCACTCTGACTAAACATTTGTTTACTCCGGATAACAGGCTTCAGGCCAGGAATATGGTGACACAATATGACGGAGTATCTCCAACAACAGGTAGGTCAATGTCCCATCCAAGAAGAAGCAGGGGGGGGTCCAGAGTCAGCATGGTGCGAACCGCCAACCTTTGAGAGGGACCCTTACACTTGGCATAGTTGGCAGGATGGGGTACGTCAATGCCTTATACTTGTGTCGAACTGTGTGAATAAAGCTGAGCTAGGAGGCAGAAGGAAACCAAAGGGTATGGGTTGGTCTTCTGCTGAAGCCGGTGAGTCGCTGACAGTGTGAATGGCTGGAGAGATGCAGGCTCCAAGATATGCAGCTGCTAACGTGGCTCTGTTACATTACTCAGTTCTTCACCAGAGCTCCCCCAAGGACAGCATGTCTAGTGGGTCTGTTGAAAGCCTGGGGATGAGGATCATCATACCTCAGCCCCTTTACCTGCTGTCAAACATCTGGCTGCCAGTGAAGACAATTTTTTGGCTAAGAACTAAGAACATTTTCAGCAAGTACTGGAAATAACTGTTGATCTTGCCAGGAATGCCTTGTCCGCATCATTTCTTGTAAGCTACAGTGAAGAACATATCCTATCTACCAATTACACTGCTCCCTATGTATTGGCGATGAAAAGATATGGACACATATGTAGTCCATATCAGGAGAGCAGCCTAGGGTGACAATCATGGCTCCCTCCATAGATACATTAGAGGAGTGAGGTAGCCACCCAGGGACAGGAGAGGTGTTATTTGCAGGGTCACCAGTTGAAAATAAAGCAACAGAAAAAAAAGCAAAAAGAAAACAAATGCAGCCCCCACACCTATGTCCAATATAATATAGTATAATAAAAATTATTACATTTTCGATTTTGGGTTTAGATACACTTAAAGGAGACGTAGGGCCAATGCTCTTTTGGCCCTACTTCTCCTGTTGGTCACAGGAGTGCACTTTGTTCTGCACTCCTGTGCCCCATTTTCAGGCGACAGGGGGCTAAAGCCCACTGTCAGCTGACTTCATTTAGCTGGTCCAGAGTCTGGAGAGATCCCAACTTTGAAGTGATAAAGGTTTACATTTTTTTTCTAAAAATAACAAACATGTCTATACTTACCTGCTGTGTGCAGTGGTTTTGCACAGAGCAGCCCAGATCCTCCTTTTCTCAGGTCCCGGCAGACTCTCCTGGCCCCTCCCTCCTGTTGGGTGCCCCCACAGCTAGCAGCTTGCTATGGGGGGTACCCACTGCTCCATGTGTCCATTCATGTGTCATCCATGAAGCCGTGGCTTGGCCCTGCCCCCTCTTTCTTCTCATTGGCTCACTGGCTGTGTTTGACAGCATTGGGGGTTAATGACCCAGGATAGTCGAGAATCCAGTGCACATCACTGGATCAAGAGGGGCCTAGGTGAGTATTAAGGGATCTGGGGGGACTGCTGCACAGAGAAGGTTTTTTACCTTCATACATAGAATGCATGAAGGTAAAAAATCTTGAGCCTTGACAACCACTTTAAAGTTGGGATCCACCCAAATGCCTGGACTGGAAGCTGGCTCAGCCTCTCAGCAAGCTCCCACTAACTGCACAGCCTGTGACTCCAGTGAGCACTGGAGGGGCAGAGAAAATTTCTGACAGTAACCAATTCTCTGCTCACAGAAGACAAAGAACTGAGCGATCAGCAGTGTTTGATCGTTCAGTTTTCGGTCTTAGGAGCTTCAGGGGACTCGTGAAGCAAGGATGAATACAGTTCTATTCATCCACTGCTATAAATAAGGTCCTCCATAGCCATAATTGTTTTTTTTAAGGTTGTTTAGTGCACAAATCAGTGCTTTTCTAGAGTTGGCCAGGCAAGTGGCTGAAAATCATCTAGTCAAGAAGTAGTTAATAAAAGTGCAACACTGCTGTGTGAGGTTTTTTTTTTAGATGGGAAGGAAGGTGCAGAATACTATACAGATCTACCTAGTGGCCAGCAGGCATGTGTGAACAATATTTCCATGATGTCACAGCCAAACTCACAAAACTTTTTCTAAGAATCAAGCGGTCAATGTTCTTCGCCTTGGCATTATCAAGAATGGCGATTTCATCTTTGTTTTTTACCATCTTCATCCAGCATCTGATCCTCTTCATGACTGCAGGTAACACTGAAAACATACAGAAATACTTTTTAGTTAAAAGTCAACATAATATCACTTATTGAAGCTTAGGTGATACTGAAATGCAATGGCCAAAACCTATAATATATATAATACACTTACACATGACCTAAAAGTAAAAAAAAACAATGCTCTCTCAAAGAAGTGACTTACAGTAATTTATTGGTTGTGTGTAAATCTATATGATATATTATTATTTTAAGGAGCTTGGGAAAAAATTGTCCAAAAAAAAAAAAATTGAATTTGCTTTGTTCTGCAAATGTGTGTTTGTATTAGTTATTCTTTATTTCAATAGATAAGGTTAGATTCACAAGGTGTTTTATATTTTTTAAAAATTGTACATTTCCTATTTTCAGGGTAATTTATTGGTTGTGTGTAAATCTATATGATATCTTATTATTTTAAGGAGCTTGGGAAAAAATCATCAAAAAAAAAAATTGAATTTGCTTTGTTCTGCAAATGTGTGTTTGTATTAGTTATTCTTTATTTCAATAGATAAGGTTAGATTCACAAGCTGTTTTACATTTTTTAAAAATTGTACATTTCCTATTTTCAGGGTAAAAAGGAAAATACTGTATACCAACCAAGGACTTGCCACATGCTTTTACTTTTGATTCTTTTGTGTTTTTCAAATATCAAGAACATTTTTTTTATGGTACTAAAATTATCCTAGTTTTTAATTTTGAACATCTTTTTAAATTATAGCTATTATTGTGCTGTGTTGGGAGTTATCCCATTGAAACTAGTCCACTATTCCATTGTCTTTTTATAAGAGAATTGAAAAAAAAACAATTTGCGCAGTCCACTATATTTTATGAGGGATCTTCAAAAAAGTTTCTGCACTTTTATACATATACAGTGCTCAGCATAAATGAGTACACCCCTTTTGAAAAGTAAGATTTTAATCAATATCTCAATGAACACAAATTTCCAAAATTTTGACAAAACTGAGTTCTATAGAATATTTGATTTGTTCATTACATGAATGTAAGGTTAATATTATAACTTAGATTACAAAATCTTCAGTTTTACTCAAATTAGTTGATGCAAAAATGAATACTCCCCACAACAAAAACTACTCCATATAGTATTTTGCATGACCTCCATGATTTGTAAGGACAGCACCAAGTTTTCTAGGCATGGAATAAACAAGTTAGTGACATATTGCAACATCGATCTTTTTCCATTCTTCTAAACAACCTCTTTTAGAGCTTGGATGCTGGACGGAGAGTGATGCTCAGCTTGTCTCCTCAGAATTCCCCATAGGTGTTCAATTGGGTTCAGATCAGGAGACATACTTGGCTACTGAATCCCTTTCACCCTGTTCTTCTTCAGATATGCAACTAGATGTGTGTTTTGGATCATTGTCATGTTGGAAAAGGACGACCAAGGGCACGGAGTGATGGTAGCATCTTTCCTTTCAATATAGAGCAGTACATGATACCATCAATGAAATGCAGCTCCCCGACACCAGCAGCCCTCATGCAGCCCCACAGAAGGACACTTCCACCACCATGTTTCACTGTAGGTACATGCATATTTCTTTGTACTCCTCACCTTTGCGACGCCATACAGATTTGAAGCCATCAGTTCCAAAAACATTTATCTTGATCTCATCACTCCAGAGTAGAGTCCCAGTAGTCTTCTTTTTCAGCATGGGCCCTCGAAAATTCTAGGCGGGCTTTTTTGTGCATGGACTTTAGGAGAGGCTTCCTTCGTGGACAACACCCATGCATGCCATTCCTCTGCATTCTATGCCGTATTGTGTCATGGGAAACAATCACCACAGTTTGGCTTTTTACTTCTTTAGCTAACTGCAGTGAACTTGCATGGTGATTTTCTTCAACCCTTCTCATCAGAAGATGCTCCTGTCGAGGTGTTAACTTCTGTGGACGGCCTGGACAGCTCTGTGAGATGGTTGCAGTTTCATCTTTGGTAAATTTTTGTAACACTTTTGCTACAGTATTCTGACTGAAAAGTAGAGCTTTGCTGATCTTCTTGTAGAATTCACCTTTCCCATGTAAAGAAATTATTTTCTTTCTCAGGCCTTGTGACATTTCTCTTCCATGTGATGCCATTGCTGACAGCATGAAATAGGAAGGGTTTTCTTTATTATGTAACTCCCTTTTATAATCAGCTGTCTGATGGACAGCTGTTTAATGAATAATTAGACTCGCCTGTAGTTGAATTCTTATTAATTAGGACTTTGTTGTCTTAAATTTAGCTTTGCTTCAAAGACTTTCATTGGGGTGTATTCATTTTTGCAACATGGTCTTGAATTAATTTGTTAGAAAAAATACTTTTTGTGTATGCAAATTAACAAATCTTGTTTGCAATCAATGGCCCTCATTTTCTAGTATTGTGTCCCATTTTAATACTACTGCTACAATTCTGGGAACTTATCTGATGTAGAAAAGGTCAAGTTCCAATTAAAAAGGAAGCCAAAGAATAAAATATAGTTGCACATATTTTTTTATTGCACAGAAGGTCAACAAAATGTCTATTAGTGTGTAGGCGATACTAAAATTAAATGACCAAAAAAAATATATAGATATATTTTTTTATTGCTGCTAAATGTAATATTTTATATTGTATATGACCTTGTAATTTACTTACAAATCCTGTAAATGCAATAACAATGCTCTTCTCAAAGGAGTGACTTACTTATAATGAACTATCGTCTGTGTGTTAATATAGTAATTATTTTAAGGAGCTTGGGGAGAAAAAAACTCTTTAAAAAAAATCTTTTAAATACTTAATACTTGGAATGTTCCTTGGTGTGTAAGTGTGTTTTTATGTTGTTATTATGTTCATTATTTCTATATTGCCTTAATTTCTCATGTACTGTACATAGTAATACAACATATAACAAAGTACGTATGAAACTATACATAACATATTTTAGTGCACACAGTGCAGCATGTCCCTTAAAATTTATGATTTTCTCTTATTTTATCCCTAATATTTTCATTTAGTTACAGTAAAAGTAGAAACCCAGTTGTCGTCTATGATCCCTATATATATATATATATATATATATATATATATATATATACACAGTTGCAAGAAAAAGTATGTGAACCCCTTGGGATTACGTGGAGTTTTGCATGAATTGGGGCATAAAATGTGCTCTGAACGTCATCTAAGTCACAACAATAGATGAACACAGTCTGCTGAACATAATACTACACAAACATTAGATGTTGCCATGGTTTAATTACACATAACATGTAAACATTCACAGTGCAGGGAGGAAAAAGTATGTGAACCTTTGGACTTAATAACTGGTGACCCTCCTTTGGCAGCAATAACCTCAACCAAATGTTTCGTGTAGTTGCAGATCAGACCTACACAACGATCTGGAGTAATTTTGGACCACTCCTCTTCACAAAATTGTTTCAGTGTAGCAATGTTCTTGGGATGTCGGGTGTGAATCGCTCTCTTAAGGTCATGCCACAGCATTTCAATGGGGTTGAGGTCAGGACTCTGACTGGGCCACTCCAGAAGGCGTATTCTGTGCTGTTGCAGCCATTGTTTTGTTGAGTTACTTTTTTGCTTTGGGTCATTGTCCTGTTGCATCACCCATCCTCTACGAGGCTTCAGTTGGTGGACAGATGGTCTTACGTTTTCCTGCAAAATGTCTTGATAAACTCTGGAATTCATTTTCCCATCAATGACAACAATCCGTCCAGGCCCTGAGGCAGCAAAGCAGCCCCAAACCATGATGCTCCCTCCGCCATGTTTTACAGTGGGGATGAGGTTTTGATGTTGGTGTGCTGTGCCTTTTTTTCTCCACACATAGTGTTGTGTGTTCTTCCCAAACAACTCAATCTTGGTTTCATCTGTCCACAGTATATTTTGCCAGTTGTGCTGTGGAACATCCAGGTGCTCTTTTGCAAACTTCAAATGTGCTGCAATATTCTTTTTTGGACAGCAATGGCTTCCTCCGTGGTGTCCTCCCATGTACTCCATTCTTGTTTAATGTTTTCCTTATTGTAGATGTGTCAACAAAAATGTTAGCATGTGCCAGAGATTTCTGTAGGTCTTTAGCTGACACTCTGGGATTCTTCTTTACCTCATGCAGCATTCTGCACTGTGCTCTTGCAGTCATTTTTACAGGACGGCCACGCCTAGGGAGAGTAGCAACAGTGCTATACTTTCTCCATTTGTAGACAGTCTGTCTTACTGTGGACACATGAAATCAAGGCTTTTGGAGATACTTTTGTAACCCTTTCTAGCTTCATGCAAGTCAACAATTCTTGATCGTAGGTCTTCTGAGAGCTCTTTTCTGCGAGGCATGGTTCACATCAGACAGTGCTTCTTGAAACCAGTAAACCCAAAACAGGTGTGTGTTTTTTAAGGGCAGGACAGCTGTCAGCAACACATCCAATATCATCACACTGATTGGAGTCAAGGTTGGCTCACTCCTGGCTCCAATTAGCTCTAGGAGAAGTCATTAAGCTAGGGCCTCACATACTTTTTCCTCCCTGCACTGTGAATGTTTACATGTTATGTGCAATTAAACCATGGCAACATCTAATGTTTGTGTAGTATTATGTTCAGCAGACTGTGTTCTTCTATTGTTGTGACTTAGATGACGTTCAGAGCACATTTTATGCCCAATTCATGCAAAACTCCACGCAATCCCAAGGGGTTCACATACTTTTTCTTGCAACTGTATATGTATGTCTTCTTTACCTTTTTTTTATAAGGGATCACTCTGTTCTCAGTTGCACAAAGGCCTTAGAGAGCTGGGGGTGGACAATGCGGGGGGGGGGGGGTGTCGGCAAAGAAACAGCAGAGCTATGACCTTCCCAGTGAATGGCTGTTTAGGGGGGCACATCAGCACAAGTCTTGGCCATTGGAGGACAAGCAACCAAACAACTGACCACGCTGCGATGGATGTGCTCTCATGCCTAATGTGGTCAGTTTGAAATAGTTAAGCAGAGAGATTGGCAGGATCACCAGGTATTTCACACAAAGGAAACAATGCAAAGAGAGCAGAATACTTTTTTATACAAGTACATGGTACAACAGGCGCATATCAGGAATATGAAATTTTGGGGTAACATAACATAAACAAATGATGCATCTCATGTTTGGTTGTGTCTACAATTGTCTCCCAGTATATCTGATAAGAGACGGTGACCACGGTTTAATAATGGAGTGGAGTATATTCATCTTCAAAGTGAATTCTCACTTATATTAGGGACCACATTTACTGGGAGAATTTTATTAATTCCGATGTGAAACAAGAAAATATTTCCATCCTTCTCCTTCAATTTTTTCCCTCACTACAGAAGAAAATGATTTTTCCCCATCAACTATTAGAAAACTGACAAAATCTTTAAAAAATATTGTTTTTGGCTATCTTTAGTGAATAGCTTGAAACAAAGAGAAATTATTTTTTTTAAGATTACCCAACCATATTGCAAAGAGAAAACTTGCATAGTGATTAAGGTA
Source organism: Staurois parvus (assembly GCF_062004578.1). Taxonomy (NCBI): domain Eukaryota; kingdom Metazoa; phylum Chordata; class Amphibia; order Anura; family Ranidae; genus Staurois; species Staurois parvus. Next base: position 2,266,761 of record NW_028318929.1, read on the forward strand.
TAGTTGTGTGAACTTCAATCATTCATTCAAAAATCTTGTTTGTTTTTTTTTGTTTAACTACTTCAAGTCCAGATACTTTCACTCCCTTCCTGCCCAGGGCAATTTTCAGCTTTCAGCGCTATCACACTTTGAATGACAATTGCGCAGTCATGCAACACTGTACCCATATTAATTTTTTACCATTTTTTTGAGACAGATAAAACTTTATTTTGGTGGTATTTATTCACCACTGGGATTTTTATTTTTTTGCTATATAAATGAAAAATTCCAAACATTTTGAAAAAAAGTGTTTTTCTTATACAATTTTGCTAATAAATAATCTTTCTTCATAAATCTTGGCCAAAATGTATTCATCCTGAGAGCAGGGGTGGACTGACCATTTGGAAACTCGGGCACTGCCTGAGGGCCTGGGGTCAGTAAGGAGCCCCATGAGATGCCCGTGGTACCTTTTTCATAGGCTTTTTTGAGTTTGGGCAAGGACACAGGGGCCCCATGATCCCTTATTGCATGGGGGCCCCATGAGTTGTCAGTCCGCCCCTGCCTGAGAGTCTCCCCTCCTGATGGGATTCACATGTGTCTCCTAACCCAGGGACTCATTTTTGGGTTTTGATATGCCTGTTTTATTGCTACTCTTGTGAGTATATTTCCTATATTAATAAATCTACTAACTGCTTACTGAGATAATGCACACGGTTGGTGCACTCTGTTTTTTGTTCTTTACTACAGTTTATATTGAGCTTCCCCAGATTTTTATTAGAGCTGCACAACCTTTGATCGGTCCTTGTGAAACGACGTCTTCTATACAGTTGAAACTCAAAAAATTAGAATATCGTGCAAAAGTTCATTTCTTTCAGTAATGCAACTTAAAAGGTGAAACTAATATATGAGATAGACTCATTACATGCAAAGCAAGATAGTTCAAGCTGTGATTTGTCATAATTATGATGATTATGGCTTACAGCTCATGAAAACCCCAAATCAACAATCTCGGAAAATTAGAATATTGTGAAAAGGTGCAATATTCTCAGCTCAAAGTGTCCCACTCTAATCAGCTAATTAAGCCATAACACCTGCAAAGGGTTCCTGAGCCTTTAAATGGTCTCTCAGTCTGGGTCAGTAGGAATCACAATCATGGGAAAGACTGCTGACCTGACAGTTGTGCAGAAAACCATCATTGACACCCTCCATAAGGAGGGAAAGCCTCAAAAGGTAATTGCAAAAGAAGTTGGATGTTCCCAAAGTGCTGTATCAAAGCACATTAATAGAAAGTTATGTGGAAGGGAAAAGTGTGGAAGAAAAAGGTGCACAAGCAGCAGGGATGACCGCAGCCTGGAGATGATTGTCAGGAAAAGGCCATTCAAAAGTGTTGGGGACTTTCACAAGGAGTGGACTGAGGCTGGAGTCAGTGCAACAAGAGCCACCACACACAGACGGATCCTGGACATGGGCTTCAAATGTCATATTCCTCTTGTCAAGCCGCTCCTGAACAACAAACAAGGTCAGAAGCGTCTTACCTGGGCTAAAGAAAAACAGTCCTGGTATGTTGCTCAGTGGTCCAAAGTCCTCTTTTCTGATGAGAGCAACTTCTGCATCTCATTTGGAAACCAAGAAGAATGGAGAGGCACACACTGCAAGATGCTTGAAGTCCAGTGTGAAGTTTCCACAGTCTGTGTTGATTTGGGGAGCCATGTCATCTGGTGTTGGTCCACTGTGCTTCATTAAGTCCAGGGTCAACGTAGCCGTCTACCAGGAGATTTTGAAGCACTTCATGCTTCCTTCCGCAAACGAGCTTTTGGGGATGCTGACTTCATTTTCCAGCAGGACTTGGCACCTGCCCACACTGCCAAAAGCACCAAAACCTGGTTCAATGACCGAGGGATTACTGTGTTTGATTGGCCAGCAAACTCACCTGACCTGAACCCCATAGAGAATCTATGGGGCATTGCCAAGAGATGAGAGACATGAAACCGAACAATGTAGAAGAGCTGAAGGCCGCTATTGAAGCATCCTGGTCTTCCATAACACCTCAGCAGTGCCACAGGCTGATAGCTTCCATGCCACACCACATTGAGGCAGTAATTGCTGCAAAAGGGGCCCAAACCAAGTACTGAGTACATATGCATGCTTATACTTTTCAGAGGTCCGATATTGTTCTATGTACAATCCTTGTTTTATTGATTGCATGTAATATTCAAATTTTCTGAGATTGTGGATTTGGGGTTTTCATGAGCTGTAAGCCATAATCATCACAATGATGACAAATCACGGCTTGAACTATCTTGCTTTGCATGTAATGAGTCTATCTCATATATTAGTTTCACCTTTTAAGTTGCATTACTGAAATAAATGAACTTTTGCACCATATTCTAATTTTTCGAGTTTCACCTGTATATCATACTTCACATTGGTCCATCGGTCTTCTACTGATCTGGGTCCCCGAGCTCAGGAGGTGTTGTATCTGTGTCTACTGATCTTTTTCATACATGTTATGCAGGATAGGTTGGAGGAGGGGGGAGGGAACATTTTTAAGAATCGATAGCAGAGATGAGCGAATCGAACATGACGAAGTGGAATTCGTTTCGAAGATTAGGAAAAATTCGATTCGCGCCGAATCCGAAAATTAGTAAACTTCGGATGCACGAATCGAATTTTCCCAAAAATGGCGGCGACATGTGTGGCGACGGAGTGGGGATCTCTGGGAAGGCGCGCAGACAAGGCGCGCTGACCCATAATGCATTCATTCATGACATGTGATCGCATTAGCCAATCAGCAGCCAGCCAGCCAGCACTGTGTAATGGTGGAGCTATAAATCTCGGCCATCTTAGAATTCTCCATTAGCCTCCGGTCATTCAAGAGAGACAGACCTGTCTGTATTAGGGACAGAGTTAGGGCCACAGAGACTTTAGGGCCATAGAATCGTTACTCAGGGACACAGAATCGTTACTCAGGGACACAGAATCGTTACTCAGGGACACAGAATTGTTACTCAGGGACACAGAATCGTTACTCAGGGACAGACACAGAATTGTTACTCAGGGACACAGAATCGTTACTCAGGGACACAGAATTGTTACTCAGGGACACAGAATCGTTACTCAGGGACACAGAATTGTTACTCAGGGACACCGAATTGTTACTCAGGGACACAGAATTGTTACTCAGGGACACAGAATTGTTACTGAGGGACACAGAATCGTTACTCAGGGACACAGAATCGTTACTCAGGGACACAGAATTGTTACTCAGGGACACAGAATTGTTACTGAGGGACACAGAATCATTACTGAGGGACACAGAATTGTTACTCAGGGACACAGAATTGTTACTCAGGGACACAGAATCGTTACTCAGGGACACAGAATTGTTACTCAGGGACACAGAATCGTTACTCAGGGACACAGAATCGTTACTCAGGGACACAGAATTATTACTCAGGGACACAGAATCGTTACTCAGGGACACAGAATTGTTACTCAGGGACACAGAATCGTTACTCAGGGACACAGAATCGTTACTGAGGGACACAGAATCGTTACTCAGGGACACAGAATCGTTACTCAGGGACACAGAATCGTTACTCAGGGACACAGAATCGTTACTCAGGGACACAGAATTGTTACTCAGGGACACAGAATCGTTACTCAGGGACACAGAATTGTTACTCAGGGACACAGAATCGTTACTCAGGGACACAGAATCGTTACTCAGGGACACAGAATTGTTACTCAGGGACACAGAATCGTTACTCAGGGACACAGAATCGTTACTGAGGGACACAGAATCGTTACTCAGGGACACAGAATCGTTACTCAGGGACACAGAATCGTTACTCAGGGACACAGAATCGTTACTCAGGGACACAGAATTGTTACTCAGGGACACAGAATCGTTACTCAGGGACACAGAATTGTTACTCAGGGACACAGAATCGTTACTCAGGGACACAGAATCGTTACTCAGGGACACAGAATTATTACTCAGGGACACAGAATCGTTACTTTCTGCTTCACAACCACTATTGTACGTTCAAAGAGTTAAATCCTGTTTTATGTTTGGGGTGCTTATTGAATTAAAGAGTATGTCAGACAACACGCAGAGGAGTGGCAGAGGAGGCAATGTTTCAGGAGCGAGCAGACGTGGCAGCAGAGGAAGGGGTCGAGGCAGCACTAGTCGCAGCCAGAGGCCAGTGCTCCCGGTGTCATCCAGCGGTCGTGTCTCCACCGACAACCCTGCCGTCATCGATTGGTTGACTCGGTCGTCTTCCTCTTCCCAGGTCACCTCTGACACCTACAGCCAACGGTCGGTGGGTACGTCAGACACAACCGTTAGTTGGCATAGCCCGGGAGCAAGCCCACTGAAATCACGTGTCCTCTACCTGCCCCTGTCCTTTGGTGTTCCCTCACCAAGCGAAGTATCGCATGCTGTGGGCTCAGCCCCACTGTACAGTGAGGAAGAGCTAACAGAGGGCGGTCAGGAACGGGGGGAGACATCCGCCTCTTCAGCAGCCAGGCGAAGAAGTACTGGCGAGGAGAGTGGCTCGGTAGCCGGTCTAGAGACAGGTCTGTCTCTTGACCCACACGCAGCCGAGGGGGCTAGTAGTGACGCGGAGACCCTAATTGATGATGATGAGGCTGATCGCACTTGGCAGCCTCGTCGTCATCAGGCTATTGCTTCCGCATCATCAGGAGAAGAGGGTGCCAGCTTGCCAGCGAGCAAAACAGTCAGTGGGTTGCGCAGGAGGCAGCAGGGTCGCAGCAGTGTCAGTGGAGCCAAACGGCCACGGAGTAGAGCACCAGCTCCACTGCAGCCTACCACCACGGCCAGTAGTGGTGCCGGTGTGCACGGAGGAAGTAGCAGTCAGCCAGTGAGGAGTAGCGGGGGCAAAGTTTCCTACTCGGCGGTGTGGCAATTTTTCGTCAAGCCGCCCGAGGAAGTAAACATAGCCGTATGTCGACTATGTGGCCAGAAAGTCAAGCGTGGCCAGGGGGCCAATGTTGGGACTACAGCGTTGCGTCAGCATATGCAGCGTCGCCATTCGGTGGCCTGGGAAAACCGTGATAAAGATACGGCGGTTCTGCCTGCCCCAGCCCCCGCTCCATCACCCGCTCCGTTACTTGCTCCGTCACCCAACGTTAATCGCCCTCTATCAGCCAGTCAAGGCTCCAACACCTCTGCTGAGGGGAGTTGTCGCTCGTTGGCATCTTCCGCTCGTTCAGATGCTCCTTCTCCTGCTACTCCTCTTCACGGATTCCGTCAGCAGTCTTTCTTGGAATCCGTTTCCAAGAGACAACAGTTTGCGAGCACGCACCCGACGGTGCAGAAGCTGAACGTCCTCCTGTCCAAGTTGCTGGTGCTGCAGTCCCTCCCTTTCCAAGTGGTGGACTCAGCACCTTTCCGAGAAATGATGGCTTGTGCCGAGCCACGGTGGAGAGTGCCAAGCCGGCATTTCTTCGCCAAAAAGGCAGTGCCAGCCCTGCATTCACATGTAGAAGAGATGGTGGGCCAGTCTTTGAGCATGTCGGTCTCTGCCAAAGTGCACGGCAGCGCCGACGTGTGGAGCTGTAACTACGGTCAGGGACAGTACATGTCATTTACGGCCCACTGGGTGAACGTGGTGCCGGCACAGCCGCACCAGCAACTTGGACAGGTCACGCCGCTTTTGCCTCCACGTTTGCACGTCCTTGGTCCAGCAAAGATGTCCGCCTCTACCACCTCTTCTTCCGCCGTGTCCTCAGCCGCCACCCCCGTGCCAAGTCCCATTACCCGACCGGCATATCACATGTGCAGGGCGCAACGGTGTCACGCTGTGCTGCACCTGGTATGCCTTGGCGAACGTAGTCACACAGGGGAGGAACTTCTGAGTGTAATGAACAGAGAAATCGACAGATGGCTGTCTCCGCGCAAACTGAAAATCGGAACCATGTTGACCGACAACGGAAAGAACATGGTGTCTGCTCTGCGTCAAGGAAGGTTGTGCCATGTGCCATGCATGGCTCACGTGTTCAATCTGGTTGTCAAGTGGTTCCTAAAATCCACCATCCCACTGCAAGACATCCTTAAAATGTCACGTAAACTTTGCATGCATTTCAGCCATTCCTACACCGCAAAGCACACCCTCCTTGAGCTGCAGCGGCAGAACGGAATTCCACAGCATCGCCTGATTTGCGACGTTGCAACAAGGTGGAATTCAACCCTACATATGTTAGACCGCCTTTACGAACAGCGAAAGGCCATCACCGATTTCCTGATGTTACAAGCGGATAAAGGTACTCCCCTGTGTAACTTAGATGTCAGCCATTGGCAGCTCATACGTGACACCTGCCGCTTGCTCAGGCCCTTTGAGGAGGCCACGCTATTCGTGAGTCGGCAGGACTATGGGATGAACGAGGTCATTCCTCTGTTGCACGTCCTGGAACAAATGCTGTTAACAATGGCTGGTCAGGGTGCGGTAGACGTGGCGCACAGATCTCAACGCCACATGACCCCTGTGGGGGCAGGACAGGAAGAAGAGGAGGAGGTAGAGGAGGACATTGGTGCTCAGGAATTATTCAGTGAAATGGGTGGTTTTTCCACTCAGCGGACAGGAGTGGAGGAGCAGGAGCATCTGGTAGAGGAGGAGGAGGAGACAGAGGACCCAGACGCACCGTGGCAGTATGCTGTGGAGATGGAGGCAGGGAGTCCCTCGCATTCCTTGGCACAAATGGCCCATAGCATGCTCGGTTGCTTGCGTAGCGACAGCCGAATAATAACCATCAGACAGAGGGATGACTTTTGGCTGTCCACCTTGTTGGACCCTCGCTACCGTTCAAAAATGGTGGCCTTTTTCACACCTGCTGAGAGGGAGGCCAAAATAAAGTACTATAAAAACCACCTATGTAGTCAGTTGGTCTCTGCCTTTCTGCGCCAACGTCCATCCTCAGACACTGTGGGCCCTGTGCGCTCGCGTTCCGCTGCCATGGCAGCAGGGGAGGGGTGGGGTGGTAGGAGCAGTGGCAGCTCCACCAGCAGCGGCTGCCTCAGTCTGCAGTCGATGATGAGTAGCTTTCTTCACCAGCGCAGTGAGGAAACTACTAACCAGCCGCAGCAGCAGCAGCATCAGGTGGACCTGGAGCAGGACCTCAAACAACAGGCTCGGGCCTACTTGGACAGCACCCTGCCAACCGAGGTAGACAATCCCCTTGACTACTGGGCAACGAAACTTGACCTTTGGCCCCAACTAGCTGAATTTGCTCTTGAAAGGCTGTCATGCGCGGCCAGTAGCGTGGCATCGGAGCGCGTGTTTAGTCCGGCAGGAGGTATTGTAACTCCGCGGAGGACACGACTGTCCACCCAAAGTGTGGAGAGACTCACGTTTATGAAAATGAATCAGGCGTGGATTAGTCTGGATTTCAAACCACCAGTTCCTGACACAACTGACTAAATCCGCCATGAATCATGCCCCAAACATGTTATTATTTTTAACATAGGCCTCTGTATGGCCTTCAATTTAAGCTGCTTACGCTTCGCCACTCTGCCATGGGCCCCTGTACCGCCTCCTCTTGCTGCTGCCAGGTCCAGAGTGTGTCATGGGTCCCTGTACGGCCTCCCATTGCTGCTGACTTCATCGCCAGACTCTGCCATGTGCCACTTTCAGGTCTCCTTACACTGTTGGTGGGTTCCATTTTGTGATAGGGTGCTGTATGGCCTTCCATTGCTGCTGCCTCCACCGCCACCCTGCGCCATGTGCCTCTGTCGTCTGCTCACGCTGCTGACGGCTTCCGCTTTTTAACCGAGGCCTGTGTTTGGCTTCCGAATACTGCTGCATCCACCGCCACCCTGCGCCATGTGTCTCTGTCGTCTGCTCACGCTGCTGACGGCTTCCGCTTTTTAACCTAGGCCTGTGTATGGCTTCAGAATAATGCTGCCTACACCGCCACCCTGCGCCATGTGCCTCTGTCGTCTGCTCACGCTGCTGCCAGGTCCATACTGATTCATGGCCCCCTGTACCGGCTCCTCATGAACGTGGTTCAGCGGGTTTGCATCACTTAACGGCAAATGGTTGACAAACGCTGGGACGTTCAGTGTTGTGCGCATTAAGCCAGACACCAAAGGGCAGCACAGACCTGTTATTACTCGCTCAAGCATGGCTGAACAAAACCAGTCTCTACCACAAATTGGACCCAGACCTGCCCAGGGTCTTGTAAGTAGATTGCACGGAGGAGTAGAGTTCGTTATTGGAATTAACTGTGAGGGACTTTTAAACCTAGGCCTGTGTATGGCCTTCAATTGAAGCTGCTTCTGCTCCGCCACTCTGCCATTGGACTCTTGATAGTCGACGACTATCAAGAGTCCAATGGCAGAGTGGCGGAGCAGAAGCAGCTTCAATTGAAGGCCATACACAGGCCTAGGTTTAAAAGTCCCTCACAGTTAATTCCAATAACGAACTCTACTCCTCCGTGCAATCTACTTACGAGACCCTGGGCAGACCCTATCAAGAGTCCAATGGCAGAGTGGCGGAGCAGAAGCAGCTTCAATTGAAGGCCATACACAGGCCTAGGTTTAAAAGTCCCTCACAGTTAATTCCAATAACGAACTCTACTCCTCCGTGCAATCTACTTACGAGACCCTGGGCAGGTCTGGGTCCAATTTGTGGTAGAGACTGGTTTTGTTCAGCCATGCTTGAGCGAGTAATAACAGGTCTGTGCTGCCCTTTGGTGTCTGGCTTAATGCGCACAACACTGAACGTCCCAGCGTTTGTCAACGATTTGCCGTTAAGTGATGCAAATCCGCTGAACCACGTTCATGAGGAGCCGGTACAGGGGGCCATGAATCAGTATGGACCTGGCAGCAGCGTGAGCAGACGACAGAGGCACATGGCGCAGGGTGGCGGTGTAGGCAGCATTATTCTGAAGCCATACACAGGCCTAGGTTAAAAAGCGGAAGCCGTCAGCAGCGTGAGCAGACGACAGAGACACATGGCGCAGGGTGGCGGTGGATGCAGCAGTATTCGGAAGCCAAACACAGGCCTCGGTTAAAAAGCGGAAGCCGTCAGCAGCATGAGCAGACGACAGAGGCACATGGCGCAGGGTGGCGGTGGAGGCAGCAGCAATGGAAGGCCATACAGCACCCTATCACAAAATGGAACCCACCAACAGTGTAAGGAGACCTGAAAGTGGCACATGGCAGAGTCTGGCGATGAAGTCAGCAGCAATGGGAGGCCGTACAGGGACCCATGACACACTCTGGACCTGGCAGCAGCAAGAGGAGGCGGTACAGGGGCCCATGGCAGAGTGGCGAAGCGTAAGCAGCTTAAATTGAAGGCCATACAGAGGCCTATGTTAAAAAGTCCCCCCAGCAGCAGCGTGGGGAGACGACTATTAGTCCGAATACTGCTGCATCCACCGCCACCCTGCGTCATGTGTCTCTGTCGTCTGCTCACACTGCTGACGGCTTCCGCTTTTTAACCTAGGCCTGTGTATGGCTTCCGAATACTGCTGCCTCCACCGCCACCCTGCGCCATGTGCCACTTTCAGGTCTCCTTACACTGTTGGTGGGTTCCATTTTGTGATAGGGTGCTGTATGGCCTTCCATTGCTGCTGCCTCCACCGCCACCCTGCGCCATGTGCCTCTGTCGTCTGCTCACGCTGCTGACGGCTTCCGCTTTTTAACCGAGGCCTGTGTTTGGCTTCCGAATACTGCTGCATCCACCGCCACCCTGCGCCATGTGTCTCTGTCGTCTGCTCACGCTGCTGACGGCTTCTGCTTTTTAACCTAGGCCTGTGTATGGCTTCTGAATACTGCTGCATCCACCGCCCGCCCACTGCTGCTGCCAGGCCCGTAATCTGTCATGGGCCCCTGTACCGCCTCCTCATGCTGCTGCCAGGTCCAGAGTGTGTCATGGGTCCCTGTACGGCCTCCCATTGCTGCTGTCTCCATCGCCACACTCTGCCATGTGCCACTTTCAGGTCTCCTCACACTGCTGGTGGGTTCCATTTTGTCATAGGGTGCTGTATGGCCTCCCATTGCTGCTGCCTCCACCGCCACACTGTGGCTCCACACTCTGGTTTTGGCCCCGTGACTGCCCAAATGAGTGAAGTGTGCGGTGATTCTAAGATCGACGGCACTCATCTGCATGTCATACTGACTGACAGTATTATTTCTCTTCCCCAGCAGACTCCAAGGGCATTTAAATTAAAGGTACAGTGTTCTGCACTAATATAAAGGCTCTCTGAAGCCTAGAAACACCCTTTTTATAAGTTAAATTCGCAGCAAATATATTCGCCTCGAATCAAATTTATTCCGCGAATTCGGCGAATCAGCCGAATCGAATTTTTGAATAATTCGCTCATCTCTAATCGATAGCATTAGGCTTTTCTTCTTCTTAATTTAAACTTGCACTGAGAGAGAAAGCTGGGGTCATTTATAATTGACACAACTGTATAAAATAAAAGCTTCAGACATTACAGTCTTGGATTAAAGAAAAATACAAAATGTATTAATATGGCTTACATACAGATTGTACTTGTAGCCTAACAAAAGGTCACTTTGTAAAAAATGTATAGACCGGAGAAGGTCCATGTCTGATATGGTGAGTGTAAAGATAGTCGATGACCCAGATCAAATGACCTTGAGGTACAGTAAGTATATTTAACTTGATAAAGAAAACTTTGTTTAATCAAAGTTTGATAAATTCTAATATGAAGGACGGTCAATTCGTCTTATGCAGCATCAAAGAACATGCATTATAGTGTGCTTGATCTTCACCATCTGTTTGTATGGTTTTCACAATTTATCTGTAATCCACAAAGGTATAGAAAGGCTGAGGTTAGGAAATATTCCACTACATAAATCACAGTCCTACGTGGATTAATCCCCAAAATGGAGAGGGTAAATCTACCTAACAGGGATAAGGCAGCAGTAAAAATCTGGCAGGTGTTCTAATCCATCTCCCCTGTATCTAGGCTTAAAGTGTAACCTACATGGAAGAAAAATATATTTGAAATATATTTTAAAAATATTCTTCTCAAATATATTGCTATATATTTGAAATGCTACAATTGTGGCCATATTCAATATATTTAAAAATATATTTTTATATATATATATATATATATATATACACACACACACATATATATATACACACTGCATGTTAAAATGCATTTTTATTACAAAATATATGAAAAATATTTTTAAAAATACATTTTAATTATACTGTATGTCTTTAAAAATACAAAATTACATTTGTGGAATGCATTTACAAATATATGTAAAAATATATGTTAATATGATTTTTTTATATATTAAAAAAATCTGAAGAATATATTTAAAAAATATATATATTTTTAACATTTTTAACATATTCTTTTACATATATTTGTAAATGCATTCCAAAAATGTAGATTTGTATTTTTAAAGGCATACAGTATGTTTGAAATAGATTTTTACAAAATATTTTTCATATATTTCATATGTTTTGTAATAAAAACGCATTTCAACATGCAGTGTATATATATATATATATATATATATATATATATATATACATACACACACACATGTATATTTATTTATTGAAATATATTTTGAAATATATTGAATATGGCCAATATTGTAGCATTTCAAATATATGTCAATATATTTGGGAAGAATGTTATTAAAATATATTTCAAATATATTTTTCTTCCATATTGGAAGTAAACTCCTTTTTGCATATTTTATCTACAGGTAAGCCTTAATAAGGCTTACCTGTAGGTATTGTAAATATCTCCTAAACGTGCACTGTTTAGGAGATATTTACTCTAGAAACACCGGTGATGTCACCAGCGCATGCGCACTGAGCTCTCAATGGACGGCATGCCATGCTGTGGCCGAAACTCCCTTTGCACATGTGTGGGAGTGACAACATCATGGCCCGGCCAATCAGATGGCTGCAACTTGCGAACTCCAAGGGAAGACCGGGTGAAGATGGAAGCCTCAGGGAGAGTTGACAGCACTCTGCTGAAGGGCTTTGGTTTCAGGTAAGTCATTCATAATGTGTTAGTATGCAATGCATATTGGCACATTATTCTCTTAGCTTGCAGAGAGAAGATTTTTAGAATTTTTTTGCAGTTTACTACCGCTTTAAAAAAAGGATTTTGCGTTCAGTTATACCTTAGGGTAAAGTAGGATAAATAAGAAAAGTTGTATCGAATTGTTCAGAGCAGGGGGAATGTGAGGTTTTAAAGCCGAAATACAGGAATTCAGCCACCTTGTAAGAAGTGCATGCACGCTATTGGGTAAAACCAAAGGGGTGCATGTCAACTCCCCTCCTGGACTAATCTCTATTACTTACATTCGACAGGTTTATGGCTCCCTTGGAGGATACACTTAGGGCTCTGAGAGGACAGAAGCACGCAAAAGGCGGTAGTCCTCTGTGAGGTGGTGATGCAAAGGCGGTAGTCCTCTGTGAGGTGGTGGCGCAAAGGTGGTAATCCTCTGTGAGGTGGTGGTGCAAAGGCGGTAGTCCTCTGTGAGGTGGTGGCGCAAAGGCGGTAGTCCTCTGTGAGGTGGTGGTGCAAAGGAGGTAGCCCTCTGTGAGGTGGTGGCGCAAAGGCGCTAGTCCTCTGTGAGGTGGTGGCGCAAAGGCGGTAGCCATCTGTGAGGTGGTGGCGCAAAGGCGGTAGTCCTCTGTGAGGTGGTGGCGCAAAGGCGGTACTCCTCTGTGAGGTGGTGGCGCAAAGGCGGTAGCCCTCTGTGAGGTGGTGGCGCAAAGGCGGTAGTCCTCTGTGAGGTGGTGGCACAAAGGCGGTAGTCCTCTGTGATCCAGGTCTGAGTCATTTTATGGAGAATCAGTTTTTAGTCACTCCTCTTATAAACTCAGAAACATAAAAATTCTCCAGAAGCAATGGCCACCGGGACACCCCTGATGTAGTGCAAGGGCCTGCTTGATTGGATATAGAGTGATTGGATAGATGGTGTCTCCTCCTATTATATTGTTTTGGTAAATCTAAAGGATCAGATTGTATAGTGTATGGCCACATTTATACACCTAAAATAACCTAGTTGTGCTTTCAGTGTCATTAATTGTGATAGACACACAAAACCTAAAAAGAAGTACACATTTTGCCACATGAACAAAAAGGTGACAAATGCAGCCAAACACGCAGTAAAAAACATGCAACATGCATCACGCCAAAATGTCCCATGAGCTACTTTGCCACGTGTAGCGCAGCCCATTGAAATCAACAGGCTGCCCTATATGTGTCACTGGAAAAACGAGCCAAAAAACATGCGCTCTCTCTACTCTGCGTGAATGGAGCCTGAAAGTGAAATTGGTGAGTTTACACAGAACAATGAGGCTGCATTCACATCGGTGTGTTTCCGAACGCCTGGCAATTTGCATAGAAAATGCACGCTTTACCATGCGTTTCAGAAACACGCTGCAAATGGGCATTGTGTTTGTATTGTCATTACATGTTAAAGGCTCCCCAAAAAACACACCAAAAACTGCGATAATGCACAGTGATCCGCTCCAAAACAGTCCTGTAGCTTTTCTGGGGTGATTGTTATGTGTATGGCAGCCCATTCAAGTGAATGGGCCACCCTATGCGTGACGAGTGAAAACGCTCCAAAACCAAAACAAACGCATGTGGCAATGAAGCTCCTCTATGTGGAGATGTGAACAGAGCCTGACCAGGGGTGGACTGACAACTCATGGGGCCCCCGGGCAATAGGGGATCATGGGGCCTCTGTGTCCTCGTCTACACTAAAACCACACCCAAAAAAGCCTATGAAAGGTACAAGGGGCATCTCATGGGGCCCCCTACTGACCCTGGGCCCTTGGACAGTGCCGGAGTTCCCGAATGGTCAGTCCGCCCCTGAGCCTGACAACTGAGTCTCATCATCTATTCCCTCCTATGTACTTGTATAAATATTGCAATGCATTATGCAATCTGATTGTACAATCTCTGTACAATTTCCTTTAGATTTACCAGAACTATGGAATGGGAGGACACACCTGAACAATCTATTCAATTGGTATCAAATCAGACGGGCCCTTGTACTACATAGCTGATGGGCGGAAGGTAGTATTGTAATGAGGGAGGTGTGGTCCATAGTGGTGAACACACCCTCTTCTGTGATGCCACAAGGAAGTGAAGGCTTCCAGGAAGTGGCCTACAGGAAGTGAATGCTAAGAGACCATCAACAGGAAATGATGCATTCTGAAAATCCATTCAATCTAACATTCAAATAAATTGACGATAAAAGTAAACCTCCCGTGCATACTAACATGTGGGGTCCTGTGAGCTACTATGGTGTAATCAAGGTATTAAATCAATATTGTGAATAATACAATTACAAAATAAATTTAAAGCAATGAAATAGTGAATGAAATTGAAATACGTGGGTCGCCTACACTCCACACACTCATACCAATGTGTTATAGTGAACAAAAAAATAAATGTCGCGCTCCACTAACAATTGCAATAAGACAGGATATCAAATTTTTGAATAAAATACAGTCCAGCAACAAATTAAAGTGACAATGCAATCGCACTTCTGCTGCATAAATGTCCTTAATTGATCCGTGACTTTGACATTCCTTCCAGTGATGTGATACGAAACGATTTGCGTGCAATCCACCAATCATAAAATAGTGTACACCTTCACCGGTTGTGTCCTCACCTGGGACATATGACCAAACCCGATTGCCCAACGCATCAAATTCAAACTACTAACACTGACATACAAAGCCATTCATAATGCCGCCCCAAACTACCTCACCGACCTGATACCCAAATACCACCCAACCTGTAATCTTCGCTCCTCACAAGACCTCCTACTTTCTAGCTCCCTGGTCTCCACCTCCCACGCCCGACTACAGGACTTCTCCAGGACGTCCCCCATCCTCTGGAACTCACTACCCCGATCCATCAGACTGTCACCTACCCTCCTCACCTTTAGGCGCACCCTGAACACCCATCTCTTCAGGGAAGCCTACCCCAACCTCACCTAACTGCTGATCTCCTCCACTCATCCTACCACTCCATCCCCCACAGCCACTTCCTCCTGTACCACCATCCCCTCCCTCCTAGATTGTAAGCTCAAAAGAGTAGGGCCCTTGAACCCCTCGTGTATTGTTTTGTTACTGTATTGTCTCATGTACTGTCCCCCACTATAATGTACAGCACTGAGCAAACTTTTTGGCGCTATATAAATACTGTATAATAATAATAAGTGAGGTCATAAAAGGCTTGTGTCCCTTTAATCGGACTAAAGGTGGGAATACACGATTAGAAAATCGACCGATCGGTCATCCAAAGACCGAGAGGCATTCGTTCATTGGTTGAAATCGTGGCCCACATTAACCAATCTAAAAAAATCGTCCGTCGGGCAATACGTAGTGTTGACGTCTTCCGTACAAGTGGAAGTGATGCAGTGTGCGTGTGACCTTGTAGCCACGCCAGAACGAGCGATATACACAACAATTACCAGCAATGAGTAGAATATAGTTTATTACATTATCTATATACATAAATAGTGATACATAAAATATAATCTGAAGAATTCTGGTTTCATTATCTCATTAGGCCAATCGACTTTTAATATTTGGATTTTTCCTTCGTGTTTACGAAGATTCCTTGGACATAAACATCCGGGTCATCTTCTGTTTCCGCTCACGCGTGATAGCGCTTGATAGATTTTTTTTTCGTACGACCGTCATACCACCGCATAGAAAATCAGTCGTTCGTATGGGAAACGGCAACATTTTTTCACTGTTGTACAACTGGATTTTTTCGTTCACAATATCATTATCGGTTAAAACATCCTGCTCATCAATGAAGAGAAAATCAGTGGTTCTGCAAAATTTTTCATACGATTTTCTTATTGTGCGTACGGGGCATTAGGGATGGATGTGATTATCCCTCTTCATAATTGGGGGTCTCCTGTGGATGAGGTAAGTGAGAGAAAAGCAAACTGGGCTGGCCAGACCAGAAATGGCATTGTAAAATGTTTCTATTTATTATGAAAAGTGAAATTCTGCCCGAAAAGTTGAACTTATCCATTAAGACCATTCTGTCTCATTCTTTAGCCCTTTGATAGGCCATTCTCAAATCTGTACTCTTATATCCTCTTCTTCTAAAGGGTGTCCAGACAATTGCAAGTGCTTTTTCCTTTGTACAGTTTCTGGAAACTCTTTGATTTTGGCCTGTGGGAACCGTTCATGGATTGAACTGGACTAGGTGGGTAAAAGCTTCTAACACATGAAAATATTGCCCCGTGAGGACGTCGTGGTGACGAAATGCGTAGGGCGTGGCCTGTCGGATGCGGATGTCAGTACGTTCCCTGCTAATGTCGAGTGACAGCTGAGTAGACGGAGCAGGATTTCCTGTTGTGCTTATGCGTTTGAAGCCGGTGTCAGCCTAGACACCGCATTTGTGAGTGGATTTTACATTTTAATAAATAGACGCTGGTTAAACATGCTGCACTATTATATTCTCCTTTATTTTTGAATATGGTCCCGATATACATGGAGTCGTGGTGATTGTCCACTCATGGAAGTGTGGCTGCAGAGTATTCCTCCTCATTCCTTGCCTATATAGAAGGGTATTTATCAGCTGGATTCTAATACTGCAGAATATCACATCAAAAGTCTGGAGTTGGTTGGGGTCCACGCTCCCAGAGCAAAAGCGCTAAGGCTGGTCTATAATCTGATCAGCACTTAGCTCTGGTGAGTGCATTTTGATTGATTTGGTGGTGGATTACTCACAAAGTTCATTATATTTGTCACAATTGTTTTGGATTTTCACATATTTGATGTATGGACTTTTTTTGTATGTAGAGGAATTTTTTTGAATTTTTCAAATTTTTTTAAAATTTGATATATGGACATTATATATGTTGATTTAGCGCACTCTTATATTTGATTTTAAAGCTTCTAACACATGAAAATATTGAAATTTTCATTTTCCTCCATTTTGAACTAAGAAAAATGGCTTTCTGAACGTTGACTCAGTTCATTAATTAATTTATTTTTTAACTCAGTTACTCAGAGCACAACCAGGCCTTGTGTATCAGAAAATGGCCGTATGGAGTATGAAGCTACTGCAAAGAAATGAATATTCAGCATATCTAGGGCATTGTATGGGTTATATTGGTTAGTTGCAGATGCTAGGAGCTAAAGATGCATGAAGGTGATCAACATCCTCACACCACCTCCAGCTATTGGTGTGGCTCATGTAGTGACCACAGTTCTCAGATCACAAACCAGAGGTATGACATTAACATGACAGCATGAAAACATAAGTGTGCTTGCCCACATCTCTCAAGAAAATGTTCTTGGTCTAAAATCTAGCAGGGGTTGTTTTGGACACCAAAGATTGCATCTAGAGGCTCCAGGTCATGAATGTGAGTAAGGATAGCATATTGTAGCCTACAGGCTATACTAAAGTATACAAATAACAGGTGGATAAAAAAAAAATCGACTTAGGGCTCATGTACACTGCAGCAGATAAACTCACGTTTAGGAGCTGTTCAGCATTTTTGTTCAGCAGCCCGTGAACTCTCCCTAATGTTTTCCTATGTGTCCATGTACACATCGTCATTTACAATCGTTTACAGGCAGTTGATTTTATCGGCGTTTCAAACGCAAAATGTTTGTAAACATGGCAAATCACGTTTATAAGCGTTTGCATTTTAAAAATTTTTTTTAACTCTTCCAGTTCCCGATGCTGTCCAGAGCCTTTTTTCATCATGAAAAATGCATGCAAAGCATTTTCAAGGCGCTCAGATGGACAAAACACTGAACACAGGATGTTCCTACCAAGCTTGTCACACATTGTAATGACCAATTCACACCTCAGACCTCTCCCACCCTTGGAAACAAAAGATATGTTAATGACCATCCACACCTCAAATTCCTCATGAAGACCCCCTGCCAGGTGACCCTAATGGCTCACTCCACCAGACACCTTCCCACCCTTGGAAACAAAAAAAATGTTAATGAGCAACTCACACCTAGCTAAAATCAACACATACTGCTATGTCTGCTTCTACTCTCTGTATTTCTCTGAAACAGTCTTAAATAGTTAATAATTTACCACTTTTCAGTGCATTCTGGGCATTTGGGAGGTTCTCCTGTACTTATCTTTAAAAAACGCTTCTAAACGCAAATGCACATAAACATGCATAAACGCGTTATGCAAATGCGGCTAAACAGACGGTTTTTAACCTACGTTTTCCAGCAGTCAGTTTCCATCGTTCAGAAGTGTCCATGGGGCCTTGGTATTGACACCTTGCAATCCCCTGCACAGCAGATCTCAGACTGTGAAAGGAAGAAGCAGCACAAGAAGCCAATCAGTTGTACTGCAGTGCTCATGTGCAAACAAGGAATATGTTGATAGCAGGAGAAAACAGACTGACAGCGAGATGGGTTTATTAGTCTGCTGCTTCTCCTTTTACTGTCAAGGCTGGGGGAGGGACAAGACCTGTAAATGTTACCTAACCACACCAGAATAAAATCAGGTCTCCTGCTCAGTCAGTCAGAGTTGTACTGTGGGGCAGAGCTGTGTAAATCTTAGAACAGGATGGATAAAAATACACATCCTTTATGTGTTTCATTTGTGTATTTATCTGTTTGCCTGGAGTTTGTCTTTAAATATGCAACTTTCATTAAACATATCCACTGGTCCAGCCATTAAGGTCCTTGTTTAGTCACCTACTTTTGGGTTGGGCTGGGTGCAACGTGGTGAGGCAGCAGAGATGGCATGAAAGTGATGCAGAAAGTGTGTATTGAGGAACTTGCTGTCAAGACAGCTCAGTGGGGAGAACGTCCATCTGGGAAACAGTCAGTGCAGCAGAGAGTAGAGCTAGTAGGCCTGAGCTGAAGATAGCACCTGACGAGGGAGGTGGAGTGTGGCGCGGTCAGTCCAGGCCAAGTGGGAGCTTGTGGAAGTGTAGACGTAGACCATACCCTTTCCCTACTCCTCTAGAACTTTTCCCTTCTGCTAGTACTGTCCCTGACAGATGGGGTACCTCTCCCTACACTAGCCACTTCATGCATACCAAAGCCTGGGGGCAGGCACTTAAAAAGGCTCTGCTTCACTGAAGATGGCCACCAGGGTCACCTGGATGCAGCATAGCCAACTGGAATGCTGCTTCAGGGGACTGAGAATCCATAGAGAAACCAAGTTTCTCTTGACTTCCTCTCCAGCAACAGTACTGCTCCGGTAGACTGCCACCTACAGTGGGGAAAGTAGACTGCACCTGCCTACATACTGTCTCCAGATTGTGTTCCTGCATTGTCACCCTGTTACATACGCCATTTGGCCATACAGACACACATGTATTTTATCTGTGTTTTTAGCGGTTTGCTAGGAGTTCAGCTTTCAGTTACCGTATTTATTCGAGTATAACGCGCACACGTGTATAATGCGCACCCCTAATTTTCGATTAAAAATCGGTATAAAATTTTGTTTCACTTTTCCTCGGCTCAGACCAAGCATTGTAA
The DNA here is from genome assembly GCF_062004578.1 of Staurois parvus. Lineage (NCBI taxonomy): Eukaryota > Metazoa > Chordata > Amphibia > Anura > Ranidae > Staurois > Staurois parvus. The sequence continues at coordinate 2,286,233 of NW_028318929.1, forward strand.
TTAACAAACGTTGTTGAACACGTGCGGCCATGATAAAAATCATTTATTGACAAGGTAAACACAATACCGACATAAAATTACCGGTAACAATATTTATTTAAAATGCTTCAAAGTCAGATTCATCATCATCAGATACACTAAAGAGTTGTTCCCATTCTTCTAGAGTTAATTTATCATCAGTGTCCCAGTTGGCAGGAACATCTGTTTCTCCAGCTTCTTCGCTTTCTTCTGAGTCTGAATTCCACAGCAGGTCGTCTTCTGTGCCGTCCATTTTATTGCTGATGCCTGTCTTTAAAAAACTCTTGATGATCATTTCTTTTGGCATGTCTTCCCATGATGTTTTAATCCAAGATGTCACGAGAGATAGGCCAGGTTTCTTGAGGTTTCCTTTTGCAGTCAATTCTTTGTCTTCGGATTTCATCCAGGTAATCCACTTTTCCCTGACTCTGTCTTTGAAGGGTTTGTTTAAAACAACATCGAGTGGCTGAAGAATAGAGGTTAGTCCACCTGGAATCACAGCTTGAAATGTCTTTAGACTTTTCAGTTTGTCTTTCACAGTGTCTGTCAGGTGTGAGCGGAACTGGTCCCATACAAGCATGGATTTCTTCAGTAGTGCGCCTGGTCTAGTATTCCAAACTTTATTTAACCATAACATGATGCCCTTCTCATCCATCCATCCTTTAGGATGACAATGGATCACGACACCTGGTGGAAATTTAACTCCTTTTGGAATAGTCTTTCTTTTAAAAATCACCATTGGTTTAAGTTTAAAACCGTCTGCCATACAGGATAACGCAACCGTAAAATGAGTTTTCTCATGGCCTGTGGTTTTAATCTGGACTGTGTGCTTCCCTTTGCTGTCAATTGTCCTGTTGCCTGGTAGGTCAAAACACATGGGGGTCTCATCCATATTGCCTATCTGTGAAAGTTCAAAATTAATCTGCTTGCGTTGGTTGATTATAAAGGTATGGAATGAAGTGATCTTCTCTGCTAAATCACTTGGCAGCTTCTGCGCTATCTTTGTTTTCTGGCGTATTACAAGTCCATGCCTTTTCATAAACTTTTGTGTCCATCCATTAGAGGCTTTGAAGGTTGAATCTTTGCAAAACTTTTGGGCTTGAAGTCTAATGTGGAGTGATGTGACAATGTACCCACTACTTCTTTGGTCAATGATCCATTCATAAAGTTCCTTCTCCATGTCTGGGTACATGGCTTGTCTCCCTCGTTGTGCTTTTTTGGTTTTATTCATATCTTTCAGGACGACTTTTTGTTTTCTCCATTCTCTAACATTCGTCTCTGGTACAGTGAATTCTCGGCTAGCTGCTCGATTTCCGTGAATTTCAGCATGACCAACAACTTTGAGCTTGAATGAAGCGTCATATGCAGAACGTTTTCTCTTGATTCCCTGAGTTGCCATCTAACGGGTACCAGTATATCAATAAATAATATGAAGAACACTACACTGAATATGATTATAAAATGAAGAACACAGCAAAACAGCAATGCTTACCGTAACGTGTGGGCGAGGAAAGGAAATGAAGAAGCGACCATACGAAATGAAGAGGCACAGGGGACGTTTTTTCTTCTTCTTCTTTCTTTCTACAGTGAGCGCATGTGCCCTCAATGGACCGGCCGCCACTGCGTCACCCCACCAGTGCATCTCGCCAGTTCGGGCCGCCCACTGTACGCGACAAGGGGACGTAGAAAAAAAAAACGATCCCCTGTTTTCGCCGCCCCTTAAAGGGGCGGGGCCGGCACAGGGGACGTTTTTTTTTTCTTCGCGTACAGTGAGCGCCTGCGCCCTCAATGGATCGGCCGCCACACACCAACCCTCGTTTATAACGCGCACCCAAACTTTGATTTCTTTTTTTGGTTTAAAATTTTGCGCGTTATACTCGAATAAATACGGTATATAATTACTAGGGCTCTTGCACACAGGCCATCTTAGCCCCTTCAGCATAATTGCAGTTGTATTTCCTCCACCCAGGCAACGCAGGTGCAGCATACAGCCTGTAATTAACATGAATGGATGTGTGCTGCTGTACTCATGTATACAGAGGTGCTATTGTAAAAGTGAGTACAGCAGACATGCATTAGTAAAAAATAGAACATATTCTACATTTTGCTTACGTTTAAGATATAGGTATAGTGGAGCACAGGGCATAGGAAATACGACTGCAAATACTCTGAATGAGCTCACGTGGCCCCATGTGCAAGAGCCCCAACATATTCCTAACTAAAAGTGTATGTCCTTTAATAAAAGGTAACTGGGGATAATAATCTTTTTAAAGCCAAAATCAACATATTATTATTATTATTATACAGGATTTATATAGCGCCAACAGTTTGCTCAGCACTTTACAATATAACGGGAGACGATACAGCAACAATACAGTTCAATACAGAAGGGATAGGAGGTCACTGCTCCTTGGAGCTTACGATCTAGGAGGGAGGGGCTAGTGGTACAAAAGGTAGTAACTGTGGGGGATGGACTGGTAGGAGGAGTAGAAGATTCCATTATTAGCTGAGGGCAGGATAGGCTTCCCTGAAGAGATAGATTTTCAGAGATCGCCTAAAAGTGAGCAGAGTAGGCAATAGTCTGATAAATTGGGGTAGAGAGTTCCAGAGAATGGGGAAGCTCTGGAGAAGTCCTGGAGACGAGCATGAAAGGAGGAGACAAGGGAGCTTGAGAGCAAGAGGTCATGTGAGGAGCGGAACGGACAGTTTGGGTGATATTTGGAGACAAGGTTGGTGATGTAATTTGGGGCAGAGTTATAAATGGCTTCATATGTTATTGTTAATGTTTTGAATTTTATCTGTTGGGCAATGGGAAGCCAGTGGAGGGATTGGCAGAGAGGGGTGGAGGACACTGAGTGGAGGCCAGTGGAGGGATTGGCAGAGAGGGGTGGAGGACACTGAGTGGAGGCCAGTGGAGGGATTGGCAGAGAGGGGTGGAGGACACTGAGTGGAGGCCAGTGGAGGGATTGGCAGAGAGGGGTGGAGGACACTGAGTGGAGGGATTGGCAGAGAGGGGTGGCAGATTCGGAAGGGTTGTAGCAGAGCAATTCTAGACTGTACTAAGATCACATAATTTACTCATGTTACCTTCATTTCAGTTCTCTTTAATTCATTGCATCCACATCTTGCACACATTACCTCACAGGGTCAGTAAGAGTACTTCCTGAAGCCAATGCAGTGTAATGTTTTATTTCTCAGTTTTATGTTTTGCTAGGCCAACAATCGAACCTCTGCAGAGCTCCACCCCTAAAGGGCCCGCTGATTTGGTCCCAAGGTTTCTTCCCAAGCTAGTGCACCAGCAGCCAGGCACTCAGCCACAGTCACTCTTCTAGGTCAATGATTAGCCTAGGGTGTCACAATCATGCCCACAGGGAGAGGCACAGGGGTATACTTTTTTGATGCTTTATTGAAAATGTGAACTTGGGCGGGCGCAGGGGTAACTGTAGGATACTCCAGCAACGTTAAGTAGTAACCTGAGGACAGATGACTCCTTCTTAAAGTTTTCTAGCACAGTCCTTGCAGCAGCAAATAATGGGCTGAGCTACACAGGGACACCATAAACAATGTCCACTTTCCAGCACAGGCTGATTCTATTGCCAGAGGGATAGCAGCACAGAGTCATTGGGATCTCATACACCAGTCTGCACTCACTAATGTCCTTGGATAGTTGGATGCCTCCTTCCAATATCTGCCAGACATACCTCCTGTGAATTTTTCAAACCGATCCCCAAAAAGAAGTCCCTTGGTCAGCTCCAGCAGAGTTCAGCAGAATAGGCCCCCCAGCTAGCACAGCTTGAACCTTGATGAGCAGATAAAGAAGCACAACTGGACTGCCCAGAAGGGCAGTAGCCCTTCAGGCTGGGATCTCCTACTCTTGGCCTGCTCCAGATCTAAAGACCTAAAGTTACCTAACTTACCACCTATCTAGGGGTGCAATACTTTCTACCAATCACAATCAACTTCCAAAGTATATCTGTATCTGTTGTGTGGATGTGAGAAATTTAAAAAACAGACATTCTATGTGTTTAAGGCAGCAAGGAAGGTGTTCCAGTATCACAAGATGCCATGTCCCAAGATCAAATAATTACTAGAATGCCAAAAAGCAATTAGATATATTGTTGCACTACAGCAATGCCTGTACCAGAGGTCTGACAAAGACCCCACTTTTTCTGTTCTTCCCTAATCTCAGGGTAGTCTTTGTCAGACCTTTGGATGGATTGATTGCTGTCCTCGGCTGGTCATCATTATTTTGATTTGGCATACCATACCATATCATACCATACCATATCATACCATATGTAACTTTGACACTTTAAGCAATTTACATATTCATTGTTAGTACAAGTGGATTTATATAAATATACTGTGTATGCTGGCTGTGTGTATCATACTATAATGTTTTTTGATAGATGGATTCAACTTGAATCAAAGAAATATATTGTAGCACTCACCCCTAGAGGGGCTGCTGGAAATAAACCCAGGTCTTCCTTACCTGTTCATAGGCTGCCAGGTCTAGGTACCAGTTCCAAAGCACACTGGCAGAATTCAGGCTCAGTCTAAGGGTGACTTTTTAAAGATGTAATGCAGACCTTGAACACAAGTGGGTAGGGGGATGAGGGTTCAGGATACTCCAAAAATACAAGCAGGCATTACAGGGCAGATTTTCAGGCAAAGTTCTTCAGTAGCAGCCTTAAAGTGGTTGTAAACCTCAGACATGAAATAGGAACAAAGCATATTTCTCAATAGTGTGTGCTTGTCTCAATCCAGAGCACTATGTGTAATTTCTATCCACTGCTATAAGCATGAGTCACTTCTAATAAGTTTTTCTGACACCAAGAGAAAATGGTGACAGAGGAGGGACTTCCAGCTGATTGATAGCCTCAACTCTGTTCCTGTGAGCTGTGGGAAGGGGGATGTGTTCCTTCTCTCCAATCAGCTCTCAGAGCTCTCCTCACTGATGTAACTTCATCTCTCTGCCCCCTGCTTTTCAGAGCTGAGATCCTGTGTAAATTCTGCACTTTGAATGGATGTAAGGTAAAGACTGCTGTAGGCAGATTGGTACAACTTATCTGGATGATTTTTTTCAACCTTTCGCTTCCAATCAAGTGTGAGGCATTATTTACCCCCATTGATCCTGGGGCATTTTCTACTTTCACTTCCCCCCAATAAAGTCTGAAGGACAGTAATTTGGCCCTTTGTTTAGAAAGTTTAGAAAATCTGTGGCCCTAGACAAAACAAGTATTTTATTCATAGAGTGTGGAGAAGAGTCTTAAGAATTCCAGAATGTTGAAGGATCAAATAAACTAACATCTGTAAAGTTGGCCACCAACATTACAATCTAACTGTCCAATCCCCTGTAGATTACCAACAACTATATCATGTGAGGACCTGTCTAAGTAATCCATCAAAATGGTCATACATGAATCGAAATTCAGCAGAAACTGGCCACATTTCAATCCATCTATGGCTATTCCTAAGAAGTTGATCTATTGACCTCTCAGGAATAGCATGCTTAGGACAAAGATAATAGAACACAATTAAATGTGGTAGCAGAAAGTGATATGGTTGTGCGCTGACTGTATTCACTTTGTTTTTCAATAGATGGCAAGGATATTGTGATCAGCCAACATGAACTCATGACAGCCGAAGCTGGACAATCAGTGACCATCAATTGTTCCTTTATCTATGATTCACCCTCATATACTGCAAAATGGACTCGTGGCTGCAATCACAGTGTGTCTCTTGATGATCAGACATGCTACAATGGCAGAATTAATAATTCAGATGCAGATCCTATCTACATAACAACAAAATCAGGAATCTCGTGCTGTGAGAGGTATTCTACAATGACTATTGTCAACGTGACTGAGAATGACTCCGGAACATACTGCTGTCATATACTGACTGCTCATGGGCAGACCGGAGATGGACCTGGAACCAGATTGGAGATCTTACCAAAACTGCATGTAGCAGGTAAAATATTATTATTTAGTAATGCTGATGCTATTCACAACTGTATGCACCAAACTTGGTGCATAAAGATTGGAGAGCTTGGTCCTGCTGTTCCTATCACTGGGACTGAAGTAGAAAGTGAAAATGCAAAAAACTATGGTGGATGCCAGAACAGGGGTAGATGAGAAGTATTCAGATTGTGACAACTGTCTACGAGGGGATTTCTCCTCACTTTGGAAAGTTATATCCTCACTTCCTATTGTGCCTGTGTGAAAGGAAGTGATGGGAAATCTCCCCAGTACTGAATGCATGTAATGACAAGAGGTGCTGGGGTGTTTTGGAGGGTCTGTTTTCATCAAGGAGGTCTATTGTTGCTGGGAGAGGGAAGTTGTTGTTGGGATACTGGGAGGGTGTCAATTGTTGCTGGTTGCAAGAGGGTCCACTGATGCTGCCTGATAGATATTTTGTTGCTTGGGGGATCTATAGTTGTTGGCAGGGGTCTATTGTTGCTTGAGGGGGAAATCTATTGTTGCTCGAGGGGTACCTATTGTTGCTCGAGGGGTATTTTGTTGAAGGAGGGTGTATTGCTGCTGAATGGGGGAATCTATTGTTGCTGGGGAGTCTAGGGGTGTCTAAAGTAGCCAAATGCACACAAAATGGCAACAGTCCCAACCTATAACCAGCCTTAGCAGCAAGGTGCTCATGGAAGGGCAATCGTACATCGTAAACAAAGGATTCCCCAGCAACACTTACCAGCCAGCCTGAAAAACAACCAATATGGCCATGTCTAACAGTTTGCGTTAAAAACACATTTTTAAATACATGCATAAGCCACAGTCCCGCATCAATGGTCTTCTGTATACTGTGGACCTAAATTTCAAGATCCTCCATAGTAGGAGCACATACAGTTGCAAGAAAAAGTATGTGAACCTCTTGGGATTCTGTGGAGTTTTGCATGAATTGGGCATAAAATGTGCTCTGAACGTCATCTAAGTCACAATAATAGAAGAACACAGTCTGCTGAACATAATACTACACAAACATTAGATGTTGCCATGGTTTAATTGCAAATAACATGTAAACATTCACAGTGCAGGGAGGAAAAAGTATGTGAGGCCCTAGCTTAATGACTTCTCCCAGAGCTAATTGGAGCCAGGAGTGAGCCAACCTTGACTCCAATCAGTGTGATGATATTGGATGTGTTGCTGACAGCTGTCCTGCCGTTAAAACTAGAGATGAGCGAATCGAACCAGGCGAACCGGAATTCGAGTCGAATTTCAGGAAATATTCGATTCGCGGCGAAACCGAAATTTTGCCTACTTCGGGTGCGCGAATCGAACATTTCCCGATCAGCCGGCAAAAGTGTCCCTGCAGTGAGCTCCGCTATTTCTGACAGTTCTCTGACAGAAGGAACACATGTTTAGCGGTTGAAACATTGTATCTATTAGTTTACATTTAGGATACAGATGTTTCAACCACTGTTCATGTGAAGAAGCTGTGAGAGAACTGTCAGAAATAGAGGAACTCTGCACATACACTTTTTGCCGGCTTGGAATTATTCTTCTTTTCATCCTACTTCTTCTTCTTCTTCATCTTCATCCTCAGAAGAAGAGGATGAGGATGAGGATGAAGAAGAAGAAGAAGAAGTAGGATGAAAAGAAGAATAATTCCAAGCTGGCAAAAAGTGTATGTGCAGAGTTCCTCTATTTCTGACAGTTCTCTCACAGCTTCTTCACATGTACAGCGGTTGAAACATCTGTATCCTAAATGGAAACTAATAGATACAATTTGTATCTATTAGTTTCCATTTAGGATACAGATGTTTCAACCGCTGTACATGTGAAGAAGCTGTGAGAGAACTGTCAGAAATAGAGGAACTCTGCACATACACTTTTTGCCGGCTTGGAATTATTCTTCTTTTCATCCTACTTCTTCTTCTTCTTCATCCTCATCCTCTTCTTCTGAGGATGAGGATGAGGATGAAGAAGAAGAAGAAGCAGTAGGATGAAAATAAGAATAATTCCAAGCCGGCAAAAAGTGTATGTGCAGAGTTCCTCTATTCTGCAGATACACTTAGAGGAGCTCTGCACATACACTTTTTGCCTGTTTGGAATTAATCTTATTTTCATCCTACTTCTTCTTCTTCTTCTTCTTCTTTATCCTCATCCTCAGAAGAAGAAGAAGAGGATGAAGAAGAAGAAGAAGAAGAAGAAGTAGGATGAAAATAAGAATAATTGCAAGCCGGCAAAAAGTGTATGTGCAGAGTTCCTCTATTCTGCAGATACACTTAGAGGAGCTCTGCACATACACTTTTTGCCGGCTTGGAATTAATCTTATTTTCATCCTACTTCTTCTTCTTCTTCTTCTTCTTCATCCTCATCCTCATCCTCAGAAGAAGAAGAAGAGGATGAGGATGAGGATGAAGAAGAAGAAGAAGAAGAAGAAGAAGTAGGATGAAAATAGGAATAATTCCAAGCCGGCAAAAAGTGTATGTGCAGAGCTCCTCTAAGTGTATCTGCAGAGCTCCTCTAAGTGTATCTGCAGAATAGAGGAACTCTGCACATACACTTTTTGCCGGAAACCGCTGTATGGAGGGAATGTCCCAGAACTGTCAGAAATAGTCTATTTCTGACAGTTCTGGGACATTCACTCCATACAGCTGTTTCAACCGCTGTATGGAGGGAATGTCATAGAACTGTCAGAAATAGACTATTAATGACAGTTCTGGGACTGTCCTTCCATACAGCGGTTGAAACATTGTATCTATTTGTTTCCATAAATGGATCCATTTATGGAAACAAATAGATACAATGTTTCAACCGCTGTATGGAAGGACAGTCCCAGAACTGTCATTAATAGTCTATTTCTGACAGTTCTATGACATTCCCTCCATACAGCGGTTGAAACAGCTGTATGGAGTGAATGTCCCAGAACTGTCAGAAATAGACTATTTATGACAGTTCTGGGACATTCACTCCATACAGCGGTTGAAACATTGTATCTATTTTTTTCCATAAATGACATTCTGCAGATACACTTAGAGGAGCGCTGCAGATACACTTTTTGCCGGCTTGGAATTATTCTTATTTTCATCCTACTTCTTCTTTTTCTTCTTATGAGGATGAGGATGAAGAAGAAGAAGTAGGATGAAAATAAGATTAATTCCAAGCCGGCAAAAAGTGTATCTGCAGCGCTCCTCTAAGTGTATTTGCAGAATGTCATTTATGGAAAAAAATAGATACAATGTTTCAACCGCTGTATGGAAGGACAGTCCCAGAACTGTCATAAATAGTCTATTTCTGACAGTTCTGGGACATTCACTCCATACAGCTGTTTCAACCGCTGTATGGAGGGAATGTCATAGAACTGTCAGAAATAGACTATTAATGACAGTTCTGGGACTGTCCTTCCATACAGCGGTTGAAACATTGTATGTATTTGTTTCCATAAATGGATCCATTTATGGAAACAAATACATACAATGTTTCAACCGCTGTATGGAAGGACAGTCCCAGAACTGTCATTAATAGTCTATTTCTGACAGTTCCATGACATTCCCTCCATACAGCGGTTGAAACAGCTGTATGGAGTGAATGTCCCAGAACTGTCAGAAATAGACTATTTCTGACAGTTCTGGGACAATCACTCCATACAGCTGTTTCAACCGCTGTATGGAGGGAATGTCATGGAACTGTCAGAAATAGACTATTAATGACAGTTCTGGGACTGTCCTTCCATACAGCGGTTGAAACATTGTATGTATTTGTTTCCATAAATGGATCCATTTATGGAAACAAATACATACAATGTTTCAACCGCTGTATGGAAGGACAGTCCCAGAACTGTCAGAAATAGTCTATTTCTGACAGTTCTGGGACATTCACTCCATACAGCTGTTTCAACCGCTGTATGGAGGGAATGTCATGGAACTGTCAGAAATAGACTATTAATGACAGTTCTGGGACTGTCCTTCCATACAGCGGTTGAAACATTGTATGTATTTGTTTCCATAAATGGATCCATTTATGGAAACAAATACATACAATGTTTCAACCGCTGTATGGAAGGACAGTCCCAGAACTGTCATTAATAGTCTATTTCTGACAGTTCCATGACATTCCCTCCATACAGCGGTTGAAACAGCTGTATGGAGTGAATGTCCCAGAACTGTCAGAAATAGACTATTTATGACAGTTCTGGGACAATCACTCCATACAGCTGTTTCAACCGCTGTATGGAGGGAATGTCATGGAACTGTCAGAAATAGACTATTAATGACAGTTCTGGGACTGTCCTTCCATACAGCGGTTGAAACATTGTATGTATTTGTTTCCATAAATGGATCCATTTATGGAAACAAATACATACAATGTTTCAACCGCTGTATGGAAGGACAGTCCCAGAACTGTCAGAAATAGTCTATTTCTGACAGTTCTGGGACATTCACTCCATACAGCTGTTTCAACCGCTGTATGGAGGGAATGTCATGGAACTGTCAGAAATAGACTATTAATGACAGTTCTGGGACTGTCCTTCCATACAGCGGTTGAAACATTGTATGTATTTGTTTCCATAAATGGATCCATTTATGGAAACAAATACATACAATGTTTCAACCGCTGTATGGAAGGACAGTCCCAGAACTGTCATTAATAGTCTATTTCTGACAGTTCCATGACATTCCCTCCATACAGCGGTTGAAACAGCTGTATGGAGTGAATGTCCCAGAACTGTCAGAAATAGACTATTTATGACAGTTCTGGGACATTCACTCCATACAGCGGTTGAAACATTGTATCTATTTTTTTCCATAAATGACATTCTGCAGATACACTTAGAGGAGCGCTGCAGATACACTTTTTGCCGGCTTGGAATTATTCTTATTTTCATCCTACTTCTTCTTTTTCTTCTTATGAGGATGAGGATGAAGAAGAAGAAGTAGGATGAAAATAAGATTAATTCCAAGCCGGCAAAAAGTGTATCTGCAGCGCTCCTCTAAGTGTATTTGCAGAATGTCATTTATGGAAAAAAATAGATACAATGTTTCAACCGCTGTATGGAAGGACAGTCCCAGAACTGTCAGAAATAGTCTATTTCTGACAGTTCTGGGACATTCACTCCATACAGCTGTTTCAACCGCTGTATGGAGGGAATGTCATGGAACTGTCAGAAATAGACTATTAATGACAGTTCTGGGACTGTCCTTCCATACAGCGGTTGAAACATTGTATGTATTTGTTTCCATAAATGGATCCATTTATGGAAACAAATACATACAATGTTTCAACCGCTGTATGGAAGGACAGTCCCAGAACTGTCATTAATAGTCTATTTCTGACAGTTCCATGACATTCCCTCCATACAGCGGTTGAAACAGCTGTATGGAGTGAATGTCCCAGAACTGTCAGAAATAGACTATTTATGACAGTTCTGGGACATTCACTCCATACAGCGGTTGAAACATTGTATCTATTTTTTTCCATAAATGACATTCTGCAGATACACTTAGAGGAGCGCTGCAGATACACTTTTTGCCGGCTTGGAATTATTCTTATTTTCATCCTACTTCTTCTTTTTCTTCTTATGAGGATGAGGATGAAGAAGAAGAAGTAGGATGAAAATAAGATTAATTCCAAGCCGGCAAAAAGTGTATCTGCAGCGCTCCTCTAAGTGTATTTGCAGAATGTCATTTATGGAAAAAAATAGATACAATGTTTCAACCGCTGTATGGAAGGACAGTCCCAGAACTGTCATAAATAGTCTATTTCTGACAGTTCTGGGACATTCACTCCATACAGCTGTTTCAACCGCTGTATGGAGGGAATGTCATAGAACTGTCAGAAATAGACTATTAATGACAGTTCTGGGACTGTCCTTCCATACAGCGGTTGAAACATTGTATGTATTTGTTTCCATAAATGGATCCATTTATGGAAACAAATACATACAATGTTTCAACCGCTGTATGGAAGGACAGTCCCAGAACTGTCATTAATAGTCTATTTCTGACAGTTCCATGACATTCCCTCCATACAGCGGTTGAAACAGCTGTATGGAGTGAATGTCCCAGAACTGTCAGAAATAGACTATTTCTGACAGTTCTGGGACAATCACTCCATACAGCTGTTTCAACCGCTGTATGGAGGGAATGTCATGGAACTGTCAGAAATAGACTATTAATGACAGTTCTGGGACTGTCCTTCCATACAGCGGTTGAAACATTGTATGTATTTGTTTCCATAAATGGATCCATTTATGGAAACAAATACATACAATGTTTCAACCGCTGTATGGAAGGACAGTCCCAGAACTGTCAGAAATAGTCTATGTCTGACAGTTCTGGGACATTCACTCCATACAGCTGTTTCAACCGCTGTATGGAGGGAATGTCATGGAACTGTCAGAAATAGACTATTAATGACAGTTCTGGGACTCTGACAGTTCCATGACATTCCCTCCATACAGCGGTTGAAACAGCTTTATGGAGTGAATGTCCCAGAACTGTCAGAAATAGACTATTTCTGACAGTTCTGGGACAATCACTCCATACAGCTGTTTCAACCGCTGTATGGAGGGAATGTCATGGAACTGTCAGAAATAGACTATTAATGACAGTTCTGGGACTCTGACAGTTCCATGACATTCCCTCCATACAGCGGTTGAAACAGCTGTATGGAGTGAATGTCCCAGAACTGTCAGAAATAGACAGAAACTGTCACAGAACTGTCCTTCTTCTCATCCTTCTCCTTCTTCTCATCCTTCTTCTCATCCTTCTTCTCATCCTTCTTCTCATCCTTCTCCTTCTTCTCATCCTTCTCCTTCTTCTCATCCTTCTCCTTCTCCTTCTTCTCATCCTTCTCCTTCTTCTCATCCTTCTCCTTCTTCTCATCCTTCTCCTTCTCCTTCTTCTCATCCTTCTCCTTCTCCTTCTTCTCATCCTTCTCCTTCTCCTTCTTCTCATCCTTCTCCTTCTCCTTCTTCTCATCCTTCTCCTTCTCCTTCTTCTCATCCTTCTCCTTCTCCATCTTCTCATCCTTCTCCTTCTCCTTCTTCTCATCCTTCTCCTTCTCCTTCTTCTCATCCTTCTCCTTCTCCATCTTCTCATCCTTCTCCTTTTCCTTCTTCTCATCCTTCTCCTTCTGCTTCTCCTTCTCCTTCTTCTCATCCTTCTCCTTCTTCTCATCCTTCTCCTTCTTCTCATCCTTCTCCTTCTCCTTCTTCTCATCCTTCTCCTTCTTCTCATCCTTCTCCTTCTTCTCATCCTTCTCCTTCTTCTCACCCTTCTCCTTCTCCTCATCCTTCTCCTTCTTCTCATCCTTCTCCTTCTCCTTCTTCTCATCCTTCTCCTTCTCCTTCTTCTCATCCTTCTCCTTCTCCATCTTCTCATCCTTCTCCTTCTCCTTCTTCTCATCCTTCTCCTTCTTCTCATCCTTCTCCTTCTCCTTCTTCTCATCCTTCTCCTTCTTCTCATCCTTCTCCTTCTCCTCATCCTTCTCCTTCTCCTTCTTCTCATCCTTCTCCTTCTCCTTCTTCTCATCCTTCTCCTTCTTCTCATCCTTCTCCTTCTCCTTCTTCTCATCCTTCTCCTTCTTCTCATCCTTCTCCTTCTCCTTCTCCTTCTCTTTCCTCATCTCCAAGGGCATTTAAATTAAAGGTACAGTGTTCTGCACTAATTTAAAGGCTCTCTGAAGCCTAGAAACCCTTTTTATAAGTCATCTTCGTAGCGAAGAAATTCGCATCGAATCGAATTTCACACTGGAATTCGCCGAATCAGCCGAATCGAATTTTTGAGAAATTCGCTCATCTCTAGTTAAAACACACACACCTGTTTTGGGTTTACTGGTTTCAAGAAGCACTGTCTGATGTGAACCATGCTTCGCAGAAAAGAGCTCTCAGAAGACCTACGATCAAGAATTGTTGACTTGCATGAAGCTGGAAAGGGTTACAAAAGTATCTCCAAAAGCCTTGATGTTCATGTGTCCACGGTAAGACAGACTGTCTACAAATGGAGAAAGTTTAGCACTGTTGCTACTCTCCCTAGGCGAGGTCGTCCTGTAAAAATGACTGCAAGAGCACAGCGCAGAATGCTGCATGAGGTAAAGAAGAATCCCAGAGTGTCAGCTAAAGACCTACAGAAATCTCTGGCACATGCTAACATTTTTGTTGACACATCTACAATAAGGAAAAGATTAAACAAGAATGGAGTACATGGGAGGACACCACGGAGGAAGCCATTGCTGTCCAAAAAGAAGATTGCAGCACGTTTGAAGTTTGCAAAAGAGCACCTGGATGTTCCACAGCACTACTGGCAGAATATACTGTGGACAGATGAAACCAAGATTGAGTTGTTTGGGAAGAACACACAACACTATGTGTGGAGAAAAAAAGGCACAGCACACCAACATCAAAACCTCATCCCCACTGTGAAACATGGCGGAGGGAGCATCATGGTTTGGGGCTGCTTTGCTGCCTCAGGGCCTGGACGGATTGTTGTCATTGATGGGAAAATGAATTCCAGAGTTTATCAAGACATTTTGCAGGAAAACGTACGACCATCTGTCCGCCAACTGAAGCTCCGCAGAGGATGGGTGATGCAACAGGACAATGACCCAAAGCATACAAGTAATTCAACAAAACAATGGCTGCAACAGCACAGAATACGCCTTCTGGAGTGGCCCAGTCAGAGTCCTGACCTCAACCCGATTGAAATGCTGTGGTATGACCTTAAGAGAGCGATTCACACCAGACATCCCAAGAATATTGCTACACTGAAACAGTTTTGTGAAGAGGAGTGGTCCAAAATTACTCCAGATCATTGTGCAGGTCTGATCTGCAACTACAGGAAACGTTTGGTTGAGGTTATTGCTGCCAAAGGAGGGTCAACCAGTTATTAAGTCCAAAGGTTCACATACTTTTTCCTCCCTGCACTGTGAATGTTTACATGTTATGTGTAATTAAACCATGGCAACATCTAATGTTTGTGTAGTATTATGTTCAGCAGACTGTGTTCTTCTATTGTTGTGACTTAGATGACGTTCAGAGCACATTTTATGCCCAATTCATGCAAAACTCCACGTAATCCCAAGGGGTTCACATACTTTTTCTTGCAACTGTATATCAATGGATAGGTTAAAGGCAGGTGTGCCTGGCGGAGCCCATCCCTCCTTAAAGGTACAGGGATGCACATGATGCCCAGCTATACCAAAATGACAGCAAAGGCATCCAGTGCATCCTTGCATCCAAATTAGCCAACTGCACAAAGAATGGCAACAGTCCCAACCTATAACCAACCTTAGCAGCAAGGTACTCATGGAAGGGCGATGCACATCGCAAACAAACACAAACATGTATTTGCAAATGTGTGCAAACAAAACCCTCTGTTTTTAATGCAAACTGTTAAACAGGGCCAAATTGGTTGTTTTGCAGGCTGGCTGGTAAATGTTGCTGGGAAATCCTTTGTTTTGCGAGTCTAAAGTAGCACTTTAGAGAGGACAGAATGAAAATTGAAAAACGTGTCTGTCAACCTATGGTGTGTTGGACAATTTGGGATGGGAATGATGGCCATATACCAGTAAGACAGTTAAAAGTTTGTGAAGAGTTTCTGCACCAAAGTTTGAGATACAAATGGTTTACGCAACACACCTGCTGCAGTTATTGTTTTTCTTCTATTCGTATAAAAATGCTGCATTTTAATTGGTTCAAACAACCCCACCAAATACTTTAGAGGGTCAGTTCTCAAAAAAATGCTATTTGAGTTTTCTTGAACAAATGACAATACTTAAGCTATGTAGCGCTACCCCCGCAGGAGCGACATGGTAATTTAGGATCTCCATTTTGCGCATCAACTCCAAGAAAAACCTCAGCCCTTCTGACAGACCTGGTTGAATGAAAGTTACTGCAGGCACTTATAGTAGCATGGATAACTTGACCTTGTCTGTAAATCAGTATCAGGAAATAAACATAACATTTTAGTGGTAAATCAACCCATTGTATTGGTATGAATTAGAATAAGTGGTGGTATGAGCATAAATGAGCACACAGAAGGTATGTACAGACAGTCCTCTCAACAGTGAAATCACTATGCCAAGGTAACTTAGAATAGACTTCTGTACCACTAGAATAAAATGAAGTCAAGAATCAGCAAAGTCAGCAATAAACAGTGCATGTAATCCTTAACTGCAATGTAAATAACAGTACTATAAATAGTTTAGAGTGCACTCTAGGAGAATAGCTAGGTTATAGTACAATGTCCCCTGAGGTACCTCTTAGCATAAGTAATAGGTGTAGCAGTTGTAAAGGGGCAGTCTTTAGTCCCAACTCTTCTGCCAGCTAGTGTTGGGGCCCATTTGGACCATTGGTGCACATGAGTATAGTCCCAGTCACACCTGCACGCAGAAAATAAGGCTACTAGATGGCTGTATGGTAATTTCCTAAAGGGCTCAGTCTCTTTCTCTAGCACCAGATAGTAAATTCCCACATCAGCAGCTTACCTGTCCCAGCTTTATTGCAGCTCACCATCCAGTCACACACATCGGTTAGTCCACTCTCTGCTCTGCACCCAGGTGATGTCACGTCTATGATAGTGAGCTCTATAAAACCACATCTTGGGTTTCCCCAGGGCATGGAATCTAAGCCCCAGCCTGCTTGTTCACCAGGGCCCCTGATGGTGGGGATGGACTTGGAGCAAGCTGGAACCAGGTCACGGCCCCCAGGTACACCCAGCTGAGGTAGAGGAGACAGCTAAAGGGAGCAGGGTACACCAGGAGTAGACACAGGAGATCCAGTTGGAAAGCCGAGGTCAGGACAGGCGGAAAACTAGCGATGACAGGAACAAGCCAGGGTCGGTACACGGGCAGACAATACAGGAGGAATGTCAGGGACGAAGCCGGGGTCTGTACACAGATATACTAAACGGATTCTCAGCAGAACACAGCGGAGCTCCAACAACAAACGTTGCTCAGGCAATGTGGCCCAGTCTGAGCACATCTTAAATAGACAGGCAGACAAGGAGGTGGGACAGGAAGTGATGGAAGGGAAGAACATAAGACCCAGGGAATAGCAGACGACTCCCATAGGTGAGCACAGAACAACACACATGTGAAGGAATCAAGGGCAGCATGGAGGTAAGTGTAACACACAAGAGGCTGCAAGCTAACTTGTGACAGTACCCCCCCCTCTTAAGAGGTCTCCCCACTTTTTTACGGATACTCTTGGTAGAGAGCCAAACCTTGTCTCCCGGGAAATATTTGGGACTCACCCGGTAATGACAATTTGCAGCTACTTTGTACTTAGAAGCTGACAGATGTAAGCTCTTGGAAACATTTGCCTCAGAAGAAGTAAGAATAGGAGAACATACGACAGGAAGCTGGACTGGAGCAGACACCAATAACCGGGATGAAGGGTCTGGTGAGGAGGCTGCCAGGGAGGGCCCAGGGGTGGGCGTAAAGGCTTTGATTTGCATAGTGGGCAAGACAGGCTTTGCGGAACAGGAACCTGAGGTAATACAAGGAACAGAGGGCACTGTAGGATGTATGGGGACAGGACAGGGGACAGAAGGCACGGTAGGGTGTAGGGGGGCAGGGCAAGGAACAGAGGGTTCAGTAGCTACTAATGTGGAACCCACGGCTGGCTCCAAAGCAGCTGAAGGGAGTTTTGGGGTCTCAGCATGTAGGGCACATGAATCTGGGAACTCAGATGGTACAGAGGTCACAGATGTTGGGACCTCCACCCATCCAGAAGGTCGCGATATAGGAGCTCTGAGCTGCAACATATGTAAAGGGACCAAAGATTTGCGCAGCAAAGAGGGCAAGGAACTAGAGGCGGACAGCACCGGAAGGGGGCCGTAATAGGAGTAGGCAGGGGAGCAGCCTTACTACACGAAACATCTTGTAAGGTCTGGCAATGTTGAGGGAGCATCGGAGAGGTGGTGGCCACAGCCACAGGTACAGTGCGAGGTGGGCGGACAGAGCAAGGCCTAATTAGATGACCTTCAGCCCCACAGTAAAAACAGGACTAAAAGAACCCACTGGAGGGTGACGTGGATGATCCCTTTCCAGATCTTGCTCCTGGAAGCGGATATTGATCTGGATGCTAAGAGCAATCAAGTCATCCAGGGAGGAGGGTATGGTTCTCCCAGCTAGTTCGTCCTTAATACGGTCTGCTAGACCCTGCCAAAAGGTTGCAGAGAGGGCTTCATTATTCCATGCCAGTTCCGAGGCTAAGGTGCAAAACAGAACTGCATATTGTCCAACAGTCCTGCTACCTTGACGAAACAGAAGAAGAGCTCCTACAGCAGATGAAGTCCTGCTGGGCACATTGAACTTTTTCCGGAAAGCTTGAAGGAAGGCTGGAAGACTGGAGATAGTGTGGTCTTGACGCTCCCACAGTGGCGAGGCCCAAGCCAGTGCTTCACCTGAAAGAAGGGAGATCATATATGCCACCTTGGAACGATTGGTAGGGAAATGTTCAGCTGCTAATTCAAAATGAATCGAGCACTGATTGATGAAGCCTCTACAGGCCTTAGGATCACCAGAAAAGTGAGGTGGTGGAGGCAGCTGGAGTCTCGAAGGACCGTGCTCCACTGGGGGAACAACGGAAGGTGGAGCAGCGGGAACCGGAGCAGAGGGTGAGGAAGTGGACGCAATCTGTAGCTGATCCATCCGGGAGGAGAGTTCCTGCAGACAGCGCATGATTTGTTCTTGGAAGGCCTGTTGGACCTCGACTCTCAGCGCCAAAGCCTGAAGTTGTTCCAGGACAGGCTGCGGTGTCTCTGAAGAGCTCATGGCCTGAGGAATAACTGTCACGTCTATGGTAATGAGCTCTATAAAACCACAGCTTGGGGTTCCCCAGGGCGTGGAATCTAAGCCCCAGCCTGCTTGTTCACCAGGGCCCCTGATTGTGGGGATGGACTTGGAGCAAGCTGGAACCAGGTCACGGCCCCCAGGTACACCCAGCTGAGGTAGAGGAGACAGCTAAAGGGAGCAGGGTACACCAGGAGTAGACACAGGAGATCCAGTTGGAAAGCCGAGGTCAGGACAGGCGGAAAACTAGCGATGACAAGCCAGGGTCGGTACACGGGCAGACAATACAGGAGGAATGTCAGGGACGAAGCCGGGGTCGGTACACAGATATACTAAACGGATTCTCAGTAGAACACAAGGGAGCTCCAACAACAAACATTGCTCAGGCAATGTGGCCCAGTCTGAGCACATCTTAAATAGACAGGCAGACAAGGAGGTGGGACAGGAAGTGATGGAAGGGAAGAACATAAAACCCAGGGAATAGCAGACGATGCCCATAGGTGAGCACAGAAGAACACACGGAATCAAGGGCAGCATGGAGGTAAGTGTAACACACAAGCTAACTTGTGACAGGTGAGTATGTCTGTTGAATTCAAGACTCCAGATCCTGCTCAGGCAGCCAATATGCAACGGTGATGGTGCGCCTTTGACAGTGATGTGTACTTTCTGGTCCTCCTCAGGGCAAGAGCATGCTGTGTGCTGTATGGCTTGAGAAAATTCAGCTTATCCCCTCGTCCTGGCAGTCTCCTCTCTGGGGAATTTAGTTCAAAAGCTCTTGATTACAAATTAAAGTCTCTCCTCAGGATTACAGTTGCCACAGGGCAGTGCTGCCTGGCTCAGTCTATTGAACCCTTCCTCAGCAGTTCCCTCTTACTGAGCTGTTAACCAGTTCAGTGCTGCAGGGCAGCAGCTACAGAGAGCAGCTGTAACCAGTGTTTCTCTTACTCTCCATTCTTAGATGAGCACCTGGCTACAGTTATAAAGCGTCAGTTCCAAAAAACTGATATTTGAGTTTTTGGTAGATTTGGTGGTTATACCACCGGACAATGTCTTCTATTTCTTGGGGTCTTCCTTGGGGAGATCTTTGTGCTGAGCTCCTGGTTATGCATTGTTGCTTTGTTCATTAATAGGGGCTCCCATTCTCTCTGTCGGGTTCTTTTTTCTTCTATATTATGGAGAATGTTCCTGAAGGAACTGGGACACACAAAGTTGGACATGGCATTTATTTCTCCAAAATGGACAGGAAAAGTTGGCAAGAGAGCAGAGAGATCTCGCTGTTGGAATATCCAAGACCTTTATAAAAGCCAGGGGCTAACTCAGCTCAGCAGCCTCTGCTCAAAACTCAAATATCACTTTTGGGTGGACTTTAGTGATATAAAAAAATGAGAAGGTGAAACATTGACCAAGTTTGTATGATAATGGAGGACATGGGTGACAATAACTGAAAGGAAGGAAAGAAGGAATTTGTGTGGACACCACAGTCCATCTCAGTGTGGCACAACAGATGGCCATAGTGTGGGAAACTAGTTGATTCTTTTATTCAGTTGATTCTTTTTCATTCAAAACTTACTTCCACCAGATTGCAAATCTTCAATAAACGTCTCAAAAAAATGCTCTCTTGTATTTCATGACTTTCCTTCTCTTTTCCACAGATCAAAACTACACCGCGTTGCAAATTTATGAAAATTGTGATTTTGTATTTGTTGTGATCGAATCCTTCCGCATCATCTGTCTCATCATCCTCATTGTCCTGCTGGGCCTCACATTAAAGAAAATTTGTGAGAGTGGACCTAGAACTAGATAAATGCTTTCCTGTTAAAAGCCTACAAGTAATGTAAAGTGTAAACCTCATTTGTCAAATAGTTGTCACATGGGAGGCTTGTAAGGTGGAGACAGCCTGTAAGGATGTTATTCCACTTCACAGCTTGGTGTCATTTGCAAAAATTGAAATGGTACTTTTAATCCCAGACCCTATATTGTTTATAAATATATTAAAAAGTAAGGGTCCCAACACTGAGCCTTGGGGTACACCACTGACAACCCTAGACCATTCAGAGTATGATTCATTAGCCACTACTCTCTGAATACCATCTTTCAGCCAGTTTTCTATCCATTTACATTCAGATTTTTCCAAGCCTGTAGACTTTACCTGACACATTAGCCATGTGTGGGGAACTGTGTCAAAAGCTTTTGCAAAATCCAAGTATACCACGTCCACCGCCACCCCTCTGTCCAAGTATACCACGTCCACCGCCACCCCTCTGTCCAAGTATACCACGTCCATCGCCACCCCTCTGTCCAAGTATACCACGTCCACCGCCACCCCTCTGTCCAAGTATACCACGTCCACCGCCACCCCTCTGTCCAAGTATACCACGTCCACCGCCACCCCTCTGTCCAAGTATACCACGTCCACCGCCACCCCTCTGTCCAAGGTTTTGCTCACCTCCTCACAAAAAGAAATCAGATTTGTTTGACAACTTCTGTCTTTCATGAATCCATGTCTGTTGCTTAAAGTATAGTTTTCTGGCAAAAAATCTTCTATGTGGTCTTTTATTAAACTCTTAAAGTGGAACTTCAGGTAATAAACAAAAAAGGGTGAACAGGCAGGATTTTTAATGCAGAGAAGACATGCCAATGACAGCAACCGACGTTTGGGACCCGGAAGCTGGCCGCCTAAAGCTGGGCAGGGAGCTTGGGGACAGTGCATCCTGGGATCAAATATGAGTGTAGTTTCTCTTTAAGAAGTTAAACTAACCAATTTGTAGTTACTTGGTAAAGACATTGATCCTCTTTATAATACTGGCAACACATTGGCCTTACGCCAATCTAGTGATATCATGCCAGTCATTAAAAAGCCTCTAAAAGTAGAAACAATGGCTTTGAAATGGCAGAGCTCAACTCTTTGAGGACACATGGGTGTATGCCATCTGGCCCAGGTGCTTTATTCACCTTTATTTTGTCTAAATGTTTCAGGACCATATCATTTTGAGCCATTGTGGTTCTTTTGGGATTCCTTATCACAGTGTTCCACTTGCCATCCTCTGATCTTCTCTCCAGGTGGATGGAGCCATCTTTGTTCAGGCATCATTTGAGGTCACTGTCTACTTCCTTAATTGAGATCTTGGCTCAGAAATCATGTAGATCCTGGATTTTGTGCAGGTACTGACTGTGTTTACAAATGTCTGACACAGATCACCCCTTGTTGTTGCTTTGCACATTGTGACTTGTTCCAAGGATACAGTGTAATTAGTGGGGGGGGGGGGCGGGAATGGTTCTTCTTTCCTGCAGCAGACTGATGACATAAGTCACTAATCTCGAGCTCAAAGACTACTTTTTAACCGTCTCCCGCCCGCCATATTGACAAATGACGGACAAGCAGGAGCTCTTTTGTTCTGGGAGGACAGACTACCTCTGTGACCAAGCCCCGATGGGTGGAGCAAAATGCATCAGTGGGCGTGGCAGTATGGCGGCTGAGGCCATTCCTCAACATTGGACTCCTGGGGTTGGTTGAGCAGTGTCCATCCCTTCACTTGTATTGGCTGACACTCTCCCCTCTTCTCACTTGCCAATGGGGTGATCCTTTTCCTTACATCCATAGCTTGGAGAGACACCATAAAGTATACTTTTCAATATGTCCTCCCACTGTAGCCGCACATGCACGCCCCCGTGGGCTCACAGAGGTGCGATTGGTGGTGCACTGTGTCCATAGAACACAGCAGATCACCAATCGCGGTAAAGAGCCGATGATGTACAGTAGATTCTTTATCATGTGTCCATTCATCAGTGCCCTGATTATCAGTGCAGCCCCATCAGTGCCCATTAGTGCTGCCTCTCATTGCCCATAAGTACTGCCTTTCAGTGCCCATCAGTGATGCCTCTCAGTGTCCATCAATGCTGCCTATAAGTGCCCATCATTGCTGCCTATCAGTGCCCATAAGTGATGCCTATCAATGCCCATCAGTGCCATCTATCAGTGCCTCCTCATCAGAGCAGTCTATTATTACCCATCAATGCTGCCCATCAGTGCCTCTCAGTGCTCATCAGTGCCGCGTATCAGTGCCCATCATTGCCGCCTATCAGTGCTGCCTATCAGTGCCACCTATCAATGCCTATCAGTGCTGCCTATCAGTGCCCAGCCCATCAGTGCCATATATCAGTGCCCATCATTGCCGCTTATCAGTGCCACCTATCAATGCCTATCAGTGCTGCCTATCAGTGCCCAGCCCATCAGTGCCTTATATCAGTTCCCATCAGTGACGCCTGTCGGTGCCCATCAATCCCTCCTCATCAGTGCAGCCTCATCAGCGCACATCAATGAAGGAGAAAAATTACTTATTTCGAAAATTTCAGAACAGAAACTAAGAAAACCTTTTTTTCCCCCAAATGTTTTATCTTTTTTTGTTTGTTTGTTTAGCAAAAATAAATACCACCAAAAGAGAACTCCATTTGTCTCAAAAAAAATTATAAAAATTTCATTTGGGTACAGTGTTGCATGGATGAGAAATGGTCATTCAAAGTGCGACATTGAAAGCTGAAAATTGGCCTGGGCAGGAAGGAGGTGAAAGTGCTCGGTAGGCAAGTGGGTAATAAAAGGTAGAATTTTTCTATATTATTGCTCTATATTGTGGAATGTCAGGAACCATTACTAAAAGGTCCACTATAAGAATCTTTAGATTGTAAGCTCATATGGGCAGGACCATCTCTCATTGTTTCTTGTTATTTCTCATCTACTATGTACTATTGTTAGTAACATGATACACTTTGTATTATCTATACTACCCTCCCATGTTATATCTGTTACATTGCCCACCTCCACAGACAGTGGTGGTAGTATATAATATGCAATAAAAATGAATTCATACAAGTGTGTGTTTCCTATGTGTCTTCTGGGCATGTTTCTTTTATAGTGCTTTGCTTTACTCATAGGTGGTTATAGGTACTTTTCAGGAAGGGAATTGGAAAGGTATATATCTAAGATACAGTGGTACCTCGGTTTGCGAATTTAATGCATTCTCTAGGACGTTTCGTATTGCGAAAACTTTGTAATTCAAAATGTGGTTTCCAATAGGAATGCACTGAAATCCAATTAATCCGTTCTGGAGGTCAGAAAAAAAGTAAAAAAAAAAGTATTTTATCTGTTCAAAACTCTTTATAAAAAAGTACACTTTAAAGGCAAAAATACTGTACAGGGACAGGGAAAATTTCCAGAATGGCTCCAAAACTCGATGCAAAAACTGCCTCCGCACTTGACACCACGTGCTACCCACAGACTCCAACATGTACGGGGACGGCGCTATAAACCTCCCAGCCACAATTCATCCTGCGGAAACTTGCTTCGTATTGTGAAAAAAATTTGTAAACTGAGGCATTATTTTCAATGGATTTTCATTCGCAAACCGAAAATTACATTAACTGAGGCATTCGTAAACCGAGGCACCACTGTATATACAATGCTTCATGAGAACACTACTAAATTACCATACATGGAAAAATGGGAACTAGATTTAGATGAAACGCTGGAGGCAGCAGGTTGGGGGAAATGATCTCAATGTGCTTCTAAATCTTAAATTAATACCTCAATTATAAAGTTTTTTTTAGGTGGTATTTGGTACCAGTGTGCCTGGCGTTCTCCATCCCGGGGGTCTCCTCTGTTTTCCGTGGCTATGGAAAGGAGGGAATGGTTCTTTACGCCTGGTGGACCTGAGTTAAAGTGAAACGGTTTTGGATCCGCACATATGATTTCATTTACTCTCTCCCCCAGGTGAATTTAGTGAAATCTCCGCAGCAGGCCCTATTAGGGAGGCTGGTGAAGGGGGTACCGGGATGGGCGAGACGCCTGATCGCATTCTAGGATATCCATTGCACGCTCCCGGAAAGCCCCTACGGTCCAACTTCTAAAGGCCAAGTTGACATGGATTATGATTAATGAATGAATGTCGGCCATTCTCTATGACAAACTGGCGTCCTTTGAAAACAATGTGGGAGTCATAGAAAACTTATCTTTCTGGATCCTCCTGACCTGGCTGGAGGGACTTAAATATAGCGACTGGAGAATGCACATACACCTCCCCACCTTTTTTTTTCTCTTTCTACTTCTTTTTTATCTCCATCCCTTATTTTACCCCTTTTTTGTATCTCTTTTAGGTGATTTGCCTCTCCTGCCATTGTTTATCCTGTGTGTCTTCTTTCAAAAGTGAGTGTCTGACAGCTCGTTAGAAACACATGGAACCAAATGGGCAGTAGCAGCGGCGGACTGACAACTCAAGGCACCCCCTGGCAATAGGGGATCATGGGGCCCCTGTGTCCTTGCCAAACTCAAAAAAGCCTATGAAAAAGGTATAGGGGCATATCATGGGGCCCCCTACTGACCCCGAGCCCTCGGGCAGTGCCCGAGTTTCCAAATGGTTAGTCCGCCCCTGGGCAGTAGTCATATGCATACCACACGCTGAACTGTCCCTCAATTGTCAGTGTATTCCGTTACTGGAGGCCCAGTTATAGTTACGCTGAACATGTTTGAATCTTTTGATTGGTCAGTTATGTTCTTTAGCCAAGCAATAAATACGGAAAGGTTTCTTCACAGTAAGAGCTGTGAAAATGTGGAATAGACTCCCTCAAGAGTTGGTTCTGGCCAGCTCAGTGGATTGCTTTAAAAATGTCCTGGATTCTTTCTTGGATACACAGAATATAAATGGATACTAACATTTATAGGAAAGTTGATCCAGGGAATATCCGATTGCCTCTCGGGGGATCAGGAAGGAATTTTTTCCCCCTGCAGGAGCAATTGGATCATGCTTTGCTGTGTTTTTTTTTGCCTTCCTCTGGATCAACTGTGGGTATAGGATTATAACTTTTTTTTTCTTTTTTTTTTACGGTTGAACTGAATGGACTTTTGTCTTTTTTCAGCCAGACTAACTATGTAACTGTGTAACTATATGGTACATCATCTCTGAATTTCTGTTGAATCTTATCTCTACCCAAATCTATATGTTATACTAGATCAAGAAATGGATGCTGTGACCACTGTGTCTATTGTTTTAACGAATGAATGTCGGCCATCCTCCATGACAAACTGGCTTACTTTGAAAATGTGGGAACCATAGATAACCTATCTTTCTGGGTAAAAATTACAATAAAAATGATTGAAACAGGAGAATTAGAAAGGTACACTCCAGTCAACACATGAAACGTTTGCTTTGATAGGGGAACAATATATAATGTTTGCATGCACAGATGTGCCAAAGGGCCCTGCCCGCCAAAACAGGAGAAGTTGGCGGAGGTTCAGGATTTGCAGATGTTCGGGGAAACCTACGCATGTGAAGATGTTAGGATTGCCACCTCATCCCTTAAACCGGAACACATAATAATGACAGAGGTTCTAAGGCTAATAAATTGCAGATAAGGCACTGAGTTTAATTACCACCTTAATCAGCCGCAGAACCTGTGTCATTAATATGTGTTCGAATTTAAAGGGATGAGGTGACAACCCTAGAAGATGTGCCGCAGGACTCACTCTGGATCTGGAAGCGCCCTGTGGCACATCTGCACATTTGCGGGATGGGGGCTGGAAGCACAAATGTCATTCTCACCTAGGCAAGAAATGCAGAAGTGTGGTTTTGTAGCACAAATAACTGTCATAAATGACTGCCAGTCCCTCCACTGGCCTCCACTCAGTGTCCTACACCCCTCTGCCAATCCCTCCACTCAGTGTCCTCCATCCCTCTCTGCCAATCCCTCCACTGGCCTCCACTCAGTGTCCTCCACCCCTCCCTGCCAATCCCTCCACTGGCCTCCACTCAGTGTCCTCCATCCCTCTCTGCCAATCCCTCCACTGGCCTCCACTCAGTGTCCTCCACCCCTCTCTGCCAATCCCTCCACTGGCCTCCACTCAGTGTCCTCCACCCCTCTCTGCCAATCCCTCCACTGACCTCCACTCAGTGTCCTCCACCCCTCTCTGCCAGTCCCTCCACTGGCCTCCACCCCTCTCTTCTAATCCCTCCACTGGCCTCCATTCAGTGTCCTCCACCCATCTCTGCCAATCCCTCAACTGGCTTCCACTCAGTGTCCTCCACCCCTCTCTTCCAATCCCTCCACTGGCTTCCACTCAGTGTCCTCCACCCCTCCCTTCCAATCCCTTCACTGGCTTCCACTCAGTGTCCTCCACCCCTCTCTGCCAATCCTTCCACTGGCTTCCACTCGCCCAACAAATAAAATTCAAAATACTAACAACAATTTGCAAAGCCATCCACAACTCTGCCCCCAGCTACATCACCAACCTGATCTCAAAATATCTACTAAACTGCTCTCTTCAATCCTCCCAAGACCTCCTGCTCTCTAGTTCCCGTATCGCATCCTCCCATGCTCGCCTCTAGGACTTCTCCCGAGCTTCTCCCATCCTATGGAACTCCCTACCCCAATCTGTCTGGCTAACCCCCAATCTATCCACCTTTTCCCTGAAAACCTTTCTCTTTAAAGAAGCCTATCCTGCTCCTACCTAGTAAACTGCCATTTATTTCCTCCATCAACTCGTCCCTTCCACAGCTATTACCTTTTGTATCACTCAACCCTTCCTCCTGGATTGTAATCTCCCAGGAGTCGGGCCCTCTGATTCCTCTTGTACTAAACTGTATTGTAACTGTAGTGTTTGCCTTCATTTTGTAAAGCGCTGCAGCTACATCACCAACCTGGTCTCAAAGTATCAACCAAACCGCTTTCTTAGATCCTCCCAAGACCCTCTGCTCTCTAGTTCCCATGTCACCTTCTCCCATGCTCGCCTCCAGGACTTACCCTACCCCAATCTGTCTGGCTGTCTCCTAATCTACGCACCCTTAGACGATCCCTGAAAACCTTTCTCTTTATAGAAGCCTATCCTGCTTTTCTAACTAGTAATCTGCCTTTTATTTCCTCCATCAGCTCATACCCCCACAGCTATTATCTTTTGTATCAGTCAACCCTTCCTCTTGTACCAAATTGTATTGTAGCTGTAATGTCTACCTTCATTTTGTAAAGCGCTGAGCAAACTGTTGGCACTATATAAATCCTGTATAATAATAATGTATTTATATATGTATACACAATTGTGAGAGAAGGAAGGAGGTGCTGGGCATTTTCCAGGTACAACTTCTTCCTGGAATCCAGGGACTGAACTAAGAATTACAACAAACATTTGTGAGTGATATTTTATTCTAGGAACCACTTTCTCACCCGGGCAGAAAACAAATCGACATTGTTGCTGCGGGGAGACTTATGCGGTGCACAGGAAAAGGCTGTTTGGCTCCTCCCACTACACCCGGAAGTGTCTGAATACTGTGAATAAGGGGGAAATGTAAGTAAACCATGGTGGATATCGTTGCTGAGGACAGACAGGGGTGAGTGGTGATGACAGACACATCCTGCAGGACTCAGCTGGAGCAATTCATAGAGGCTGCCTAGGAGAACTGGAGGTAAAGGAGAATTAGAGTGTATCCACATCCAAGAACAAACGTAATATGTCACAGCTTACCAATTCTTAGATGTTGTGGCTGCATTAGCTGTTTTTTTTTTTTCCATTTCATCTGGTAATCTTGACAGTAACACACTTCCTATACTAGGGTGACAACACTATGTCAGACACTGTGGACATGATACAAGAGACTGTCAGACACCGCGGACGTGATACAAGAGACGGTCAGACACCGCGGACGTGATACAAGAGACGGTCAGACACCGCGGACGTGATACAAGAGACGGTCAGACACCGCGGACGTGATACAAGAGACGGTCAGACACCGCGGACGTGATACAAGAGACTGTCAGACACCGCGGACGTGATACAAGAGACGGTCAGACACCGCGGACGTGATACAAGAGACGGTCAGACACCGCGGACGTGATACAAGAGACGGTCAGACACCGCGGACGTGATACAAGAGACGGTCAGACACCGCGGACGTGATACAAGAGACGGTCAGAGAGAAAACAGGTGGCACGCACACCTAGTGCATTATCCAAGGTTTATTGTAGGAGTGAAAGAATAATAAAAACATACTCACAGACGAAGCATGTATCTAAAAAGCATAGAAAAATGACAATGGCCACAACGGCAGGCAAGGTGTTCTCACTGTCAGTGCGGTCAAATGGCTGACGCGTTTTGGGGACGAATCCCTTTCCTCAGAGCTGATGACCAACCTCTGATGCTGATGTATGATGAATGGAAAGTAAGAGCCTTGCTGTTGATGCCTGATGGACATGATACAAGAGACGGTCAGAGACTGCGGACATGATACAAGAGATGGTCAGACACTGCGGACATGATACAAGAGATGGTCAGACACTGCGGACATGATACAAGAGATGGTCAGACACTGCGGACATGATACAAGAGACGGTCAGGCACTGCGGACATGATACAAGAGACGGTCAGGCACTGCGGACTTGATACAGGAGACGGTCAGAGACCGCGGACGTGGTACAGGAGACGGTCAGAGACCGCGGACGTGGTACAGGAGACGGTCAGAGACCGCGGACGTGGTACAGGAGACGGTCAGAGACCGCGGACGTGGTACAGGAGACGGTCAGAGACCGCGGACGTGGTACAGGAGACGGTCAGAGACCGCGGACGTGGTACAGGAGACGGTCAGAGACCGCGGACGTGGTACAGGAGACGGTCAGAGACCGCGGACGTGGTACAGGAGACGGTCAGAGACTGCAGACATGTTTGCAGCACACAAAAACTTTATTCGGCAATCACATAATAACAGAAGCAACATTTTGGAGCCCAATTAGTCCTGCGAGGCTCCAAAACGTTGCTTCTGTTATTTTAATGTGATTGCCGAATAAAGTTTTGGACCCCCTCTGGTGATCTGTGGTGTGCTGGTGATATACTTTCACTATGGTTGTCACCCAGGCTGGGCTAACAATACACAATTTTGCCAAAAGTATTGGGCCAGCCCTCCAAATCATTGGATTCAGGTGTTCCAATCACCTCCATGGCCACAGGTGTATAAAATCATCACCTAGGCATGCAGACTGCTTCTACAAACATTTGTGAAAGAATGGGTCGTTCTCAGGAGCTCAGTGATTCCAAGCGTGGTCCCGTGATAGGTTGTCATCTGTGCAATAAGTCCATCTGTGACATTTACTGGCTACTAAATATTCCACGATCAACTGTTAGTGGTATTATAACAAAGTGGAAGCAACTGGGAACAGCAGCAACTCAGCCACAAAGGGGTAGGCCACGAAAAATGACAGAGCAAGGTCAGCGCATGCTGAAGCGCTCAGTGCGCAGAAGTTGCCAACTGTCTGCAGAGTCAATAGCTAAAGACCTCCAAACTTCAAGTGGCCTTCACATTAGCACAACAGTGTGTAGAGAGCTTCATGGAATGGGTTTCCATGGCTGAGCAGCTGCATCCAAGCCTTACATCACCAAGTGCAATACAAAGCGTCGGATGCAGTGGTGTAAAGCACGTCACCACTGGACTCAAGAGCAGTGGAGACTTGTTCTCTGGAGTGACCAATCACGCTTCTCTGTTGGGCAATCCGATGGACGTGTCTGGGTCCATAAAGACAAGGAGGAGTGAGTTTGGGGTGGGGGAACTTGACTGGCCTAAAAATAAAAATGAAAAAAAAACAATATATTCTACACTTTGCTATAAAACATATCCATTAAAAAAAATACAATTTCTTCATACATTTTTGCCAAAATGTATTCTGCTACATGTCTTTGGTAAAAAAAATTCCCAAAAAGTGTATAGTACCGTATTTTTCACTCCATAAGACGCACCTAGGTTTTTGAGGCGAAAAACAAGAAAAAAAAATATTCTGAACCAATGGACTGCAGACACAGTACAGGGGATGACCAGAGACTGCGGACACAATACAGGAGATGGTCAGAGACTGCGGACACAGTACAGGAGATGACCAGAGACTGCGGACACAGTGCAGGAGATGACCAGAGACTGCGGACACAGTGCAGGAGATGACCAGAGACTGCGGACACAGTGCAGGAGATGACCAGAGACTGCGGACACAGTGCAGGAGATGACCAGAGACTGCGGACACAGTGCAGGAGATGACCAGAGACTGCGGACACAGTGCAGGAGATGACCAGAGACTGCGGACACAGTGCAGGAGATGACCAGAGACTGCGGACACAGTGCAGGAGATGACCAGAGACTGCGGACACAGTGCAGGAGATGACCAGAGACTGCGGACACAGTGCAGGAGATGACCAGAGACTGCGGACACAGTGCAGGAGATGGACCAGAGACTGCGGACACAGTGCAGGAGATGGACCAGAGACTGCGGACACAGTGCAGGAGATGGGCCAGAGACTGCGGACACAGTGCAGGAGATGGGCCAGAGACTGCGGACACAGTGCAGGAGATGGGCCAGAGACTGCGGACACAGTGCAGGAGATGGGCCAGAGACTGCGGACACAGTGCAGGAGATGGGCCAGAGACTGCGGACACAGTGCAGGAGATGGGCCAGAGACTGCGGACACAGTGCAGGAGATGGGCCAGAGACTGCGGACACAGTGCAGGAGATGGGCCAGAGACTGCGGACACAGTGCAGGAGATGGGCCAGAGACTGCGGACACAGTGCAGGAGATGGGCCAGAGACTGCGGACACAGTGCAGGAGATGGGCCAGAGACTGCGGACACAGTGCAGGAGATGGGCCAGAGACTGCGGACACAGTGCAGGAGATGGGCCAGAGACTGCGGACACAGTGCAGGAGATGGGCCAGAGACTGCGGACACAGTGCAGGAGATGGGCCAGAGACTGCGGACACAGTGCAGGAGATGGGCCAGAGACTGCGGACACAGTGCAGGAGATGGGCCAGAGACTGCGGACACAGTGCAGGAGATGGGCCAGAGACTGCGGACACAGTGCAGGAGATGGGCCAGAGACTGCGGACACAGTGCAGGAGATGGGCCAGAGACTGCGGACACAGTGCAGGAGATGGGCCAGAGACTGCGGACACAGTGCAGGAGATGGGCCAGAGACTGCGGACACAGTGCAGGAGATGGGCCAGAGACTGCGGACACAGTGCAGGAGATGGGCCAGAGACTGCGGACACAGTGCAGGAGATGGGCCAGAGACTGCGGACACAGTGCAGGAGATGGGCCAGAGACTGCGGACACAGTGCAGGAGATGGGCCAGAGACTGCGGACACAGTGCAGGAGATGGGCCAGAGACTGCGGACACAGTGCAGGAGATGGGCCAGAGACTGCGGACACAGTGCAGGAGATGGGCCAGAGACTGCGGACACAGTGCAGGAGATGGGCCAGAGACTGCGGACACAGTGCAGGAGATGGGCCAGAGACTGCGGACACAGTGCAGGGAATGACCAGAGACTGCTGACCTTTGAGGAGGGAGGGGGAGCGGGTACCTGAATTTGACAGGTACCCGCTCCACTTCCGCGGAGTTGTCCTTCGCTCTTCTTCCCGGGCCGGCTTCTGTGACAGCCGGGTGCCCACTGCGCATGTGCGAGAAGCGCTGCGCTTTGTGAATGGCCCGGCGCCTTCTGGGACCTGTCATGTGTCCCAGAAGACACCGGACCATTCACAAAAGCGCAGCACATGCGCAGTGGGCACCCGGCTGTCACAGAAGCCAGCGCGGGAAGACTGTGCAGCGCTGGAGCGAGGAACAGGTAAGGCCCTGCAAGAGAGAACAGCTGAGCGGCTGGCCCGGTATTCTGACACGGTGGCGGCAGAAATACCGGACTGGCCGCTTTATATTCGCTCCATAAGACGCACTGACATTCCCCCCCCTTTTTTTGGGGGGAAAAAGTGCGTCTTATGGAGCGAAAAATACGGTAATTGGTTTGCATGAAAATTATAGCATCTAAAAATGGCGGTATATATACGGGAATTTTATTACTTTTATATACTAGTAATGGTGGCGATCAGCGACTTATAGCAGGATTGCGATAGTACAGCGGGCATTCTGACACAGGGTGGGAACTGACTAACTGCCACTGACCTCTCCAGTGACACTAATACAGTGATACGTGCTAATAAAAGCCCTGATGCTATACTAATCACACTAGGCAGGAAAGGGTTAACATCTGGGGCGATAAAAGGGTTAACTGTGTATTAGGAAGTGATTAGACTGTGTACTGTGTTGTGTTTTTCTAGGGGATGTGCTGGCTTTTATCTCCCTAATTACAGACAGAAAAAAAAAAAAAAGGATGTCCCCATTGACAAGAGATAGATCTGTGTTGTTTACACTCACTGATCTCTCTCCTGTCAGCTGATCACCGAGTCCCAGCCATGAACCGCTGGCCAGGACCCGATGATTGACACCTACGGAAGCCAATGACAGTGCAGGTAGGACAGTGCACACTCTACCGGTGTGCTAAATCGTGTATGACACACACTACACACACGCGCACAAAAAAGTCTACACACCTCTGTTAAAAATGTCAGGTTTCTGTGATGTAAAAAAATGAGACACAGATAAATCATTTCAGAACTTTTTCCACCTTTAATGTGACCTAAAAACTGTACAACTCAGTTCAACAACAAACTGAAATCTTTTAGATGGAGGTAAGTAAAAATAGAAAACTAAAATAATATGGTTGCATAAGTGTGCACACCCTTACACTAATAATTTGAAGCACCTTTTGATTTGATTCCAGTTCTCCGTCTTTTTGGTTATGAGTCTATCAGCATGGCACATCCTGACTTGGCAATATTTGCCCACTCTTCCTTGCAAAAACACTCCAAATCTGTCAGATTGCGATGACATCTCCTGTGCACAGCCCTTTTCAGATCACCCCACAGATTTACAATCAGATTCAGGTCTGGGCTCTGGCTGGGCCATTCCAAAACTTGAATCTTCTTC
The DNA here is from genome assembly GCF_062004578.1 of Staurois parvus. Lineage (NCBI taxonomy): Eukaryota > Metazoa > Chordata > Amphibia > Anura > Ranidae > Staurois > Staurois parvus. The sequence continues at coordinate 2,319,829 of NW_028318929.1, forward strand.
TGGTGAAGCCATTTCTTTGTTGATTTGGATGTATGCTTTGGGTCGTTGTCATGCTGAAAGATGAACTTCCTCTTCATGTTCAGCTTTCTAGCAGAAGCCTGAAGGTTTTGTGCCAATATTGACTGGTATTTGGAACTGTTCATAATTCCCTCTACCTTGACTAAGGCCCCAGTTCCAGCTGAACAAACACAGCCCCAAAGCATGATGCCGCCACCACCATGTTTCACTGTGGGTATGGTGTCCTTTAGGCGATGTGCAGTGTTGTTTTTGCACCAAACATATCTTTTGGAATTCTGGCCAAAAAGTTCAACCTTGGTTTCATCAGACCAGAACACATTTTCCCACATGCTTTAGAGAGATTGCAGATCTGTTTTTGCAAAATTTAGTCGGACTTGGATGTTTTCTTCGTAAGAGAAGCTTCCGTCTTGCCACTCTACCCCATAGCCCAGATATATGAAGAATACGGGAGATTGTTGTCACATGTACCACACAGCCAGTACTTGCCAGATATTCCTGCAGCTCCTTTAATGTTGCTGTAGGCCTCTTGGCAGCCTCCCAGACCAGTTTTCTTCTCGTTTTTTCATCAATTTTGGAGGTACGTCCAGTTCTTGGTAATGTCTCTGTTGTGCTATATTTTCTCCACTTGATGAGGCCTGTCTTCACTGTGTTCCATGGTATATCTAATGCCTTGGAAATTCTTTTGTACCCTTCTCCTGACTGATACCTTTTAACAATGGGATCCCTCTGATGCTTTGGAAGCTCTGTGCGGACCATGGCTTTTGCTGTAGGATGCAACTAAGAAAATGTCAGGAAAGACCTACTAGAATTGCTGAACTTTATTTTGGGTTAATCAGAGGCACTTTAAATTATGTGCAACCATATTATTCAAAAGATTTGTTTTTCAATTGAGCTGTACAGTTTATAGGTTCCATTAAAGATGGAAAAAGTTCTGATATTATTTATATTTTGTGTGTGTGTGTGTATATATGTGTATATATATTTTATATATATATATATATATATATATATATATATATATATATATTTGTATGTATATGTGTGTGTGTGTGTGTGTATTCATATTTAATAGACTTCTCAATGAAAAGGTGTTTTTTTAAACTGATTGAAAGCAGACCTTCACTCGTTAGATGCACTAGACATAATTGCAATGTCCCCCCTTCTGTAATGTGAGAATGATGTCTTCTCAGCTCCGAATGCTTTTGGAATATACATGTCGCGTATTTCAATATACTTCTGGTTCTGTATCGCCGCTGAAAGAGAATGCATCTGGTGGTGTGTCAACAGGGGGCCAGACTGTCTGATTTGGATCCTAAGTTATATACTGATTTTCTGTTTCTTCTGTAGGTATCATGTCTTACCGCCGGGAACTGCGTGCTCTGCGCTACATTGAAAAGGGAGATATTCTGCGACTGAAGTCTTATATTCGCCGCCACCGCCATCTCCAGCTCGACCAGCCTTTGCCAGGAGGACAGAGCCTACTTCATGCTGCCTGCTTAATGCCTGATAATGCCTGCGCTCTTCTACTGCTCCGTAAAGGAGCTGACCCCATGCAATGTGACACTGTAGGAAATAATGCTCTACATGTGGCAGCTCAGGAGATGGAAAAGGGAGAATGGAGAGGTAAGAAGAGGTCACGGTTATCTCCAACCCTAAATGGAAGCTTTTATGTTGCCGATTAAAATGACGCATTCTCTTCCAGTAGTTGTAAAGTCTTAGCACAGCAGACAGGTCACTTGCATCTAATTGATTTCTGTGCAAAGATATAGAAGAATATACTGTATTTTGGAAACCTTGCAAAAGAAAATATCTCCAGTCATCTTCCAGGACAGTAAGCTGAGGGATAATTGGTACTTCCCTCTACAGGAAACACAATGAGAACATTGAAAAAACTCTCCCACCCCCTCGAAGATCAGTTTGGACTTTGAAGCAGCACAAAAGTTTGTAGTTTTCTTCTAGCCTAGATGGTCATTAGGCCCTCTTCAGAGGTAGATTTCTTGGGCCCATGGTATCTGGGACTGCTTGCTATATTAGGAGGATTCCCCAATTTTCTTTTTCCAGAACTTTGACCCTTTTATGCTTTGTGGGGGCAGAGTCCTGTATCCCCCTGTACCTCATGCCTTGTCCTCCTGGAGGAGCATGGTGGCAGTGCCTTGTCCACCTGGAGGAGCATGGTGGCAGTGGCTTAGGCTGAGGCTGGTAGCCTGGTTGGTGTGTGTGGCCCAAGCCTTGGACTAGGAAGTGAGATATGTCCTTTCTGGCAGGCCAAGATGTTGTAATTGCAGGTGGGCCAACATGATATACAGGCCAGGACAGCATAGAGGGATCTCTGCTACCATCCCATCACGACGGTGGACAGTGGCCTGAAAGTGGCAGCAGTGATCACATCTAAACCAAGAGCCAGTAAATCACTCCCTGTCGTGCCACATCACGTTAGGGACATTGTTGTCTAGAGTTTGGGTGTCACCTTGGTAGTGGTCCGGGGGGGGGGGGGGGGGTGCAGTGTGTTTCCTACCACTTTTTCCTCCCTGGGTTAGCTTGATGGGTGGGCACCTATTTAGATTTCTGTTGTCTTTTTGTTCTTTGCTTCAGTGCACCAGTAGTTGTAAAACCTTTTTCCTCAAGTTTCTTCATACCCACCTGCTATTGCGACGTCGGGTTCCAGCCAAGGTACCAAAGCACATTAGCTATTGTTTTAATAAGGCCCTTGTCATGCGTAGTTCAGCTCACTGAGGGCACCATGAAATTCGTGAGGGTTTCTAGCTCTCAATCTTCAGAGCTGGTTTTCCAAAGGTGTTGGTATTTGACACTTTTGCTTCATTTTAGAATTCTGTGAACTGTGTGATTTTCCAATCTGGAGTTGTACCTACAGATTTGTTCTGTAGCTGGACCTCTGTTTTCCCCTTCTCTTGGTAACTCTGCATACACGGTTACTCAGTATGAGGAGGATGAAGAAGGAATTGTTAGTCTCTTCTGACTTCTTGCTAGAGCAGTGGTTCTTAACCTTGTTGGAGGTACTGAACCCCACCAGTTTCATATGCGCATTCACCGAACCCTTCTTAATTGGAAAAATAAAATATGATTTTTAAAATTCAAAACATAGGTATATATTTAGGTATATATTTATACATAGGTGCACAAAATGAACAAAACCGTTAAGAACAAAGAACAAAACCATTAAAACATGATTTTCACACAAAAACATAATAATGAATATTTACTGCACGAATCATATGAGTCGGGTGTGGGTCTTCACCTCCGCCGAACCCGCGAGACTGACTCACCGAACCCCTGGGGTTCGATCAAACCCAGGTTAAGAACCACTGTGTTAGAGGAATGGTAAACCCTAGTATCTCTCTTGCGAGCCAGGGGGAAATATTTGGCCCTAAAGCATATGGACGTTTTATGCTGGCTTTGACAGTTCAGATCCCCCCACCTCACCTTATTTCTCTTGATTAATAAAGGGTTCCTGACCTTCGAGCATGCACCCCTTCCCATAAGCAAACTCCTCTCTTTTTTTTAAGGAAGGGTTTTTGTCACCTTTTGCTTCCACCTGCACCCAAGGAATTGGTTGCTTGGGAAGTAGATGTGGTATCCTGGGGCAACTAACTAGATATTCTACCTCTACCTTGTCCCACTTCAGGTTGTCAGACCTGCCGTTCTTTCCAATAAGGGCTTTTATGAAAACGGGCCTTGTTTATCTCCAGCTTCTACAGCTTACTCCTCTCTGTGCGATGCATTGTCTTTGTTCCACAGCTGGGTCTTCTCACTCAATTATTTTTCACAGTTCCCTTTGAGGATGAGGGCTTGTGTGCTGGTTTCTCTTTTTTTTTTTTTTTTTTTTTTTTTTTTCCTTTTTTTAAGGCACCTTATCTGCTTTTGCATATAGAAATTTCCAGATGGAATTTGCTAACTGTCCATCGGATGTGCTGAGCACGGGTGCAATGCTTTACAGGCTCCTAAAAAATAAAATACATAAATACTTTTTTCTTTTTTTTTACCTAGAATGAAATTTTTTTTATTTTTTTTATTTTTTTTTTAGGTGGGTAAATTTATCCTTTCAGAAATTATTAATTTGTATCCAAAGACAAAACTTGTTTTTCAAGGTATTGACAGAGTGGTGATGAGTTAGAACCCCTGTCAAGTTTTTTACTGATGTCTGTGTCTCTATTAAGGTGATCTCTCTATTTGTTCTGATGGCTATTATCACTGGTTCAGAAATGTGAAAACCCAAACTATGGGTTGTCCCCAGAACAGGAAAAGAAGGGAAATCTTCCAACGGAGCATTTCCTGCAGTGACCGAAAGCACACAATAGGATCCTTCAGGATGGAGAGCAGGGGAAGGGTTCGGTAAATATGCCACATCCGCCCCTGCCTTTCCTGAATGAACACAATGAATGATTGGTACCAATCACTTACTGTGTTCATTCATAACTGAAGCATAGTAAACTTTGTTTATTTGGAGAGGGGTCCTGTCAGGTTGTCTCTTTGGGGCCCCGTAGTTTCGAACATTAGAATACTATTCAGTATCCGTATGAAAAAGTGTATTTGTTTTGGAAGAATAAAACCCCTCTAACATTTGGTGTCCTACATGTGTGGGTGTTTCTGCATTAGGTAAAACTAATAGAATAGTTTTTCTACATTTTAGAATGGGGCGCCTTGAGACTGTCCACAATTTTAAAGGATGCCTGAAGATTGTTCATAACTTTAAAGGGTGCCTTGACTGAGAAAAGGTAGAGAAGCCCTGCTCCAGTGTATGCTGTTATTTGTCTGAGCTGCGACAACATGCAAACCTGATAGGCACATACAGTGCTTCATACGGGCCTGAACATGTGCTTTCTTGAGCAGAGGGACCTTGCGGGCACTGCATGATCTCAATCCTTGTCTGCGTAGTGTGTTACCAATTGTTTTCTTGGTGACTGTGGTCCCATCTGCCTGGAGATCATTGACAAGATCCTCACGTGTAGTTCTGGGATGATTCCTCACTGTTCTCATGATCATTGACACTCCACGAGGTGAGATCTTGCATGGTGCACCAGATCTAGGGAGACTGACAGTTGTTTTGTGTTTCTTCCATTTGTGAATGATTGCACCAACTGTTTTCACCTTCTCACCAAGCTGCTTGGCGATAGTTTGGTAGCCCAGCCCAGTAGCCTTGTGTAGGTCTACAATCTTGTCCCTGACATCCTTGGACAGCTCTTTGGTCTTTGCCATGGTGGAGAGTTTGGAATCTGATTGTTTGATTGCTCCTGTGGACAGGTGTCTTTTATACAGGTAACAAAATGAGATTAGCAGCACTCCCTTTAAGAGACTGCTTCTAATCTCAGCTTGTTACCTGTATGAAAGACACCTGGTAGCCAGAAATCCTGCTGAATGATAGGGGATCAGATACTTATTTCCCTCATGAACATGCAAATTAGTGCATCTTTTGTTAGACATGCATTTCTTTTGAATTTTTTGTTGCTATTCTGTCTCGGTGTTACAATACACCCATTCAATTTTTAGATCATTTCTTTGTGAGTGGGCAAACATTTATAATCAGCAGGGGATCAAATACTTATTTCCTTCACTGTCCAGCTCCTCCCTCCCTTTTACTTTGTCAGTGAACCTGCCCACTGCTCACCAAGGAAAGGACCAGTAACAGGATTGCAGACATTACCTCATATAAAGACATACAAATATATTAGTTCAATGTAAATTTTCATCGATTTCACATAAGAAAATGACAAAACCATAACAGAGGTTCAAATAGGGGGCCTTGGTGATATGTTGGCTTTCCATCTACATTGAGTGTTTGCTCCCTGCCACTCTGCTACTTGTTTTTACTTTTATATTTCTGACTTTCTCATCCCTCATTCTCTCTCCTCAGTGTACACAGACCTGTGGGTTCCAATTCTGAAACGTTGTCCTCAGGCAATTGACGTTCCAAACAAGCAGGGGACAACTCCACGTCAAATCCTCCGCCAGGCAGAAGACCTCATGGTAAGCGGTTTTCTTTGGCAGTGATGCACAACTGTAGATTGGTCCAAAGTAGAGTAACTCCGTTTATACTGAGAGAAAAAACATCCCATCTGGGTGATCAATGTACTCTGCTGGGACCATAACAAACATTGTAGCAGATTCCTACCTTTTTGTTGCTCTAAAACAGGGGTCTCCAAACTTTCTAAACACAGGGCCAGTTTACTGGTCTTCAGACTTTTAGGGGGGCCGATCTGTGGCCAACGGGAGTTTCAGGAGGAAACCAGCATTATCAAGCCCCATACTTCTCTCATACCGGATGTATGTTAACCGCCTCCCGCACGCCATTTTGGGTAATGACGGGTGCAAGGTGGTTCTCTCGTTCTTGGGAGGATGTCACATGACGTCCTCCCACTCTAACCGTGCGTATGCGGCTCTGGGAGCGCGCAGCGCGGCGATCGGTGGTGCACTGTGTCCCTCGGACACAGCGGATCACCAATCAACGGAAAGAGCCGAAGATGTCGGCTCTTTCATGTGATCAGCTGTGTCCAATCACAGCTGATCGCATGTAAATAGGGAAATGCCGGTTATCGGCATTTCTGTCCTCACGAGCGGTCAGCTCGAGAGGAGAGGAGAGCCGGTAATCGGCTTTCCGCGGAGGGGACATGTACACTGATCATCAGGGCACTGATGATCAGTGTGCCCTGATGATCAGTGTAGCCCCAGCAGTGCCACCTGTCAGTGCCCGTCAATGTCAGCTGTCAGTGCTCACCAGAGCCACATATCAGTGCCTACCAGTGCACATCAATGCCACATATCAGTGCCCATCTGAGCTGCCTTTCAGTGTCACCTATCAGTGCCCAGTCAGTGCCACCTATCAGTGCTGCCTAACAGTGCCAGTCAGTGCCATATATGAGTGCTGCCTTTCAGTGCCCATCAGTGATGTCTGTCAGTGCCCATCAGTGCCACTTACCAGTGCCTCCTCTTCAGTTCCCATCAGTGCTACCTATCAGTACCCATCACTGCAGCCTCATTAGCACACATCAGTGAAGGAGAAAAATCACTTATTTACAACATTTTGAAACAAAAACTAAAACGTTTTTTCCCAAAATTTTCACTTGTTTTTGGTTTGTTTAGCAAAAAATAAAAAACTCAGAGGTGATTAAATACCACCAAAAGAAAGCTCTATCTGTCTAAAAAAAATGCTAAAAATTTCATATGGGTACAGTGTTGCATGACCGCGCAATTGTCATTCAAAGTGCAACAGCGCTGAAAGCTGAAAATTGGCCTGGGCAGGAAGTGGGGTATATGTGCCCTGTAGGCTAGTGGTTAAGGTACATGTAAACCATACCAAAATACATTTAGTTTGCTAATCGCTGTATATCGTAAACATCTATTATTTTTTAAAATAAAAACATCCTAAAACACCCTATTGTGGAGTCAGTCCTCTTGCTCTGCAATCAAAGGTCATGCTGATTGAAGGGCTCTTGGTCTTACTCAGAAGACATTTGTTAGACCTCTACAAAGAGACCACTGCTTAGGTTTGCGTAAGTTTTAAGATATTTTTCTCTGGGATTACAGGAGAGATATGCAAGAGAAAAACAGAGCTCTCCTGAGTCGCGTATGGGTCCCTCACCTAAGGAGACAACAGAGTGGAGAGAAAAGCTTTTAGCTGAGAGCATGGATGAATACCAAGAGATGTATGGGCAGTATGATGGTGAGTTCAATAGAAACATGGCAATGTTACTCTGCAGGTTTGTGCTTGATACCTTACCAAGGCAAAAAACCTTTTGTGTCCAGCAACCCCCCCCCCCCTCCGTAATACTTAGCTGAGCCCCATTGCGATCCAGCGATGTGCGCGAAGGCCTCGGCTCTCCGTGGACTCTCCTTCCTCATTGGCTGAGAAAGTGAGCCAATTTGGAGAGAGAGAGCGGGGCCGAGCCACGGCTCTGTGTGTGGATGGACATGCAGAGCAGCGGCTCGGGACCGAGCCTGCTTGGGTGCAACCTGCTTTCTGTGGGGACACTTTGCAAGAGGGAGGGGCTAAAACACTGGTGGGGACCCGAGAAGAGGAGGATTGGGGCTGCTCTGTGCAAAACCACTACACAGAGCAGGTATGACATGTTTGTTATTTGCAAAAAAAAAAATTGCCTTTAATATCACTTTAATCTTTTCGCTGTTAGTTCCGTACATAATACGAACCTGACAGCAGGGAGTTTTACACCCAATACGGTGGCTGCAGGGATAGTGCGTAAAAGTGACAAGCAGACTCCCGCCTGACAGGCGGAAGCATTTGTCCATTCACGCAGTTACCCATTTGGGTGATTTATTGCATTAGTTTACATTAATGCAACTTCAGAAATTTTGTATTTCCTAGAACTTTCCTGTAATATTGTGTACCATAAAAAATTGGAACTACCTTTTTCTTTATTCTCTAGGATGTCTGCTTTCAGAAAATATATAATGTTTGGGGGTTTTGTATAATCATCAGGCCTAAAATGATTTTTTTTAAATGTGCAAAAAAAAAAATGCAAAAACGGCTCTGGCAGCGAAAGGGTTAAACTTAATTGCTTAATTTGCCATTGGGTAAACAGAACTCCTTTAAACATACACATTGAACTCCATGGGACAGATACTAGCCCATGACAAGTGTTTAGAACAGGCCTTAAATATGTGAAAAGCAGCAATAACGTATGTGATGCTTGCTGATGGTGTCATCTCTGAGCCACAATCTCAGTCCAGAAAGTAGGTTGTGAATAGGTGATGTCTGAAGAAATATCATTCGCCCTTATGGAGGGGTACTGTGGGGATCAATAAATACTTATAAATGCTAGACCTACTCATTGACAGTTACCCAAAACTAAAAATGTAATATATTACAGCTTACCAATCGTTAGATGTAGTGAGTGCATTAGTTTTTTTTTCCTTTTTTTTTCAAGCTTTTTGTATGTTATTTTCACCTGATAATCCTGTGAATAACACACCGCCTGTCCTGGATGACTACTTTTTCACTGTGGAAATGGAGGAAACTATGGTTGTCACACAGGCTTGACTTCAAACATGTCATGAGACAAGGACACTGCATTCCTGGGAAGATCAACTGGAATTTTGACCAGTGTGCTCTTAAAGCCCAATACACTGCTTATTAAGGGCTCATTCACACCATGTGTGTTGGGCAGCATTGTTCAGTGCAGGCCCAATGTAACAACAAGCAAACATACACTTGAGAGAATTTATCAAAATTGGAGCTGCTGTGGATGGCAACCAATTGGCTTCACCTTCAGCTTGTTCTATTAAGTGTTGAGAATAAAAGCTAGAAGTTGATTGGTTGCTACAGCTTCTTCAGATGCTATGTAGCAGATATAAGAAGGGCCACAGAAAATGCAAAATAAATCAAATAATAAGCAGCACCTCTAACCAAAAAAGGTAAAATGGTGTACAAATAAAAAGTGCGCTAATTATTCACAAAACATGCAAGGATAAATAATAAAAATAAATGAATTCATAAATATAAACATAAGTCCAGCCACCATAACAGTGATAGTCCAATATTAACTTAATGTCAATCTTGAAAACAAACACCCATGTGCAAATCCGACACCAGATGAAACGAATACGCTCACGAACCTCCTGCACTGCGATCAACACAGCCGACAGTTGGGAGCAACGTTTCAACGTCACGTCCACTAGGCCAGGCCCAACGCATTTCGTCACTTGACGTCTTAAAGGGGCGAAACGCGTTGGGCCTGGCCTAGTGGACGTGACGTTGGACCATTTTTCAGATGCTAGTTGCTCCAGTTTTGATTAATTCCCTCCATTGTTTTTAATTTCACCCAGTGGGTGAAAATAGGACATGCTGCATTTGAAAGCAGAAAAACACGCTGCAACATGCATTTGGACAAAAGTAATGTGGTTTTTGCTGTGAAAAAAGAAAAATGTACAGCCAGACAACATGGTAAAAACCTGCAAAACAATGCACCTCGACACGTGTAAAACTCCAACATATAGCCAGAACCAGTGCTCAAATCTTCATGCTAAACAGGAACACGGAATCTGTCACTCGCTAAGGTGCGGCCCTCTAAAGATCCGGGAATCTTGATACTAGCAAGAAAGAATAAAACAGGGCGCACTCTCCTCATGCATTACTGTGGTAAAACCAAATTTAATATAAAACGACGAATGCATACTCACAAACGGGCGGACTGACAACTCATGGGGCCCCCGGGCAATAGGGGATCATGGGGCCCCTGTGTCCTTGCCCAAACTCAAAAAAGCCTATGAAAAAGGTACCAGGGGCATCTCATGGGGCCCCTACTGACCCCGGGCCCTCTGGCAGTGCCCGAGTTTCCAAATGGTCAGTCCACCCCTGCTCACAAACCACCAGGTCATAAAATCAGAGACGGAGAACCAAAGGTGTCGGTCCCAGGCAGCGGGGGGTCCTTTGGTGAAAAACTTAGTGCGTTTCGGGAGTCTTAACTCCCTTCCTTCTGGGACCGACACCTTTGGTTCTCTGTCTCTGTTTTCATGACCTGTTGGTTTGTGATTATGCATTTTTCATTTTATATTAAATTAATTTTTACCACGGTAAGGCATGAGGACAGTGCGCCCTGTTTTTTTCTCAACACGTGTGTTTAACATGCATTAATGCTTGTTAAATGCATTGCATACAGTGTCATTCCAGTCTTAGGCTAGGTTCAGTCCTTTGTGTGTTGGGAACATGTGCACAACTGCTAGAGGACCACACTGGCATTTAGCAGATGGGCAGCAGTGCCATCAATTGTTAATGACACCCCCACGCATCTGCAAACGCTTGTGTTTTTGTGTATACCAAACTGCATGGTGTCATGCAGTTTTTAAAAAGGTCAGGGACTTCTTTTCCACCTCTCTCGCACGTAGGGTAACCCTTTCCAATGACTGGACTGCCGTACATGTGATGTTCAGGAACGTGGCCATGCTTGGTCACACTTGTTGCTGTGAACCAAACCTTACTACATGCAAATGACCCACTTTGCACAATCTTCAAAACAACTTCTGATACATTTGTCATTTATATAACACAATTTTTGTTTTCTTTAAGATGATGACTACTTGGATTCAGTTCCTGAGATGGAAAGCTTTGAATCATGGGCCGATCGTATCTACAGAGAGTACCATGCCAGAAATCGCCGTTATGATAATTTAAGTGTACAGACTAAAGTTGTGACTTCGCAGGACACCCCCAGGCTTGTGGAGGAGCGGAGATACCAGGAAAGAAAAGAACAAATGGAAAGAGAACTGCACCAGGCTCAGAGTGAGAGGTATCACAGGAAATGCCAGGAGGTGTTCGGGGGAGCGGGTGCAAGCCTTGAGGCTGACTCAAAGCATAGCGGTGAGCCAACAGAAAGAAGTCGTGATAGGACTGACAATGACAGTGCCCTGAACGCAGATACAAGGACGGTTATCCGTATGTTGAGCTACAAGGACATCCCTTGGCCAGTTCCAGGTGGCACTGCAGAGCAGATGGCGCAGTTCGTAGCAGCGGGTGCAGACTCCTCGGACATCACATCATATAAGCGCTACATGCGGGCACAGAGAGTGACTTGGCATCCGGATCGCTTTATGCAGAGATGTGGCACTCGTCTGCTTGCAAAGGACCGGGTGCGAGTTCTGGAGACTGTTACGGCTCTGTCACAGGAATTGAACAGACTGGCAGAACTTGCAAAGTGAAGAGGTGGTACCACTGGTGTCTATGGCTTTTGCTGGGCAACTTAAAGTAGAATTCCAGTCTAAACCTAACTATTCTTAAGAATGTCCCCTCCCTCCTCTTAACATCTATGCTGACTAATCTGTGTTAAAAACGTGTATACTTACTTATTTTCAGCGCACTCTGGCCCAGTCATATGTTCCCCTGTGTCAGCCAGTGGCAGCTGCAGGGGAGAGGAGAGAGCGCTTGACAATGGCCAGGAATTCCAGGAGCAATGATGTCACTCATAGGTTCCCATGTCCCAGCTGTTGTCGGCGCTCCCTTCTCTCCCCTGCAGCAGCTGCTGAGTCACACAGGGAAGCCGGATCACATGACTGGACCAGAGCGAGCTGAAAATAGGTAAGTATGTACATCTTTATTCAACAGGTTACATAGTTAGTCTGGCTGAAAAAAGACAAAAGTCCAACCATAGAAAAAAAAAAAAAAGTTATAATCAGCATAGGTGTTAGGAGAGGGAAAGGAACATTTTTAAAACTAATTAGGTTTAGGCTTGAATTTTACTGTAATGTATTACTTTCTGTATCTCCTACCTACATTTTTTTTTTTAGTTGCGCTTCCATTTTACAGGGGAACAAAATGACAGGTTGCTCCCAATCACTAGTTGTGTAGGAAAAAATAACCAATTATACTCATTATCAGATCTGGAGTTTGTCTGTGCTTTACTGTGCTAAGATTCTAGTTGTTACCAATTGGATTCCATTTGAACCCCAAGGTGATGTCTCCACCTCTGCATGTGCTAGAGGAAAAAAAAAATATATGTATAAGACAGCACTGGATCTATACGTAGTCTGGTATCCCTGGAGGAGATTTGTGATATTGTGCTCTTCAAAGGTATCCCATGGGTAAATGAAGGTGACGAGAAGGGTAGTCCTGATAGGGACTCGACTGGTGCCTCGCTGGTAGGGATGTGAATTTGCTCTGCAGGGTAAGTGTAGATGAGGGGGGTGCTCAATATGCAGGGATGTCACACTTCAGGCTTGTATGCAATGGGCTTAATTTACTAAAATCAGAGAGTGCAAAATCTGGTGAATCTCTACATAAAAACCTCAATGTACTTATATAGGTGCACTGTTTCACAGATTGTTGACATTTTATATCAGGGTGGATTTGATTTAAATCAAACTAATTTAAATCACTAGTCAGTAAGGCTTGATTTAAATCCTAGTTTTCTACATAGACTAATTCTTGCTGGTATAACTTTAATATGCAAGTAGATGAAGATTTTTAGAATAACAACTTTTCATATTAGTTTTTTTATCCCCAGTTTAATAGGTTAATCATTCATATTTGGACAACTTTTCTGTTGTACTTAGGAAGGAGAAAAATAATCATTACCTTAATAATAACAATTTAAATAGATTTATTCAACTGAAACAATAACATTCCAGCATATGTGATTTGCTTAAACAAACATCCATGTTTAACTAATTTGGCTAAACAAAATATATATATTTTAATAAACTTAGACTGTCAGCCCCTTCCTCCTCACACTTAGTTTCACTTTCTTCTTGTGCAGATCTATTCCACTCCAAACAATCAGAAAAATATTGTTTCTATTCTATTCACTGAACTTCTTGAAACTTAGCACTGAAGGGGTTGATTCTGTATTCATAGGTTTGTAGAAGTTAGGATTAAGGTCTTTTTCTTAACTCTGTTCATGTTATAACATTTTTGCTGTGAAGAAGAGGCATGTGATCTCCGCTGAGTCAAATTCAGTTTTGAGAACTGCAAAAGTAAACCAAGCATCTGTGATAATATCTTGTAGGCAGAGAAACTGCCCAATAATGTTACAAAACCTCTGGAAGAGCATGACATTGTGAATGGATTAATGGAATTTATTTACCAAAACAATTAAACATATACAGCCTTATTCTACATAAATAAAAAACTAATCTTTATTTCATGATGGAATGACCTTTGGATGGTAATATATTTTCCTCAAAAAGCATTTTATTAAAAAAAAATCAGATTTAAATAAAAAAAATCCGATTTTTTTTTTTTTTTTTTTTTTTTTTTTTTTTTTTTTTAAATCATTGATTTTTATGCACCCTGTTTTATATAGAGGGGTTCATCGTCAAAGAAACACGGTCACATAGAAAAAAAAAATCATGTAAAAGAACTACAAAAATATTTTAAAAGCTTATTTGCAGCATTTTCACAAATTATTTTTTATTGACTTGCACTGCACCCCAATTCTGCAGCAAATTTAACTACTGAAGAAGAGTCGGTTATAAAATATACATCATACCACAACCTGCATTTTTGTTGTACTGTGCATGAAGCATTGTAAGTCACGTTTCATTGTTCTGTCACGTTTTCACAACAATAGTGCGAGCTATACTGAGATCTCACAGATCAGGTATGAGATCTCCCTGACAGAACCAATGACATTGCCTTCCCAAAGATCATCTCTGTGCTTGGGGCAAGAAGTAGACGCAAGAAGGAAAGTAAATCAAAAAATAAAAAAAAAATTAGATGATACATACAGAGATGTAAGCTGATGTAATTTTAGCAAAAGTGGGGAAAGGTCTACTTTTTTTGGTGCCTTTTTATATCCCTGCAATTTCAGTTTTCATCCCCTGGTGGTAGAAGAGTATCATGTTCCCTGAGTTACAAAGAATTTTATCATCTTTCTGCAAATAAACAATGCAGGTAAAAACTCACGTGGGAGCATTTACATTTAGCTGTGTTTTATGCGTGTTTTTTAAAGTCATACTACTTTTTGGCTGCTTTTTTTTTTTCTGTGTTTTCTTACTATTTCCTGTGTCATCATTTCCTCTTCACAGAAAAATACACTAAAATCAAACACAACATAAATTACAAAATTCCTGCTACATCTAAAATGGAAAACTGTATTAAGTTAATAAATAAAGCTCTGTATGTGAAATAAAGCTCTGTATGCTCTGTATGAGCTCTTGAGGCTCATTCACATGGGTGCTGTGGCCTGTACAGTGCGAACCAGATTTTTTTTTTTATATGGCTGGAGCTGTGTGCAGGCAGCCAGTGTTATGCTATGGGGACACAGTAACTGTATTAACACAGATGCAGGTCTCCAGGTCCATTCTCTTAAGCCTCAGCTGCACTGCAGATGAATGAACAGGAGACGGAGGCTCCTGTCCATTCCTAACCGGAAGCGAAGTAAATGCAGTTTATTATGCTTCAGTTATGAATGAACAGACAAGGAAGGGGGCAGTAAATGACATATTTACTGGCCTCTTCTTCGCTCTCCATAATTAAAGCATTCCCTGCAGCACTAGCCGTTGGGAGAGGGAAGCCAGGGGGGCGAGAGGGGAGCCTACACGGGGGCCTGCAAAGCAGGGGGAAGTCAGGACATTCAGGGGGACCGGTTCAGTGGGGGGGGGGGGAAGGGGGCAATTACAGAAACCGATCTCCTTGTATGGCCCTCCATGAAACAACTGAAAGCCACAGGAGGGAAAAGAGGAGATGCGGATTTCAGCTGCTTCATGTAGAGCCATATAGACAGATTGGTTTTTGTAACTGCCCCTGCCACACGGATCACCCCCGACTGTCAGGTTCCCCCTGCTGCAGGTGTTTTCTGTGCATTTTGGCACAGTGCAGCTGCAGGAAGTGTGAATGAGGCACATAGAAAACCATTGTTTTTTGTGTGCCCTTGTAGAGAGCTGCATTTTTCTTATACAGAATAATGCAGCTCTCTGTTGTAGTGTAAATGGGCCCTTTGGTATAAAGGTAAATAAAAACTGACTATTGTAAGTACCCCTGCCAGTGTTAAATGGTCTCATGTAACTGATACATCTGCAAGAGAATTTGTTCCTTTGAAAAACAGACATACTGGCTGGATCACCAATTGAAAATAAAAGCCAAAACGCATAAAAATAGAAAATTAATGTATCCATAACATCTAAGAATTGGTAAGCTGCATTATATTGTTTGTTCTTGGGTTTAATATTGCTTTAACATTTTCTGTATTAAATGAAAAATAAATATAGTGGGATCCCCGTAGAGGCGAGCCGTTTGTAGGTCCCAAGGTCTTTTGCCAGTATTGCCCCACAGCCTGGCACATATGCAAGTGCCCTCTCTCGGCTCAAGAAACAGTCTAGGGTGTTTGGGTTTTTTGCTGTTTTATTTTTGGGATGAACTTGGATGGGGATTGGGGAAAGTTGGATGCTCCAATGTCTTGCAGTTATGAAACTTTGAGGATACTGGACTTGTTTGTTGAAAGTTAGAACTCTGCATTTACAGCATTGTCCCTGTGTAGCAGGAAGAGGGCAGATTCTGCAAAGCAGAATTGAGTTAAACCTTCCTTGGTGAACAGTCCAAGCAACAGCACCTTCCTGTGGAATGTATCAGCTATGCTTTTCAATACAAACTTCTTAGCAGACACAAAGCTAACTTTCTAGCACATAAGAGGGGTGATAGCACTCAGTCTGTAGGATCTTTCCCAGCCTGTATTCACACAGTGCCTTTGGATAAAAGCTTGCCTCCCACCAGTATCCTGCCGACAGCTACTCGCTTAGTGGTCTCATACTAGATCTTCAGACAACAGCCCTCTTAGCCAGCCTACAACAGCAAACAGCACCTCCAGGTCTTCCAGCCTCATGGCTGGGGCCTCTGCTCAATAGGCACATGGCAGGATTTGCCTGGAAAGCCAATGAACCCCCAGGTGATGGTCTCCCCTTGGGCAGAAGATGACCTCTCTGCTCCAAGATATTTATGCTTTCTCACAGAATCCTCTATGTTGACCCTCCTAGAGATTGGCTGGGGCTACATGATTATTAATCTGCTGAATAATTGCTCCCACCTCTATTACCTATTGCTCCTCCAGGTGAACAGGGAGAAATAAACAATCAGACAGCCCCTGGAACACCAACCAGACCAAATTAATCAAACCCAGCTGATTATGGTGAGCTACACTAAATGTACTTACAATAACACTTAACTATAAACCCCAAACAGAATTCCAGCCTCACTGGGTACAGTGAGCCAAACCACATTAACTAACAGAACAAATTAATCCCATTGGCTACAATGGGCACAAACTGAATTTACCTATCCTACTACCTGACTAGGAAGGTGCAACATAAAAATAGAGTTTAGTTTTTTTTCCCCCAAGTGCAACCTGCCTTCATTCTGCCATATGTTTCCCTCTTCTGTCTGGGAAAAAAAAAGCATATTTTCATTATAAGATGCAATATGCGTGCTCTCTTCCTCAGAAATTGCAGCCTTTGCAACAAAGGGTTCAAGGGTATGCTGCAAATTTATTTTTCTCTTTACATTTTAAAACATTTTCTCAGAAACTGTGGCTTGTCCACAAAAAATGCTTAATAACTGCGGTGCAAATACGTGAAATGTTAATGTTTCAGTTTTCAAACAAAAATACAGTTTTTTTTAATTTTCAAATGCAATATGCCTGCTCAATCAGTTTGAAATTGCAGCATGGTCCAAAAGGCTTAATAGCTGTGGTACATTTTTTCCATCTTCATTTTCAGGAAAAAAGATATTTAATTTTTTTTGCAGATGCACTCTGCTTTCTTTCTCACTTAAAAATTGTGACCTATCCAATAAAAGCTTAAAAGTTTTTTTTATTGTTCAGTCTTAGAAAATATTATTATTATTATTATTATTATACAGTATTTATAAAGCGCCAATAGTTCGCTCAGCGCTGTACATTACAAAGGGGGACAGAACATGTGACAGAACAATACCAATACAATGCAAAACATGAGGGGATCGAGGGCCCTGCTCTTTCGAGCTTACAATCTAGGAGTAAGCAATAATTTGATTTTTTTTACATGAAATCTGCTTATTTTCTCCCTCTAAAATAGTGGACTATCAAAAAGACTTCCGTCTCACAAAAAAGACACTGTCACTTGTTTATTCCAGGTGAAATCTGCCTACTTTCTCCCTCTGTCATTGCATCTTATATGTGTGTGTGTGTGTGTGTATATGTATATGTATGTATATATATATGTATGTGTATGTATATATGTATATATATATACACACATACAGTGTGTATGTATGTGTGTGTGTATATATATATACACACACACACATACAGTGCATCCAGAAAGTATTCACAGCGCTTAATTTTTGCCACATTTTGTTATGTTGCAGCCTTATTCCAAAATGGATTACACAAATTTTTTTCCTCAACATTCTACAAACAAAACCCCATAATGACAATGTGAAAGAAGTTAGTTTTTAAATCTTTGCAATTTATTAAAAATAAAAAAAACAACATATACATAAGTATTCACAGCCTTTGCCATGACACTCAAAATGGAGCTCTGGTGCATCCTGTTCCCACTGATCATCCTTGAGATGTTTCCACAACTTGATTGGAGTCCACCTGTGAGAAATTGTTGATTGGAGATGATTAGGAAAGGCATAAACCTGTCTATATAACTGTCTATATAAGATCCCACAGTTAACAGTGCATGTCAGAGCACAAACCAAGCCATGAAGTACAAGGAATTGTCCGTAAACCTCCGAGACAGGATTGTATCAAGGCACAGATCTGGTGAAGGGTGCAGAAAACTTTCTGCAGCATTGAAGGTCCCAATAAGCACAGTGGCCTCCATCATCTGTAAATGGAAGAAGTTTGGAACCACCAGGAATATTTCTAGAGCGAGCTGCCTAGCCAAAATGAGCGATCAAGGGAAAAGGGCCTTAGCCAGGGAGGTAACCAAGCACCCGATGGTCACTCTGAAAGAGCTCCAGCGTTTCTCTGTGGAGAGAAGAGAACCTTCCAGAAGAACAATCATCTCTGCAGCACTCCATCAATCAGCCCTGTATGGTAGAGTGGACAGACGGAAGCCACTCCTCAGTAAAAGGCAAATGGCAACCCACCTGGAGTTTGCCAAAAGGCACCTGAGGGACTCTCAGACCATGAGAAATAAAACTCTCTGGTCTGATGATACAAAGATTGAAGTCTTTGGCCTGAATGTCAAGCATCATGCCTGGAGGAAACCAGGCACCGCTCACCACCTGGCCAATACCATCACTACAATGAAGCATGGTGGTAGCAGCATCATGCTGTGGGGATGTTTTTCAGTGGCAGGAACTGGGAGACTAGTCAGGATCGAAGGAAAGATGAATGCAGCAATGTACAGAGACATCCTTGATGAAAACCTGTTCCAGAGTGCTCTGGACCTTAGACTGGGGCAACGGTTCATCTTTCAACAGGGCAACGACCCTAAGCACACAGCCCACATAACAAAGGAGTGGCTACGGGTCACCTCTTTGAATGTCCTGGAGTGGCCCAGCCAGAGCTCAGACTTAAACATGATTGAACATCTCTGGAGAGATCTGAAAATGGCTGTGAGAGGTGCTGCAAAGAAGAATGGGAGAAATTGCCCAATAATAGGTGTGCCAAGCTTGTAGCATCGTACTCAAAAGGACTCGCGGCTGGAGTTGGTGCTAAAGGGGCTTCAACAAAGTATTGAGCAAAGGCTGTGAATACTTACAGTATCTCACAGAAGTGAGTTCACCCCTCACATTTTTGTAAATATTTTATTCTATCTTTTCATGTGACAACACTGAAGAAATGACACTTTGCTACAATGTGACATAGTGAATGTACAGCTTGTATAACATGTAAATTTGCTGTCCCCTGAAAATAACTCAACACACAGCAATTAATGTCTAAACCGCTGGCAACAAAATTGAGTACACCCCTAAGTGAAAATGTCCAATTAGCCATTTTCTCTCCCCTGTACAATGTGACTCATTAGTGTTACAAGGTCTCAGGTGTGAATGGGGAGCAGGTGTGTTAAATTTGGTGTTATCGCTCTCACTCTCTCATACTGGTAACTGTAAGTTCAACATGGCACCTCATGGTAAAGAACTCTCTGAGGATCTGAAAAAAAGAATTGCTGCTCTACATAAAGATGGGCAAGGGTATAAGAAGATTGCCAAGACCCTGAAACTGAGCTGCAGCACGGTGGCCAAGACCATACAGCGGTTTATCAGGACAGGTTCCACTCAGAACAGGCCTTGCCATAGTCGGCCAAAGAAGTTGTGTGCACGTGCTCAGCGTCATATCCAGACGTTGTCTTTGGGAAATAGACGTATGAGTGGTGCCAACATTGCTGCAGAGGTTGAAGGGGTGGGGGGGTCAGCCTGTCAGTGCTCAGACCATACGCCGCACACTGAATCAAATTGGTCTGCATGGCTGTTGTCCCAGAAGGAAGCCTCTTCTAAAGATGCTGCACAAGAAAGCCTGTAAACAGTTTGCTGAAGACAAGCAGACTAAGGACATGGATTAATGGAACCATGTCCTGTGGTCTGATGACACCAATATAAACTTATTTGGTTCAGATGGTGTAAAGCAAGTGTGGCGGCAACCATGTGAGGAGTACAAAGACAAATGTGTCTTGCCTACAGTCAAGCATGGTGGTGGGAGTGTCATGGTCTGGGGCTACATGAGTGCTGCCGACACTGGGGAGCTACAGTTCATTGAGGAAACCATGTATGCCAACATGTACTGTGCCATACTGAAGCAGAGCATTATTCCCTCCCTTCGAAGACTGGGCCGCAGGGTAGTAGTTCAACATAACGACCCCAAACACACCTCCAAGACGACCACTGCCTTGCTAAAGAAGCTGAGGGTAAAAGTGATGGACTGGCCAAGTATGTCTCCAGACCTAAACCCTATTGAGCATATGTGGGGTATCCTCAAACAGAAGGTGGAGTGTGTGCATGGTCTCTAACATCCACGAGCTGATGTTGTCATAGAGGAGTGGAAGAGGACTTCAGTGGCAACCTGTGAAGCTCTGGTGAACTCCATGCCCAAGAGGGTTAAGGCAGTGCTGGAAAATAATGGTGGCCACACAAAATATTGACACTTTGGGCCCAATTTGGACATTTTCATTTAGGGGTGTACTCACTTTTGTTGGCAGCGGTTTAGACATTAATGGCTGTGTGTTGAGTTATTTTGAGGGGACAGAAAATGTATACTGTTATACAAGCTGTACACTCACTACTTTACATTGTAGCAAAGTGTCATTTCTTCAGTGTTGTCACATGAAAAGATAGAATAAAATATTTACAAAAATGTGAGGGGTGCACTCACTTCTGTGAGACACTGTGTATACATGTGGTTCTTTTTCATTTTTTATTTTCAATAAATTGCAAAGATTTCAAAATAATTCTTTCACGTTATTATGGGGTATCGTTTGTAGAATGTTGAGGAAAAAAAATGAATTTAACCCATTTTGGAATAAGGCTTTAATATAACAAAATGTGGCAAAAGTTAAGCACTGTGAATACTTTCTGAATGCACTGTGTGTGTGTATATATATATTATTCATATTCCAACAAATCAGTTGTGTTTTTCTGGCTTTTGGCTCTGGAAAAGCACACTTTATTTTATATTTGTTGATTTTATTCTTTATTTTTTCGGTTCTTTACATCACCACTTGACAGCGAGTAAGATGTCAATTCGAGGTAAAAGAAAACACTGATATACATTTTCCATGAAAGTGAGAACACCAATCATAGGATTATAAGTATGCAAACATTACGAGAAAAAATCTGAGCGAAAAACCTGCTAGTCCTTTCAATTAAACACTTTAAATGATAAACCCGGTATGAAATTAACCTTGTCATCACTTCCTTAACCATCTACTCTCTTAATCTGCTGATCTAAGGTAACAAGGAAGCCAAACTTTCCAAAAAAGGAAGATGGAGGTAGTGGTAAGTCTGGAGGATTCAGAAAGGGTTGGTAGAAGGGCAAGTGGAAAAAAAACACAAGTAAGTAAAACAAAGAAAGAGAGAAGAAAGAAATAGTAGAAAGTAGGAAGACAGCAAGCAAGAAGCAAAAAGTAGATACCGCCAGGGGAAACAGCTCAAACATATCTGAACTAATCTTTTCAATCACCGTATCAATTTTATCATGATAAAAGAACTGGAAATTTGAGACAAAACTCATACGGTTTGGTCCGTGGGCATAAAGTACCACCAAGGTCTCCAAATGGTCCTAAACTCTGAATTAGGTAAGGTGAAGGAAGGATTTTCCATATAAAGTATCTCATTTAAATTATTAAACCACTTGAATTTAGAAGGCAGAAAGGGTTGCTTGCATAGTTGGGGCATACAGGCTTTGGCCACATTTAACATACAGTATAAATAGTAAGATAAGCCATGATTCTCTTTGAGATGGAGAAGGCATTCATACGCAATTTATATATCATGATAAAACCTTCCTAGACTCTCAGTCTTCCATTGCAGCCCAGTAAAAATGCTTAGATGGTGTGCAGCATGCCTGTGAAATATTTCTGTTCTTTGACTGTGAAATAATGAAGTGCATTTGCATTGTGTGTGATAACAATACTTTTAATGATTTGCATTTATATAGAATTGTTAGAAATTTGAAGAATTACATTGCAATTTAAAACATCAGGACTGCTATGGTTCAAATCTTGAGATTTTCTACTTCCAGAAGGTATGTAGTTAGTAAATGTTTAAGTCTTTCATATGAGTCTGTATGTGCAAAAAAATAAGTGTTGGTATCTAGTCATGATAACTGAAGCTAAACCACTGCAGTAAAGGTGTAAAAAACAAAGCGTTTAGGTAATTATTGTTGAAGTCCAGCCAGACATGGTGGTCAAACCACAGTTTCCATGATGTCACTTACAGAGTAGGGAGGGCCTTAGCAGGGGATCTTCCATTTTACTTCAAGAGAAAAAGTTTACAAGACTAAAAATGAAAATACATTCTCACTGCCCTGACTGAAAAAATGAGGATTTCTCTGCATGTCTACAAATGCTCTTTACTCGCCTTCTTCTGTCTTGTCCTACAGGCTGGTAAGGAAGAATGTAAGATGGTTCATTACTGAGTGTTTTTTTAAAAAAGTGTGAATTCGGGTTTGACATATGTATATTTTCAAGTGTCCAAGGACTTTCAAGGTAACAATAGACCAAAAGAAATGAATGTACCAGTAAAATGATTTTTTGGTTTTTTAATTGGATTTAAAGCGGAGTTCCACCCATTTTTAATACTTTACCTTATTATGTAGCCCCTGTGAAATAAAGCACAAGTTGGATATTTTTTTTTTTTTTTTTATTATACATACCTTTTAATCCACTGCAAGCCTGCAGTTCCTGTCCAGACCGCCTAGGCAATGATGTCATAAGGTGATTTGCAAGGTCTCCTGGGATGTCGTTTCCTGTATCCCAGGAGTCCTTTGGTTTCCCATAATCGCAGGACTTGGAAACCGAAAATGACGTGAATGGGAGGTGTTTCAACCATTTTTATGGCAACCTGTACTGCACACGTCGCGCCGAGCAGTGTCTGTACTGCGCATGCGCGAGAACAAGTGGTGCATGCTGGGATAGCCAGCAGCACGATTCCAGGAAATAAATACCTGCGGGCTTCAGATGCCCACAGCCATCAGGGTGCTTGTCTGCTTCCGAGATCCTGGTAAATGTTTATGATTTTCTAAGTAATTACAATGCTTTTAAAATTGAATTATTCCAATTGTTAATGCTATTTGTAAGGTCATCGTGCATCTGCTTTTAACAAACAATTTTTAGGGGGACTGGAGCTCCGCTTTAAATACCAAAGGGTAAAAGTTGTATTTTTTTTATTGTATGTCTTACTTGAAATTGCAAACAGCAATACATTAACAAACCATCCATCTCTGAATCTCACCTCTGTCCATTTGGGCACATCGAAGAGAATAAGGATGTTTTGTAGGTCCGATGATAGACATATTTTCCTGCAAATTTAACCCAAAAATTGTCAATAGATCTTCAAAAAGGTCAGACTTGTCCACATTGAGTGACTTTTCTTTGCATATTTAAGAATGGATTGCTTCTGAATTTTCCAGGTGATATGCATTGAGAATAATTTGTAGTAAGTTTTTTTTTTTAATTAAATTATATGAATTGTGTTTCAGTCAGCAATGTAGCAAGTTTTTATTTTCCCATTGATTGATGATCTTTTGAAGCAACTGCCAAAACATCACAAAAACTCAGGCTTTTCTATCCATATTTTTTGTATTTACCCTCCAGCATGTTTTTTAAATAAAAAAAGTGAAAATGGAATTAAGGATGTAGGGTGGAGACACATAGTTCTGAGAAGCATAGTTTTATGGAGAAACAGATTTGATATACACTATACTGTATTGCCAAAAGTATTGGGACGCCTGCCTTTACACGCACATAAACTTTAATGGCGTCTTAGTCCGAATTGTTCAATATTGATTTCGCCCACCCTTTGCAGATATAACAGCTTCAACTCCTCTGGGAAGGCTGTCCACAAGGTTTAGGAGGGTGTCTATTGGAATGTCTGACCATCCTTCCAGAAGCACATTTGTGAGGTCAGACACTGATGTTGGACGAGAAGGCCTGACTCGCAGTCTCCTCTCTTATTCATTCCAAAGGTGTTCTATCGGGTGGAGGTCAGGACTCTGTGCAGGCCAGTCAAGTTCCTCCACCCCAAACTTGTTCATCCATGTCTTTATGGACTTTGCTTTGTGCACTGGTGTTGGAACAAGAAGGGGCCATCCCCAAACTGTTTCCACATAGCTGGGAGCATGAAATTGTCCAAAATGTCTTGGTATGCGTACGCCTTCAGAGTTCCCTTCACTGGAACTAGGAGGCCAAGCCCAACCCCTGAAAAACACCCCCACACCATAATCCCCTCTCCACAGAACTGTATACTTGGCCCAATGCAGTCAGGCAAGTACTGTTCTCCTGGCAACCACCAAACCCAGACACGTCCATCGGATTGACAGACAGAGAAGCGTGATTGGTCACTCCAGAGAACACGTATCCACTGCTCTAGAGTCCAGTGGTGGCGTGCTTTATACCATTGAATTTGACGCTTTGCATTGTACTTGGTGATGTAAAGTTTGGATGCAGCTGCTCGGCCATGGAAAAATGAAGTTTGGAGGTCTTTAGCTATTGACTCTGCAGACAGTTGGTGCCTTCTGCCCACTGTGCGCTTCAGCATACAGTGACCCCGCTCTGTCATTTTGTGTGGCCTTCCACTTGGTGGCTGAGTTGCTGTTGTTTCCAATTGCTTTCACTTTGTTATAATACCACTAACAGTTGACCGTGGAATATTTAGTAGCAAGGAAATGTCACGGATGGACTTATTGCACAGGTGGCAACCTATCACGGTACCACGCTTGAATTCACTGAGCTCCTGAGAGAGACCCATTCTTTCACAAATGTTTGTAGAAGCAGTCTGCATGCCTAGGGGCTTGGTTTTATACACCTGTGACCATGGAGGGGATTGGAACAGCTGAATCTAATGATTTGGAGGTGTGTCTCAATACTTTTATATATACAGTATATATGGGATTTTGCAGTGCCGGGTAGGGGGCACGTGCACTACGTGCATAGCAGAGCTATACAAAGCATTGTGCTTACAGTGAAGCACAAACACAGCCCCCATAGTGAAACAGCACACAGTTAACCCTTTGATCGCCCCAGATGTTAACCCCTTTCTGACCAGTGCCATTAGTATAGTGTCAGTGCTTTTTATTAGCACTGATCTCTGTATTGGTGTCACTGGGAATGCCAGTGACACCAAGTCAGTTCCCTGCAGTGTCAGAATGCCTGCTGCAGTCCCGCTATAAGTCACTGATCACTGCCATTACTAGTAAAAAAAAAACCCAAAATACCCAGTATATATACCACCATTCGTAAACGCTATAACGTTCATATTAACCAACTAACTGACACGTATTGGGATTTCTTTTAGCAAAGACACTTAGCAGAATACATTTTGGCCTAAATTTATGACGAAATTTGATTTTTAATTTTTTTTTCAGGAAGGGGGGTAAATCCTCTGGAGGGCAAGTGATTAAAAGAGGGACAGGCACTCTAAAATTGAGACAGGTGGGAGGAATACTAAAATGTAAGCTTTATAAAAAAAATATGCTGTATTAGTATTTTGGATGGTATGGTTAAAACAGTCCTGTGGTGGTCTGGCCAGGAACTCTACCACCGTGTTCGAAAACCTGGGGGCAACCAAGTATCAGTAAGCCTGCTTGTCTTAAGGGAACAGGGCTGCAGAAGAAACACCAGCCAGCTATAGTTCATAGACTTTAGGCTGAGCATTACATTCAGCCTGGAGCAGGAATCTACAGATAAGAAACTTGGCAAAAGACTCACAAATAATTATTAGCTTAAGAAAATTGTATTCAGACTTGCTGGAAAATAAATTTTAGGGTTTATATGCACTTGAAGGTTTGAAATTACATCTTGTTTATGGAGGTACACTTTGCAAAGTATTTTTTTTAATTTTGTTCTTCTGCAACAGATGGACAGAACATTGTGATAAAAACCCAGAACATTAAAGGTGAAATTGGGCGGTCTGTGACGTTAAGCTGTGGAAAGCCGGAACTCAGTACTTTCTTTGCGATATGGGCTGTGTCTTCTAAGAATGAGAACCTCGCTTATCATACACGTTACAAAGGCAGATTGGAGTTCACCAAAAACAACCTGGATGTTACAATTACAAACCTAACAAAGGAAGACTCTGGGATTTACTGCTGTACAGTGGAGACTGTCAATAGCAAAGTAAAACAGCAGATAATGCTTGAAGTTGTACAGGCGTCAGTTTCTGAAGGTCTTAAATGTTCTGAAGGTACATTATACCAAATGATCAGATTTAATGGCCAAATCCTATGGATTATATAACACTGGTAGGGGTGCTGGAGTAATTGCAGCAATATATATGAGGGGGTCTTCAAAAAGTTTCCATTTAAAAAACAGTGCAGAAAACTTTTTTAAGAACCTTCATATATATATATATATATATATATATATATATATATATATTTTTTTTTTTTTTTTTTTTTTTTTTTAAGATGTAATGAATAAAAGATTACCATTGTAAATATTCCCAGCAGTGTTACCGGTAACCCCAAGCAATGTCACTTTTTCTAGACAGCTCAGTCTGCATGGCAAAACAATACATACAGGAATTAAAAAAATCATATATTTAATAATTAAATGTATTAACCCCATAGACCTAAATAAAGGAATGCACTAAAACCACAAACTATTCCTAATTTAGTGTAGAAACATTAGTGCAAAATATATATATATCTATTCTCAATTAATATCAAAAAATATCAAAATTATGTGCAAAACTATTTTTTAGTGCATAAGTAATTTAAATAATTAAATTTATGAATATAAAAATTGTCCAATTTTGAATTTCTTCAAATGTCCAAACAAATCCTTTTCAAATTCAAGTGCTCTCAAAGAAATTGTGCCAAAATCCACCACCAAAGTAAAGTTGGGTAACTCACCAGAGCTCCATGCTGATCAATCTCTAGATCAGCAAAAAACGCTTTTTGCTCTGGGAGCAGATGCAATAAATCAACTTCTCAGGTGTGTTGATCAATAGCTACACAATCATCCATAAGGTAGGTATCCACCACTCAATATAACAGTTCCAGGAGCATTATATCACTCTCTCTTTTTATATCTCTCCACCGAGGTCATGTTTGGGAATGAAAGAAAAAATCATGGTGCAGCCAGTTTTTTTGTAGAAGTATCCAACAATTTAATAAAGATTTACACTCACAAAAAGGGTGTCTTCACCGACACCAGTATAACAGCATAAAACAGCAAATGGTATAACAGTCTCCTGTTCCCCGCACACTCACTACAGCGCTCGTGACTCAATCCTCTCCACAGACGTCAGCATCCAGCAAGCCAAACCCTACTAGTTTCGTCATGAATGACGTCTTCAAGGGGCGGTTACCATTGTAAATATTCCCAGCAGTATTACCGGTAATCCCAAGCAATGTCACTTTTTCTAGACAGCTCAGTCTGCATGGCAAAACAATACATACAGGAATTAGAAAAATCATATATTTAATAATTAAATGTATTAACCGCATAGAGGGGCAATGGGGGAGATTTACTAAAACTGGTGTACTCAGAATCTGGTGCAGCTTTGCATGGTAGCCACTCAGCTTCTAACTTCAGCTTGTTCAATTAAGCTTTGGCAGTAAAATCTGGAAGCTGATTGGTTTGTATGCAGAGTTGCATCAGATTTTGCACTCTCCAGTTTTAGTAAATAAACCCTGTTTTTTTTTCATGAACAGTGGTCCTTTAAAGTTTAATTCCAGTCTTTTTTAGGTTTTGAATAAGTGGAGGAGATATCACATTTCTGTCTGTGTATTGTTTCTGTTGAAACAATTTTCCAACACTCCAGTTCCTGTTACACCTTGACAAGAAAAAAATGTCTTCACCAGGGAACGAAGGATCGGGTAACTATAAAAATATTGCAGGGGGTTTTAACTTTTAATTGTTCCCCACTTTACTTATTAAGTGATCTTGTCTGTATCCCCATTGGAGAGGATTCCCATCACTTCCTGTCCTGGAACATTTCTCAGTACAGACAGTAATAAAAATCTGACAGAGGGTCTCTAGCCTTTCCACCATTTATAAAATGCTGAATAAAACATTTTGGCTGGAGTAGAGCTTTATGAAGACCAGCATGCTGAACAATTTTATGAGTTATCAACATACAAATATGACTCCCTCCTTACCAATTATTACAGATTTGGTGTAGTAATTTATAGTTCTAATTTTGCTTGCCTGTTTTTTCAGAAGAAAAAAAAAACCCACTGTTATTTCTCTACCTTCTGTAGATTTAAACACTGTACAAATTTGTATGGGGTGACAAACCTCAATCTACAATGATTAAACATATATGCACAAGGAAAGGGGAGGGGGTCTGGAAGTCCAAAATATCCACCATTACTATGGAGCCTTAAGCTCTGGTCTCCTATTAAATCTTCTCTTTGCCCCCCCTCCCAGCTTCATTTTATAACTGGTAAGATGGGGTTATCCATTTACAGAGCCTATAAGATCTGAATGGATACCCCACTTTATTCCCCAGACTTAAAGCGATTCTAAAAGGTTCTTTTTTTTTTTTTTTTTTTTTTTAGTAAAATAACAAACATGCCTGCTGTGTGCAGTTGTTTTGCATGGAGTAGCCTGGATCCTCCTCTTCTCTGGTCCCCCGCAGGCTCTCCTGGTTCCTCCTGTCGGGTGTCCCAACAGCAACCAGCTTGCTATGGGGGCACCCGCTGCTCTGTGTGTCCATTTACACAGAGAACCATGGCTTGGCCCCAACCCCCTCTCTCCTCATTAGCTGACTGGCTGTGAGTGACAGCAGCGGGAGCCTATGTTTTCCACTTGCTGTCTTACCTATGAGGAGGCAGAGACCTGAAAAAGCGGAGGCTGCATTCACTTTGCTGGATTGCGATGAGACTCAGGTTGGTATTGAGGGGGCTGGGGGGAGCTGCTACACACAGAATGTTTTTTACCTTCATGCATAGAATACATGAAGGTAAAAAACCTTGATCCTTTACAACCACTTTAACACTCAACCACAAAGTTCCACCAACTTTAGAACTTCTAAAACTCTTAATCCCTGATTAATCCCTACAGCACTGGAAAGTACTTGGTATCACTAGACTTCAGCACATCGTTTCCCATAACTCCTTAAAACCCTTCTCTCCCCTGCCTAAAAAAATGGTATTGCAGTCACTGATCTTTACCTGTATCTGAGAAAACATCATCTTACATGTTATAAGACTATTTCACCTTTATCTTTCAATTTCTTACCAAATCCCTTCATTAAATGAAAAGGATTTCTTTCTTCTACAGTTTGCTGAATTGTCACTATACCGTCTTTAAATCTTCCATGTTGGAAAAATAGGAAGCTGAGTTGAGCACCCAGTTTCCTGGAGGAAGTTGCTCCACCTGTTGAATAAAGCATCCTGCAGTGCAAGTCATTGGGAGCATTAAAAAGCAACTCATATGTAGTTTATCACACTTTATAGGGTGTCCAAGTTCAACAATATGCATTACCTCCCTATATTTTATGGTGCTATAGGTTGCCTATCTTCTGTACTTTAGGACTGTAAATCTCTTCACTTCTATTGCAATCAAATATTCTGCCTTACAGTGGGTACAGAAAAGAATCACCACCCTCCCTTTAAAATATTCACATGTTGTTGCTTTGCAACCTGAAATGAAGACAGACACCGCTTTTGTTTTATCCAGCTGTATTTACTACATCCAAGTGAAAGGTAGAACAACAACATGTCAGAAAAAAATAAAGACAATTCAAAAACAGAAGCACTGAGTTGAAAAAAGGATCACCCCCTTCTAAAAATTACTTGTAAAATCAATTAGGTGTAGCTAGTCACCTTCTCAATGGCGCACAAAGCCATTTGACTTTCAGCTGTGATCATCTGTGGTCAATTTGATCAGCTCAGCATGTAAAGAGCTTTTCTGGAGCATTTCAGTCCCAGGTAGTGCAATGAAGCAATCAACTTATGGGTGGCATGGCACTGTCTACGGGATAAAGTTGTGGACTGGCATAAGTCAGGAAATGGATAAAAAAAAACAAAGGCTTTATCAATACCTAAAAGCACAGTGAAGTCTATTATTAAAAAGTGGAAGTTTTTGGTACAACACAGGCCCTCCCTGGATAAGGACATCACTCCAAACTGGATGAAAGAACCAGGAGGAAACTGGTCAGAAAGGCTAATGAGGCCTACAGTAACTCTGAAGCAGTTGCAGGAATTGATGACAAATAGTGGTCATTGTGTACATGTGACACCAATGTCACAAATTCTCTACAAATGTGGCTTGTATTGGAGGGTTGCAAGAAAAAAGCCGTTCCTCAAGAAAGGCGACATGCAGTCACCACTGAGCTTTGCCAAAACGCACCTTGAAGATTCTGAGGCCACATGGAAAAAGGTGTTCTGGTCAGATGATACTAAAATGGAATGATTTGGCCTCAACACTAAATATATGTCTGGTGGAAATCCAATCCAGCTCACCATCCAAATAACACCATTCCTACCGTAAAGCAAGGCGGTGGTAATATCCTGTTATGGGGGTTTTCTCTGCAGCAGGGACTGGAGCACTTGTCAGGATAGAAGGTAAAATGGACAGGGCAAAATACCGTCAAATTATTGAGGAATATCTGATGCCGTCTGCCAGAAAGTTGTCAATGGGAAGAAGGTTTACTTTCCAACATGACAATGACCCAAAGCACAAAGCAAAAATGAGCACACAGTGGTTGGAGGAAAAAAAGGTGAATGTTATTGCATGGCCTAGTCAGAGCCCAGACGTAAACCCCATTGAAAATCTGTGGAATGACTTGAAGACTGCAGTCCACAAATGGTCACCATTTAAATTTAACTGAACTTGAGCAGTTCTGCAAAGAAGAGTGGGCAAATACTGCAAAGTCTAGATGTGCAAAGTTAGTAGAGACATCCCAACAGACTAAAGGCTGGAATTAAAGCAAAAGGTAGTTCAACAAAATACTGACACAAGGGGGTGATCCTTTTGGTGTTATATCTTTCACTTGGATGTTATAAGTTGCACTGAGTAAATACAGCTGGATAAAACAAAAACTGTGGCTGTCCTCATTTCAGGCTGCAAAGCAACAAAATGTGATTATTTCAGATATACCCACTGTATATCTGAAATAGCATCAACTCCTGTCCCACCAGTTCCTGGACTTGCCCTCCTTCACCTAGGGAAAGATCAGTTTTCCTCCAACATAACAGCGCTTATTATTCACTTTCTTCTAAATGCAAAATTAAATATCACCACACTATGGAACTCATTGCATCCCCCAGGTTTTCCAGAGGTGGTCAATGACTTGACTAGTCAAGTGAAAGGAAAAAACAGCATTTTTGCTTCCATATGGTTGAATGGTGAAAGTCAGAAGAGCTTTACCACATTCACTAAGCTCTGGGGAAAATGCACTTGCAAAGTTCAACTTCCCTTGAAAAGCGAACAGCCTATTTGCCTTTAGTACATCAACCCAAATGTCTTCTACCCTCAATGTCTAGGCCGACTGGTAACCTTTTTTTTTATTGTTCTGAAGTTTATATTTTATTCCCTTTGATCCCTTTCCCCTTCTTCCATCCCAACATTCCTTTTCCCCCTTTCCCTCTCCTGCCTTTCACCCCTATCTAACCGTTTCTTTTTTCCAATTTGCTAGCTTAATTCAGGAAAAGGATACCAATGGTTGTGCTGTTTCTTTATTTCAGGTACTTATATAGCGCCATCAATTTCCGCAGCACTTTACACATATAGTACCGTCACATCAATCCTTAACCCTCAAGGGGCGTACAGTCTAAGGTCCCTAACTCACATTCATACATACACATACTAGGGCCAATTTAGAAAGGATCCAATTAACCTACCAGCATGTCTTTTGGAGTGTGGGAGGAAACTGGAGTACCTGGAGGAAACCCGTGCAGACACAGGGAGAACATGCAAACTCCAGGCAGGTGGTGCCATGGTTGGGATTTGAACCGACGACCCTAGGACTGCAAGGCTATGTTGATTTTGTACCCTGTCTCCTACCTGCCTGCTGGTATTTGCACTACAGAGAATTGTTGAACATCCTGTTACGGTTTTCTCTTATTCTTTGTGTAATTTTCGATGGGCAAAGAATTAATGAATCACCATTTGTATACCTTTTAATGCAACTCCTTATATAATACAATATATAAATTTCATTTCATTCTCTAAGTTAAGTGGAAATTAAAATTTACTAAGTAAACATTCTCT
The DNA here is from genome assembly GCF_062004578.1 of Staurois parvus. Taxonomy (NCBI): domain Eukaryota; kingdom Metazoa; phylum Chordata; class Amphibia; order Anura; family Ranidae; genus Staurois; species Staurois parvus. The sequence goes on from NW_028318929.1 coordinate 2,352,112, forward strand.
ACAACTTTGTTGTCTTTACCCCATACCAGCACTCACTAATGGCTGACCTCTGTCTCCTTCTGCAGATAATAGCTGTAATCTGGATGTTCTGTATCTTGTGATGGAAATCCTTCGTATGATCTGCCTCATCACCTTAAGCATCCTACTGGGCATTGCAGTAAAGACATCTTGTTGAGGAGAACCTGCATTCCCGTCCGTCCTCCAAGAATCCACCATACAGAGGCAGTGGACATACATAGATAAAAAAGGAGCACTCAGATAAAGAACAATGGAACGTCGTGTTGCCTCCAGCGGGCGCCCGCCCTCAATACCTTGCAGGAGGGTGGCAAGTGGTTATAGTGCGAGGCTAAAAGCACTCTCTCTTGCTTTTTCTCTCTCTCACTAGGTCTGGATTGCTTCTGCAGTCTGGAGGTTTATGTTAAATAAAGAAAATTGGTTTAAAGTGACTGTTTTAAGTTCATATTTCATTATGACTGCTGCTTCCTAATGAAGATTTAACACAGAGCGTGTTAGCTGTCTTCATGATAAAATTTACTGCAGTCAGGTATACTAAATTAACAAAATGTACCACCACACCACAGGCATTCTTCTTGTGATGCTTCCTGTTCATAGTAGGCACGTTATGTTAGTGCAGAGGAAGTGAGAGCGAACAAATAAGTAGTTAAACTATACAGTATGTCAGAAAAATGTTTTAAAAACCCCCAAAAAACCATACAGAACAATTTTGGTTGAGGTGATTTTACCGTATTAGTGCATTTGCAACCAAAACAATTGGGTACTTTCCATAATACTTTTTTTTTAAATTTGCACTAATATCAGAATTTTCAAGAATGTGTGCCCCTTTTAGATTGTGTGCCCCTTTTTCAAAGCTAAGTGGTACACAACAGTTTTAGCAGAATGTTAAGTAAGATAATCTCAGAGGGAAAGGAAAAGAAAAAGGAAAGGAAAGGGTAAAGGAAAGGGGAAAGGAAAGGAAAGGGGAAAGGAAAGGGGAAAGGAAAGGAAAGGAAAGGAAAGGGGAAAGGGGAAAGGAAAGGAAAGGGGAAAGGAAAGGAAAGGGGAAAGGAGAGGAAAGGGGAAAGGAAAGGAAAGGAAAGGAGAAAGGAGAGGTGTAATGCCTATGAAATGTGTTATCCTTGGACCCTTTGTTTCTTGGGTAATTTTTACAATACAGCATTGTTGCCCAAATGCCAGGGGCATGAGAGGTGACTGATATGTCACTTTCTCTAGGTCAAAGGAACAAAGTCTCAAGATATTCTGCTGAGAGCAAGATAAAAACTTGTTTATGGAATGAAACTTATTTATGACATCTAGTAACCTCACATTAGGAGATAAAAACGGGTTTAAGGACATCTAAATTAGAAATCCTTAAGTCTGGGGGAGATGAAAAAAGGTTTTGGGGTAGATAAGAAGCAAAAGTGTGACTTTTCAGGCAACGTATATGGTGGTTGAACATGACTATCCTCGTGCTATGACTAACCCTTCTGCTAGCTCCTCCTGTAATGGGTTGTTGTGGTGGTTTATGTAAGGATATATATTATTTATAAAGGGCGTGTCCCTTTCCCTTAGATGAAATATTACAGTGCCTCCAGCCGTTAAAATACGGCAAATATTTAGTAAACCAATAATTTGGACACCTTGATAATTCGATCACCACTTATTATTATACCTTGAATTCTTTTAGCCAATATGATTTCGTACCATACACACAAAATTTGCCTTATAATAGATAAATATAAAAATTTATTTATGTACAAAAATTATATATATATTAACACAAAACACAGAAGACTGGTGATAAATGAATATTGGTACACACAATCAAAAATATATCCTACCAATGTAAGACACACTAATAATGTCTCTAACTAATTACATCAATCACAAATTTAAATGATATGATATTTATTAAATTTATTAATAATTAATAATTTCGAATATCTCAAAGGTTATATTCTTACATGCCGTGGCCATAGGCTTGCAAGAAGTAAGCCCTTGATATATGATACTCTGGTTATTAATATTCAATAAATTATGAAATATGGAAAAATTTATAATATGGCAATCAACAATTTTTTTTTTTAACAGTAACACAGTATCTGACTACATATATCTAACTATCCAATATTGTTGTAATACACTACGGTAATTTTTATGATTCTACACAACAGAGAAAGTAATTAATACAAATCAAATAAACATCTCACCACACCCGGACGTCAGACTAGGCAACTCTCCCGTGGATTTAGCTGGCAGTGGAACACCTTTAGACTGATATATATGCAAGTGATAGATTCAATAGGGGAGAATGTAGGAAGTTATAAGTTTTGAGGTTTAAAGTTTTAGGAAGTTTGAAAAGATGGAAGAGTAGTTATTCAGCAGAGATCTTCTTCAGATGTCAGGTCTTTCCATGAGGTCTTTATGAGGGTTTTTCTTCTTTTCATGAGGTTTTTCTTATGTTACAGCACATGGGCTTTTTATATCCACTAGTCCATTGTTCTAAGATACCTTCCCACCAGGCTTCCTGATTGGCTAGTTGAGAAATGTGTGTACATAAGCTATTTCTCACCTGCCCGCCAGGTGGCGGTCATGTATCACAGAACAATGTGAGTATTTGAGATGACTCATACCTTGGGTGGAATCTTCAGGTAATTTCAGGAATAAAATATACGGCTCTATCCAGATATAGCAGTGATCATACCTATGATATTCTAAATAGGGACCATGGAATATAGGTGTATATTCGGTTATTCCTCCTTGAAGTATCATCCTGTTTGTTTCCTGATAAGACATGTAACTAATGCTAGTTTATAATACATCTTACTTCCCATCATCTCAATACTCAAGTTAGTGATATATAGTTCCCATTGCTGAGTATTTAGTGGTGTTTAAAGTCTATGACATCTTATTTATAATCTGTTTTTGTAGTACATTTTTGTAATGATATACAGTGAACTTTTAAACTTAAATGTCCTGAATTTCACCCCTTGGTTTCAGCATCAACATTTCCTCTGTGTAGGGAAAAAATCTCTGTTTGCCTAGCCCTTGTATCGGACTCATGGTAAACAATTGTTAATGCTTTCACCCTTGGTGAACAATAGTAGATAGTAATAGTTTCAGAGGTTTGTTGGTTCATCACACTCTACAGGTTTTGGTTAAGCTTCCAAACAGTTGAGTTCCCGTCTCATTATTGTTGAAATGTTTACAAGTCAGAGTCCTATGTGTTTGACTTTCTGTAGATGCATTCTTCTCACTTCCATATACAAATAGTCCTTGTTGACAGTTTAAACAATCCCATTGTCTTGGAAAAGTCTTAATTCCCTGTTCTCTTCAGTTCTTTAACTAGAATTCTTGAAGGTTTAACCAAGACAAAATTAACTCTTAACATCCGGTTCTGCTGAGCTGTTTGCTATATAACATTATGTCTTGATAAAAGTCATATTCTTGAGACATGATTCAAAAGCCCACAACAAAATCCCCCTTTGTTTGGGGTACAGGCACGTGTATAGGGGTGTCTGTGTCGCAAAACATGAGTGGGGCTTTTGGCTAGAGTGATTGTTCGTCTTCTCCGGTGACAAGTCTTAGCACAGTAGGTATCTGTTGGTTAAGTCTTTGTGAGATTTTTATAACTCGTATGGTGAGGAAGGTTAACCATATTATTGCCAATCCAATAAAACTGAAAACAATGATGTCCGTTGGGATAGGGTGGGATCGACTATCCAACAGGACATGGTCTTCTTCGGAGAAATCAAAGTTTTCAACCGATAGGTTGTCTTTCTTGATCGTCATCTGGATGGTGTGATTGGGCTTGTGTTCTAATAGGAATTTCAGGTCTGGGTTCATGGGTATTTCTTGATGTTGAAAGGCATCAACACTTTCAATCTCCCCTTCCCATACCTCATTTCCAATTGGATAAAGTGTGGTTTTCCCGATGGTTATTCTCGAATTGGATGGTACTTTAATGATGGACACTGAAGCGGGTAACGCTATCACTCGGCTCATTATTTGTTTTTCGTAGAATATGCTCATATTTTTTAACGCCGTGCTAACAAACCATTCATCTTTCACGAGTATTGCTTGCACTTCTGATGGGTCAGTAGCTTTTCTCATTTGGATCTCACATCTCTCAGAACCGTGTTTATTATACTCTAGTCCGCATAATGCATGGGTAGCATCGTATACAAATGGATTTCCGTTACATTGGTAATTAATGTCTTTGAATCGGGTGCATTCATCCAGTATAGGGATGGCGTACAGATCTGGTACCCATGGCTGGTAGGTGATCAGATCAGGAGTCTTTATCTTGATGTGAATGTCCCCTTTCCATGTTCCCACATTGTGAATTGTCTTTATTTGAAACACGTTTTTAGAGGAGACATAGGGTATGGCCAACAGGAAACATACTTCGAGATCATCTGGATTGATGTAGAGGGGCATTGCACTTCCCATCTCGAAGGCTAGGTTAACTTGGAAGTCTTCCACTCCATCCCCATTGACCCGCTGGAGTAAGTTCTTGACCATCTCAGTGGACACAAAATATAGTGGAATGTATCCATGAGAAAGGTCATTCATGCCGCTTTGTATCTCATTCAGGAAGGCCAAGGTGTGGAAAAATATAGGTTCCTGAATGAACAGTAGCTCTCTCTTGAACAGTTCGTGAGTCTGATGCAAATCTATGGAACGGGCAATCAGCTCTGAATGCATGTTGACAGTTACTACGGTATCGTTGATGACAGCAAGCAAGTCTATCAACCCTGCTTTCTGCAGTTCCAGTTCGTGGTGAATTGCTTTGATGCTCATTTGTAAATGTTCAATTTCGGTGGCGAGAGTCTTTACTGAGACAGAATTAGCGGCCGACATGGTAGTGGAGACCACGGTTCCTAAGACTGTGAATATGAGTCCGGCAATTAACGCTCCGATGAATCTCTTTGGTCTTTTCTCCTGAGCGGTGGTTACCGGGACAAAGGGCTTGCGAGCTTGGATTAGGATCTCCTTAACTCGAGCCTGTGCTGTACTGATGTGCAGATGGTACCACTCCTTAATTTCTGGGGATTGGATGCTTTGTGGTTGGTAGCGTTTCTCCGTAGAAGTCTTTGGATCGACGCTAACGCAGACCTTCTGGGTAATGATGTGTTTATCAGTTAAGATGAATCCTGGTGCTTCCTGGATGAGTATTCCTGACGACGGCCCGGGTCTTGCGATGAGGCTGGCCTGGCTGGTCGTCCACATCCACATCAGGGTCCATAGGATCTTCCGCACGACGGGTCCTTGGGATGGTCTCATCAGCGGGTTTCTTCTTCTGAACTGACCCTTGGTGGCCTGGAACGTCAGGTTGTCATTTCCGGATCGACTTTTGTCATCTAGTCTTTCCCACAGGACGTCATAGCTTCCTTCTAGGGTCCAGTCATCGACACCTCCGATCGCCGGTCTGGTCATTGTCTGGGCCTTCCTTTCTAAATTATTAAAATGAACAGTTTGAGTAATGGATATACATAAAATTATATTACCGGATCCTGTAAGGCAAAATATGAATTATATGTTTAAAGGAAGTTTAAGAATGATCTCAATATCTCCAGATAGGAATTGGTGGGTTTAGTCTTCCAACAACTGCAATTGAGACTTCGGATGGCAAGCACGTAATTGGTTGATGTGCACCCATCTATCACTGATTTCACCATACCGTGTCACCTGCAATTTATATGCGACCGGAGAGATTTTATCAATGATAGAGAACGGACCTTTCCAAGATGGAAGGAATTTCCGTTCCTTGATCTGGTCTCTTGCAAAGTTGTATAGATAGACCTTGTCACCAATCTCATATTCCTTCTTGGAGGTTTTGAGATCATAGTATGTCTTAGCACTAGTTGCAGCTCTTTCCAAATTTCGCTGGGCAAAGGCAAAAGCATATTGCAGATGTTTACGTAAATCCTCTATGTACTGGTGTGTGGTGGTAGCATTGATCAAATTTTGATCTGTAGTGCGATACAATAAGTGCTGGGGCAGTACCATCCGTCTACCTGTCATCAGTTCAAAAGATGACATTTTTGTAACTGTATTCGGAGTAGCCCTCAACGCCATCAGGACCAGCGGGAGTTTGACATCCCAATCTTTACCTGTTTCCTTAACAAATTTCTTAAGGACATTAACGATGGTCTGATTGTATCGTTCTACACCACCACTAGAGGCTGGCCGATAGGCGATATGCAATTTCCTTTTAACCCCCAAAATTTTCCACAATTTGGCCATCACTTCGCTAGTGAAGTGCGATCCTCTATCAGACTCTATCCTCTGAGGTAAACCAAAACGAGAAAATACATGATTTATTAGCAATGCAGCACATGTCTCGGAGCTATTATTTGGTGCTGGTATACATTCGACATACTTGGTGAATAAACATGTAACTGTTAACATATACCGATTTCCTCGTGAAGATTTTGTTACTGGCCCAATAAAATCCATCTGAAGGTCTGACCAAGGCATACATATCCCCCTCTTCTGGAGAGGTGCTCTGTGAGTTGGCTTGGTAGGTTGAAATTGGGGACATATTAGGCAACCTTGGCAGTATTCCTTCACATCACGTAACATATGAGGCCAGTAGGCATAATCCCGCAGGATCTCATACGTGATCTTCTCTCCACGATGACCGGAAGTGGGAGCATCATGGGCATGCTGTAGCATCAAACCTCTAAATTTAAGTGGGACGACCCATTGTTGTACGCCACCCTTTGAGGTTCGTATCAACAATCCCTGGTATAAAGAGAATTGGGATTTGGATTTCATTAAGATACGTAAATCCTCCTTCCCACTATATACTTCCTTATTTATGGGATTTTGGTTGGGATCTTCTATATGACTATAAAACAAGCCAATTATTGGGTCTTCTTTTTGGGCAGTAATTAAATCCTCACTAGGAGAATCGTGACTCCACTGTAATGCATTCGGATCACCAGCTGTTCTGGCCTGTTGCCTGGTGACAGCTTCAATCTGTACGGTACCTAAAAATTGGTCAATGTCTATCAGTTCACCGGTGATTGCCCCTTCCTTGACTAGAGAATCGGCCAGATCGTTCCCTTCTTTCTCGGCACCTAGAACCTTGGAGTGGCCTTTGGTCTTCTTGAAGTGCAGGGTGAGATCATTGGACCTTACCAGTTCATCGATGTGACAAAAGAGCTTACCATGTTTCACGGGTTTGTGATTACTCTTGTTCATGTTGTTTCGCTTCCACCTAGGGAAATACTCCACAAAACTATTCCTGACATAATTGGAATCGGTTATGATGGCACACTCTCTGATGTTGAACTCTATAGCCATCTCAACTGCTCTAAGAATTGCAGTAAGTTCAGCAACCTGACTGCTTTTTGGTCCAAGTTTGTATCCCACAGAAATTGGGGTGACACCTTGGGTCCAAACGATTCCAATACCTGCCACTAGTTGGAGCTGTTCCCCATCCTTGTGATGAAAAGCACAACCATCCACATATACACACGGCAGCTGTTTACAGTATTCTTCATCGTAAACCTTGTAGGGAGAGAACAGTTGTTCTTCCAGAAAGTCAGTGTCCGGGGCCTCCATAACAGGCGTAGTTGCGGAACAATCATGGAGCTCGGCTAGGCCCTGGGCTACTGGACTTTCCTTGTTCTGTTTGTACCGAATTTCAAGAGGCCACCCTTGCAAAGACAAAGTCCAAGCAGTGATGCGGCTATTAGACACATTTCCTCCCTTGATACGTTCACTCTTTAAATACTGTAAAGGCTGGTGTGCCGTTTCAACAATGATTCTCTCTCCCTGAATGTAACTGCGAAAATTCTGTAATGCCCACACGGTGGACAATAGAGCTTTTTCACAGTCACTGAACTTTACTTCAACCGGGGACAAAGTTTTACTGGCATAGGCAATCACCTTACTGACATCATCACGTTTCTGGTAAAGAACAGAACTCATACTTACCTGCGTAAACCCTGTCTCTAGATAGAAATTTTTACCCCCTTCGGGATATCCGAGACACGGCGCTTGTGTGAGACGTTCCTTTAATTCCTTCATGGCGTCCTCCTGTTTCTTACCCCACGACCATTCGACATCCTTCTTCAGTAGGTGAAGCAGTGGCTTGCTTATCTCGGCGTAATTGTCAATAAACTTACGCGAGTAGTTTACCATACCTAGGAATGATCTCAATTCTTTAAGGTTAGTAGGGACTTTACAGTTCAGAACCGCCTCAACTTTCTTCTTTTGTGGGTTCAAACCTTCAGCAGTAACTTCATGGCCTAGGAAGTTTACCTTCGTGCGACACCACTGGGCTTTTTGTAAGGACAGTTTAACTCCTGCTGCTTTTAATTGGCCCAGGACATGCCGAAGTTCTGTAATATGTTTGGTCATATCTGTACTTTTGATCAGGATATCGTCCACATATGCCAACGTCCCCCTTTCGAAGGCGTCTGGCATGGCCTTGTGCATGAACACAGCAAATTCATGTCCGGAATTTATGAATCCGAAAGGCATTCGTACCCAACAATATTGTCGATTCCCAAAACTGAAGGCCAGTTTGTATTGGTCTTCCTCACTCACCTTTATGGTCCAATACCCCTGTGCACAATCTAAAGCTGTGAAAACTTGGGATCCTTGGAGCTGGGCGAGACACTGGTCTATGTATGGGACAGGCCATCCTGACATGTACACACGTTTGTTTAGCTGACGGAGATCAGCGCACAAACGCCATTGTCCATTGGGTTTTAAGATACCCAGGATCGGGTGGTTGTAGGAGCTGTGGATGGGCCTAATTATACCCCTTTCATGTAACTTCCTGATAATCTCAGCTAGAGATTCATAGGAAGCTAATGGTAACCTATACTGTCTTACGAATACTGGTGGGGCATCTGGATCTGTTTGGATCCTAGCGATGTGTAGGTCAGTAGTCCCACAATCGTAAGAATCCTTGGCAAAGATCTCTTGGAATTCAAGGAGAAGCTCTCGGAGCAATTGTCGGTCGAGATCACTGGCACACGCGTCGGCGAGGGCCACCATCTCTTCCACTAACTCCTTGAATCCAGGAAAGCTTTCCGGCTGACCTATCTCATATGCCTCTTCAAGTTTCGTGGTGAGGTCATTGGGTATGTGATGTGTGTGTGTGTTCTCCTGCCATCCAGGTTCTTTGGGGTACTCTTGTTCTTTGATTGGGTGATCAAAGACAATTGATGTCTCTTCGATTCGACAGGTGCCATCTTTAGAATCGAATGGATAAATGGACTCTATGGTGAAAATACCCTCTGGTAATGAATGGAATGTTTGTTCAATTAATTGTTCCTCCGACAAATATTCATCGGGGATGAGTCCAATCACCTGGTTAGTGACCCCAAAGGTGTAATATTCAGTCTCTACCGCTAGACCAATAAGGGTCTCTTTGGGTAAGACGATGTCCTGATTGGACAGATTATGTACGTAAATGTACATCGGGGATTGATGTGTGTTGACTAGGGGCGTGTGTGTAATGTTCAGTCCCTCCCCCTGCATTTTATGGGAGAGGCATACTAATGCATCTGACCCCTTCAGTCTATGTCCCTTTTTAACTTGGATGGGGAGTATGAAATTATTTATGCCCTTAGGAATTGTAATCTTTTGGGCTACCTGGACTTCAACAGCATAAGGCATCTGTTGCTGGGATTTTAAAGCTAAGTCCAGATTTTGGTAGTTTTCGGGGTCCCCCTTTAGTCGACTCCATAAACAGTCATTAATTAGGTCGACTTGCATTGCAAAGCGATGTAATACATCGTTGCCAAAATAAATTTTAGTTTGGGGATTATCCAAGACTAGGAACACATGGGTGGCTGTTTTGTTTCCTACAGTGACGTTTAAGAGACACCTAGCCATTGAATTGTGATCATCAGAGTCATCAAGGGAGTCTGAAATCCAATGACGCTGAGGTGTGGAGAAACGGATCATTTCCATTTCGGTCAGGTGTTTTATCAACCCATGGCTTACAAAGCTGTGTTCCTGTCTCAAATCTAGTTTGGCATATTTTGACCTATTAAGACCATTTATCCGGATGGGGATAAACAAGTCGCTGTTAACCCTTTCAATACCTGTCAAGAATTGGGTGTGATCTCCCCCTTTTCTTGGTTTATCCTCCTGATGAAAAGATATCGTAAGGATGTCATCTTGGAGGGAAATATCTTTGATTTTATCTTGGGGAATTCTAAAAATGTGTTCCTCATCTCTTCTGATAGGGTTACAGTCATCAGGTTTGATAACCGTTACATCAGGAAGTTGGCTGTTCCTGAAATGGATTTCTAATGATCCAGGCCTTTCTTCCACCAGGTGGCAGTGTTGTCGGGAATGGGGAGTTTTAAGTTTCCCATATTTAATTGGGGTATTTACCTGTGACCACAGGACTTGGTTCACACAATCAACTATGGTGTTCAGCCTTTTTAGGAAGTCCATCCCAATTATCATGTGGTGCTGTGATATGCTAGCAATGATGATGGGGTGTCTCAGTTCCTTATTACCCAGTTTCAGTTTAAGCCAGGCGGTACCCATGACTTGTAAAGGGTCTCCACCTACACCAATCAATGAGCTGTCAAAACTTTTAAGTCTTGGCTTGGTGGGCATGACATTCGCCACTTTGTCAAAATGCTCCTGTGACATGATGGTTGCTTGGGATCCAGTGTCTATTAAGCCGACAATCGAAAGATCACTGGCATCCTGCACCTGCACCGTGGCATAATATCTCCCATCAGATTCAGTCAGCTCACACATGAAATTAGTGTGGTTGAAGATCTGTGGGCCCTTCAATAACATCTGACTGGCTCTTATCTCACCGCATGTGGTGGACACATTACCCTTATCCTCCCTGGTGGGATTCTTGGACTGTCTCAAGACAGAAGCACAACTAGAAGTTGGTGCTCCGTCTGGCTTGTCAATCCCGACGACTTCCGATGCCGCGACTATATTAGGGGCAATAGATGGACACTGAAAAACAGGAGAATCATTAATAACCAACAACTGGTCCCCCTTTGCCTGAGAACTAGCTTCTCCATTAGTAGGCGTGTCAGGGACGGGGCACACATCTCCTGTCATTTGACTCAGTGTCCTCCCCTGTTGGTTTAAGGCTTGGTTGCCTGTTAATTCTGTGACCCTTGGTTGGTCACAGGAGCTGCTCCTAAAAAAGGATTGGATGGAAATTGAGTGACAAGCCTGTCCATCTGTTCAGCCATTTTGCTGACCTGTGCCTCTATTTGTCCAATACGCTCAGAGGAGTCATTCTGTTGATTCTCCCTCTTCTTATACTTGCGCTTGTATTTTGGATGAGACTGGTAATGAGACTCAGAGTCAGAACTACTGCTCTGGTCCCGACGCCATTGTTCTCTCTGAGGTTTTGGGGTCTCCCTGTTATTAAAGGGAGCCTGGGGTACTGTATCCCCCCTTTGAGCCTGAGGGTGTTCTTGGCGTGGAGGAAATCTTTGGAAATCGGAGTTTTTATTAAAATTGGGATTCTTATTGTAATTATGGTTCCTGTTGAAATTGGGGTTCCCATAAAAATTCCCATGTTGGTTTTGGCGAGGATAATAGAACCTCTGAGGATACCATTGCCTCCTTTGATTTTCATCACTGTACTGGCCCTTACCATACTTTTTATTCTTCTCACTTCCACTACCGTAGTTCCCTGGCTTTTGCCTATCCTTTCTCACCCACTGGTTTTGGGGTGCAAAGTTATGGACCTCCTTCACTTGCTGGGTTTGAGGTGCAAATCTAGGGGAACCATTGGTTTTACCCCCACGGACTACTTCCGCATATGATTTCTTCTCTGCCTGCACATTTGGATTTGGAGGGGAAACGGTAGTGGCTGCTACTATCTTGGGGCTATTTTTAGGTTCTCTTTTTATCCCGCCCTCACTGGACTGTTGGATCGAGAATAAATAGTCACTCTCTCTCACCAACCAATCAAGAGAGCATCCCTTTCTGTAATCCTTTGCAAGTCCCAATTTTATGTAAGCAGGTAATGCTTCATAGAATAGTGTCTTGAATTCTGGCTGGTTAGGATTGGGATCCTTTTCAGCCAGGAAATAGGCATTTCTGAGGACAGCCAGAAATTCTGCAGGGCTTTGGTGAGGACCACACTTTAAATTGTAGGCCGCAGCCTTGGCAGAGGTTACAGTTTTATAAGGCCCAAATTCCATGTGGCACTTATGTTTAACCTCTCTCCAGGACTGATTGGAATAGGCCCTCAAGGTCTCAAAGAATTGCCGGTATTTCTCCTCAAACACCCATGGCAGCAATTCTATTTTGGTGTGGTCATCTCTAATGCCCAGAATCTCTAACGTCTGTTCATATGTTTTCATGTGTCCGGTGATTTCAAGGGACCCTTTCTTAGAAAACATAGGAACAGTGTCCTTCAGGAACTTAATAACCTTTGGGGTGTCATATCTCCTGAATGACCCCTGGGATTTCCCTTCCTGCCTATATGAAACCTCATATCTTTCTTCAGAGCGCTCTGGAGTGTATCTTGAAAGCTTAGGAGGTGACCTATATTCTGACCCTGACTCACTATCAGATACTTCGCTGTGATGCGGGTATCTCCGCTCATCAGCCTCTGGCTTGACTGGGTTAGTCCGTCTTTGGACCCCAGAATTTATTTGGGCCGTCAACCTTATAATCTGCTCCTCCAGAGTTTTCTGCTCAGATTTTATCAAGGTAAGTTCTGACTGGTCATGCTTATCCCCTGGGTGAACTTTAATTTTGACAGGAGATAACCTCTCTGATCTGAAGTACTTCACCTCATCTTTTAAGTCCTGATACTTCTCTTGAAGTTGTTTTAATTCCTGAAAGTTTCTTTCATATAGGTCCTGAGCACTTCGAAAGTCTCCGACCAATCTATCATAATGTTTCTCGGATTCGTCTAAACGAACACCGGCATGACCAAGCTTCCCTTTCAAAGACTCAATGTCCTGATTTTTGCTTTCTAACAAGAGGCGGGCCTCTGACAACTCTTCCCTTAGAATCCTGGTCTGCTGGGCAGCTCCAGCGGTCATGAACCATAACATGGGCCAAGCTTCTAGGAGAAGTCTGTCACGGCCTCTATCACTTTCTGCTCCAGCAAATGCCATTAAAAACCCAACAACCTGGCCCTTTTGGTTAAACAGGTCCTCAAAGGTGCCCATGGCCTGCTCTTTCTCTTCATCCACAAATTCATTATTACTATCCCCCAAATTCAATCTCTTGCGGAGATAATTTATTACTTCATTTTCAACATACTTCTGCCAAGCACCGGCAGCTTTCCGAGCTGGCTTCATAACTTCCTGCTCAATGCCTTGAGCCGCCATATTTTCCTCGTTATGCTTGGAAGAGGTGGATCCGTGATTACTGGATGCCATTTTGATACAAAATATATGTTTGATAACGTGTACAAATATACAATCACCAGTGCGTTTTGTGTTATGGTACGATTTCTATGGATCTCAGCAGCGCCTCCAAATTTATGTTGTGGTGGTTTATGTAAGGATATATATTATTTATAAAGGGCGTGTCCCTTTCCCTTAGATGAAATATTACAGTGCCTCCAGCCGTTAAAATACGGCAAATATTTAGTAAACCAATAATTTTGACACCTTGATAATTCGATCACCACTTATTATTATACCTTGAATTCTTTTAGCCAATATGATTTCGTACCATACACACAAAATTTGCCTTATAATAGATAAATATAAAAATTTATTTATGTACAAAAATTATATATATATTAACACAAAACACAGAAGACTGGTGATAAATGAATATTGGTACACACAATCAAAAATATATCCTACCAATGTAAGACACACTAATAATGTCTCTAACTAATTACATCAATCACAAATTTAAATGATATGATATTTATTAAATTTATTAATAATTAATAATTTCGAATATCTCAAAGGTTATATTCTTACATGCCGTGGCCATAGGCTTGCAAGAAGTAAGCCCTTGATATATGATACTCTGGTTATTAATATTCAATAAATTATGAAATATGGAAAAATTTATAATATGGCAATCAACAATTTTTTTTTTTAACAGTAACACAGTATCTGACTACATATATCTAACTATCCAATATTGTTGTAATACACTACGGTAATTTTTATGATTCTACACAACAGAGAAAGTAATTAATACAAATCAAATAAACATCTCACCACACCCGGACGTCAGACTAGGCAACTCTCCCGTGGATTTAGCTGGCAGTGGAACACCTTTAGACTGATATATATGCAAGTGATAGATTCAATAGGGGAGAATGTAGGAAGTTATAAGTTTTGAGGTTTAAAGTTTTAGGAAGTTTGAAAAGATGGAAGAGTAGTTATTCAGCAGAGATCTTCTTCAGATGTCAGGTCTTTCCATGAGGTCTTTATGAGGGTTTTTCTTCTTTTCATGAGGTTTTTCTTATGTTACAGCACATGGGCTTTTTATATCCACTAGTCCATTGTTCTAAGATACCTTCCCACCAGGCTTCCTGATTGGCTAGTTGAGAAATGTGTGTACATAAGCTATTTCTCACCTGCCCGCCAGGTGGCGGTCATGTATCACAGAACAATGTGAGTATTTGAGATGACTCATACCTTGGGTGGAATCTTCAGGTAATTTCAGGAATAAAATATACGGCTCTATCCAGATATAGCAGTGATCATACCTATGATATTCTAAATAGGGACCATGGAATATAGGTGTATATTCGGTTATTCCTCCTTGAAGTATCATCCTGTTTGTTTCCTGATAAGACATGTAACTAATGCTAGTTTATAATACATCTTACTTCCCATCATCTCAATACTCAAGTTAGTGATATATAGTTCCCATTGCTGAGTATTTAGTGGTGTTTAAAGTCTATGACATCTTATTTATAATCTGTTTTTGTAGTACATTTTTGTAATGATATACAGTGAACTTTTAAACTTAAATGTCCTGAATTTCACCCCTTGGTTTCAGCATCAACATTTCCTCTGTGTAGGGAAAAAATCTCTGTTTGCCTAGCCCTTGTATCGGACTCATGGTAAACAATTGTTAATGCTTTCACCCTTGGTGAACAATAGTAGATAGTAATAGTTTCAGAGGTTTGTTGGTTCATCACACTCTACAGGTTTTGGTTAAGCTTCCAAACAGTTGAGTTCCCGTCTCATTATTGTTGAAATGTTTACAAGTCAGAGTCCTATGTGTTTGACTTTCTGTAGATGCATTCTTCTCACTTCCATATACAAATAGTCCTTGTTGACAGTTTAAACAATCCCATTGTCTTGGAAAAGTCTTAATTCCCTGTTCTCTTCAGTTCTTTAACTAGAATTCTTGAAGGTTTAACCAAGACAAAATTAACTCTTAACATCCGGTTCTGCTGAGCTGTTTGCTATATAACATTATGTCTTGATAAAAGTCATATTCTTGAGACATGATTCAAAAGCCCACAACAGGGTGTAGCACTGCCTACTATTGGACAGCTTCCAGAAAAAGGGTTTATAAGGCGTAAGTCCGGGCAAGTCTAGTAGAAGCCCCCCTTAGTGGCCAGAGGACGCTCTGACGCTGGAATTTTTGCCAAGGCTATATGGGCTCATCGACTGGTCGCGTCTACAGCTTCTCCGTGTCCCCTTGGGCAGTTTGGTTCTGATGGGATTTGTTCCTTGCCACTTCCACATAGCTTTGGTAATGTATTAATTCTATGCTGTCATGCTGTAATGCTCACACTCTTACTGGTGTATGCTGTTATGCAGATTGTGAGAACTATAAGATATATCCTCCTGTGGGTCGTGTGATAATAAAAGTGGAGGTTTTGACAGTGCAAGAATATTGCAGTTGGATCCTGTTATTTCTTGGAGTGCCGGGTGAATGCTATGCTGTGTCAGGGCAGGTGCTCATTTAGTAGTTGGACTTTCACATGCATAGAACATGTAATGGTTTAAATGCTAATTAAAAGGTACTTGCATGACTAAATGTTGATTGTGTGCGTGTATATGACTTGTTATTAGTTATTGCACCCAGCATTTTTTATTACAAGAGGAAAGAAAAGGGGAAAGGAAAGAGGAAAGGGGAAAGGAGAGGAAATGGGAAAGGAAAGGAGAGGAAAGGAAAGGGGAAAGGAGAGGAAAGGAAAGGGGAAAGGAAAGAGGAAAGAGGAAAGGGGAAAGGAGAGGAGAGGAAAGGGGAAAGGGGAAAGAAGAGGAAAGGGAAAGGAAAGGAAAGGGGAAAAGAAAGGAAAGAGAAAAGGAAGGAGAGGAGAGGAAAGAAAAGGAAAGGAAAGAGGAAAGGAAAGGGAAAAGAAAGGGGGAAAGAGGAAAGGAAAGGAAGGGGGGAAGGAAAGCGGAAAGGAGAAGAGTATAGATTGGGAGGGAGAAATAATCACAGAATTGAGAGTGGTCATTGAATTGTAGGATAGTGATTTAGAAAAGGTCCACATTTAGTCCATTATCCTTTGTATCAAATAGAATTATCACTCTTTGATACATTTTTTTTAAGTTCCCTTTAAGAATGCAAACATTCATGTCTTCCATAGTGTGGTCTGGTTGTGAAAAATGATGTCCCACAGGTGTGCTGAAATCATCTTCCTTATGCTCTTTAACCTTGTGTCTTTGTAAATTCATTATTTCTTGGTAATTTCTGTCCTGTTTCATCTATGTAACATCCTTAC
The DNA here is from genome assembly GCF_062004578.1 of Staurois parvus. Taxonomy (NCBI): domain Eukaryota; kingdom Metazoa; phylum Chordata; class Amphibia; order Anura; family Ranidae; genus Staurois; species Staurois parvus. The sequence goes on from NW_028318929.1 coordinate 2,368,754, forward strand.
TATGGCTCCTGAAGACGCATGATTGTGCGAAATGGTGTTGGGTTAAGCAAAATTGCTAGAGGTTGTGCTGTCTCTCCAAGATAGACTGGTGGCCCCTTACAGTGCATCCAGAAAGTATTCACAGAGCTTAACTTTTGCCCCATCTTGTTATGTTACAGCCTTATTCCAAAATGGATTAAATACATTTTTTTCCTCAACATTCTACAAACCATATCCCATAATGACAACGTGAAAGAAGTTACTTTTGAAGTCCTTTGTAATTTATTAAAAATAAAAATTAAAAAAACACATATATATTATTATTATTATTATACAGTATTTATAAAGCGCCGATAGTTCACTCAGCGCTGTACATTACAAAGGGGGACAGAACATGTGACAGAACAATACCAATACAATGCAAAACATGAGGGGATTGAGGGCCCTGCTCTTTCGAGCTTACAATCTAGAAGGGACGGAATAATGGTACAGGAGGAGATAGCTGTGGGGGATGGAGTGGTAGGAAGAGTGGAGGAGGTCGGTCAAGTTAGCAGGGGGTAGGCTTCCCTGAAGAGATGGGTTTTCAGGGTGTGCCTAAAGGAGAGGAGAGTAGGTAATAATCTGATGGGTTGGGGAAGGGAGTTCCAGAGGATGGGTGACACCCTGGAGAAGTCCTGGAGGCGGGCATGGGAGGAGGAGACCAGGGAACTAGAGAGAAGGAGGTCTTGTGAGGAGCGGAGTGTGCGTGCTGGGCGGTACTTGGATATTAGGTCAGTGATGTAGTTCGGGGCAGTATGGTGGACAGCTTTGTACGTCAGTGTTAGGATTTTGAATTTGATCCGTTGCGCAATCGGAAGCCAGTGGAGGGATTGGCAGAGGGGGGTGGCGGAAACGGAGCGGTTGGATAGGTGAATGAGTCTGGCAGCCGTATTCAGGATGGACTGAAGCGGGGATAGCCAGCGGCGAGGCAGGCCAGTGAGGAGGGAGTTGCAGTAGTCGAGTCGTGATATGATGAGGGAGTGGATGAGCTGATTAGTGGTTTCTGGGGTTAGGAACGTGCGGATTTTGGCGATGTTGCGGAGGTGGAGTCTGCACGAGTTTGTTAAAGATTGGACTTGGGGCTGGAAGGATAGGTTGGAATCCAGAATGACACCAAGTACTCTGGCCTGCAGGGCGGGTTTGATATTGGCGTTGTTGGATGTGATGGAGAAGTCAATGGGGGGTGGGGTTCGGGCTGGGGGGAAGACAAGAAACTCGGTTTTGGAGAGATTCAGTTTAAGGAAGTGGAGCGACATCCAATCTGATATGTCGCTCAGTAGGTGTGTGATTCGGGCAGAGACCGAGGGGGTGAGGTGGGGGGTTGAGAGATAGATTTGTGTGTCGTCGGCATAGAGGTGGTAGTTGAAGCCGTGAGAGTGTATGAGTTGGCCAAGGGAGGAGGTGTAGATGGAGAAGAGAAGGGGCCCAAGGACAGAGCCTTGAGGGACCCCAACAGAGAGGGGGAGTGAGGGGAAGGTGGTAGCATTATAGGTAACACTGAAAGAGCGTTGTGACAGGTAGGATGAGAGCCAGGAGAGAGCAGAATCTCTGAAGCCAAGGGAGTGCAGTATTTTGAGGAGAAGGGGGTGGTCAACTGTGTCGAAGGCCGCAGAGAGGTCAAGGAGTAGGAGCACTGAATAGTGGCCATTAGCTTTGGCGGTTAGAAGGTCGTTGGAGAGTTTGAGTAAGGCGGTTTCGGTGGAGTGTAGGGGACGGAAGCCAGACTGTAGGGGATCGAGGAGGTTGTTGTCGTTGAGGTGAGAGCATAGGCGGGTGTAGACGAGGCGCTCGAGGAGTTTAGATGTAAGTGGAAGCAGGGAGATGGGTCTGAGGTTGTTCGGGTCATTGGGGTCCAGGGAGAGCTTTTTAAGTATGGGGGTGATGTGTGCATGCTTCAGTGGGGAGGGGAAAGTGCCGGAGGAGAGGGAGAGATTAAAGATGTGGGTGAGGGAGCTTAGGATGGAGGGGGAGGGAGGTCGTAGGAATTGTGAGGGGATAGGGTCGAGGGGGCAGGTGGTGAGGCGGGCATCAGAGAGGATCTTGGAGACTTCCTCGATGGTAGTAAGGTCAAAGGTGTGGAGTGTTGGGGAAGCTTCAGTATGAGGAATGTAGGGTGGGGTGGAAGAGGAGGTCAGAGCAGTGGTGGGGCCGTGGGAGAGGGGTGATGAGGGGGTAGCTGAGTGAGGGGGAACGGGGTTGGAGGGAGTTTGAGCAGTGACGAAGTCCCTGCGGGTAATGTCGAGGGGGAGGGGGGATGAGGGGGTAGCTGTGTGAGAGGGGACGGGTTGAGAGGGCTTGTGAGTTGCGGCAATGTCCTTGCGAATTGTGTCAATCTTGTTTTTGAAGTGATTGGCAATCTCAAGGGCGGTGAGTGAGGTGCTGGGTGGAGGTGGGGGTGGAGAGAGTAGAGAGTTGAAGGTGGAGAAGAGTCGGCGAGGGTTGGAGGAGAGGGTCTTGATGAGGGTCAGGAAGTAGGCTTGTTTGGCTGCGTGGAGGGAGGAGGTGTAGGTACGGAAGGCAGATTTGTAGTGGGCGAAGGCTTGTTGGGATTGTGTTTTGCGCCATAGTCGCTCCAGGGCACGACTGTGTCGTTTGAGGGTTTTGGTGTGATCAGTCTGCCAGGGCTGGAGTGGTCGGGGTCTGATGTTGCGTGTGGTTAAAGGCGCTAGTGAGTCAAGGGCTGTTGACAGCGCGTTGTAGGCAGTCATAGTCAAGTCGGGGCAGGACAGGGGGAGGATGCTGTCATGGAGTTGACCAGCTGCAGAGTGGAGGGGGGCAGGGTTAAGGTTGCGGAGGTTGCGGCTGGTAGTAGTGTGACATTTGGAGGGGTAGGCGTTGGAGGACGAGGAGATAGAGAAGGTAATCAGGTTGTGGTCAGAGAGAGGAAAGGGGGTGTTAGTGAGGTTGTGGGGAGCGCAGTGGTTGGAGAAGACAAGATCAAGAATATTACCGTTGGAGTGGGTGGTGGATTGTATGCACTGTGCAAGTGCAAAGGAGGAGGTTAAGTGGAGGAGACGGGCTGTGTCTGGGTTGTCGAGGTTGACAGGGATGTTGAAATCCCCAAGAATGATGGTGGGTAGCTCAGAGGAGAGGAAGAAGGGTAGCCAGGAGGAAAAGTCATCCAGGAAGCGGGGTATGGATCCAGGAGGCCGGTATATCACAGCAATCTTCAGAGGGGTTGGGGAGAATAGTCTGACGCAGTGGGCCTCGAAGGAGGAGAAGGATAGGGAGGGGGGGTTAGGGAGGACTCGGAAGGTGCTCTGCGGTGACAGGAGCAGACCAACCCCACCACCTTTACGACCGTTCGGTCTGGGTGAGTGGGTCCAGGTGAGTCCTCCATAGGAGAGTGCAGCAGGGGAGGTAGAGTCAGTGGGCTGGATCCAGGTTTCCGTGATCACTAGGAGGTTGAGGGAGCGGGAAACAAAGAGGTCGTGGATGGCGGTAAGCTTGTTGCACACCGATCGGGCGTTCAGGAGTGCACATGAAAACGGGAGGGAGATTTTAGGGAGCAGGGGGACAGATACTAGGTTTCGGGGGTTGCGGTAGGACGTGGAGTCGGGAGGGTGTTGTGCGGGTGAGGGAGGTGGTGGAGGGCCAGGATTCGGGGAGATGTCCCCCGCGGCTAGGAGGAGGAGAAGGGTGAGAAAGGTGGCATGGGAGCGGGATGTGCAGGAGCGTAAGAAATTCCTAGTGGAGGTGTTCGGGTCAGTGGGAGAGCGGAGTAATAGGAGGAGGTGGTGGGTGCCGTAGAGGGACAAAGGAAGCAGTGAGGACACAATATACAAAGGTTTAGGAGGAGCAGAGGGATATAGTGAATGGATTTTGGGAATGGAGGAGAGGAAAATGAGAAGGAGGAGTAGAAGAGGCATTTTGGGGGGGTGATGAGAGCAGTAGTAGGGAGATGATAGCAATGAGGGGGAGATGTACAAGTTTTGGGGTGGAGCAGAGGGGTAAAGAAATGAGATTTGGGAACAGGGGATAGTAATATGAAGAGGAGAAGAGGGGCATATTATATAAAAGTATACCCTATATATTCACAGACTTTGTTCAATACTTTGTTGAAGCCCCTTTAGCACCAATTACAGCCTCAAGTCATTTTGAGTATGATGCTACAAGCTTGGCACACCTATTTTTGGGCAATTTCTCCCATTCTTCTTTGCAGTACCTCTCAAGCTCCATCAGGTTGGATGGGGAGCGTCGGTGCACAGCCATTTTCAGATCTCTCCAGAGATGTTCAATCGGGTTAAAGTATGGACTCTAGCTGGGCCACTCCAGTACATTCACAGAGTTGGCCCATAGCCACTCATTTGTTATGTGGGCTGTGTGCTTAGGGTCGTTGTCCTGTTGAAAGATGAACCATCACCCCAGTCTAAGGTCCAGAGCGCTCTGGAACAGGTTTTCATCAGGGATGTCTCTGTAAGTTGCTGCATTCATCTTTCCTTTGATCCTGACTAGTCTCCCAGTTCCTGCCTCTGAAAAACATCCCCACAGCATGATGCTGCCACCACCATGCTTCACTGTAGAGATGATATTGGCCAGGTGGTGAGCAGTGCCTGGTTTCCTCCAGACATGACACTTGGCACTCAGGTCAAAGAGTTCAATCTTTGTTTCATCAGACCAGAGAGTTTTGTTTCTCATGGTCTGAGAGTCCCTCAGGTGCTTTTCGGCAAACTCCAGACAGGCTGCCATTTGCCTCTTACTGAGGAGTGGCTTCCGTCTGGCCACTCTACCATACAGGCCTGATTGGTGGAGTGCTGCAGAGATGGTTGTTCTTCTGGAAGGTTCTCCTCTCTCCGCAGAGAAACACTGGAGCTCTTTCAGAGTGACCATCAGGTGCTTGGTTACCTCCCTGGCTAAGGCACTTCTCCCTCGATTGCTCATTTTGGCTGGACTGCCCACTCTAGGAAGATTCCTGATCATTCCAAACCTCTTCCATTTACAAATGATGGTGGCCACTGTGCTCATTGGGACCTTCAATGCTGCAGAAATTTCTCTGTACCCTTCCCCAGATCTGGGTCTTGATACAATCCTGTCTTGGAGGTCTACGTACAATTCCTTGGACTTCATGGCTTGGTTTGTGCTCTGACATGCACTGTTAACTGTGGGACCTTATATAGACAGATTTATGCCTTTCCTAATCATGTCCAATAAACTGAATTTCCCACAGGTGGAGTCCAATCAAGTTGTGGAAACATCTCAAGGATGATCAGTGGGAACCAGATGCACCAGAGCTCAATTTTGAGCATGTGGTTTTTTTTGTTTTTTATTTTTAATAAATTGCAGAGATTCAAAACGAACTTCTTTCACGTTGTCATTATGAGGTATTGTTTGTAGAATATTGTGGAAAAAATTAATTTAAACTAGTTTGGAATAAGGCTGTAACATAATAAAATGTGGCAAAAGTTAAGCTCTGGGAATACTTTCTGGATGCACTGTATGTAAGTGTGATAAGCGGCACTTGCATTTCTGCTTTTCTGAATGTTTTTTAATCTGTCTATACCCTTTGAGTCACCATTAAATGCTTTGTGTTTGGTGGTTCCTTGTAGATGCGAATGTTGGTACTGACCCCTAGTGGAGGAAACAAGTACAACCTGATTAATGGACCCAGTTTAATTTTGCATACTTTTTTTTATGGTGGAATATAAATATTCACAAAATATATTACTGCAATCATTTTTATTTCATTTTTCTTGTGGGTGTATTATATATCTATGCCTATTGCACGCTTCAAGGAGCAGGGCCCTCCTATCCCTCTTGTATTGAACTGTATTGTTGCTGTATTGTCTCCCATTATATTGTAAAGCGCTGAGCAAACTGTTGGCGCTATATAAATCCTGTATAATAATAATAATATTAATTGCACGCAGCTATTGATATTAATATCACTGACTTTATCGCATTGTGGTTTATAACATAAGATCCTTGCTTGCACTGGATGGGGTACACTGGAGGTACAGCTGTATGATCCTTTATGTGACATTTTTTAGTGGACTGAGAATGAGAATACATACAGGTGAGGAATGACTGAAGAGAGCAGGAGTACAGGAGCAGCTTTCATATTACTGGTTAGAAAAAAAGTTGCCCAATCCTCAGTCCTTTATCAATTGGCTGCAGTGATTACACAAGACGTTACATTTCCAAGGACTTAAAAGCAGAAATCAAAACAAAACTTTTTATGAGCCATGCAGTGGGGCTACAGTCTGCACTGCATGGGCTAACTGCTCGTTTTTGTCTAGGGGTGATAACAGTGAAGATACATTTACTGAATCTGCCAATCCTTGGAGCTCAAGACCGATTCCTGCCGCTTCTGCCTCCTGCACACTAGCAGTCTTGCAAGTGGACTGTTCCTGACGTCATCATGCTCATAGACCTTCTCCGGGCGTGAGGACAGCTCGCCATAGGGGAACGCGGTTTTCCAGAGGATCGGAGGACAGGGTAAGCATAGCATAAGTTTCACAATTATTTTTATCTACACACTGTCACCAATGAAGTACAGCGTCATCATATAACTGGTGCAGGGGAGATCAGGGACACTGATTAGCGGCAGTATGTGAAAAAAATAAAAATAATAATAATTTTAAAAAATTTTATACATTTTTTTTTATTACATTATTTAACATTTTTTAATGATTTTTTTCTACTCCTCTGACCATAGCAATACAATGTTACCATAGTAACATTGTACTACCTTGGGCAAGTGATCAGGATTCTTTTTTTTTCACATTATGAGTGCTTATACCAATGAATTTCATGAATTTCATTGGTATAAGCAAGCATTTTTACTGAATGAAATTGATTCATTCAGTAGTTTTTGTTGTGCTCAGGCGTGATTGGCCTAGTCTGTACACATGACCACTGTGACCAATCACAGCTAGCAGTACAGTTGTAAGTAACAAATGGCATGAAAGGAAGCCACTCATTGTTTACAACTGTCATGTGATCTTCTGTGATTGGTCACAGTGATCACATGACACTGGCAGCGGGCCAGTGCAGTGATCCGACATGTCTGGTGGATACAGCTGGTGACAGATCGCACGGGAGAGTGTCCTTCAGGGCGTGGGAGGCGCAATTCTGTTGGGACGTCATGTGGTATCCTCCAGGGGTGGACTGACAACTCATGGGGCCTCCGGGCAATAGGGGATCATGGGGCCCCTGTGTCCTTGCCCAAACTCAAAAAAGCCTATGAAAAAGGTACCAGGGGCATCTCATGGGGCCCCCTACTGACCCCGGGCCCTCGGGCAATGCTCGAGTTTCCAAATGGTCAGTCCGCCCCTGGTATCCTCCCAAGATAATATGGATCCCGCTGGACCATCATCCTACAATAGGCTGTCCTGCAGAAGTAGCAGTTGGAGGGTTAAGTCAAACCATTTAACACTGACCGGATTGCTTACAGTGATCAGCTTTTTATTCATTTATGTAAAACCTTCATCCCAAAAGGAACAACTGCTTTGTGTTAGCAGTTTGGCTTCAATTTGCTAGTGTATCTAAATCTGCTAGTATACCTAACACTCTCCAGACTGACAATACTACTGTCCAAAGGTCTCTCTGTTGCTCTTTCATTCAGAGTGGAGGCATTCTAGGCTACTTTCGCACTGCTCCACCGCAAAAACAGAGCAAAAACGCATAGGCATTTTTACCGCGCTTTTGCCGCGCTTTCTGAGCGTTTTTAAAGGGCACGTGACCTAAAAACTGCACCAATAACGCTTTTTGAATTTCTTTTCGGGAGTTTTTGAGGAGCTTTATAGGAGCTTTTCAGGAGTTTTTCAGGTGTTTTCCATTGAAAAGGCTTTTTTTTTAACTCACCAAACATGCCCCAAAGATGCTGCAAGCAGGAGTTTTTACACCGCACCGCATATGCAACACCGCAGTGTGAAAACAAACATAGATATACATTCACATACACAGGTAAGTGTTTTTCTTGCGCTTTTCAGGCACTTATTTTTAACGCAAAAACGCTTTAAAAACTCCTCAGCGTGAAAGTAGCCTAATACAGGAGGTGTGTTACTGACCAGATCACCAGGTGAAAACAGAAGGAAAAAAGCCTAAAAAAAGAAAACTAATGCGGTCGCTACATCTAATGATTGGCAAGCTGCAATATATTACATTTTTGGTTTTGGCTTTAATACCACTTTAAAATTTGTGCTGTAAAAGCTTGTCAATATTTAGTTTGTGACAATAATTCTTGGTTAATACTGAGATACGGACTTGGTTGCTGTTGTGGTATTCGTACTTTTCTTTTGAGACGTACAGCTTGCATCTTTGTGGTTATTTTATTTTTAGAATTCATGTTTTCTGCAGATAATATGGGGTTGATTTACTAAAGGCAAATAGACTGTGCACTCTGCAAGTGCAATTTCTCCGGGGCTTCATAAATGAACAGAAGCTCTGCTGAATTCCATCATCCAATCATGTACAAGGAAAACTGCTGTTTTAAAATTTTCCTTGCACGTGATTGGGTAATCTTTGCAAAGTGAAACTTTCCCCCATTTACTAAGCTCTGGAGCAACTGCACTTTTAGAGTGCACAGTCTATTTGCCTTTATCAACCCCTATGTTTTTCAAGAGCTGTGACCTTCAGTTTTAAAGTTGGCTTACAGTAGTATTAACCACTTGCCATCCATCCTATAGCAGAAATACTGCTACTGGGTGGCAGGGCTGCGCAAAATCATGTGTATATACGTGATTTTGCAGTTCCAGGTAGGGGGCGTGCACCCTACCCGTAACGCCATTGGCGGCCTCAGCTGTCGCTCACCGGGTCCCAGCCGTTAATTCTCCGCCGGCACCCGGCGATTGCTGAGTATCACTGACATGGGAGAGGTCTGTATGTAAACAATACAGATCTCTTCCCATGTCAACTCCTGCACACTGCTTTGTATTGCTCTGCATAGCCTAAATTTATGACAAAATTTGCGTTTTAAAATTTTTTTTACTGGACAGTAATAGCAAATTTTAAAATTTTTTTACTGTACATTTAATAGCAAAAAGTCAAATTATTGTTTTTTTCTCAAAATTGTCTTCCTTTTTTTGTTTATAGCGCAAAGAATAATACAGAGGGGATCAAATACTATCGAAATAAAGCTCCATTTGTGGGAAAAAGGACATAAATTTTATTTGGGTGCAGCGTTGCAAGACCGCGCAATTATCAGTTGAAGTAACACAGTGCCGTATCGCAAAAAATGTCCTGGTCAGGAAGGGGGGGTAAATCCTCTGGAGGGCAAGTGGTTAAGAAAAATGATGCGAACTTTGGATCCAAATGTCTTAAATCTGTACTCTCATGCACCCTGGTCACAAACTCATGAGAAGCTTTACTACACAAAGTTATACCAGATATGAGCCAGTACTAATAAACTCTGATCATGTATATCTTTACTGTTACTAAGCCAATCACAAGGAGATCATGGAGCCCTCCTACTCTCAACTTTGGAAGAGTGAGTTATTTGTGGCAAAAGCTTCTAATGTTGGTCCTGAAATGCCAAGATGATAGGAACACCCCTCAAATGACCCCCTTTTTTGGACAGTAGACACCCCAAACTATATGCTGAGAGGCATGTTGACTCAATGGAAGATTGCATTTTTTAACCTAAGTTTTTGGAAAATTCCACATTTTTTTTACACAAAGTTGTCATTTAACCTCCCTGGCGGTCTGATTATTTCAGATTTTTGGTGCTGAAAGCGGTTCCATTATTTTACATGGAAATATGTAGTTTTTTTTATTGTAGGCTGTAATATTTAGGAATAACTCACTGAAATCTGTCCGAACAAGTGTCTAGTAAACATTCCGGGTATAATAAAATTTGAAACACAAAATCATAATTTAATAAATAATCATAAAAAATAATAATATAATAATAATACATTTAATTTAATAATATAATCAAACCAAAAACATTGAAATTTTAAATATAGCGCCAAGTTCGCACATCACTGAGCAAAGTCGCAAAATTGTTTTCAGTGTCTGATGACGAATTTCTCCACGAATCATTATCACTCAATTCTGCAAGTGGTTCTGATTTACTATCGCTGTTCTCTAGCTGATCTTAAACTGCTTTTGACCTAAAAGGACGCTTTTTGGACGCCATGGACTTTTCTAAGTTTCCAGGCAGAAAGAACAGTCAAAATGCAGACAGGGGACAGGACAAAGCACTCGGGACAAAATGTATGTGAAATGCTTTGAAACAGCAATGTTTACTATGTAAAATTCGTTTTGAAAAAAACTACTTTTTTTTTCATTTTAAAATTTCCCGCCGCCGCCGGCACCCGTACATCTCAACGTCACAGGGACCGGAACACAGAAGCCGAATGCCGGCATCAGCCGGAGGAGATGGCCGGGGATGCTGCAGGAGACACATCGCGGGAGCGAAGTACAAGGTAAGCTCTGCAGGGACTCCCTATGCAGCGCCGCATGGTAAGCCCGAGTGTAGCTCGAGGTTACCGCTTTTGGTACTGACATTTTACCCCGAGCTACACTCGGGAATACCGCCAGGGAGGTTAAATGATATATTACTCACACATACCATGGGTATATATGGAGTTACACCCCAAAATACATTCTGCTACTTCTCCTGAGTATGGGGATACCACATGTGAGAGACTTTTTGGCAGTCTAGCCTCATACAGACCCCCATCCCTGGCTCACCTTGACTACATCCCTGACCATGGCAGTCACTTGCTATCAAACTATCGGCACCTGTGCTTCTTTGAGCCTTGTACCTCTGTCATCACATTCAGGGGTGTTCGGACCAGAACCGCAAGGGAAGCCCTCTTGTCAAACTAGGCCTTCAACCTATACTCATGGTCAGGGGCGGACTGACAACTCATGGGGCCCCCGGGCAATAGGGGATCATGGGGCCCCTGTGTCCTTGCCCAAACTCAAAAAAACCTATGAAAAAGCTACCAGGGGCATCTCATGGGGCCCCCTACTGACCCCGGGCCCTCGGGCAGTGCCCGAGTTTCCAAATGGTCAGTCTGCCCCTGCTCATGGTATATCAAATGAAACTTCTCAAGCCAACATCAACAATCCAGTGGGATAAACCGAATTCGGGTTATATTAATAGCAAGCAAGAGGGAGAAGGTCTTTTCATAGTTTAGTATTTAGAATCATTTGTATTAAGATAAATAAGCTACATTATGCCGATCATCTCCATGAGGGTCGCGATGATGTAACCGCTGTAGGTCCACCTGATGCATTTCGTCCAATGGAACGTCATCACTGGGGCAACAGAGTATAGTATATTGCACCAGCGCCCCATTCTGTGCAGAACTGCACCAGATTTTGCATGCTCAAGTTTTTGTAAATAACCCCCAAAATATTGCAGCTTATCAGTCCTTAGATGTAATGGCTGCATTAGTTTTCTTTTTTTTATATTTTAACATTGTGATTCTGCCAATTTCCTTTGTAGGGTACACTGCTCTGTATCTAGGGGGAGCAGTGTTGTCACTCCAGGACAGGACAACAGAACACTTCACCCTGTCCTCATCTTCATATCGTTAGATGGAGATGTTCTGCAACCCACAGAGGAGCACTGGGAAGGGTTGATAAAATGGATTAGGATTTTTTGGGCAGCAGAGGCATTAAGTTGACAGCTAAAAATTAGATGTTAGGAGCTCACTGGATTTCTGCAAGGATCAGCAGGTTTTCTCTATTCAATCTTCTGGCTGGGGGCATATCCTGGACCATCTGGAGTTTAAGGACTGCAGAGCAGGTCAAGGACCAGGCTGTGCTGTCTCATAGGTGTGTCCATATAACAAGGCTGATTGATGACACATCATTGCAGGTAAAGCATATTTATGTATTTCAAATGTGTCTTTAGCAGCTTGCATTGAGCTCAGTCTTCATTTATTTTATTATATTGGCCTTAAAGGCTTAGTGTTATATTACTTTTACCACACTTTCCATGATGTCACCATCGTAGCAAAGGATGAGTGTAGAAGCGGAAGGGTTTAGGGTGTCGATTGACAAAAACAATAAAGGGAAATGAGACCAGAGTAAAAATCTAACAGTCCTCACCATTCTGTTTCGGAAAATGAAGCTCTTTCTGTTTGTCTACAAATTTCCTTTACTCTGTTGCTGCCTTGCCCTACAAAAAGGTAGGAACCCATACAACTTCCACAATTAAGAATGTGTATTAGGAGTATTAGTTTCTGATTGGGTTCTGGGTATGTTCTGTTAGGGCAATGAAGCTACCTAAACAGTAGGAGGGATAATTGTTGCTTTGGGAGTTCCTTTATCATCAATATTGGAAGACATTTCACAATTGTCTAGTGTAGCCTTTCTCAACCAGGGTGACGTGGACCCTTTGGTTCCTCCAGAGGTTGCTAGGGGATCCTTGAGAACGAATCAATTTCTGTCTTTCCAATAAGTAACTCCTGACACCGGCAATCTTTTTAGCTCTAAGTAAGGGGAGCATTCTTCATGTGACCACCTAGTAGGTCCCATCTCTCAATGGTCACTAATTTAAGGTAGTCCTTCTCCCACTGACCACCAACTAAAGGGACCCGTGTCCAATGACCTGATAAGGGAACTCTACAGTTCCCACTCTCTACACTTCTTTTATTGCCATAAATATTACTTGTTTTCTTTCATTATAACTACTGAAAATACTTTTGGTCTATATAGTGTTACATGGTTCTAATATGTCGCATTGGGGTTGATTTACTAAAACTGGAGAGTGCAAAATCTGGTGCAGCTTTGCCTAGAAACCAATCAGCTTCCAGATTTTTTTGTCAAAGCTTAATTGAACAAGCTGCAGGTAGACCTTGATTGGCTGCCATGCACAGATGCACCAAATTTTGTATTCTCTAGGTTTAGTAAATCAATCCTATTGTTTATTTGGCAATGCTAACTATTGGCAAGGGTTCCCTGCAGCCCTAAAGTTATTTCAAGAATTCCTGCATGATGCAGACGTGGCATTTCTGGCAAGATAAACAGCTATTATCTGTACTTAAATTGGTTGTAAAGGCATTCTGTGCATGAAGGTAAAAATCCTTCTTTGAGCAGCAGTACCCCCAGCCCCCCCAATACCTGCCTGAGCCTTCTCTTCATTCAATGATGTGAACAAAAGCAGCAGTGCTCCCAGCAATCTCCGTCTTCATTGACTGAGACAGCAGCAGGAGCCATTGGCTACTGCTACTGTCAAATACAGCCAGTGAGCCAATGAGGATATAGCTGTCGACGGGGCCAAGCCACACTCTGTGTGTGAATGGACATGCAGAACAGCAGCTCGGGAGCAAGCCTGCTTGGTGCCCCAGTAGCAAACTGCTTGCTATGGGGGTACTCAGCAGGAGGGAGGGGCCAGGAGTACCGGCGGGGGACCCGAGAAGAGGAGGATCAAGGCAGCTCTGTGCAAAACCACTGCACAGAGCAGGTAAGTAATAACATGTTTATTTATTTTTTTAAATTGCCTTTAATATTGCTTTAAAAATAATATTTCTTGAAAACGAATGCAGCCATCACATCTATGGACTCATACGCTGTAATATATTATTAAAGAAAAAAATCTAATGCAACCATTCCAACACTTCAATGAAAAAGAACACAGAGGGGGCGCAAATACCTAGTGGATTACCCAAGATTTATTGAGATAAAGAGAAAAAGACAATTTCATACTTACAAACGGCAGTATGAAACAGACGATGGTCAACCAACATGGTAGCAGTTTCCAACTGTTGGTGATGTCGGCACACTGACGCATTTTGGGGACTTTGGGGACTTCTACCCTTCTTCAGAGCTTCAGCTTGACCAATGGTCAACCAAAATGGTAGCAGTTTCCAACTGTTGGTGATGTTGGTACACTGACATGTTTCGGGAACGTGTCCTCTTCCTCAGAGCTTCAGCTTGACCAATGGTCAAACAACATGGTAGCAGTTTCCAACTGTATTCTTTTTCAGTCTGTGCTTGGATTATCCTGTCTGAGAAGGGCTGCACCGCCAATCATTTCTATTCCATGTGGTGCCATTGCTGACAGCATGAAATGGGAAGGGGTTTGATAGTAACACCCTTTTATAATCAACTGTCTGCTGGACACCTGTTTAATGAATAATTAGACTCACTTGTAGTTGAATTCTTTATAATTAGGATTTTGTAGTCTAAACTTTTGCTTTGCTCCTAAGACTTTCATTGAGGTGTATTCATTTTTGCAACATGGTCTTGAATGAATTACGTATTTGATCCTCTGCTGATTTTGAATGTTTGCCCACTCACAAAGAAATGATCAATCTAAAAATCGAATGGTATGTGTATTGTAACACTGAGAGACAGAATAGCAACAAAAAATTCAAAAGAAATGCATGTCTAACAAATTATGCACCTTTGAAACTGTTTCTAATCTCAGCATGTTACCTGTATGAAAGATACCTGGTAGCCAGAAATCCTGCTGAATGATAGGGGATCAAATACTTATTTCCCTCATGAACATGCAAATCAGTGCATCATTTGTTAGAAGTGGAAGGGTTTAGGGTGGGAATTAACAAGAAACGTTTAAGGGAAATGAGACCAGAGTAAAAATCTAACAGTTCTCACTACTCTGTCTGGGAAAATGAAGTTCTTTCTGTTTGTCTACAAATTTCCTTTACTCTGTTGCTGCCTTGCCCTACAAAAAGGTAGGAACCCATACAACGTCCACAATTAAGAATGTGTATTAGGAGTATTAGTTTCTGATTGGGTTCTGGGTATGTTCTGTAAGGCACCAGGGCACTGAAGCTTCCTAAACAGTAGGAGGGATAATTGTTGCTTTGGGAGTTCCTTTATCATCAATATTGGAAGACATTTCACAATTGTCTAGTGTAGCCTCTCAACCAGGGTGACGTGGACCCTTTGGTTCCTCCAGAGGTTGCTAGGAATTCCTTGAGAACGAATCAATTTCTGTCTTTCCAACTCCTGACACCGGCAATCTTTTTAGCTATAAGTAAGGGGAGCATTCTTCATGTGACCACCCAATAGGTCCCATCTCTCAATGGTCACTAATTTACCCACGTCTAGTCTAGACACTTTCACCCCCTTCCTGTCCAGGCCAGTTTTCAGCTTTCATTGCTATCACAATTTGAATGACAATTGCGCGGTCATGCAACACTGTACCCATATGAATTTTTTAGCATTTTTTTGAGACAGATAAAGCTTTATTTTGGTGGTATTTATTCGCCACTGGGATTTTTATTTTTTTTTGTTATGTAAATGAAAAAACAAAAAATTTAGAAAAAAAGTGTTTTTCTTATAAAATTTTGCAAATAAATAGTATTTCATCATAAATCTTTGCCAAAATTTATTCCGTTATCTTTTTAGTTAAAAAAAAAAACCCAAATTTGTTTATAACCAAAAAACATAATTTTTAAATTTTATTTACATTTTTTAAATTTTTTTATATTATTATTTATTTATTTATTAATTTTTTTTATTTTAGATACTGTCACCCTAGCAGTACAGTGACACTGTACTACTTGTGGGGGGTGGTGAAGATTGTTTTTTTTGTTTTTTTTTAATACACTGATTGCTTTTACACCCATAAAGGCTGTAAAAGCAGTCATTTCTCCTCTATGGCTGCATACCTGCAGCCATTGAGAACTACTGTGTGAGCTGTGATTGGTCACAGCTTGTCACATGGTACAAGGCTGTTGTGAATAGCCTTGTAGCATGTGACCTCTGTGATCATTCACAGATTTCACACGTAGTAAGCAATGATGTCAGAAGTGACATCTTGCTTACTACTCTGCATGTGATCACTGATTGGCTAATCAGTGATCACATGATCGGGACTCTGCACAGAGGTTCCGTCCGACGATCGGTGTTCCACTGTGTCTGCAGGACACAGCGGGCACCGGATCGCGGTGCTGCACGCTCCCAGGGAGAGCGCACAAGCAGGGTGCGGGGAGGCCGTTTATATACATGGGACAGACGGGAAGTGGTTAAGGTAGCCCTTCTCCCACTGACCACCAACTAAAGGGACCCGTGTCCAATGACCTGATAAGGGAACTCTACAATTCCCACTCTCTACATTTTTTTTCTTGCCATCAATATTATTTGTTTTCTTTCATTATAACTACTGAAATACTTTTGGTCCATATAGTGTTATACGGTCACATTGGGGTTGATTTACTAAAACTGGAGAGTGCAAAATCTGGTGCAGCTCTGCTTTGAAACCAATCAGCTTCCAGATTTTTTTGTCAAATCTTAATTGAACAAGCTGCAGGTAGAAGTTGATTGGCTGCCATGCACAGCTGCACCAGATTTTGCATTCTCTAGGTTTAGTAAATCAATCCTATTGTTTATTTGGCAATGCTAACTATTAGCAAGGGTTCCCTGCAGCCCTAAAGTTATTTCAAGACTTCCTGCGTGATGAGGATGTGGCATTTCTGGCAACATCAACAAGCATTTTCTGTTCTTAAATTGGCTGTAAAGGCATTCTGTGCATAAAGGGAAAAATTCTTCTTTGAGCAGAAGCACCCGCAGCCCCCTCTATTACTTGCCTGAGCCCCCTCTTCATTCAATGATGTGCACAAAAGCAGCAGCGCTCCCGGCAATCTCCGTCTTCATTGACTGAGACAGCAGCAGTAGCCATTGGCTACTGCTACTGTCAATCACAGCCAGTGAGCCAATGAGGATAGATTATAAAAGATATCTGGGAGAAAGGTGCTCCCCACAGGGGATCAAGAAAAAATGCCCATAGTGAAGGGTTCCCACTGGTTCTTTCTCTGAAGATGTGCTTGGCACGTAACGCGTAAGGAGGAGCCTACGCACGCCGTGACGTCACGCCGTCAGAGCATCATGGAGCTCCGGCGACCACTACATCTGACAGGATGGTTAGTCCTGTCTATCTATGCTATTTGCTATTTTTATTGGATGCATCCTGTTAATCATAATAAATTAGTTTTAAACTTCACTTCACTATGGGCATTTTTTCTTGATACCCTGTGGGGAGCACCTTTCTCCCAGATATCGTTTTTGCATAGTGGAGGAACTGTGCTCTTTTGGTGGAGCAGTGATCGTTTTCTACCATCCAGTGGATTTCTTCTGCCCAGCTCTGTACCATCATGAGGATCTTCTCTGACCAAGGGAATGCATCTACCCTTTCCATGTTGATGACTACTCTATGAACTCCATGACTTCTACATTGCACTTTTAATGTGCACTTCTGGTTAGTGTGCATTTTTACCCTAGGTCACCGTTGTTGGGACTTTTTTTGATCACTTTTATCTATTGTGACACATTTATATATTCTTTTAGCGCTGCACTTTTATTTTAGTTTCCAACTGTTGGTGATGTCGAGGACTTGTACCCTTCCTCAGAGCTTCAGCTTGACCAATGGTCAACCAACATGGTAGCAGTTTCCAACTGTTGGTCATGTCGGCAAGCTGACGTGTTTCGGGGACGTGTCCCCTTCCTTAGAACTTCAGCATCAGTTGTTTTACACATGCACTACTACTTCTGCCATTTGTGAGTATGAAACTGGCTTTTTATATTTCTGTCAATAAATCTTGGGTAATGCTCTAGGTGTTTGTGGCCCCGGCGTGTTCTTTCAGTCTATGCTTGGATTATCCTGTCTGAGAAGGGCTGCACCGCCAATACTTTTTCCCGAGAAACATCCACTTCACAACACAATTCCAACTGGTATCTATTCCTTTTGAGTGCTGGAGAGGTGGTTTGTTGGAACACTTCAATATATTAAGTCTTGTTTTGGGTTAGAAGCTTTCCAATATATCTGTAGCTACAGAGACACAAACACTGTGGATCAATTATAATTATTTGGTTTCCATCAGCCTAAAGAGGAACTGTGTCAATTTTAAGAAGCATAGCAGGCATTTTTCCTGGATCTACTTCTGAAGCATCTTCTGAAACAGCCACAAAAATAAACAAAAGTTACCTAAAGGACACCTGTCATGAAAAATATTGTAGTCTGATAACTGCATGGGGTTAATATATGATAATATTCAGTACATGAGCTTCTTTTTTATTTCACATGCCCCTATTTTTATTTTCATTTACATGCAGATCAAGCTGTTCAGTCAATTGACAGAAATTGGGAAAACCTATAATAGTTCTCCTATTTACTCAGATATAATGTATATTGCAGAGTATTTGATATTGACTATAAAGTTACAGAGACAAGCATTTCATAAAATCAACTTTATTGTTAAATACAATTTTTATCTCTGTACCTTTAAAATCCCAGTATCAAAATCTCTTCAATATATACATATCTTAATAGTATTGATGATGGTACAATGCCATTAATGGGGTATAAGTCATGAATGATATTGGGCTAATTCGGGTTACAAATGGAATAGCTTCTCCCATTTACTGTTACGCGGGCTGGATGGCTTAATCTACATATACAGTGCTCAGCATAAATGAGTACACCCCTTTTGAAAAGTAAGATTTTAATCAATATCTCAATGAACGCAAGAAAATTTCTAAAATTTTGACAAAACTGAGTATTCTAGAACATTTGTTTAGCTCATTACTTCAAAGTAAGGTTAATAATATAACTTAGATACAAAAATCTTCAGTTTTACTCAAATTAGTTGATGCAAAAATGAATACACCCCACAACAAAAAACATTCCATCTAGTATTTTGTATGACCTGCATGAGTTGTAAGGACCGCACCAAGTCTTCTAGGCATGGAATGAACAAGTTGGCGACATATTGCAACATCGATCTTTTTCCATTCTTTAAGAACAATCTCTTTTAGAGCCTGGATGCTTAATGGAAAGTGATGCTCAACTTGTCTCTGCAGAATTCCCCATAGGTGTTTGATTGAATTCAGGTCAGGAGACATACAGTACTTGGCCACTGAATCACTTTCACCCTGTTCTTCTTTAGAAATGCAACAGTGGCCTCAGATGTGTGTTTTGGATAATTGACATGTTGGAAGAGTGCACAACGACCAAGGGCACGGAGTGATGGTAGCATCTTCTCTTTGAATATAGAGCAGTACATCTGAATTCATGATACCATCAATGAAATGCAGCTCCCCGACACCAGCAGCACTCATGCAACCCCACAGAAGGACACTGCCACCACCATGTTTCTTTGTAGGCACCATTCTTTGTACTCCTCACCTTTGCGATGCCATACAGTTTGAAGCCATCAGTTCCAAAAACATTTATCTTGGTCTCATCACTCCAGAGTACAGAGTCCCAGTAGTCTTCCTCAGCATGAGCCCTGGAAAATCCTTGGCGGGCTTTTTTGTGCATGGGCTTTAGGAGAGGCTTCCTGCGTGGATGACGTCCATGCATGCCATTCCTCTGCAGTGTACGCCATATTGTGTCACGGGAAACAATCACCCCAGTTTGGCTTTCTATTTCTTTAGCTAACTGCTGTGAACTTGCATGGCGGTTTTCCTCAACCCTTCTCATCAGAAGACGCTCCTGTCAAGGTGTAAATTTCTGTGGACGGCCTGGATGTCTCTGTGAGATGGTTGCAGTTTCATCTTTGTTAAATGTTTGTACCACTTTTGTTACAGTATTCTGATTGATAAGTAAAGCTTTGCAGATCTTCTTGTAGCTTTCACCTTTCTTGTGTAAAGAAACTTTCTTTCTCAGGCCTTGTGACATTTCTATTCCATGTGGTGCCATTGCTGACAGCATGAAATGGGAAGGGGTTTTCTTTGATAGTAACACCCTGTCAGGGATCTCCTCGATCCCCGCCGCGATGGGCTCGGCGCAGGCGCACTGCTCCACCCAGCGCACGGGCACTAGGTCCGGGCCGGCCGCGGCGTTCGAGTTCGCGCATGCGCAGTAGAAGCCGCGGCCGCCCGCTGGGCACCAATGGCAGCGCAGGGGGCGGGATATTTAAAGGTCCCTGAGCTGTCATTTCGTTGCCTTCTGGTCTTACCTGCTTCCTGTGTTCCTGTACCTGTGCCTAGTAAGTTATTGACCCGGATTACCTTTGACCTTGCTGATTTCTCCTGCCCAGACCCTTGCTTGCCTGACCTCTCTCCCTGGATGCCCCTTATTAGATCTGACCTCCTGCTGCTGACCTGGCGTGTGACCCGACGATTCTCTGCCTGCTCCCTTGTACCTTACCGTCCTCTACAATACCGACTCGGCCTGTCTGACTACGCACTTGCTCAGCCATCCATCCATCCATCCCATCGGGGTCACCCGACCTCCTCACATCTGGCTCTCCCTGGTTGGAGCCCCTGGCGAACACCACTACCACTGACAGGTGTGCTCAGTAGAGGCGACCTGGTCTCGGGGTACTACAAGTCCATCCCCACCATCAGGGGCCCTGGTGAACAAGTACCCTGGGGCTTAGACTCCGCGCTCTGGGCACGCCTGACCAGTGGAGTGCTAGTGGTGCCGCTCGGCGGTCCCTCACACACCCTTTTATAATCAACTGTCTGCTGGACACCTGTTTAATGAATAATTAGACTTGTCTATAGTTGAATTCTTTATAATTAGGATTTTGTAGTCTAAAATTTTGCTTTGCTCCTAAGACTTTCATTGAGGTGTATTAATTTTTGCAACATGGTCTTGAATGAATTAAGCATTTGATCCCCTGCTAATGTTTGCCCACTCACAAAGAAATGATCAATCTAAAAATCGAATGGTAGGTGTAATGTAACACTGAGAGACAGAATAGCAACAAAAAATTCAAAAGAAATGCATGTCTAAAACATTATGCACCTTTGAGACTGCTTGTAATCTCAGCTTGTTACCTGTATGAAAGATACCTGGTAGCCAGAAATCCTGCTGAATGATAGGGTATCAAATACTTATTTCCCTCATGAACATGCAAATCAGTGCATCATTTTTAGACATCCATTTCTTTTGAATTTTTTGTTGCTATTCTGGGAGCACTAGGCAGGAATGAGGGGCCAGGAGTGCTGGCGGGGGACCCGAGAACAGGAGGATCGGGACTGCTCTGTGCAAAACTATTCCACAAAGCAGGCAAGTATAACATGCTATTTAAAAAAAAATTAAACATTACAGCATTTTTAGGAAGTTATACTTTGAGATTTATTTTAAATGTGGTTCTTCTGTAACAGATAACATTGAGGAAGAGGTACAGAATATTACTGCTGGAGTTGGGCAGTCTGTGACGTTAAGCTGCGATAATCCAAAAGGCAGTTCTTTCTCTGCGGCATGGACCGTGTTCCCGGGGAATGAGAGCCTCACCTCCCACAAGCATTACAAAGACAGATTGAAGTTCATCAACAGCGACCTGGAGGTCATTATTACAAACTTGACAAAGGAAGACTCTCGGGTTTACTCCTGTGCTGTGACAACTGTGAATAAAACAGTAAAGCGGATGATAATGCTTGTGGTTACAGAGCCAAATACTTGTGAAGGTAATGTCTCACTACCTATGTAGCACCTTTAAACCGAGAAATGACTCCCAATCACAATTTGTAGATTGAAGTCTCTCATCACAGTGCCCCGTACAAAAATAATAATTTACATTTTAATCTGGAGCTAGGAGCGTGCTATGGTTAGCCAACGCATACTGATGATACTAAGTTTAGTCTTGAAATCTAAGTATCAGTGACCTTTATTTTTGTGGACATCATTGTCTAGACCAGTGGTCTCCAAACTGTAGCCCAAGGGCCAGATGTGGTCCTTTGCTTGCCTTTATCTGGCCCTTGGAGCAATATTCCTCCCACTGACACCAACTATGGGCCACTATTCCTCACACTGACACCAATGATGGGGCACTATTCCTCCCACTGATACCAACTATGGAGCACCATTCCTTCCACTGACTCCAATGATGAGGCGCTATTCCTCCCATTGATACCAATGACAAGGCACTATTACTCCCACTGACACCAATGAGGGGGCACTATTCCTCCCGCTAACACTGATGATGGGGCACTATTCCTCCTACTGACACCAATGATAGGGCACTATTGCTCCTACTGACGCCAATGATGGGGCACTATTCCTCCCGCTAACACCAATGATGAGGCACTACTCCCCCTCCCTCCCCCTCTCTGTCGGGGTCCCCCAAGGCTCTGTCCTCGGGCCCCTCCTCTTCTCCATCTATACCTCCTCCCTTGGCAAACGTATTCACTCCCACGGTTTCAATTACCACCTCCATGCCGACGACACCCAAATTTACCTCTCCACCCCCCACCTCACCCCCTCACTCTCTGCCCGCATCGCCCACCTCCTAAACAACATATCAGACTGGATGTCGCTCCATTTCCTCAAACTTAACCTATCCAAAACCGAGCTCCTGGTCTTCCCCCCACCCCGTGCCCCCCCATCCTCTCCATCACTACTAACAACGCCACCATCTCTCCCACCCCACACGCCAAAGTCCTGGGTGTCACCCTGGACTCCCACCTCTCCTTCCTACCCCACATTTAACTGCTATCTAGATCTTGCAGGCTCCACCTCCGCAACATCTCCAAGATACGCACATTCTTCACCCCAGACACCACCAAACAACTCGTACACTCCCTCATCATCTCACGCCTGGACTATTGCAATTCCCTTCTCACTGGCCTACAAACGCTATCCCCACTCCAGTCGATCCTAAACTCAGCGGCTAGACTCATCCACCTCACCAAGCGCTCCACATCTGCCTCTGCCAATCCCTTCATTGGCTCCCGATTGCCCAACGCATCAAATTCAAACTGTTAACCCTGACCTACAAAGCCATTCACAATGCCGCCCCAAACTACATAACTGACCTGATACCCAGATACTACCCTACTCGTGCCCTCCGCTCATCACAGGACATCCTACTCTCTAGCTCCCTGGTCTCCTCCTCCCACGCCCGATTGCAGGACTTCTCCAGGACTTCCCCCATCCTCTGGAACTCCCTACCCCAATCCTTCAGAATGTCACCTACCCTCCTCACCTTCAGGCTCACCCTGAAAACCCTCCTCTTCAGGGAAGCCTACCCCAAAATCACCTAACACCTGACCTCACCTAACAACTAACCTCCTCCACTCCACCCACCACTCCATCCTTCACAGCCATCTCCTCCTGTACCACCTTCCCCTCCCTCCTAGATTGTAAGCTCAAAAGAGCAGGGCCGTCGAACCCCTCGTGTATTGTATTGTTACTGTCTTGTCTCATGTTCTGTCCCCCTTGCTACTGTACAGCGCTGAGCAAACCCTTTGGCGCTATATAAATACTGTATAATAATAATAATAATATTCCTCCCACTGACACCAACGATGGGGCACTATTCCTCCCACTGACACCAATGATGGGGCACTGTTCCTCCCGCTGACACCAATGAGGGGGCACTGTTCCTCCCGCTAACACCGATGATGGGGCACTGTTCCTCCCACTGACACTGATGATGGGGCACTATTCCTCCCACGGACTGCAATGATGGGGCACTATTCCTCCCACTGACACCAATGAGGGGGCATTATTCCTCCTGCTAACACCAATGATGGGGCACTATTCCTCCCACTGACACCATTGAGGAGGCACTATTCTTCCCGCTAACACCAATGATGTGGCATTATTTCTCCCACTGACACTGATGATGGGGCACTATTCCTCCCGCTAACACCAATGACGGGGCACTATTTCTCTTACTGACACCAGTGATGGGCATTGTTACCAAGGCCAGGGCATTTTCTACTCCCACTGGCCATGGTCTGGCCCTTCTGAAGTCTGAAGGATAATAAAATTGCCTTTTGTTTAGAAAGTTTGAAGACCCCTGGTCTAGACTGAAATATCTAATTTCTTTGACTGTAATGGTATTGTTTATCTGTAAGGTGGTCTCACATACTGTTTTTTGCTATTGAGTAGTTTTTTTAAAATAAATCACCAAATTACAGGTTTCCACTAATTGGTAATGAATTTAAAGAGTAAATGTGATTTTTACATACTTTAAGCTTCGCATGACTGACAGCAACATGATTTGGACCTACATGATTGACAGACGCCTTGCAGCATGACCTCTCTTGTAAATTAAAGGATTAATTCAATTTTTGGGACATTTCCCATACCCCCCCCCCCTGCACTGCAGCATCCCAACGTGGTAGTACCAATGTGGCATTGCTCTGTCTTGCTGAAAAAAAGAAATCTTCAGAGTCTTCATAAACTGCTTCCTGACCGCCCTATAGAAGTACTGCTACAGGGTGGCAGGGATGCGCAAAATCATGTGTATATATGTGATTTAGCATTTCCGGGGAGGGGGTGCACGCTCCCTACCAATACCACTGCTGGTTTCTCGGCATGTCAATCACCGGGTCTTGGCCACTCAGTGATCGTCAATGGAGCAGACGGGGAGAGGTCTATATGTAAACAGCACAGATCTCTCCCCTGTCAGCACGAACAGGCTGCTTTGTATTGCTCTGCACAGCAGAGGGGGTAAATCCAGATGGGGGGGTAAATCCTCTAGAGGGCAAGTGGTTAAATTGTGGGAAAAACCAGTCCTTCAGCACTTCAAGATAGGAATGTCCTGTAACAGTGTTTCCCTAAAAAAAAAGAAAGGGCCATAAATCTTTGCCAACAAAAGAACACAAAACACATTCAATTTTGGTGACTCTCGTTCATGCGGTACAAGTTTGTGTGGCTTCTCAAGTCCCTATATGCAGACATTGTGATGCAAAACTTTACCACTTAGATGGAAGGTTGCTTCATCACTAAAAAATAAACTGCGGTGAGAATCTGTCATCCTCCATGTCGTCTAAGAGCATATGACAGAAATCGAAATGTTTTCTTCTGTCGCTTACATGAAAAACGTGCACCAGTTGCAAATGGTATCCCACAAAAAAAAAAAAAAAAAAAATATTCTTCCCAAATATATTGACATATATTTGAAATGCTACAATTTTGGCCATATTCAATATATATATATACACACACACACACACACACACACACTGCATGTTGAAATGCGTTTTTTATATGTTACAAAATATATGAGAAATATTTTTAAAAATATATATTTTTTAAATATATTCCTCAGATTTTTTTAACATATAAAAAAGTCATGTTAACATATGTTTTTACATATATTTGTAAATGCATTCCAAAAATGTAGATTTATATTTTTAAAGACATACAGTATATTTGAAAATGTATTTTTTGTATTTCAATGGTTTTTATTAATTAATAACAATTAACACAGGAGCAACAAATCACGCTCACGCAGGGGCTATCAATTGCACATAAAAGAAGTAGAAAATTAAAGAAATCAGTGCTCTAACACTAACAAGGCAAAAGATCGCCCACGCAGGGGCTATCAATGGCACTTAAATAACAAAACATAAATATAACACTGATAATAACTCAGACTAAAGGCAGCTATCCACTGCTACAGCAAAAGCAAACAAAAAAAAAAAAAAAAGGGGGGGGGGGGGGGAAGGAAGGAGAAGTACGAAAGAAAAATGATAACCAAACCAAGAGCAGGGATCCAAGAACGCCAAATCCGAACAACATCACATCCTCAGACTAGCGGGGGGGAGCGTGGGAAAGGTTTATTGCAACCACGGCTCCCATATTTTCAAGAATTTACATTGGGAGTCATTGCAGAGGGACAAACGGGCTCTTCCAGGCCCGAGCAATTGTTCTAGAGGCCGACGAAAACAAATAGGAAGCCAACTTCTGCTGATGAGCCAAGAGGCCCGGTATGGGACAATGAAGCAAAGCATACCGAGCATCCCGGCGTATGGAGAGATGGAACAAGGTGAAAAGGAGACCAAACACACGAGACCAAAAACGAAACAGCCTCGGGCATGACCACCAGATATGCAATACATCACCACGATGGCCACAACCCCGAAAGCATCGATCACTGCAGGCAGGGTTCGCCTGGGCCAAACGAGCCGGAAACCCAGTACCAACGAAACAATACCTTGTAAGCCGCCTCCAGCGTGGTCGTATTAAATGAGCATTTAGCTATGAGTGACCAGGCCCTATTCCAGTCCTCCGGATCCACAGCCACTCCCAGGTCGCGCTCCCACTGAATGACATATGAAAGAGAACTATGCGACAAGCGTCTATTCAAAGCTGCATAGAGAAGGGAAATATTTTTCATATACTTTGTAATAAAAAGAAATATAAATAAAAAAATAAAATTGCAACATACAGTATATATATATATATATATATATTGAAATATATTGAAAATGGCCAAAATTCTAGCATTTCAAATATACATAAGTCAATATATTTGGGAAGAATATTTTAAAAATATATTTCAAATACATTTTTCCTCCACGTGGGATGGCCTCAGAAGCAAACATTGTCTTAACACAAGCCAGACAGTGGTATGAGGGGGCGCAAGTTCTCAGCTAGCATGATGAGCGGACTTGTGTGGGCTTCGCTGAAAAGCCTCCTAAATTCATTGCAGACTTTCCTCTGAAGTGTGTGATCACCTTGGACTCTTCCCTTTACATAAACACCCCAATTTTTCACATTGTTTATATCAATGATGAATGTTCTTTGTCACTGGTGGATCAATCCCAAAACACTCTCGAAACGCATGCTGTACCGTCATTACAGACTTGGTTTTGCTAAATTGGAGAACACAAAACGCCTTCTGTTGCATAGACGCCATCTTGCTAGCGACTGAGGTTGGCATCAGTTTGGGCACTCGTAGTGGTATCTAGCAGGCGTCATTTGAAATTCTAGGCCATGCCCGTTCAAGTAGTACAGGTTTCATTCATTGGCGGTGCGCGGTTGCACAAATATAAAGTTTTAAAATTGGGTCATTCTTTTTGAAGCACACTGTATATACCATAGTTTGGAGACGATAGAACTTTTAAGCAAAAAGAAAAATCAATATACACCTTTTTTTTTTTACCAAAGACATGTAGCAGAATACATTATGGCCTAAATTTATGAATTAGATTTTATTTTTTTTTTATTGGAAATGTTTCCATAGCAGAAAGTAAAAAAAAAAAATATATGTATATATATATATATTATTATTATTATTATTATTATTATTATATATATACACATATATATTTTTTTTTTTCTCCAAATTTTCTGTCTTTTTTCATTTAAATCGCAAAAAATAAAACCCACAGTAGTGATCAAATACCACCAAAAGAAAGCTCTACTTGTATGAAAAAAAAGATACAAATTCCGTTTGGGTACAGTGTTGCATAGACGTGCAATTACCATTTAAAGTAGTGCAGTGGCCTGGTCATTAAAGGGGTAAAACTTTCTGGAGATCAAGTGTCCTGCCATTTAGGCAGGCTGAAAGTGTGGGGGGGGGGGTCGCCTACTCAGTGTTTGTGGACAGGCCGTGCACTGCCTACAGGTATGGAATGACAAAGAGAAACCTTTTTTAAAAGCTGAAAAGTTGATTGTATTGTGCTTGGGGTGCTGCATTGCAATGGGGGGCTAATGTGCCTAAAGATAAATTAAAGTGTTACTAAACCCACAACAGTAAAATCAGTCTGTATATGCAGTAAAGCGTGCTTGTTATACTCACTGTAGAACCTTAGGGGTTAATCCTCCACATTGTGTAAATAGGCTGTTGATCCTGACTTCTCTGATCCTCCCCTTCTTCTACTGTCCCCAATCTATCTGCTGATAGTACTGAGCTCTAGGAGTCACTCTACATATGCTCAGTTTGGTGTGTATTGCTAGAGAGTTTTTTATTTTCTTGGGAGAGTGCATGTGATCAACACAGGGCCAATCAGCACTGTCCAGACAGAGGGTCAGGGGTTATGCAGCCTCATAGGACAATCAGAGGAGAATGAAAACTCCTCCTACAAGCTTTAACCAGTGCTCGGCTGGACACTGATAGAAGTTACAAGACTGCTATACTATATACTGCTGATGAGAAAAGGTATTTAGCAGTTTATATTTACTAAAATAATTGCATTTCCATGTTCTGTGTACTGTGGGTGACCAGATATAGTGAATGCAGGGTCCGGGGTTTATTACACTTGAATTCTTTAAGGGTCCCAAATGACCTATTGCATTTGAAGGAGAAAAACAAATTTCACAAACATATATGACATTTAGATTTGCCTGAGTAAAATAAAAATATTCTTTTTTATGACAGATGTGGCTAAACTGGAAACTCAAGAAGATACAAAATCATACATCCTGTATGGCGTTATAGTGTTTCAGACTTGCAGCATCTTTGCCCTTCTTGTAATGACTTTCAGGCGTTCTCGTGCAGGTATGTGTATTCTACACTGAAGAATTATATACAGTATTTAAACAGCTTCCCCTCAGTGTATTCTACACTGAAGAATTATATACAGTATTTTAACAGCTTCCTATACCAGAAATACTGCTAAAGGGCGGCAGGGGTGTGCAAAATCACGTATAAATACGTGGTTTTGCAGTTACGGGTAAGGGTGCGCACCCTACTTGCGCCGCCATACGTGGCTTCGACTGTCAATCTCCGGGACCCAGCAAGTGATTACTCGCCGGCACCCGGTGATCGCCGAGTATCTCGGACGTAAACAATACATATCTCTACCCTGTCAGCTCCTGCACACTGATTTGTATGCATAGCAGAGCAGAGCCATACAAAGCAGTGTGCTTCCAGTGAAGCACAAACACAGCCCCTATTAGTTAAACAGCACACAGTTACCCCTTTGATCGCCCCAGATGTTAACCCCTTGCTGCCCAGTGCCATTAGTACAGTGTCAGTGCTTTTTATTAGCACTGATCACTGTATTGGTGTCACTGGGGATGAAGTCAGTTCCCCCAGTGCAAGAATGCAGTCCAGCAATAAGTCGCTGATCATTTGTAAATTTATAACTTTCACTTACACCAATTAATTTACACATATTGGGATCTTTTTTAGCAAAGACATGTAGAAGAATACATTTTGGCCTAAATTTATGGGGACATTTTATTTTTAACATTTTTTTACTGGAAATCTTTAATAGCAAAAAGTCAAAAATATTGTTTTTTTTCTCAAAATTGTTGGTCTTTTTTTTTTATTTATAGCGCAAAAAATAAAAATAACGCACAGGCGATCAAATACCACCGCTCTATTTGTGGGGGGAAAAAAAAAGGACGCCAATTTCATTGCTGCAGCGTTACATGACTGCGCAATTGTCAGTTAAAATAACTCAGCGCCGTATATCAAAAAAATGTCCTGGTCAGGAAGGGGGGGGGGATGAAATCCTCCGGGGGGTAAGTGGTTAAGGCTAGGTTCACATATGTGCGGGTGGTGCGGCTGTGGATCCGCACATTCTGTACAGAGCAATGCGGAACCAGCGGGCAGGTACAATTAATTCTATAGGCACACCGCCCGCACTGGAAATCGCAACCGTACTGGGAACCGAGGTTCCCGTGTGGGCTGTGGTATCCAAAGACGTGCAGGGACTTCTTCCCTGTGTGTCCCGGGGCACGGGAGTCCATTCAAATTAATGGGCTCTCGTGCCCGCGCAAAACGCAGAAATGTGATCCAGAGTTAAGAGAAAATTTGCAGCTTCATATCAGACTTGGTTCTAATCAGGGGTGGACTGACAACTCATGGGGCCCCCGGGCAATAGGGGATCATGGGGCCCCTGTGTCCTCGGCCACACTTAAACCACACTCAAAAAAGTCTATGAAAGGTACCAGGGGCATCTCATGGGGCCCCCTACTGACCCCGGGCCCCCGGGCAGTGCCCGAGTTCCCAAATGGTCAGTCCGCCCCTGGTTCTAATCAAGCTGCAAGTACACTCCATTAGTCTTCATAATAATTTCACATACAAGAGATTCAAGGTTGATAAAGTTAATTTACAGTGAAAACATATTTTTTTATTAGTTTTGAATGGTGTGAGAAACCTGGCTGCATCTTCTTAGAGAGAAATGTACTCACTTCCTGTCCCAGTGACCACACAGAAAGTAAGGGAAACCTCACACCTCAAAGGTGAAGCAAACAGCAAGAACCTGATGGAGATTCGAACCTTTCCCAACTCTATTGCCATCAAATACTTTGATTGCTCTCTGTGTCCCTGTTGGGGAGATTCCCTTTACTTCCTGTCTCGGGGACCACACATAAAGAAATAACCTCCGGTGTGGTCAGAGACAGCAATAACATTATGACAAACAATATGACCCTTCCCCAGGGGCGGACTGACAACTCATGGGGCCCCCGGGCAATAGGGGATCATGGGGCCCCTGTGTCCTTGCCCAAACTCAAAAAAGCCTATGAAAAAGGTACCAGGGGCATCTTATGGGGCCCCTTACTGACCCTGGGCCTTCGGGCAGTGCCCAAGTTTCCAAATGGTCAGTCCGCCCCTGCCCTTCCACATTCTATCCAAACACTAAAAAAATGTCATCCTATACTTAGCCTAAAATATAAATGTTAAGAACACATCATTACAATGGACCTCATACATAAATAATAGAGAAGATGACATTTTTCTGTCAAAAGCAACCAAATAGGTCGTCAATTTTCAAAATCATAGCAATACCTTAAAGAGCATGTCTAGGTAAGACCCAAAGTTATCAAAAGCCTCCCAACTTCCTCTAGATCAGGGATCTCCACACTATGACCCACGTGTCAGATGTGG